>NC_088879.1:6124755-6785600 GCF_032884065.1 Artemia franciscana | reverse complement strand
ATATGCCTTCACTCCAGCGGAAGCTCGAAAACATCATAGAAGAGACCTATCTGTGGATGGATGCCAACAAACTTGTCATCAATGTAGAAAAATCTTGCATCCTACTATTTTCTAGGGTAGGAACCCTCAACCCAGAAATAACAGGAATGGTAAAGTCTCGTGGAAAGGTTCAACCACCAGTAAATGGATGTGCAAAATATTTAGGAATAATAGTAGATGAAAACCTTTCTTTTCTTCCTCACATCCCAGCTGTAGAATTAAAGCTTTCAAGGAATCTAGGTATCATGAAGAAACTGAAGCAAACATTCCCACGTAAAACCCTTAACCTTCTCTACAATGCACTCATTAGACCCCATTTACAGTATTGCACAATGGTATGGCAATCGACATTCAAGTCCCATCTGAAAAAACTGGATTCCGTCCAAAAATGCCTTGAAGATCATCAAACACACAGAAGATTATCTCTCACTGAAATCGCTGTTTGCGCTTTCTTCCTTGGTTTTAGCTTTCAGATTCCTCTCCGGCTTGCTTCCACCGCCTTTCAGGAATCTATTCCGTTTGGTATCCGAGCAGCGTCTTCCAATTACAAGACTATCTGCACTGATCCATATTCGACATACGTCAACAGTGAGGTCGGATTTTTCGCCTGACATCGCCTGTGCTAAGGCTTACAATACCCTACCGCTAGAACTGAGAGGTAGGAGCTCCCTTGGTTATTTCAAAAAGAAAATAAAAAATCTTGTTTTGAATTAGTTTAATTTGAATAAAGAATCTAATTAGAAAAGTGAATTTAGTTACTATTGAGTTTTTTTGTGGGGGTTGGAGTCGTTTGCTGCTGGATGAAGAGGTGGGGACTTGTAAGGATGTTTTTGGTAGGGGCCATGGTTGTATCGAGAAGTGGAGGGAGAGCCATAATGCGTGTTTATTTTTGAGGTGATATGGGACTCAGCATGCAGTTTTTGCATAGAGATGAGAGATTATGCATGTTATCACTGTTATAATTTTTCTTTAATAAACCCGAATGAACTGAACTGGTTAAAAATAATTGTTTTCATGCAGCATTATATTTTTGATGTTGTGGATAGACTTAAGGCAAATTGCTCAGCATTTATGTTGATAATTCCCGATTGAACGACTTTCTAGTTGAAAATATCTCCCTCCTACCTGTATAATATTGATTTCAGTGTCCTAAGAATGAATTCTTTTAATACTACTTTTAAATTTGTTTTTATTAATAAAACTTGAATGTACAAAAAACCTCCATTTTTTTTTATTTCTTGTTCGAAGAAGAATCTTCAATATGCAACGATTTACGCAATGAAATATCTAAACCCAATACTATGTATCATCTCACTGACTCAATGGCTAGCTTGACCTGTCTATGTCAAGTTAGAAAATTATTAACGCTGTAACACCCAACGCTGTTCATGGCTGCAGCTCAGCTCCGAGATGTCTGGCGAGGTTTCGTAGACGCCCTATGAGCCACCCCTGGCTCTGGAGGATCTAAGGTCTAAGGTAAGGTAAGGTAACACCCAGGTGCACATATGTAGCCGAAGTCTAGTTCTCACCTATATGTAAATTAATGCACACATATGGAACATGTATTTCACAGCTCCATCGAAACGTTTCCGTTAGAAAATATTCCCCAAGTAATAATATTGGAAAGGGTTTCTTGGTCCAGCTTTTAGCACTTCATTCCGTTGAGGGGGAGTCTCTTTCGGAAACTAGTGCGAACAAAATCTTCGGATTATAAAGATTCCCTGAGAAAAAAAAAGAAAAGAAACACTGAAAGAAAATGAAATCTCTTAAAGTAATATGAAACATCCCATGTGTGCATCGTCATTACGTAGCAACCCATGCGTAAGCCCCCCTCAGTTACAAGCAAGGATTCCCTACTGGCCCCTGAAGAAACAAGTCATGCAAGATTACGTCATCCTTAAAACAGGTAGAAATTCTGTATTATGTAAGAACCAAAGAAATCTTGAAGAAAAATGTCTTAAAAACGTCTTGCAATGTCTTAAAAACACGCATTGAAGAAAAAAGTCATAATAACATCCTGAATTGTCTTGAAAAATGTCTTGAGAGGTACTAAAGAAAAATGTCTTTGAAAAGTCTTGAACAAAAATTTCTTTAAAAAATCTTAACGCGTCTTGAAAAAGGTCCTGAAGAAAAATGTCTTAAAAACGTCTCGAAAAAGGTGTTAAAAAAAATGTTTTAGAAAACGTCTTGAAAAGTCTTAAAAAAAACGTCTTTAAAACTTTTTGAACTTTCATAAAAATGTCTTGAAGATAAATATCTTAAAAACGTATTGAAAATTCTTGAAACGTCTTGAAGAGTAATAGCCCTTGCAGAAATTAAAACAATCAAAGAAAAAACAATGTCTATGATACAACAGAGACCTGCATCTTTCAGAAAACATTCCCCTTTACGTAACAAGAATCTGCGCCTTGAAGAAAGTAAATAACAGCCACGTCTTGAGGGATTCACCATTAGACTTCTTCATGATGTTAAATCATTAAAAAAAAAAAGAAGAGTAGTGGCTATATGTGTCATAAAAATTATTAAGGGGATATTACTTCTACGTATGAAGTTTTTTTTAATAAAAAAGGAAAAAAATTAAAAACAAAAGACACTGACTTCTTACAATTTTGAAGATTATATAGACTGAATGATGAGAGGAGAGTGACCCATGGTTTCACTATAGACATTCGCTTTGTTTTTTTTTATGTTGTATCATCAGTGCTGGAAGTTTGTTTATAGTGTGAAGTCGTCTTATTTATTCGTATATTTTCTTCGTCGTGTTTTATCGAATATGATATTTTTTTTAAATATTTTTTTCGTTCTTTTCGCTTTTTTGATGAGAAAAGATCCCGGACGCGGGGCCGAAATATTGGGAATATTTTTCAATTAAAATATTGTTTTGTTTTTATTTTTTGTTCAATGCTTTTTGAAATTAAATCCCGTTTTTTCTAGCTTAATTTTTCGTAAAATCTAATAGAATTTATAGTACACAGGGCTGAAGTCTCGGACCCGATACCATTTTGTTGAGTAAGAATTCTTCCCTCCTCACTAACATTTTGAACGTGGGAGACTGATGGAGATGTGATATTTGTCAACTCAGGACCTATGAGTGTATTTGAAGGAATCTGGTCAATCCGACCAAAGTCAAAAGCAGTCAAATATAGTCGCATTAGTCCCGTATTAGATCCAAGTAAAAGTAACAGTCATATTAGTCATAGCAGTAGAGATAATAGTAGTCATAATCATAGTAATCAAATGGCAAGTGCCATTTGGTTAATTCAAAATCCCCTCAATATGACCTGAAAGCCGTAGCTGAGAAATTGCTGATATACCCTTTCCATATTTTTAAGTAGTTTAAAGCACCCCTTAATATTTTCTGAAAGTTCTGCCTCAATACTGCTAGCATTTCTGGTGACACAAAAGCCAACATGACACATTTTCCCAATCTAAAAGCTTCATGTAAACAATTGGCAACTTGCATAACTTAGAGCCCTTGCCCCATAACCTTTTAGGAGTTTTATCTTCCCTAGAGGCCGTTAACAGACTCGACCAAAATTATTATCCTGAATTTTAATTGGACGGGTTTGGCAGCGAAAATGGGCGTGGAATTGGGACAAGCTACCCACCAATCCTCTTTGAATCTTAAAAAGGCATTATAACTCTGAATTTCCTCTCACATGACCTCCCTGCGAAGTTTATACGACCATCCTTCCACAAAAAGTGGCCAGGGAAAAGAGAAAAATATAAATGAAAATTGCAGGAAGGTAAACAGGAAGGGTGTGCGAAAGCACAGGATGGCAGGCCCCCAACCCCCCATTGCACTTCCTGGATGAAAGACCAAGAAAAGGAAATCAGCACCGCCGGTACGGACTGTAAAGTCTAATGCCGTATCCTTTACCTTTTGCCTTTAGTCTAAATGAGAGGCTTATTTCCAGTCTTTTTTTTACAGATCTTGTTTTAGCAAACAAGATTTTTGCAAAACAAGTCTTTTTTTTTCAATTTACGGGTCTTTCCTGTTTCTCTTTTTCCGCAACTGAGAAGTTAAATAAAATAGGGCCAAATGAGGAATTTATTTGCAGACTAGCTGTTTTTGCAAATCTAGTTTTTTTTTCAGAAAAATATTTTTGCATAGCGCTAGTTTTTTTTTAGTTTGTCTTTTTAATCATTGATAAAGACTTGATACAAAACAGGAGTCCAATTGAGAAGACAAACAAAAGAATTCAAAGGAAATTTATTAATAAAGAAATAAAAGAAAAGGAATCCAAATGAAAAAATTATTTGATAGCTTTTTTTTCCACATAGTTTTTTGCCGAACCGTTTCTTTTCTGTTAAAAGTGATTTTTTACAAATTTTTCTGTTTCTTTTTAGCTAATTTTTTTAATATCAAATTGTTTAATAATATTTTATATCTTTTAACATTTTATTTGATAAGAAAAAATCTGTTTCCTTTCTTTTCCATTGATTTGGTAGGAAGCCAAAATATACATGACTAATAATTACTCAAAGTTCTGTTTCTTAATTAAAATCTCCCGCATTATCGTATATTTAATTATATGTTTATTACAAAATAAAATCCTATGTGCGTATCTGATTTAACTAAATTATGAACAAAAGCAGTCCAAATAAGAAATTTATTGTCAGACATTATTTTTCAATGCACTCTATGTTTATCTGTAACCCTATTTAATCAAATTACGTATAACTTGATCAACAACATAATATAATTAATTCCCAAAACATAGAAAAAACCAGCAAAGCAAAATTTGACATTATTCATATTGGCGGAAAAGATCAATTTTAATTAGTTATGATTTTAAAGGTCAGAAATGTTGACGCATATAAAAAAAATAACATTGAAAACAAAAATGAGCAAAGCAAAATATAACACTGTTCGTATTGGCAGGAAAGATTGATTTTAATTATGATTTTAAAAGTCAACTTTATTGAAGCTTATGAAAAAAACAAAAAACAGAATTATGTAAGAAATTCAAATTTGAGTGCGCTAAATATATTACCATTTTCTGTGGATTAAACAGATGGCATTCGAAAATGTAAGAAAAAGAAGATTCGATCTTTTTTCGGCAAAAATTCGGCTTGTCCAGTAAAGATCATCTTTCGTTAGTTCTAGTTTAGAAGGTCATATACCTTGATGTTTCCGAAAAAGCTAAAACTAAAAAATAAAAGGTCAAATGCAAATCCGAGTGCATTAAGTATTTCGTCATTTTTACAGGGCAACAAGAAGGCTTTTCAAGCATTTGAAAAAGAGAAGAAGCTAAATTTCGCCTTAACAAAGCGGATGTTTCAAAGCAAAAAAAGAAAAATTCGACAAATCTTCTGTTGATTTTTGAACTAAAATCGAATAGTTGTAGGAATCAAGTCATGGCTAATTGTAGAAAAAGCCTAGACAGATAGTCTAGTTGACTGAGAGGCAATTCTGGCATTAATCCCCCCTCACTAGGATTGTATACAAATGATGCTAATTCATATGTTAATAGATATGTCTATCTATTATCCTTCCATACAAATATTGGCCATTTAAGATCGATATTAGTTCGTTCTGATTTAAAGAGTCAATATACATTGATACTTTAATGATTTATCACTAATACGTTTAACACTGAATAAAAAGTAATGTACGAACTCTATAACGAGCTTTAGGTAGTTTATGGGCTTAAAATGTTATGGCTACTTAAGCTTTCTACTTAAGTTGAAGTAGTTATAGATAACTTCGAAGACCACATTCCCTTTCCATGACGAAAGTATAACAGTTCAAAATTTGGATGAAACCTTTTAATCGACAGTGAACAGATATTAAATTTTTAACTGGATATTTCGAACATCTGTACAGTGTTCGAAATAAACTGATCCTTTTTAATTTTACTACTGATGATGAACACTGTATATGTGTTCGAAATATCCAGTTAAAAATTCTATATCTGTTCACTGTCGATTATAAGGTTCATCCCTATTTTGAACTATTATACTTTCGTTTAATAGTTATGGTCTTAGATTTCTACCTTAAGCTAAATTTACGTGCAAGATATCTTATTTTGTGGATACAGCTCAGAGCTCATTGCCTTCGAATTAGCGTAAGATTTCAACGGTTCTCAAAAGAGAAGTTGCGACAAAGACAGTTATACTTGCCCGCTTTGCAAAAAACGAGGGGGATGTATCGGGGCATTGCTTGAACCGGTAAAAACTGCGCAGACACTTCCAGGCGTCTTATATTGTACATTCCCACATTTTATCTTTAGAATAGCCAAGTGTCTAGAAATTATTATTATATTTTATAATAATTATATTTTTGGCTTTAAAATGCATTTATATTATGTATCATGGTTCCAGTTTCCCTATGCCCAATCTTCCAGAAAACAACATTTCGGAAAAAGAAACCCACCGGAAAAAAGCTTTTCAGGGGACAGTTAAACTAAGCCTAGGATTTTCATTTATGGAGGTGCTTTAATGTCAAAAATTAGTTGAACTTTAGACTTTCTATTACCATTGAAAACCTTCAAAAATATATCCAAAACCCTCCAAAAACCAAACACTATCCAAAAGCATTGAATATAATTAGCAATTAAACTAATGGCTTTTACCATAGACTTAAAAATATCCTATATCCAGAATCATTTCGTTATTTTGGAAGGTAATAAAAGCTCTTTATTTTTTTCCGTTTTTAATTTATCCATCCCTTGCAGTTATTTTTCTTATTTTTAATTTATGCATTCCCTTTAGTTATTCTTTTCAGACTTATTGTGCTTTTTCGTATATAGTTGCCTTGTTTAATTTGTGGACCATTTTCGAAATTTTTTACTACTCGATTTCAAGGAAAATAAATAGTGACGATTCAATAAACATCCTCCAATTAACGTTTTTATGATGATAACGTTTTATGATTTACTAATTAACGTTATATTATGACAACTATTAACACAGACAGAAAAACTAGAGACTTAGATCTGATAGATTGGTTAGCTCATAAATCAGACAATATGAAAAAATATATAATAATAATAACTTCAAAAAACTCCTTTTCTCTGTCAACATCCAAAGAACGTGTGTATAGTAGAAACCCTTTTCTCTGTGCAAAAAAAATTAACAAAAATAATAAGAAATAAATAAAAAATAATAAATAAAAAAAAATTATATACACACTTTCAAAGAATGTAAAGGATAAAGTTATTTTGTTACATTTCTAAAAGTTGACAAATTTCATGCTGTTATGTTTTGAACACAATTTTAGCTCTTCAAAGCCCTTCAAACATTTTTAAACATTTTAGCCAATAAGGCTAAAAAAAAACCAAACAGTGTCAAGACAAAAATATTTGCTATAATCTTCTTTCTTGAAGAATAAGAATAGTTTATAATAATAAGAATAAGTAATAAGTAATAGTAATAAGAATTTCTTGAAGAATAAGAATAAGAACAAAAAAAACACAGAATCAAAACCAAAAAGGGTTCGGAGAAATCCTCTTAGGTCTTAAATGCCAGAATACAAGACGAACTCAATAATATTGGACATTCAAAATTTGTATAAAAAAAAGATGTAAAATATTAACACAGAAGAGGGCAATTTGAAGAAATACATAGCTCAATTACAATAAAAAAAAAGGAATTACAGATAATCATTTCCATGAGAGCACTATTCTATATTTTTTTTTTTTCACTAAGGGTCACGTTTCAAGGTATTTGAAATTCCCGGCGAACATAAAATAAAATATAGGCTTTACACTTAGCCACTGTTTCTTCATCAGTTTGCTTAACGGTGCTGTCATTAAAATGATACCAGTTTCCATCGTGGCTGGCAAAAGCAGTGTAATGTCCAGAGCCAGTCCTGAGAAGAAATATCAGTAAATATTATCAGAAGAATACATATAAAATTAATCAGAGTTTGTAGAGCATGCATTAAAAACAAATATCATAATAACAACAACAGTTAATTTTTACCCACTATATTACAAAAGCGGAGTAATAATAAAAAAAAAGAAGATTATCACAAGCAAGGCCGTATCCAGAAAGTGGAAAGTTACGGGGTTCAACCACCCCACCCCCCAAAAGAGTCTGATTTGTTTGATGCGTTAAAATATATATATATATATATATATATATATATATATATATATATATATATATATATATATATATATATATATATATATATATAATTTGTAGGACCTCTTCTGAAGAAAATCTCGGATACGCCCTTGATCAAAATACACCTAAAAATGATCAACCAACACAAAATCATGAAAGAAACAAAAACATCAAAAGAACCAGAAACATGAGAAAATTACCCTAATTGCGAGAAAAGGCGGATAAGGTGACGAAATGGACCAAGACTTACCAGTGCATCATTTGATATTTGAAATACTGGATGACCCAAAAAATGTGTAACCATGAAAATTTCAATTGTGACTTTGATTAAAAAGCTATTTATTCAAATTACGGCCACTACGGCCACATATATGGCTATATAATATGACCAAATTACGGTCATATTATTATGTAGTTTATGAAAACCATTCACCAGAGTTTCAGGCATTTCTGTCAATTTTTAATCAATGGCTTTCCCAATAATTATAATAATTTATATATTTAACATAAAATATATAATATTATATATACATATATATAATAATTTAAGGCTTTCCCAAGTGTCCACCTTTTCGTTGCAATCTTGTACTCGTCTGACAAAGTTCTCAATCACTTTTACACACTCCTCTTTCGGGATGGCTCTTATTTTTGCTGCGATGGCAATTTACAGTTTAATTGTTTGTGGATTTCCCAAGTATACATTGTCTTTCAGGAAAACTCACAGATAAAAAACTGGGGGGTTAATATCTGGTGAGTGCTGAGCACTTTCCTCATCGCATCTTCTGGTTATGAGTCTCTCTTCGAGCCTCTACCTTAGCCAAGCAATGGTTTCGTTGGCTGTATGAAGTTTGGCTCCATTTTGCTAAAACTATTGTGAAGCTCTAACGACCCCTTTCCGGCAGCCCAGCGACGCCCAGTACTTGTTCAGAACAGCTATGTAGCGCTCCTTGTTGACTCTCTGAGACCGGCCGTCATCTTCGAACCAAAAAGGCCCGATGATCCCATGCTTGCTCATGGCCACCCAGGCGGTACATTTAACGGAATGAAACGGCCTTTCAAGCCCTTTGTCTGGAGCCTCCGAACCCCAAAAAACATTGTTTTTGCTATCGACGTGCCCGAAAAGCAAAAGAACGGGCTTCGTCTGAGAACCAGAAGTTCTCAAGAAAGTTTTCCTCATTTTGAAGCACGTTACAGAACTATTCAACCATTGTTACTCACTTTTTCTTGTCAGCATTAGTTAGTTTTTGCTTTATTTGGATCTTGTATGGGTATAGATGCAGATCAAACGTAAAAACACGCCGCAATGACTCCCTCGTCATTCCGAGTTCTTGGCTGCGTCTACGCACTGATTTCCTTGGACTACATCCTCCTGAATCCCCTCACTCCAGAAATGTTTTCTCCTGTTCTTGCACTCAGTTTCCTGCCTGAATAAGTTCCCCCTTGAGTGATGTTTGTTACTAAATATAAAGTAAAATATTTACTATTTTGAGAAGATCGAGCTAAGGGAACAAATTTTGACCATGGTAGCACTTGGCATCGATTCGTACTGAATCACTACAAAAGCGAGAGCCTTGCCGAGTGGTTAGGCATTGAAATTGAAATCCTGAGAAGAGGGGTTCGAGTCCTAGTGTCGCTGATTATTACCTTTGGACCAAGGGTCACTGGTGTGACTCTGTAAGCTCAGTCAGAGTCGTCCTAGCTCTAAAAACATACCTGCAGAAATCTGGGGGTAAAAAGTAAAAGAAGAAAAAAAACTTACCCTGAGCCATGATGCACTACAACAGCTGCCAGGTCAAAGAGGTTAGAATCGACTGAATCACAGGGGCTATTTTGACGTATGTCTGGAGGAACATAGCGCGACATGTCAAGGCCAGTTAGAGGAAATTCAATTTGAACATCAATCTTTGTTCGTAAATAATTTGTCCATCGAAATCTCTTCAAGTGAAGGCATAATACCTGAAATTCAATATTGAAATGAAGTAGAAATTAGCAGATAATTGTGAAAATATTAATAGAAGATAGATTAATTCGAAACTGTAATCAAAATAATAAGTTTTGAATACATTCTGCATAATTTAGCTGTTTAAATTATTGATCTAAAAGTCAAAACCATCTTCTGTGGAAAAGAAATATCCCGAAAATTAAGTTTGAAAAAAAAGTTTAAAGACAGACATTTGCCTGCACAATCACTAACTTTTAAGAATTCCTATCCAATCACTAATCTTGAGCGGTGAAAGTAATAGCGTGACATTATACAACGAGTACCTGAAGGATCCCCCAAATATCCCAAATTTCCCTGAAGAAATATCCCAAAAATTGCTGAGAGTCAAAACCAGAAGGTTAAACTTTTAAGGCTATATGAGTTGACCTTCTAGGGAACAAATCCCGAAAATAGTGATTAGCTTTGTTGATACCCCAGCAATTAATTTTCAGATTATCCATAATTTAGAATGATTCTTCATTTTCTGTATAATCTGAATAATTCAGATTAATTCAAATTGCTTATCTAAGAGCCAAAAAGTTTCCTCCGTGGAGAAAACAAAATCTTAAAAACTGACTTTTAAAAAAAGTTTGAAGACAAATCTCTGCCTATTCAATCGGTAAGTGTCCGTAACTGAAAGCCAATAATTAATCTCGAGCTCTGAAAATAATGGTGTGACGTAACACAACGAATACCTGGTTAATAGCCAAATATAACGAAGGTAATATCCCTGAAACTGCTGAGAGTAATAACCAAAAGGCCAAACTATTAGGGCTATCTAAGCCAACCTTTTGGGGACAAATGCCGAAAATAACAAATGCCTGGATTAACACAGCAACAATGTGTTTGGAAAAAACCACAATAATTCCGAATTTTCATGATTCAGAAGAGCTTCAATAATCAAAATTAATTCAAATTACTGATATAAGACTAGAATACTTAATAGCGGAGACGAAATCTAACAAAAATTACCATTGACGAAAATTACCTGAACAAAAATTAGCAAGGATGGAAGAAAATTACCAAGGACTTTTAAAGCATCACTTTAAAAGTCCTTGGTAATTTTTAAACTTATCAGTGAAAGACACAAATTCTATTATGCCTCTATAGCTCAAACAATGGTTCAGTTCCACAGAATTCAGTTTTTGAATTTCAGTATGCAGGGTTTTTTAGATTAGAAATAAGTTGAAAATTAGTGAAAAACCGCTGAAAAGGGATAATTTTCTGGATATTTATAGATCTAAGTAGTATCATAATTCTGGCTCGGTAAATGAATGGATTTGAGACAATTGCACACTATGACAAAAGCGTTATCAAATTCAAATAATCGGTTTTGCCAATTCATTTTCAGGGCTAAATATGGCAACATTGATAAAAATAGTTAGTTTACATCTTTATTTTATTTTTATTCTTGATTTTATTTTCCTGAAAACATTGTCAAATTTAACTAATTAGTTTTGCTTATTTATTTTCACGGTTTACAATGAGATTACTGATAAAATGTGGGTACTGCCCTAGAAAAATTCATAATTTTGAAACAGCCAGAAAAAAAAAATAATTTAGAAACCGGAGTTTTCAGGCAAGAATAGACCTAAGATGAATCAAGGGGCAAAAAATATTTTGATGCCTTTGGTAATTTAAGGTTTCCTGAGTCGATTTCCTAGTCGCAAATACACAAAGAAGTCATCTGCTTTATTGACAACGCAATAATTTATTAATAGTAAAGCATAGGATTTCAGATTTTTCCTAATTCAAAACGAGTAAAACAGATTGCAGATAAATTACCAACAACTGAACATTCAACGATCCCGATTTTCAATTTCTAAAAAATTTAACAGCCAAAAAAAGGCAACTCTGACGAACTGTATGATACATAATAGCCTGAAAGAACAACTACTGTAGCCACCAATCATGGGCTTTAAAAGATTTGCCACAAAAGATTTGCCCCGACATATTTTGGGTAAACGCAGAAAGAACCTATTTGTTTTATTGAAAACGCAACAAAGAAGGACCACCAAGGAAACATCAGTTAGTAAACATACTATATAGTACATACTATCAGTATGTTTACGTTAGTTAACTCCAAGTAAAGAGCAGTATTCTTCCCATCATTAGTTTCTCAACCTCAGAAACTAAGTATAGGGAGAAACAGTAGAAACGGTAACATATTTTCACCTTATTATGCATGACTTCTTAATCACAATCTGAAAAACTAACTAACTTAGCACAACTTGCATACTACATTTGCACATTATGCACACAATGTGCGTAACTAGCTGAATACAATCTGCTCATATAATTCTCATAATTTGACTAAAAAAGGTAAAAAAAAAACGGGAATTGGACAGGACAGATGTCGATAAAAATGTAACTGCAAATAGAGCTCGTTGAAAAATCTTGCATTCCAAGAACAGAAAAAAAAACAGGAAGAAAAGCAAAAAATGTTATATTACTTTATTGTAAATTTTTATTGTTAGCAACTTAGCAGCATTTTTAGATTTTTACTGTTAGCAATTTATCAATTGTTAGACTTTCAATTGCTAAATATATAACAACCAGAAAGAGCAGCTTCTTTAGACACCATCATGGGCTTTAAAAGACTTGCCCTGACAAATTTGTTTAAAAAAAAAACAATTTTCCTAATTTTTAAGCATATTTAGATCTGAGACTATAGTACCAAATGATGTAAGTTTATATAAATGATGTAAATGATGCAAATAATATACAGAAATTGTAGAATACGTACCTCTTTAACTGAAATTCTTATTCAGTTCTCTTCGTCTAACCAATTCAGTTAAATTAATTTTGATATGCAGGGTTTTTAGATTAAAAATAAGTTGAAAATTAGTGAAAAATCGTTGAAAAAAAAACAATTTTCCTAATTTTTAAGCATATTTAGAACTGAGACTATTGTAACAAATGATGTAAGTTTATATAAATGATGCAAATAATATACATAAATTGTAGAATACGTACCTCTTTAACTGAAATTCTTATTCAGTTCTCTTTGTCTAACAAATTCAGTTAAATTAATTTTGATATGCAGGGTTTTTAAAAATAAGTTGAAAATTAGTTAAAAATCGTTGAAAAAAAAAACAATTTTCCTAATTTTTAAGCATATTTAGATCTGAGACTATTGTAACAAATGATGTAAGTTTATATAAATGATGCAAATAATATACAAAAATTGTAGAATACGTACCTCTATAACTGAAATTCTTATTCAGTTCTCTTCGTCTAACCAATTCAGTTAAATTAATTTTGATATGCAGGGTTTTTAGATTAAAAATAAGTGGAAAATTAGTTAAAAATCGTTGAAAAAAAAAACAATTTTCCTAATTTTTAAGCATATTTAGATCTGAGACTATTGTAACAAATGATGTAAGTTTATATAAATGATGCAAATAATATACATAAATTGTAGAATACGTACCTCTTTAACTGAAATTCTTATTCAGTTCTCTTTGTCTAACAAATTCAGTTAAATTAATTTTGATATGCAGGGTTTTTAGATTAAAAATAAGTTGAAAATTAGTTACGGGCGCAAGTAAATTACGTAGATTCATTTGGAAAGAGGGAGTAATATATTATAATATAGTAACATAATAATATAGTAATATTATAACAATATCTTAATATTTAATACAGTATTTTAATTTTATTATATGTTCATAGTTTCAAGGGATTTGAAAAAAAAACGGAATAAACAGGTAAATTATACAAACAATACAAAAAATCTTGATATTATACAATTTAACATATTTCAGGGGAGGTAATTTCCCCAGCCGTGCGTACGCAATTCCAAGCCTTAGAAATAAAACACAAAATTACAAAAAAAAATTGTGCAGAAACAAAAGAGAATGCCTACCTCCAGAATTTTTAAGATAGGATCTACATAAGCTTAGACTTAGATCTTAAATTCCAATTTTAATACTTTTAGAATTATTCAATTTAATAAAAATTGATAATAACTTAATTAAATTTAGTACTAATTAAAATTCGACTTTTTTCGGGTGATATTTTACTGTCAAAAGAGACAAAGGAAGAGAAAAAGAAACTTTAACACGACACGTTGCTTTCGGTAAAATAAGGCATGACGTAATTAAATACGTGAATAACTTACGCAGACCTTTCTGGAGGGAGGAGGAAATTAAACAACGAATAAAGAGATAAATTACACGAACAAAATAAATCAAAGATGAAAATCCTGAAAAACAAAGAGTCAAGAAAAAAGATGAACGAAATAACCGAAATAAATAAAAAAGGACGAAATAAAAGGAAAATATATTTTTTTAATTATTTATGTGATTGTTCTTCTTTTTCATTCTATTATTTATGTGATTGTTCTTCTTTCTCATTCTACTAGCCATAGAACATTTTTTTTTTATATATAATATTTTATTCTTTGATTTTGTCACGGTAGGTCAGTCAGGTTTTAGTTCTTTCAAAGATAAGAAACTTATGTTTCTTACCATATTGTTATAATGTAGCTTAAATGAGCTTGGCATGCACTACGATAAGTGTCATGTATAGTACCGTTTACAGTTCTCAAATACTCAAAGGACGTCGGACCGGGTACATTCACCAAAAGCAGGCGGAAAAAGAAGCATTCATGTTGATTGGGGTGAACGGTGTAGAGTCTTCCTATCGTGGTATCTTTGAAGATGGTAGGTTGGCCGTCGACTGACTTACCCTGTTTTCGACGTTCAAATACTTTATTTTTAGTATTCCACGTGTAATACGAAGGCACTTCAGTATACAGCAGTTTTTTTGCAAAAGAATCATTTTTGCAAAGCGAAAAAAAGCTGTTAATTTTGTATCGGAAATGTATGGAAATGTATCGGAAATGAAAGAATTCACCAAACAGCTTCGTTACTGCTTATGTATCTTCCAACCTGATATTGTACGATTTCATCGATATCTTTGATTTCGGACTGCAAGCCAAAAACTGCCACGTCACTGCCTTTGTTGACGTATTTACATATGTATTTGATTGCCTTTACGGAATTACAGTATTCAACGTTTATGTGTGCATTAAATGTTTTTGATAATAATGGGGAATATGGAACAACCCACTGGTTATCTACTTCGATGATGGTACTGTTACGCTTCTTTATTATTGCTGTTTTACCGCCATCTTCAGTAAATCTTCTTCTATATTGAGGGTAACCATCATTGCCAGTAATTGTGTTTGATACTAAAAGTCGAGGATATTGCTTTGTGCACCTTCCTTTGGACATGCATGGTAAATTTTCGTTCAGCGCACCGCAAGGTCCATGTATCATATTTTTTACAACAATATCATATAACCCCTTATCGACATTTTCATGAGGTATTTCAGCGGAAATTACATCATCAATTTCGTTAGAAGTACTTTTATAATGTAGCCAGATTAGTATATGTGCGTGTGGCAAACCTCGTTTTTGCATACCACTGAGTACATCCAGCATCGCACTGACCCAAACACTTCTAGCTTTACTATGTAGTTTATCAGTGATTTCAACTTTTGCCGGAAGGCACGGGCCGTAATGTCATGTCTAAGAACCGCCGATTGTCCTTGAAGTAAAAGCTGCAGTATCTCGTCCCAAGATTGATTACATGTAAATGTAATAAATAAATCTGGACGACCATAGAGACGAACATACGCAATAGCATCTTGAGCATATTCATGCATATGACGGGGACTGCCAGCATATGACGAAGGTAAAATCGTTAATCTTCCAACGTTTGTGGTATTACCGTCATTTACAACTGCATCTCGCAAATGACTGTATTGTTCGGAGCGGAGCTTGGTCTGATTCAGACGGATATATAGCAAACGTTCTGATTCAATTTTTGCATACATATCAACGACGTATTGGTGAAACAATTGACGGCATTTTAAAATATAATTGTCTTCATCCTGCCGAATCATTAGTCTATAGGAATAATAATGCATTGTAAGTACGATATTGTAGGGCATCGTAGCATCGATGAGTTTCAGCAATTCTTACCAAATGAGCGTTTCGCTTATGAAGAATAATTTCTCGAAGTAAAAACTGATCACCGACCATAACGATTGCCACTTCGTCGATAGTTGGAGCATTGTATCTACGCACATGTTGGCCAGGAGGCGTTTTGTCAGCGGAAATAACAATTTTATGCGTATCAGTAGGCAACAAATCGATGGCTGTTTTGAACAAACGCAATAAATTATTATTTTCGTGGAAAAGATGTTGCAATTGGGAAACGATTGTCCTTTCAACGTTGGGAGAAATTTCGCAACGTGCATTCAATTCAGAATTTCTATCACTGATGAAGTACAATTGTAAAAATTTATGATTCTCGCCTGAGAATGGTAGAAAGGACCCTGCTCTATGATAAATTTGCCCTTCTACTTTGAAAGTAGGCATAAATTGATCTGGATTTTGGATTTGGGCACCAAACGACGTCATTTGGAAACATGAGTTATATTTTCAAATCTGTGACAAAAAACGCTTAGATTCTGACGTAGTTCCAGTAAGCAAAGTCTTCAATGGCTCTGGTGGTGCAGGCAATAAAGGAAGTTTAACTTTTCCTGAGGCGCAACACATTCCCATTGTTTCACCATTGAATTTCAAGGCCTTGCAATAGGGACAAATTTTAGACATAGTCCCGATTTGAACACATCCACTCAAGCTATAATCATCGACTGGGCTGTACCTGAATGCCAGGCGATAAATTTCAGATTGCTCTTGTGATTCCTCGGCACGCTTTCTTTTATTACTTTCTCTATCAGCCGCAAGCCTGTTTTCTTGCTGTTCTTGTGATTCCTCGGCAACCCTTCTTTTTTCACTTTCTCTTTTAGCAGCAAGTCTGGTTTCGCGTTGCTCTTGTGATTCCTCGGCACGCTTTCTGTTCTTACCTTCTCTATCAGCCGCAAGCCTGTCGACTGACGTCATGTTTGTCGACTGACGAGATTACACACCAGGACATCGGGACACAAATGACGACCGGGACACCGGGGCATCTATATATATATATATATATATATATATATATATATATATATATATATATATATATATATATATATATATATATATATATATATATATATAAATAAGTTGTCTGTGTGTTGAGTGACGTCATGTTTGTATGTCGACTGACGTCATGTTTGTTGATTGACGAAATTACACACCAGGACAACGGGACACAAATGACGACCGGGACACCGGGACATAGGGAATATAAATGACGACCGGGACACTCAAAGAGAAAGCGACCGGGACACAAGGATTAGCAATCACCATCAACAAAGCACCAGGACACAAATGACGACCGGGACACAGGGAATATAAATAACGACCAGGACACTCGAAGAGAAATTACAGACTGGCACACCGGAACACAAATGAAGACTGGGACAAAAATGACGACCGGGACACCACGACACAGGGAATATAAATGACGACTGCGACACTCAAAGAGAAAATACAGACTGGGACACCGGGACACATATGACGACCAATACACAGGGAAACAACAACAACGGGGACGCCGAGGGGCACAAGGGGATATATAAATGACGACAGGGACACAGGGAATGTTTGATTAGCAATCACCATCAACAAAGCTCAAGGGCAATCATTAGAATAATGAGGTGTAGATCTGAATACAGATTGTTTTTCCCATGGTTAAATACATGTTGTATGTTCAAGAGTCGGTAAACCTGACAATATATTTATATGCACAGACAATGGGACAGCCAAGAATGTTGTACATTCGCAAGTTTTACGTAGTTAAAAATATATATATATATATATATATATATATATATATATATATATATATATATATATATATATATATATATATATATATATATATATATATATATATATATATACTAGCTGTTGGGGTCGCGCGAAGCGCCACCCCAACACCTAGTTGGTGGGGCGCTTCGCGCCCCCCCAAGCCCCCCCGCGCGCGTAAGTCGTTACGCGCCATATTAGTTACGCGCCATTGTAGTTGTGTCCCTGTGTCCCACCTGTGAATATAGATAGATTTATAAATGTGTTTCAAACTACGTAAAAATTGCGAATATACAACATTCTTGGCTTTCCCATTGTCTGTCCATATACAAAGCCGTATGTACTAATAATGACGTCATATGCAAACGCTCTTTCTACAAACAAACAAACATGCATACACACAACTCGTTTTTATATAGATAGATAGATAGATAGATACAATACAAATTAACTACGTAAAACTTGTGAATATACAACAGTCTTCGCTGTCCCATTGTCTGTGCGTATAAATAGATTGTCAGGTTTACCGACCCTCAAAGATGCAACATACAATTGTACATTGGTAAAGCAATCTGTATTAAGATCTATACCGCATTTTTCTAGTGATTGCCCTTGAGCTTTGTTGATGGTGGTTGCAAATACTAATCGAATTGGGAATTGCAATCTTTTAAATTGAAAAAGCAGATCCGTTGGAATCATGGGAATGCGAGGAATAAGAACAGCCTCACCTTCATAAGGCCCTGTCAAGATTGTGGCCTCTATTAGGTTTTCCATTGATTTTTTTACGGCAAGTCGCGTGCCATTGCAAAGCTTTGGTGGGTTGATATTTCTTAAAAGTATTATTGGTACGCCTATTTTTAGTTGTAGCACGTGTGGTGGAAACCCTGAAGGATCTATGGAATTTAAAAATTCAGATGGATAATTAACCGCTTCATTTGGTTCCAAAATACAAATTAACTGCGTAAAACTTGCGAATATACAACATTCTTCGCTGTCCAATTGTCGCTGCATATAAATAGATTGTCAGGTTTACCGACCCTCGAACATGCAACGTACAATTGTCCATGGGAAAAACAATCAGTATTAAGATCTATACCACATTTTTCTAATGATTGACCTTGAGCTTTGTTAATGGTGATTGCAAATGCTAATCGAATTGGGAATTGCAACCTTTTAAATTGAAAAGGCAGATCCGTTGGAATCATGGGAATGCGAGGAATAAGAACAGCCTCACCCTCAAAAGGCCCTGTCAAGATTGTGGCCTCTATTAGGTTTTCCATTGTTTTTTTTACGGCAAGTTGAGTGCCATTGCAAAGCTTTGGTGGGTTTATATTTGTTAAAAGTATTATTGGTACGCCTATTTTTAGTTGTAGCACGTGTGGTGGAAACCCTGAAAGATCTATGGAATTTAAAAATTCAGATGGATAATTAACCACTTCATTTGGTTCCAAAACTGTGTCGACTGACTTGTAAAGGACTGCCTGGTCTCGAATCTTGGTCAAAACAATATTGTTGATTTCGTGGACGTCTATATTTTTGGGTGCGAGAATCGCTCTTTCACTTAGCCATTTATTATTTTTATAATTTTTTAGAATATTCGGAAATACTTTTTCAATCAATTCATTTTTGGACGTCACTAAATTACAGAAATCAGCAGGTAGTTGTATACGTCCTGAAATTGAGTCTACTGGGAGCTTTCCGTTTCCCATTGCCAGCAATTGATCTGAAAATGTTTGACCAGAGTCATCGTTTTGCAATCGGACACGCATATTTGTAGTTAATTTTAATGTTTTTACGTGTGCCCATAAATTAGAATTTTTCAGGCAAGAATTCATTTCGTCTGCAGGAGTTGATCTAGGTATTATAGGTAATGTTTGCCTGAAATCTCCCGCAAGCAATATTAAGGTGCTGCCAAAGGGTTTCGACTTCCCTCGCAAATCTTTCAAGCATTGATCCAGAGCCTCGAGCGATTTTTTGTGTGCCATTGTGCACTCATCCCAAATAATAAGTTTGCATTGCTGCAATACTTTACCCATCCCAGATGATTTGGAAATATTGCACGTGGGAGTTTCTGTAGAATGCAAGTTCAGAGGCAATTTCAAAGCGAAATGAGCAGTTCTTCCACCAGGCAGCAATGTTGCGGCTATTCCGGACGACGCAATTGCCAACGCTATATCATTTTTAGATCGAATTGATGCCAGAATCATCCTAAATAATAAGTTTGCATTGCTGCAATACTTTACCCATCCCAGATGATTTGGAAATATTGCACGTGGGAGTTTCTGTAGAATGCAAGTTCAGAGGCAATTTCAAAGCGAAATGAGCAGTTCTTCCACCAGGCAGCAATGTTGCGGCTATTCCGGACGACGCAATTGTCAACGCTATATCATTTTTTGATCGAATTGATGCCAGAATCAGTTTTATCACAAACGTTTTACCAGTACCTCCTGGCGCATCCAAAAAGAAAATTTCTCCAACGTTGTTATCGATACAATGCATTATCGTATCATAAATGTCTTTTTGTTCCGACGTTAACTTGGAAATGTTATTTTGTACATACGACAATAGATCACTCGTACTGTAACTTTGTTCACGATACAATTCTACACATGTCGAAACAGCAGCGATACGGTTAGGTGAAGGCATTCCCAAATCCTGAAGAGGTTTGTTTGCCATACTTACGCACAAATCTTCTATAACAACTAAAGTGTAGTTATAAATTTCTGATGTAAAATCAAAAGTCATATCTGACGTCTCTAACTGTTTTCGATGGAGTATATCTTCGGACATTTTTGACTTATATTTTCCCCATAATTCTGTAGGAGCTGATGGAGAGTAAGTTGTTAAAATGATGCCAAACAATGCACGAATTTGACTTGGGGTTGACGTTTCGCACGCGTCATTGATGCAGTTATCCCAGTGTTGGTCATTCTCCAACAAATTCAGAGCTTGGCATGCACTACGGTAAGTGTTATGTATAGTACCATTTACAGTCCTCAAATACTCAAAGGATGTCGGACCGGGTACATTCACCAAAAGCAGGCGTAGAAAGAAGCATTCATGTTGATTGGGGTGAACGGTGTAGAGTCTTCCTATCGTGGTATCTTTGAAGATGGTAGGTTGGCCGTCGACTGACTTACCCTGCTTTCGACGTTCAAATACTTTATTTTTAGTATTCCACGTGTAATACGAAGGCACTTCAGTATACAGCAGTTTTTTTGCAAAAGAATCATTTTTGCAAAGCGAAAAAAAAGCTGTTAATGTTGTATCCGGTGGATTCAGGACTCTTTGTTGCACGTTGGTTTCCGTGAAATAAACACGTTGACCATTCTGTAAATGTACCGCTAAGTGAACAACAGCTGGACTACGTTCATGTATCGGAAATGAAAGAATTCGCCAAACAGCTTCATTACTGCTTATGTATCTTCCAGCCTGATATTCTACGATTTCATCGAAATCTTTGATTTCGGGCTGCAAGCAAAAAACTGCCATATCACTGCCTTTGTTGACGTATTTACATATGTATTTGATTGCCTTTACGGAGTTACAGTATTCAACGTTTATGTGTGCATTAAATATTTTTGATAATAATGGGGAATATGGAACAACCCACTGGTTATCTACTTCGATGGTGGTACCGTTACGCTTCTTTATTATTGCTGTTTTACCGCCATCTTCAGTAGATCTTCTTCTATATTGTGGGTAACCATCATTGCCAGTAATTGTGTTTGATACTAAAAGTCGAGGATATTGCTTTGTGCACCTTCCTTTGGCCATGCATGGTGAATTTTCGTTCAGTTCACCGCAATTTCGTTCACCGCAAGGTCCATGTATCATATTTTTTACATTAATATCATGTAACCCCTTATCGACATTTTTATCAGGTATTTCAGCGGAAATCACATCATCAATTTCGTTCGAAGTAATTTTTTTATGTAGCCAGATTAGTATATGTGCGTGTGGCAAACCTCGTTTTTGCCATTCCACTGAGTACATCCAGCATCGCACTGACCCAAACACTTCATGTTTTACAATGTAGTTTATCAGTGATTTCAACTTTTGCCGGAAGACACGGGCCGTAATGTCATGCCTATGAACCGCCGATTGTCCTTGAAGTAAAAGCTGCAGTATCTCGTCCCAAGATTGATTACATGTAAATGTAATAAATAAATCTGGACGACCATAGAGACGAACATACGCAATAGCATCTTGAGCATATTCATGCATATGACGGGGACTGCCAGCATATGACGAAGGTAAAATTGTTAACTTTCCAACGTTTGTGGTATTACCGTCATTTATAACTGCATCTCGCAAATGAATGTATTGTTCAGAGCGGAGCTTGGTCTGATTCAGGCGGATATATAGCAAACGTTCTGATTCAATTTTAGCATACATATCAACGACGAATTGGTGAAACAATTCACAGCATTTTAAAATATAATTTTCTTCATCCTGCCGAATCATTAGTCTATAGGAATAATAATGCATTGCGCTGCATTTCTTATTCATTTCTTTGTTAGTGGCTGGATTCATCAATTTAATATTAAAGTGATAGCCGTCGGCTCCATCCCAAAAAATGATAGGATATTGTAGGGCATCGTAGCATCGATGAGTTTCAGCAATTCTTAACAACTGAGCGTTTCGCTTATGAAGAATAATATCTCGAGGTAAAAACTGATCACCGACCATAACGATTGCCACTTCGTCGATAGTTGGAGCATTGTATCTACGCACATGTTGGCCAGGAGGCGTTTTGTCAGCGGAAATAACAATTTTATGCGTATCAGTAGGCATCAAATCGATGGCTGTTTTGAACAGACGCACTAAATTATTATTTTCGTGGAAAAGATGTTGCAATTGGGAAACGATTGTCCTTTCAACGTTGGGAGAAATTTCGCAACGTGCATTCAATTCAGAATTTCTATCACTGATGAAGTATAATTGTAAAAATTTATGATTCTCGCCTGAGAATGGTAGAAGGTACCCTGCTCTATGATAAATTTGCCCTTTTACTTTGAAAGTAGACATAAATTGATCTGGATTTTCGATTTGGGCTCCAAACGACGTCATTTGGAAACATGAGTTGTATTTTCTGATTTTTGACAAAAAACGCTTAGATTCTGACGTAGTTCCAGTAAGGAAAGTCTTCAATGGCCCTGGTGGTGCAGCCAATAGAGGAAGTTTAACTTTTCCTGAGGCGCAACACATTCCCATTGTTTCACCATTGAATTTCAAGGCCTTGCAATAGGGACAAATTTTAGACATTGTCCCGATTTGAACACATCTACTCAAGCTATAATCATCGACTGGGTTGTACCTGAATGCCAGGCGATAACTTTCAGGTTGCTCTGATTCCTCGGCACGCTTTCTTTTCTTACTTTCCCTATCAGCAGCAAGCCTGCTTCCGCGTTGCTCTGGTAGTTCCTCGGCACGCTTTCTGTTCTTTCTTTCTCTATCAGCCTCAAGCCTGTTTCCTTGCTGTTCTTTTGATTCCTCGGCACGCTTTCTGTTCTTTCTTTCTCTATCAGCCTCAAGCCTGTTTCCCTGCTGTTCTTTTGATTCCTCGACACGCCTTCTTTTTTCACTTTCTCTTTTAGCAGCAAGTCTGCTTTCGCGTTGCTCTGGTAGTTCCTCGGCACGCTTTCTTTTCTGACTTTCTCTATCAGCAGCAAGTTTTTTGGCATAGACTCTTTGAGCATCTTCATCGGCTTTTGCCATGGTAAGTTCATCAGTCATTGTAAACTTAAACATTAATAGATTTCTACGTGAACATATGTCTTAAATATCTTGAATGACGTCACCGTCAAAGAAAAATGACGACAACTAATTTCATGACGTCAGCCGACACAGAAACCTAATTTCATGACGTCAGCCGACACAGAAACATGACGTCACCTGATCCACAGACAGACAGACAACTTATTTTTATATATATAGATAGATAGATATATATATATATATATATATATATATATATATATATATATATATATATATATATATATATATATATATATATATATCTAAATTCACAGGTAGGACACAGGGACACAACTACAATGGCACGTAACTAATATGGCGCGTAACGACTTGCGCGCGCGGGGGGGCTTGGGGGGCGCGAAGCGCCCCCACCAACTAGGTGTTGGGGTGGCGCGACGACGGGGACACAGGGAATATTCGATTAGCAGTCACCATCAACAAAGCTCAAGGGCAATTATTAGAATAATGAGGTATAGATCTGAATACATATTGTTTTTCCCATAGACAATTATATGTTGCATGTTCAAGAGTCGGTAAACCTGACAATCTATTTATATACACAGACGATGGGACAGCCAAGAATGTTGTTTATTCGCAAGTTTTACGTAGTAAAAAATATATGTATATATCTATCTATATTCACAGGTGGGACACAGGGACACAACTACAATGGCGCGTAACGACTTACGCGCGCGGGGGGGGCTTGGGGGGTTGCGAAGCACCCCCACCAACTAGGTGTTGGGGTGGCGCGAAGCGCCACCTCAACAGCTAGTTTTTATATATGTCTATATATATAAAAATAAGTTGTCTGTATGTCTGTGTGTCGAGTGACGTCATGTTTGTCGACTGACGAAATTACAGACCGGGACATCGGGACACAAATGACGACCGGGAAACCGGGACATAGGGAATATAAATGACGACCGGGACACTCAAAGAGAAAGCGACCGGGACACAAGGAATGTTCGATTAGCAATCATCATCAACAAAGCACCGGGACACAAATGACGACCGGGACACAGGGAATATAGATGACGACCAGGACACTCAAAGAGAAATTACAGACTGGGACACAGGGACACAAATGACGACCGGGACACAGGGAAACAACAACAACGGGGACGCCGGGGGGATATATAGACGACGACGGGGACACAGGGAACGTTCGATTAGCAATCACCATCAACAAAGCACAAGGGTAATCATTATAATAATGAGGTACAGATCTGAATACAGATTATTTTTCCCATGGACAATTATATGTTGCATGTTCAAGAGTCGGTAAACCTGACAATCTATTTATACGCACAGATAAAGTGACAGCCAAGAATGTTGTATATTCGCAAGTTTCACGTAGTTAAATATATAAATATATATATATATATATATATATATATATATATATATATATATATATATATATATATATATATATATATATATATATATATATATATATATATATATATATATATATATATATATATATATATATATATATATGTATATATATATATATATATATATATATATATATATATATATATATATATATATACATATATATATATATATATACATATATATTCACAGGTGGGACACAGGGACACAACTACAATGGCGCGTAACTAATATGGCGCGTAACGACTTAAGCGCGCGGGAGGGTTTGGGGGGTTGGCGCGAAGCGCCCCCACCAACTAGGTGTTTGTGTGGCGCGAAGCGCCACCCCAACAGCTAGTATTCACAAGTTCAACAGCAAGTTCACTTGCATAAGAGTCGAGGCAGATTGCAGGAGGCCCTTGTAGGCCTTGAATTGGACTCGTTATTTCCATTCATATTCATTTCTTTGGCGGGGTAATCAGTTGTAAATAGATTGCTAAATTTGTCAATATGCTGCTTCCCCCTTTCTGCGACCGTGAATTAAACTGAGAGAGAACCTCCAACAGGTTGAACCCAACCCACCGTGAATTAGCATGAGAGGGTTGACTCTAGTTCAGCGTTGTCGAGTGATAGAAATGAGAGGAAAATTTTCAAGTAATTTAACCCGTAGTCAAGTCAACCTGCGTTTGTTCCCCAGCGAGAGCCTCCAACAGGTACGACTCTAGTTTGGCATTTGTGAAGGGACACACATGCACGGAAAGGTGTAGCATAAATGGCAGACAGTAACAACGGCAATCAAAGGGATAAAATTAACCCTTGACTGGGCTGCCCACTTAATTCAACAATCTGTCTTGGCTTTTTTCTACAATTGGCCATGACTTCCACTTTTCCCACAACTATTCCCTCTTTTTTAAATTCAAAAATCAACGGATATATATATATATATATATATATATATATATATATATATATATATATATATACTAGCTGTTGGGGTGGCGCTTCGCGCCACCCCAACACCTAGTTGGTGGGGGCGCTTCGCGCCCCCCCCAAGCCCCCCCGCGCGCGTAAGTCGTTACGCGCCATATTAGTTACGCGCCATTGTAGTTGTGTCCCTATGTCCCACCTGTGAATATAGATAGATATATATATATATATATATATATATATATATATATATATATATATATATATATATATATATATATATATATATATATATATATATATATATATATATATATATATATATATATATATGTTTTTAACTACGTAAAACTTGCGAATATACAACATTCTTTGCTGTCCCATTGTCTGTGCATATAAATAGATTGTCAGGTTTACCGACTCTTGAACATGCAACATATAATGGTCCATGGGAAAACAATCCGTATTCAGATCTATACCTCATGATTCTAATGATTGCCCTTGAGCTTTGTTGATGGTGATTGCTAATCGACCATTCCCTGAGTCGCCATCGTCATTTATATATCCCCCTGTGCACCCCGGCGTCCCCTTTGTAGTTATGTCCCTGTGTCCCGGTCGTCATTTATATTCCCTGTGTCCCGGTCGTCATTTGTGTCCCGGTGTTCCAGTCTGTGATTTCTCTTTGAGTGTCCCGGGCGTCATTTATATTCCTTGTGTCCCGGTGTCCCGGTCGTCATTTATATCCCCCTGTGCCCCCCGGCGTCCCCATTGTAGTTGTGTCCCTGTGTCCCGGTCGTCATTTATATTCCCTGTGTCCCGGTCGTCATTTGTATCCCGGTGTCCCGGTCTGTATATACATTCGTTTTTTAGTTTTGTTTTTCTCCTTTATTTTTTTCCTTTTTTTTCTTTTTTAGTTTATTTAGGTTTTTAGATTTTTTAGTTTTTTTATTAGTTTTTAGTTTTTTTGTAGTTTTTACCATTTTTTTAGTTTTTTTAGTTTTTTTTTTTACTTATGTCCTGGTCGTCATTTATACTCCCTGTGTCCCGGTCGTCATTTGTGTCTCGGTGCTTTGTTGATTGCTAATTTATATTATATTTATATTTTTTATATTTATTAATATTTTTTTAGTTTTCTTTTTCTCTTATTTTTCAGTTTTTTCCTTTTTTTTAGTTTTTTCTTTTTTAGTTTTTATTTTTTTTTTTTGTTTTTTACCTTTTTTTAGTTTTTTTAGTTTTTTAGCTTTTTTAGTTTTTTTATTAGTTTTTAGTTTTTTTTAGTTTTTGCCTTTTTTTAGTTTTTTCAGTTTTTTTTAGTTTTTAGTTTTTTACGTTTTTTTAGTTTTTTTTTAGTTTTTTAGCTTTTTTAGTTTTTTTTCTTTTTAGTTTTTTTTGTAGTTTTTACCTTTTTTAGTTTTTTTTCTTCTTTTGTATTAGTGTGAAATAATTCAGACGTCATATGCGGGCAAACACGACGTCACTCGACAGACAGACAGACAGACATAACCCACAAACAACTTATTTTTATATATATTTATTCATATTTTTTTAGTTTTCTTTTTCTCTTTTATTTTTCAGTTTTTTCCTTTTTTTTAGTTTTTTTCTTTTTTAGTTTTTAGTTTTTTTTAGTTTTTTACCTTTTTTTAGTTTTTTTTAGTTTTTTTAGTTTTTTAGCTTTTTTAGTTTTTTTATTAGTTTTTATTTTTTTGTAGTTTTTGCCTTTTTTTATTTTTTTCAGTTTTTTTTTAGTTATTAGATTTTTGCCTTTTTTTAGTTTTTTTTTAGTTTTTTAGCTTTTTTAGTTTTTTTTTCTTTTTAGTTTTTTTTGTAGTTTTTACCTTTTTTAGTTTTTTTCTTCTTTTGTATTAGTGTGAAATAATTCAGACGTCATATGCGAACAAACATGACGTCACCTGATCCATCCACAGATCCACACACAGACAACTTATTTTTATATATATAGATATATATATATATATATATATATATATATATATATATATATATATATATATATATATATATATATATATATATATATATATATATATATATATATATATATATATATATATATATATATATATATGCTTTTTTGACGTAAGATTCAAATTCGGCAACCATGCTGAGATAGAAATTTTTAAAATAAAATTATCGATTCGAAAATATTATTTGAATCGATATATTTCAGGGGAGGAAGAGACAGACCCAAAGGCTTCCCCCTCGCACATTAATATATATGAATTAAACAAATTAGAACTTACGTTTGGTAGTCGACGAAGAGAGAATTTTTTGGTGGACCTTTGTTTACTACGGCAGGAAGAGCACATATACAATTCTGTTTCTCCAAGTTCTTCTACTTCCATAAAATTCAATAAGCAGTCTATAAAAAATGAATAATAGAGAATACACATGGTTTACAAATAATCTATAATAGTATATGGTAGTCTGAATGATAATCTATAGTAGTAGTATACAGTACCATATATCATTCAATATTACACAGTAGTCTATAATAGCGTATAATAGTTTATTATAAAAAATCCTATTTACTTGCCAAATAATAAAATTACTGAAGAGTTTATATCCTTGAGTAATATCTCACATTTTGGGTCGGGGGGGGTTGCTAAAATTGAGCACCACCTTGGGTAAACCCTGTTCTAGTTTGTTTTCCGAGAGAGTGAACTTTGCCAAGGGACCAACTGTGTACTGTCCATGTTCAATCCGGCTTCTCCAATCTTTACTACTTCCATTAAATCCAATAAGCAATCTATAGTAATATACAATATTGCATAAAATAATGTAAAAATCCCTCTAATAGTTTATAATTGTCTACAGTAGTAGTATACATTAGTATATAGTAGTTCATAGTATGCAGTAGTATATAGTATGGGGGTTTGAAGTATTTTTATTTTGAAAAGCTTTTAAAAAATCAGGTTGAATATAAAATTCGTGAAATTGTTGAATACCGACTCCAGAGAACTTATTGAAAGTGTCCAAAGAACTTAGGAACTGTGCTAGATGACAGAATTCATTAATAACTAACTAGTCAATAGAACATCCTGAAAATGTGTTTAATGTGACAGGAAGGAACTGTCAAGTATTAATGTTGAAGGGTCTATAATTTCAGTCAGCACAAAAGTATTAAGAGGAATTCGGAGGGGGGGGGGGGGGTTATGCCTAAAACCATCGCAAGAGTGTACGCAAGAACTTTTTAAAGTTTCCTGGCGATCAGATGAATGCTAGTAATTTGTACAGGACACATAAACATACATTTGATTTTATGCATACAGATAGCCATTAATGACAGTCTATAACCATCTATGACATCTATGACATCTCTATGACACATAACCATGACTATAACCATATATGACTATATATAGTTGAGATGATACAGAAAAGAGGTGTAAAAATTATACTTGGACATAATTACTCAACATATGATGATACACTAAAACAAATTAACCTGGATTCACTTGATAGTCGTAGACATGAGTTGACATATCGATTTGGACCAAATTGTTTGGATTCCTCAGCTCATCGTGGTCTACTACCCGACCTTGAGAGCAACCCTACTGAAGGACCAGTCACTAGACTCCGACAAATAAAGATAATTGTCGACAGTTAATGACTTACCCAGCCTTTATTACCAAGATATATTGCAAATCATTTGTCCCTTGTTTTATTGGGTATTTTAATAATATAACCTTGACAAATATTTAATGTTTGATGCAGTTTATTTCAGGTATTTGCCAGTGAGTATTTTTGAATATACCAATCATTTATATACTTAATTATTCTGAAATATTCTATATAAACGTTCGCTATTTTAATCGTGAAAATAGATTCTCGACTTACATTAATTTTTTTCATTACTCATTTTAATTTATTGACCTTGAAGCAGCACTTGCTGTCTTAACTTTGTTTTCTATTTATGTTGTTGTTTATTTGTTTTAGGTCCTTTTTTGTATCATGACATGCTCATGTTAGCTTCAACTATTGCAGTGATTAAAACATATTCTATTCTATATTTAACTATAAGATATTTGTTTCAAAAATTCCTGTCACAACCCTCGAAGGGCCAAATTCGCATCTTATGGCTTTGAGTAGATTTTTATAATAAAAATCCTGATCTTGAATGTTTATTTCAGTACCGTTTGTAATGAATTGAGAGGGGAATCGACGGAGTTATATACTCAAGTACCGTTCAATTGAGTACCTTAAGTACCGTTTGAATTCCCTTAAGTACACTTCAGTGCCGTTTTTAATGAATTAAGAGGGGATTAGACGAAGTTACATACTCAAGTACCGTTCAATTGAGTACCTTAAGTACCGTTTGAATTCACTTAAGTACACTTCAGTACCGTTCTTAATGAATTGAGAGGGGATTGGACGGAGCTACACACTCAAGTACCGTTCACTTGAGTACCATTTGAGTTGATTTAAGTACACTTAAGTATCGTTTTTGATGTATTGAGAAGGGATTGGACGGAGCTACACACTCAAGTACCGTTCACTTGAGTACCTTCAGTACAGTTTGAGTTCACTTAAGTACACTTCAGTACCGTTAACTTGAGTACCTTAAGTACCGTTTTTAACGAATTGAGAGAGGATTGGACGGAGCTACACACTCAAGTATCGTTCACTTGAGTACCTTAAGTACCGTTTTTAATAAATTGAGAGCGGATTGGACGTAGCTACACACTCAAGTACCGTTCACTTGAGTACCTTAAGTACCGTTTTTAATGAATTGACGGGGGATTGAACAGAGCTACACACTCAAGTACCATCCACTTGAGTACCTTAAGTACCGTTTGAGTTCACTTAAGTACACTCAGTATCATTTTTGATGAATTGAGAGGGGATTGGACGGAGCTACACACTCAAGTAGTGTTCACTTGAGTACCTTAAGTACCGTTTTTAATAAATTGAGAGGGGATTGGACGGAGCTACACACTCAATCGAAAATCTCGCGTCAACATTCGATTTAATCTTCAAAAGTAGAATTATCAAAAGGGTTGACAAACTTCAACTCCTGCCAATTCATGTCTCGTTACTCTTCTCTTGGGTGCACATTTCGATCAGATCCCATCTTCCTTATCAAGAAAGCTGAGTGTGATTCTTCGCTCTAAGAGCCTGTTACCATCCAGCTAGATATCCTATATGTCATGCATTAGGTGAATTGTCAAATACTTGTTGCGTTTCATAAAGTTTTTTTACCCCCCCCCCCTAAAAAATGATGGATACGGCCGAGATAATAGCACCATTTCTCTTGAATCACTGAATCATTTAGCTTGAATCCTTTGAATCTTAAATAATTTTCAAAACTGCCTAGTTACTAATCAAACCAAGTGACAATTAATAATACCAGCCTATTGAGTTGAGTTGATGGAAGCCACAAACTTGACACTATTTTGAATATTTTGCCTTTTTATTCCTTGAAGATTATACATCCAACTGTCGTCTAGTTAAATGACGGCCTTATAAGCCGGCTGCATCTTCCATTGATAAAAGTTCTTGATGTTCTCTAGTCCTTATAAGACTGCTTATGACAAAGAAACAAGGAGTTGTGTGCTGTTTTGAAAGTTTGTGGACAGGCTTAAAATAGTGATTTGCAGTAAATTGAATAAAAAATTTGCAAGCCATAAGATTTTAAATTAAAGAACTCTCTTTGTATGAGTTTAAATACACAAAATACACGAGTAGCCAATCACAAATAAACAAAACACACATCTAAATGCACGAGTGAACTTTCTGTTTCTCAGTCGCAAAAAATACAGAATACAAAATTCAATGTATGTGTACACACAAATTCACAAAACAAACATCTAAATGCAGGAGTGAACTTTCTTTTTCTCTGCCGCTAAAAATATAGAATACACAATTGAATGCACGTGTGTACACAAAGTCACAAAGCAAACATCTAAATACACGAGTAAATTCTCTATTTATATGTGGTTAAATACACAATCTAATGCACGACTATCACAAATACACAAAATAAACGAAAAAAAATAAACATCTAAATACACCAATGAACTCTCAAACACAAAAAGAAACACATCTGAAAGCACGAGTGAACCCTCTATTTCTCTGTGATTAAATACACAAAATACATCATCTAATACATGAATTTCACAAATACACAAAATTACAAAATACGCAAACTAATACACGAGTACCACAAATACACTAAAACACAAACAAAAACACATCTTAATTCAATAGTGACCTCTCTATTTATAAATCATAAATACACAAAACACAAAACTAAACACATCTAAATTAACGAGGGAACTCTCTATTAGTATGTGATTAAATGCACAATCTAATAAACGAGTCACAAATACACAAAAAATATACGAAAAGAAAAACCGTCTAAATACACTGGTGAACTCTCTATTTCTCTATGACTAAATACACAAATTAATAAACGAGTATTACAAATACAAAAACACAAGAAAAAAATCTAAATTCACGAGTGAACAATCTATTTATTTGTTGTTAAATACACAATGTAATATACGACTATCACAAATACACAGAAAAAAACATTTAAATACACCACTGCACCCTCTATTTCTCTATAGCTAAATATACAAAGTACAGAAATTGTTAAACGAGTATTACAAATACACAAAATACACACCTAAATACACGAGTGAACGCTCTATTTCTCTGTGGTTAAACGTACAAAATACACAATCTAATACACAAACATCACAAATACACAAAAATACGTCTAATTGCAAAAGTGAACCCTCTATTTCTCTGTGGTTAAATACACAAAATACACTATCTAATACACGAATACCACAAACACACAGAAACACCTCTAAATTCACGAGTAAGCCCTCTGTTTATTTGAGGTTTAACATACAAAATACGCAATCTAATACAAGAATATCACAACCACACAAACACAGATCTAAAATAGCACGAGTGAACCCTGTATTTCTCTGTGGGTAAATCCACAAAAATACACAATCTAATACACGAATACCACAAAATCACAAAATACACAATCTAATACACGAGTACCACAAATACAAAAAACAAAAAAAAAACATCTAAACCCACGAGTGAACTCTCCATTTGCCGGTAGTTGAATACACAAAATACACAAACTAACACACGAATATCACGACCACACAAAAACACAATAAAAACAACAACAAAAGAATCCTCTATTTCTCTGTGGTTCAATCTACACAAATACACAATCTAATACACGAATACCCCAAATTCACAAAATAGCAATATACACAATCTAATACACGAGTACCACAAATTCAAAAAAAAAACAAAAAACATCTAAACCCACGAGTGAACTCTTCATTTCTCAGTAGCTTAATACACAAAATACACAATCTAATACACGAATATCACACAAAATACAGACCTTAATAAATGAGTGAGCTCTCTAATTCTCTGTGGTTAAATATACCACTATACATAATCTACACGATTTTTGTGCAAATACACAAACTCAGCTAAAAAGACTATGCTGTATGGCCTTGTGAACTAGATATAATGAGGGATCAGTTGGGCCTCTAAGATGATGGTGGGTGTACAAGTCCTTGTGAAAAAACACAAAAACATTTAGGATCATTATGACCCATAAGATCACTAGAATTATAAAAAAAAATCGTTTACTTCTATTACAGGATCATTAGGTCAAAATCTGACATTTTAAACTTCTGAAATAATTGCCCATATAATTTTCTAAGCTACACTGAAAGAGAGGCTCAGCAGAGCAAATTATGCTACGCCGTATAACACTAAAATGTTTTTGTGTTTACGGTGTACATTTACGGTTTACGGTGTAAAAACCAACAATTGAAGGAAACTAGTTGGGCAAAAGCATTCTTTGCAGTATTCTTAGCTACATTGAAAGAGAGGAACAGCAAAGCAATGTATGTTCAGTTTCCCCTCAATCCTCTTGATCTATATTTTCCTGCTGATTTTCCCTTTAGAACAGCTTAGAAAATAATTTTTGGCAATTACCTTAGACGTATGAAAATGTCAGACACGACCTTTAACAGCGACGATATGATATCTATTTAGAGGAAGTTTTAGTAATATAAGGGCTAATAAAGCTAGTTTTCTTTATAAATATTAGTCTTTAACTAGATCTACGTTGCATTGGCAACGTGAGGTGTTGCGGCAACATTTGTTCGGCTCCGCCGAGTAAATTGTTGCGAGAGCAACACTTCGGTTTTGTTTCCTTGCTTCGATTAAACGCTGAATTTTTTAATCTGTAAGGATCTTAAAATAAATGCTAGGTACACCAACTTGCAAAAGTTGCAAACCCCTCATTGCAACAAGAAAAGTTGCAAACCCCTCACCACTGAAAATGATTGTAGCCTAACAGCCGTTTATTACTTACAAGTCCCCTACATGCGTAAAACTCTCCTATATGTCTCACAATTGGTATCGGCCACTTTTTGGTTTCAGTGCGAACCTTACTTTAAGTTGTCGGCCCCTTTAAACTTTCAAACTGGTATATCTCATGAAGGAATTTTTCTACCGAAAAATGGATAGCGTAAACCTTGATCAGCTCATCAAGAGTTGTCAACTGCCGTCGAATAAACAATCTGTCTGTCTTAGTTCAAAAGTTGACTTTTTTACTGTAGGCCAAATTTCTAACGTCATCACTTAGAAAGGAGCAAAGGATAAACTCTAATTTCTTTAGCAATGAGAGAACTTTTAAAGTTTAAGATGTACGTCTGATACCATTTCTGTATCGGCTTATATTTGGTTTCAGTTTGTACCTTACTATTGGAGTTGTCAACCCCTTTAAACTTCCAAACTGATATATCTCATGAAGGAATTTTTCTACCAAAAAATAGATGACGCGTCCTTTGATCAAATCATCCAGAGCTATCGACTGCCATCGGAAAAAAAATCTATCTGTCTTAGTTCGAAAGTTGACTTTTTGCCGTAGGCCAAGTTTCTAACGTCATTGGAGTAAAGGATAAACTCTAATTTCTTAAGCAATGAGAGAACTTTTAAAGTTTAAGAGGCACATCTGATACCATTTCTTTAGCACAATCTCAAATGCAAAAAACGGAATGATAAACTCAGCTGAAATCACGAACAGAAGTGGGTAGAAACAATAGATTTTTGGCCCCAGGCAAGAGCTATACGAAACTTTCCAAAATAAAAAGTCATATTCATCAATCCGGCCTAAGTCCATACTTACCGTAAAAACCACAGAGGTTACACCCTTACCACTTTCTAGGAATAAGCTAAAATCGAGTGCTGAAAAAAACAAAAAAAAAACGACAAAACCAAAGTGTTACTCTCGCTGTTGCGAGGTTTTTCTATTTTTTCAACTAGTAAAAAAATAAATGAAAAATCAATTTATTATTTCGAAACTAATTAGGCAGGTAGGAATGTGCGTGTGTGTTCTGCAACACTTATAAGTATGCATATAAATTTAATAATTCAGGTATTCATGGCGAAGCTTAAAACATTATAAGTTCTGGTGTCTTCTCGTGCGCTATAGATTGCGTCAGATGCAGGTAAACGTCTAACGTCTTGGGGAGCTAGCAGCTGCAATTTTACACAGCCCCCCCCCCCTCATGTGTCAGTTTAAAATTGTTGAGAGGATACTATTTCAGGTGTCTTCTCTAGTAGCACTTCTAAAAAATAAACATGAAAATGAAGTAAGGTTGTACCTGTGAGTCTACAATCTCTTCTGGTGGGGTCATCCTTCACTTTTTTGGAGGCGTAGAATTGACTTGGAATGTCTAGGGACAGGTCAAGAAATGGATCATTTTTCCCAGAGTCCATGCCACAACAAAGGCATCGAACCTAGGAAGAAACAAAAATCAAAATAAATAAACAGAATAGCAAAATAAGCAAACATAATAATATACAACAGAATACGGAATAAATAAATAAATGGAATAAAGAAGAAACAGAACCGGTAAGGGAAACCACATATAAAAACATATTTTATAGTTCAGACAAGTTTCCCTACAAAACGAGTCTCCCTTTATTGGAATATCTAAGGCAAAACAATTTTTATTTTGCTTCTTGTTTCTTGCTTGCTTCTTTCTTTTTCTTCTTCTTTGTCTGCTTCTTCGTTCTTTTTTCCCCACATCTCAAGTTGTAGGTGTTTTTTTTTCTCGACATTTCCAGCAGACATTATCCAAAATAAATTGGCTTGGAATGTCCAGGGGAAAGTAAAAAAATGGGTCGTTTTGGGATAAAAAAAGAAATATTAAAATAGGTTTTGATTTTGAACAAAACGTAAATAAAGTAAATAAATAACGCAAGTTATTTATTCTGGTAGGGATTTAAGCTAAATTTCAAAATTTCATACAGCGCGGAGTTAGAGCAAAACTACCAGATTTTTTTGAAAATCGAAGTAGGAATTCCGATTTATATAAAAACTCCTCCGATTAGAAAAGTAACGATTTTGAAGAAAACATCATCCAGGTCCTCATTAAGATACCCCCCCCCATATCATTGGGGAAAAATTATCAAGCATCCAATGTAAACGATCTGGATTAGTTGTGTTCTATAACTGTTGACATTGATAACAAAGCCCTTAAGTATCAAGCGTTTTCAGGAAACACTCCTCTGATGAGAGAGGTATCAATTTTGTTGAGAATGTCAGTATAGTCCTCATCAAGACGCTCTCCTACTGGTAAAACAAAAATTACCTATTTTCTAATGTAAATGACGTATAATGACGTAAGATTTTTTAATGACGTCAATAAAAATTCATCTGGGGAAACAAGAAAAGAGCTTAAAGAGTTTGATTCGCCAAATATGGCTGTAACAATTGAGCTTTTATCATTTGAACAATAGACCCCATAATAATTGAGCCTTACTGAACAACAATTGCCATGCAAAAAAAGAAAATTACCTCACTCAATAATGTACCACCAAAAATGGCTGTAACAATTGAGCTTTTATCATTGGATCTTTGGGACCCGGAACAGTCTTCATCCTTTAGGAATGTGAGGGGCTCGGGAACATCTGGCAGCAAGTTCAACAGCTCTGTGTGCAATCTATCCAGCATATAACGAAGAAACTCGTGGGCGTCTTGCTGCTGATATCCTCTAAAAAATAGGAGAAAGGGATAACAACTGAGCTTTTTTAAACTTTATTCTAGTCTTTAAAATACTAAAAAAAAAAAAAAAAAAAAAAAAAAAAAAAAATTATGAGCGAGAATAAAACCTACTATGGACACAATAAATTAAAAAAACAAAAAGGGAAAAGGCAATAGTAAGTAAAAAAAGAGGACAATAGAGACAATCAAAGCATAGGAGCAACTTGTAAGAGTGAAAATTGGCGCTAGTGTTGACACAAAACACACAAAACACTTAAGGGCAGAACCAGCGAGTGGTTTAAGGGCGTGTGCCCCCAAAAGGTCGAAAGTATGCATTAGTTACAGATTTGGGAGGGTTAAAAAGAGTAACGAGAGACCCAAGTTTCATTGGTGCATATTCAAACATTTTTCTATATCTGCCCCCTGCCAAAGCCATCTGGTCATTGACGTTTTTGTAAATTTTTTCTTGCGTTGTAGTGTTCTTTTCCAGAAATTCAGATCAGACAGTAATTTTGCCAGTTAAATTAATTACACTAATTTTACCTTATTATTACCCTGAAAAAAAAAGACCAAGAGACGCCAAAGGCTAGATGAGGTTGGTGTTTTTTTTGTTTTTTTTGACACAACAGCCTGTTTAGACTCATATAAGTTACAAGTTACCCATTTTTTCTAGAGACAATGATAAAAGAGAACATTCGGAAAAACATGGCATTAAAGTATAACTGATAAACATAGAGAAAGAAAACGATCAAAAATGGGGCTATTAAAGGCTAAACGAAAATACTGAAGAAACACACAAAGCGAATATTTCGAGAGAACAACCGCCTCTCTTCTTCAGCGCGGACAAAATAATATAATCAAGGGAAATGCTGAAAAAAAAAAAAAAAACGCGGAAAGTCAACAAAACCAATTAAAAACCAATGAAAAAAAAAACAGCCAAAAAAACTAAAAGGTTAATAAAATTAAATAAAAGACCAAAAATTATAAGAATTAAAATCCAATACCCATAAAGTGAGTCATTCGGCAATATCCGCGATTTGCAAAAAAATCCTAAAAATTCTAAACTGCCATCGGCGGATACTAACGAACAACTGAGAAATCAAAGAAAAAATTCATTGAAACAAACGAACTAGCAATTAAATAAATTGGAGAACTAATTCACTTGATTTCTGGTTTTATTCACTGCATTTTTTGCGTATACCCTCCGAGACCTAAGGGGTTGTTGACATGACACGTTTTCATTTGATGTTCGCAACCCGAGAAAAGCTGTCAGATCAATAATAACGAGAAGACGCGAATTGGCTAGACTTGAAAAGTGAATCCAGCCCGCTAGTGGATAGTATTCCTGGCTAGTCTTTTTCAACCCTAAATTCAAATTACTGAACACGCTGCTTGTGTTTTCTTTACTTTGTAAATCATAACTTCATGACATGAAAAACATTTTTAAAAGCCTTACAAAATCCGAACTGAGACCCAGTTACTAATGCCAGTTTATTGAGGCAAGTTGCTAAGAAGATTGAAGCGTGGTCAATTTTTACATCACTTGCTTTTCAGTGGATACTACCAATAATTTCCCCTAGCCGGCCTCATAACCCAGCTTCACTTTTCATTGGTTTTATACGACTGGCACTTTTTCGTTATTTTTTGTCTTTTTGCCGAATAATCCGTATAGATGCGTATTGATCGTCAAACCCTCCATCAAACCCTTACTTTAAACCCTTACAAACCCTACGTCAAACCCTTAATTCAAACCCTTACTTTAAACCGTATTTCAAAACCTAACAAACCCTTACAAACCCCACGTCAAACCCTTACAAACCCTACGTCAAACCATTAGAAACCCAACATCACACCCTTACAAACTCTACGTCAAATCTTTACTTCGAACCCTACATACAACTCTTACAAACCCTACTTCAAACCCTTACAAATCCTACGTCAAACCCTTACTTTTGCGGTTTTTTCAGAGAACCTAAACGTTTGCGTCATTTTTGGAACCTTAGTTTTAGGTTGTATAAGGGGCCAGATTTAAAGATTTGGCGCTTCTAGGCCCAAGCGTTTTTACCGCTCCATTTTTGCAAGATTTTCGGGAATAGTGGAAGGACTAAGATAGGCCAGGTGGATAATCATGAAATGTTATGTTTAGATAATTATTTATAAGATATAAATTATAAAATGAATTTGCAGCAAGTCCTTAGAACTTCTTTTTGCTGTAATAATTTATTAGAGTTGTCATTTTTATTTATGTTTATATTGTGGATAAAATAAAACCTACCTACCTACCTACCTTCTCAATAGAACGCAACTGATGAGCCAAAAGTAGTGAAACAGAGAGGTGATACCAGAGAGGTGAACTCTCAGCTGCCTTTCTTGGAGACATGTGACAGTTTATAAAAGGCTATGGAGTTCCTGTGCTTAAAAATCACTTTTCTGTGAATAGGCAGCACGGTGGCGAAGTGAACCAAACGCTTTGACGATAAATAACACTGGTCCAGTTTTGTTAAGGGATAAATTATTGTCCCCCCTGGCATTGTGCACCCCTAGGCCCGGGCCTAATGGGTCTAAGGGTAGATCCTGGCCTGCTTGCGTACTCTTTATTCTTTGTAAGACGGTGAATTTACCACCAACTGTCAAAAACCCGATAATGTATTGAATACATGTATTACAAAGGAATACACTATAGTAAGTAATTATTAAGATCATCATTCTAAGAAACACCTGGGGGAGGAAGGATGAGTAAACATATACAGATAGAACTGCCACCACGCCGTTATAATGAAAGTCAGCGAGTGGTAGATTCTGCCTGTTGCAATGACTTCTCCCTTAAGGGGTGGAGCCTCCCGTTTTTCGTTAACCTTATTTTAGCTTTTTTCCAAATTTAATTGACCCTATTTTAACTGCTTGTTTTTTAAAGAAGGCCTTCCTTTACATGTATAGTTAAGAGTAAATGCTTTGATACTAAAATCAGAAAAAATTATGGAGGGTAAACATAAGAAGTTATTTACCTTCAAAAGCACTCGTCTGCATACTTTGAGACTACAATATATTCCATGGAGGAGCAGCGGCCTTAGGCGGCTTTGTGCTGCAGTGGGTTGTTAGTAGAAGTAAAGGTAACGTTTTTTCATATCTTTTTTTAAGCAGAACCTTATTTTATTCTTCCAGACAGTTTGGTCTGAAATTATCAGCTTTAAAATAACCAGCTTTGAAATTTCTGTAATAAAACTTTAAAAAGGCAATAACATATCAAAAACAATCACTCTAGCTGGTCAGACAAGATAAAATAAACACACATAAAATCCAAATATCACCCGGCATATATTTCTCCCTAAATATGGCCAAAGAGCCCTCAGACCCCCTGGCCAAAGCAAACAAATACGCAAGATCAATAAGGATTCCCACACGCACACCTTCCATAAAAATGACCAATTTTGAATATAGTACTCGAGCTATTTGTTTTTATTTTACATCTTTTCTTTTTATGATTAAAACAGAATGAAAATTATGAAAACTACAGGTGTAATATCTTAATGAGACAGCGGAAAATAACAAAAAAGTACTTTTTTTAAATTAATTATAAAGGGAAGAAAAAAAATCAAAATTAATGAAAACAAAGAAACAAAACAAAAGGGAAGGAAAAGAAAGAAAATGGAAAATACCAACGACAACCAAAGGGAAGGGGAAAAAGGAAATACTTAGTATTTTCACTGAACCATAGCAACAAAGTCACTTTTTCGGCTGTTCACTTTCTATTTAATAAACTAATCTATTGAGAACGAGGTGGCTGAAAACAAATTTTCGCTAATGTTTTTGATTAAAACACATAATAATGTGATTTCTTTAATTTGAGCTGTTTATTTACCTATATATGTGTATATTTTATCTAATAGTAATCATTCTTTACTTCAAATTACATAAAAAAAAATAGTTTTTCTAACTGAAAGTAAGGAGCGACATTAAAACTTAAAACGAACAGAAATTATTCCGTATATGAAATGGGTTGTCCCCTCCGCAATCCTTCACTCTTTATGCTAAAGCTTTTAATTGTTTTAAAAAGCAGAATTGTGGTAAAGAGTCAAACTCTTTACCACAATTTGTAATATATAATATATATATATATATATATATATATATATATATATATATATATATATATATATATATATTTATATATATATATATATATATATATATATATATATATATATATATATATATGTATATATATATATATATATATATATATATATATATATATACATTTATATATATATATATAAATGTATATATTTATATCTATATAAAGTTGAAAACTGTATGAAGTTCTTATGTTAACTTTGGGTAAGAGAGCACAGAGTGAGGCTATGAACAACGTGGGGTGAAGGAGGAGCGTAAGCAACTGTGTTAGTCTCAATTGGCTTGATGTTGCGAATACTATTCAATAGTAGTAGTGAAACATTATCAACTTTGACAATATATCACGTTATTTATAAATTGTAACTTATTTTGCGGATATATTAAACAAATATTGATTTGAGCTATTTTAATCAAATTTATTTCAATTTTCAATTAAAATTTGGATTTCAGTTTGTAATTGATACTTCAAAAATGATGAAAAAGCGGAATTCATTCATTTCAATACTAAATACTCAAATCTTACCGAAATCGAGGCACAACTTCCCATATCACATTGAAAAGAGATTCAGGTGAAATAGCCCCTTTACCGTCTGAATGATTTAGGCTAATTATTATTTTCCTCAGCTCTTCAGACATGAGACTGTCATCTACAGGTGAAGATTTTGAATGTCGTGTTGAATAGCTGCGAGATCCATTGGTGACTTTAGGTTTTTGCAGAGCTGGTAATTGTTTAAAGTAAAAACAAAATTCTTTGATGTTGCTGAAAAAGTAAAATCTAGATTCAATTCAATTCAATTTAGTAATATAATACCCATAACAAATAAAATACACTGGGTCACCACGGAGAGACAGAGCTCGTGATTGTGGTCACCCCATCAACATTTACAACATAAACAACATTAGTTGAAGATCCAATATTAGATCCAATTGGATCTTCAACAATATTAGTTGAAGATCCAATACCCAAGTCCATTGCCCACCACACAATCCCATCCCTCCTTCGGAGAGATTATCTTCAACACTTATTTCACACAATAGGTAACAGACCTACTGCTGATTGACCGTTCACGTAAAGGGTTTGATTAAAATATTTTATCATAGGCAGATATAATCTTCAATTCAATTTATTAATATAATACGCATACCAAATAAAATACACTGGGTCACCACGGAGAGACAGAGCTCGTAATTCTGGTGACCCCATCAATATTTACGACATAAACAATATTAGTTGAAGATCCAATGCCCAAGTCCACGGCCCACCACACAAAGCAGAAAGACAAAATAAAAATCACAATAACAAAACAATCAAACAATATATAAATAAGATTTATAAGATTTAAATAAAATTTAATGCTTATCTGAGTGTGTTTCTTTATGGATTACTACACAGGTTATCCGATCGCCAAGACACTATAAAAGGTTGTTGAAGTCCCTCTTGAGAAGGTTTTAGGTAGGCTACAATTTTTTTTTGTTGGAATATTCGGGAGGGATTTTTTTTTGGGGGGGAGGGGTGGTATTGGGGAGTTTTGGGGAATCTATATGGTGCTGTTTCACAGAGAAGGAGTTTTCCAATGGGGAATTTTCTGTTGGACAAATTTTCAGGGGGGATTTTTCAAAAAAATTTAAATTCAAGAATACGATTGTTATTAATATGCTAGGGAAGTTTTTCATAGAGGACTATTTTCTGGGGGGAGAATTCCTCTAATTTCCTTTCTCTTGAGACTGCGGCAACACGCGGCGGGGAAACTAGTATTAGCAATAATTTCGCAGCTAAAAAAAAAAACAAAGAAAAAAATAACTTAAATGTAATTAACTTGTGATCGGTCACCAGGATGTTGTATCCCTTGCCTATTATTTGCTTTAAAAAGATTTTCTTGCAAATGGTCAATGTTTAAAGAAGAATCTTTTTAAATCTTATTACATTTTTGCCCTTCAAAAACATATATGTCACAGAAAGAGAAAAGGGTCTTAAGATCAGTATAAAGAACTTCACCCTAGAATATATAGTTATTTACATTTTCATTCTTGAAGTTTTAAACACTCTCCTCTCATTTGAAAAATTTTCCAATTTTATTAAAATTTTGGTTGTGTTTTTTTTTTGGAATAAAGGGAATCATTTAGGGGGTGAAGAGGGCGGTATTGGAAAGTTTTTGGAGGACTCCACGAGATGAAGTTTCACACGGAGCAATTTTCCCCAGAGGGATTTCCCGCAGGGGGAATATTTTGGGAGGAGAATTGCGAGGGGGCGGTTTAAAAACTTTAAATTCAAGAATATAATTGTATTAATACAATGGGGGAATTTTCCGCAGGGAACAATTTTCCAGGGGGGATTTTCCTCTAATTTCCTCTCTCTTGGTATCCCAGAAGCACGCTACGGGCAAGCTAGTATTAGCAATAACTTTGAAGCTACAAAACAATAAAGATAACTTTAATGTAATTAACTTTGAACAGTCAAGAGCATGTTCTAATCCCTAAAAATTATTTGCCTTAGAAAGATTTTCTGGTAAATGATTAATATTTAAAAAAAAATTAGAAATCCGATAACATTTTTGCTCCTTAAAAAATAACCATGTCACAGAAAGAGAAAAGGTCTTAAGATCAGTCTAAAGGACTCCACCCTAGAATATGTACTATGTATACTTTCATTCTTAAAGTTTTCGGCATTTACCTTCTGAAAAATCTTTCGGAATTTTTTTGGAAAAATCTTTCCAAATTTGTTAAAATATTAGTTATGTGCACCTTCGCAATACGATTAAAACGTTTTTATTATGTCCATTTTCCATTATCTCAATGCAACACTTTTTATTTTATTTTACTTTATTATTCCAAAACCTTTAATCTACCAATTGGTCGCAACAAATATTTTTTAAATCAACCAAACAAATAGCTTTCGAGCAACAAAATTAACCTAAAAGTTTAAGTTCCAAGGACGTCAAAATAAAATATTCACTCCCTTTTCGACCCACCTTAGGTATATTCACACCTGAAAACCGTAATTTTTTTTTTTAATTTTCCAAAATTTTTCTTTTGGCTATTTAAAAGCTATTAATTTTCTGGGGCAGTATCACATTTTCTTCAGTGGTGCCACGTTGAACCACAAAAATAAATAAGTAAATACATAATGCGCGAAAATACATAAAAAAGCTAGACCTTCTAATACCGTTTGATGAAATGCCCATCTCCCTGAAATAAAACCATTATTAGTACTTGGAAAACCCATTATTAAATTCCTTTAAAAAAAATTGGTTTCAATGAATTGCTCAAAAATAAATTTCAAACATTTAATTCTTATAAATTCTTATAAATTTCGACATTCAAATTTTTAAAACATAAAACACTAATTTAAAAATAAATTAAATGTTAGTTTCTGAAATAAAACTAAATTTGAAAGACTCGTTTTAGAAAAAACACTTGTTCCTTAAAAAAACTGGATATATACAGTTTTTATGTTTAATTGCTTATGTTTTTATGTTCTTACTTTATTCGACGATTCTTTGTAGGTTTGCTCGTTCAAATGTTAATCGCAAACAGTTAGGATTTCTTGAAAGACAATTTTTAGGCTGAAGAAGTAATTCATGAATGCTTCGCTATTATCCCTTAATTGAAAATCCATCACGCTCTTTTTTCTTTAAATAGGTAAGACGATTGCACTTTTTGGGGGTGTCAATTGAGCATTAGGGACAGTAGGCTCCCTAGACTCCTCCTCTGTATATTCTCAAAAATGTTATCTAATATTTATCTAATTTCGGCTAATTTTTCGATGATTCTTTTTATAATTTGGCGCTCGCTACTACCAAAACTACGTAACTGAATAAGAAGACCTTTTCCAGTAAAAACTAAATTCTTATTATTTTTTTTTAAGAATGTGCTTCTGTAAGTTTCTGGTAATTGATAATTGACAATTATACGATTATTGGATTATATGAATGATTTATATGAATACCAACTTAAATAATCTGATTTCATTTTCACAACATAGAATAAAAAAAAACGAAAGAAGAACAGCGAGAATAGTGTCTTATACGGCCAATGAAAATACTGGATAAAGGAAAGTGGATTTTTCGGATATACAACTGCCTCCCTTCTTCAGTGCCATAAGAGGAAATCTCAGAATCAAGCTCACATTTTCTGAGCAAAAATGCGAGCAATATACACCAGATACCAGACAAACACCAGATACACCAGATAGCAAAGATACACCAGACAAAACAAGCAACTTGGAGATCAAAATCAAAGACAAACCTATTTTCTAATTTTCAGGGAATGGAAAAAATATAGGGTATTCTGCATCCCTTAATTCTTCAAATACTTCCCATTAATCCTAAGGGTATAAAATTTCCATGAGTTGTGCTATGCACCTCACAGCCTCCTTACTTATATAAAATGTTTTAAAAATCTTTTAAAGACACTCCGCGCCATCTAATAGCCCATAATAGTTTCCAAGAAGCTTTGTACTGAACATGTGAAAATTTCTGCTTACATTAGTGTGGTCTCCCCCAAGATATCTATACACTATCCAAAGAAAGCGTACGTTTTTGTCCTGAAAGGCGATTTTAATTTTTGGTTACTACGGGCCTTGGTTCGCTCATTACTATGTTGCAGCTATCGTTACAACCCTGATTTACACTCTATATCTATTTTGTCTGGTATAGCTTCATTGCCTATGTCTTATATTTGTTGTCTTGATACTTTCACCATTTTATTAAGCTCAACAAGAAAAGGCTCCTGATTTTCAATTTAATACATACTGGGTAAAAATATTCTGGGTAAAAACTACATACTGGGTAAAAAAAAAATAAGCATTTTCTTCTAAATATAAAAATGGGTTGACCTCTCTAAGAGAGCTTACAAAGTTTTTCATGATTATTTTCTTTTTGTTTTAACCAAGCTCACACACTATATCTACTTTGTCTTATATACTTTAACCTATTAATTTCCTGTCTTTATTTTGTCTGTCTTAAAGCCATTTTGACCAGGTTTTGTACGACTTTTTCCATTTATGACTTTATTTTTTATTGATGAGTGCAAAAAAAATCTGTTGAATTTTTACTTTAACTATCTAACATGTTTTGGCTCACATTTTTCAATTTGTTTGTTTCAGAATTAACTTGCTTAACGCTATTTTAGTCGCTTTATTTGGTTAAATGAATTTTTCTTTGGTTAGCCTGAAGAAACTGAAAACTGGAAAAAAAAAACAGAAGAAAAATAAAGTGAAACTGAAAAAGAATAGGAATAACAACGAAGCAGAGTGGGACTGCCGCAGCCCGGCAGTCCCACTTAACGCCTGAGTGACTTTTGCACTTTACTGATAACTATTCCCAAGTTAAAATATAACAGTTCAAAATAGGGACGAAACATTTTAATCGACAGTGAAACAAATATAAAATTTTAACTGAATATTTCAGACATATATATAGTATCCATCATCAGCAGTAATATAATACTATGTGGCAAAGTTTCATGCTGATGATGGACACTGTGTATGTGTCCGAAATATTCAGTTAAAATTATATATTTGTTTCACTGTCGATTAAAAGGTTTCATCCCTATTTGAACTGTTATATCTTCGTCATTGAAAGACAGTATGGTCTTCGAAGTTATCTATTCCCAAGTTATTCTTCTGAGAATTTTCTTCGTAGTGTATTTTCCATACACTTAAATTATACTAATAGACCCATTACATTAATAAAAAATAATATTCGTAGTTGTATACCAATCAAGCTAAATATATTACCACCAATATACCCCCACCCAGAAAAAAAAAACAGATTCCACGCACAGTTTTGTGGTATCTCCTAAATTCAGTCACGAATCACCGTATTTCTCACAGCAGTGTCTGCAGAATCAGTGCCTATGAACACAGATGACGTCAATGGGAGCTACAGCAAAACACTACATAAAACAGCGATCAATTATCCTTATAAATTTCAAAGATAATTTCATGCATCAATTTAAATGTAAGAAGCCTTCCCCCCCCCCCCGAAAAAAATCAGAAACGGATGGAGAATTTTGAATATTGAAGCATTGAAACGTCAACACCGCTATTGAAAACAACCGAGGCCACTTGGAACGCCCCGTAAAGCTGAGCTAGTCCAGAGAGTGGCGCGAGTGGAGTGGCATGAATCCCTGAGAGAATTTCCGTCTAACTTTAGATGATGGGTATTTGAAGTATTTAGAAGTGAAGTCAGAAAACAATTCTTACTTCATAATATCAAAACAATTGTAGCTAACACATTTTGCATGCAGACCCACTGTACTATAATATCAAAATAATATCATTGTAAAAATGCCAAATAATATCAATATCAAAATAATAAATCTCAAATAATAATAATATCAAAATAACAATTATTATTAAAATAATAATATAAAATAATATAATATCAACATAATATTTAGTTCGTAATGACTAGTTCTTTACATGGCATGCAGAACATACCTTTGACAACCGACTAGCCAACAATTTATGGCAATATCGACACCAAAAATACCGCACATCTAGGCGTGGACATTGTCAATGGAGGTGCCTAAGTTCTTCAATTGGTTAGATTTCTGTAGAATTTCGCCAACTAGTATACGAATGGTTAATGTGGTTACCTTGGTACTGATTGGTTTTAAATGACAGGCTTATCCTCTCTTTGAAAACAAATCCTCCAAAAGAACCTGTCATACATGAGCTAGGGTATTACAAATGGTTGCTTGTCATGAAATTTTAAATTCTATTAAGATGAAGCAAGCTCTTTCAGGTGAAACTTGTTCTAAGATTGGCTGAAAAGAATCTTTGAAGACCACTGGCCTTGAGGCTAATTGTGAGTGGGCAACCAATGTCCCAAACTTTAGACTCACAGCAACCTCGAGGACAAATTGTAAATAGAGACTTCAAAGAATATTGCTAGATTAAAGGAATCAATTAAGAAGGAGTTCAGAGCAACTCCTAACTGTTGCTAATTGTGGCCTTGTGGCTAATTGGACAACAAATGTCCCAAACCTTAGACTCCCAGCAATCTCGAGACTTCAGAGAATATTAAACGGATGACAAGAAAGAATAAATATAAATTAGAATATAAGAATATTAATATATATTAATTAATACTAGCATTATTTTCATTCTTCACTTTCACATTAATCCCTTATTCATTAGCGTCATCTATTATGTACACATACGTGCGAGTACGTCACGTTCGTATATGATGAACGGGCGTTTAAACTAGTTGGTCAACTGCACACGACAAAACCCAAAGAGTAGATTGATCAATAGAAAGATTGAATGGAAAAGAAGACGATAAGGAAATTATGATTACCGTCAATAAACTACAAAAATAAATTAATTACCATAAATTATGTACAAAATTAATGCATCAATCCTATTTTTCGTTAATCTTTGTTTAACAAAGAAATATTTTAACACATCCATGCGCCATTAACGCAGAAAAACTCGTTAATTCTCGGGAATGTTTGTTACATATTGCAAAAACACGTCTTTTTATGAGAACGCGCCTTTCGAACCCTAGGGTGGGGTTATATCAAAGATCGTGTATTAACAGAATCTAACTTTGCACAAAACTATAAGGAGAAAACTGAAGTGCTTTAGATACCCATGGGAATTTTGTATATGATTGGCAAGAGGGTTATTCTACAAGCTATTAGCAATGCTACCCTAGCTAGCATTATGTTAAAAAAAAAAATATATGAAAACATCTCAAACTAGCATTACATGGGTGTTCCTAATATTATTAGTTTTTTGGACTGCACCCAGGATTTTGATTTGAAATAAGAGGATTCGACTATGGAGGTCATTTATGTCCCTTGCATACCCAAAATCCATGTTGTCATTTTGGGGGGGGGAATAACCCTCCCCCTTCATACAGCCTTTCCTATAACTGGTCTTTTTTCAGATTTGTAAACGGTTTCAAATTGTACAGAAGGTAATTCAAATCTACCTTAACGACTGAAGAACGGCGTTCATAAAACATGTATTGCCCAGATTTCTGAGACCAACTGCCTTTTTCCTATCAACAGCTTTGCTTGTTCTTGAGCTTCGTCGTGTACTCCCTTCTTTCTTTGTCTTCTTTTCTTGATTTTCAACACTAGAGCTATTGGATACAGACCTACAAAAAGTAGCCTGAATCAGTAATTAAGAAAGAGAAAAGTGAGAGAAAGAAAAAAAAAATCGAATATAACATTGCCTCAAAGATGTGAGAGCAATTAATTTTTCTAAAGCTCCTGATCTTTTTGCAACTTTAGAGCCACCCTCTCTCTAGATGAATCGGAGGAATTCAAGGATATACCTGCCATAAGAATGTACTGCAGCAAGCTTATATGGTTAGAACGGCATTCATTGAAAAAAAGTTACCAAACACAAGTTCTTGACAACACATTAAAACGACTTTAAAGACTTAATGTCACTTGAAAATCTAAGAAGAAATTTAACTGAACAGAGTCAAACAAAATTAAATCCAATAAACTTGAATAATATACTTCGATTTCATCTACTTCGCTATTATTTTGAATTCTTAATTCTTCAGTCAAAGGGATTCGTTTTTTTTTTTTTTTTTTTTTTGGAAACCAAACTGCTTCGATTTTATATGGACTGGGGCATGTATGATAAAGCTTATGAATTTGTCAAGAGCACTGTGATCGATAACAGTAAGTATACTTATTAAAGTCCAAGAAGATTCAAAAAAGAAAACTTAAAAATCTAAGAAGAAATTTAACTGGACAAAGAGTAAAACAAGATTGAATCGACCAACCATAAACAGCGAAAAATAAACAACAAATTCGACAAACAACATAACAGAAGAGGCTTAAAATGCTGACTACCATATACAGCTACGAGATATCTCGTAGGTTGTTTATTGACCCAGGACGCCTACCACGAGTTATCGCATCCTTCCGTTACTTGTTATATTTGCAAACTTACGGAGAGGTTCGTAGTTTTACTGTAAATACAAATAGATGGTCTTAAACGACAACTGAAATTCAAAAAACAATAAAACAAAGTAGGGTAATACGTTGACTACCAGACACAATTACGAGATATCTCGTAGGTTGTTGACTTGTCCAGGATGCCTACATCGAGTAATTCCGTCCTTTCGTTACTAGGCAAATTTGTAAACCTACGAGGAGATTCGTAGTATTACTGTAAATATGAATAGATGGCTTTAGTAAAAACAGTAGGGTTCGACTTCAATGAACAGAAAATACTATTATGTAAAGTATGTACATAAGAAAGGGCTTACACAATGCAATAAGTAATACTTTAACAAGATATCTCGTATGATCTTTACACCTAAATCGTGTAAAATACTGGCAGAACAACGTGTTAGTTAAAATCAATAAACAAAATTAATAGAAAATATACTAAAATCAAAAATGAGGTTTCGATTAATATTTTTTGGGCTTAGTAGTAGTAGAACAATTTCATTGTAAATAATCATTTTTATATAATAGCACAACAAAAGCAGATCTTGCGAAGATGTGCTAAAATGAAAATTTAAAAAAAAGAAAAAAAGAAAGAGTATGGAACATGAGACCATTGACCGAAACCAACATAAAAATACACAACAAAACACTACAATATAAATATAAAACCCCAAAACAACACATTGAAAAATATAGAAGAATAACCCACTGAAAACATACTTAATCTGTTTCGAAAGCATACCTACCGAGCAACTCCACACGTAAATCAGATTTAAACTGGTTGAAATTACCATTATCATTAATATCCTTACTAAGTTTATTCCAAAGCTTGGAAGCTCTATAAACAAGAGAAGAGAGAGAAAAAGAGAGAGGAAAGAACATAGTCAAACAGTTCGTGGTAACAAACTGTAGTAAGGAGCGAACCGGCTCAATAGTAAAGGAAACTCTAAAAAACTTGAATTTTGATACTAAAAGATACATTAAAGAATCGGATTTTTACGCTGACTTTAAATATATAAGTTTCATCAAATTTAGTCTTACTCATCAAAAGTTACGAGCCTGAGAAAATTTGCCTTATTTTGGGAAATAGGGGGAAACATCCTCTAAAAGTCATAGAATCTTAACCAAAATTACGCCATCGCATTCAGCGTATCAGAGAACCCTACTGTAAAAGTCTCAAGCTCCTATCAACAAAGATGTGGAACTTCGTATTTTTTGCCAGAAGACCGATCACGGTTTTTTTTTTTTTTTTTTTTTTTTTTTTTTTTTTTTTTTTTTTAATACTGAGATGAGACCTTTTTCTTTTCTGGTTTAATTGAAGTATTTTTTTTCCAGGCCGTTGGGTTAAGTTGGGGATAAAGCATTATGTGATATTCCTCTATGATCAGAGCGTTCCGGGATACTAACGAGAACTTTTCAGGGAAATTTCAAGGCATTCATATCTATGGCAATTTCATCCATGCCTTCGAAGAACATTACTAAGAAGCGATTGAAGTATAGTTTATCTTGTTTGTAGTCATCTCTCTCCAATGATTACCAAATATTTTCGATCTATCCTCCAGTACCAACACGTGGCTTCAAAAGCAGTCAATTCCTTCTCCTTCTCTTGGCTTATGTGCCACCTAAAAACTACTGATTTACGCATTAAAGTGCTTCAATTGGCAGCCATGTATTTGTAAATGAGTCAACGGATTGGTCAAAAAGGTGATCCGTTCTCTCTCAAGATGGAGAGGAGAGTCTGTTGGAGAAGAGATAATATCGCTTCGCTTGTAGCACTAACATTGTTTGACTCAGACAGGAGGAGGTTCAGAGAGGGGTAGATGTGAAGGACGGAGTGATTCATCTTGAATTACTAAAATTGTCCTTGAGAATTTTAATGCTTTTTGTATGCAAAAAAACGATATTTAAAATCGGCCATTATTATAATTTCAACTTCTAGAGTCAATATTTTACATTTGTGACAGAAAATGGTGGTAAGTTCAAAAACAGTCAGGGATTGTTTTTTGGAGGGGAAGGCTGAATAGTTGGTGGTAATCTTGATTACCTTAAAACTTTTTTGTATACAAGAACACAATGTTTAGAATCCGCCATGATTTTACTTTCACCTTTCGAGTCAATATTTTACATTTGCGACAGTAAGTTGGGGGAAGTTCAAAAACAATCAGGGAGCGTTTTTTGGAGGAAGGGAGTAGTTGGTAGTAAAGATGTATTAAAAAGCAGTAAGCAAATTTTTAGAGGGTTTTAAAGCATGCATATAAATCATTATAAAGATTCACAAGCCATACAAGGCAGTTTACACTTGTAGAAAAAATAAATTTTAGGCAGAAAAAGTCTTCGATCTCCACGGTTTCTTCAACCTATTGAATAAGAATATTATTATTTATTGAAAATAAGCACGAGAAAGAAAGAGAAAAATGGATGGAACACTGGAAATGGAGAAAAAGAAAATAAGTGGATTTACCAGATACTGGTACATTCCACTACTTAACATTCCCTCCGGCACTACAAATCTAGGTTTTTTGGTTGTTCTGTTTTCGTCATTTATTTTTCTGACTTTTCATCAGTTTATTTCGTCACTTGTCTTTTTTTTCAGTTATCGATCATTCATCCTCAGCTATTTGTAGTTTTTGGGGGGTTTCCAGTACTTGCTTCGACGATATCTATTTTAGGGTCCTTGAAAATTAGATCTCATTCTTGTTTACAGTCGACTCTCAGTAAACTGAATCTCTAGATAATTAGAACTTTGCTCGCAGTCCCTTGAAAAACACTTAATAAATTGAAAAAAGGAATACCTCGATAATTTAAAATTGCAACGAGGATGTCTCAGGTGGCAATACTCTATAACAACATATAAATAATGTTGGATAGCATTGACAAAAGTGAGAATGTGAAAGTGAGAATGCGATCTCTACCACCCTACATACCTACTTCAAAAATTGAGTTTGCACAGGAAACAGAAAACCCCACAAGGTTATCAGTCACGAGATTTAACAGGATTCCTCACCCTAGAAACAGAGAGGTCACTCCTACCAAACTGTGTTGAGTTCATCTTTGACGAATTTTGTTCACATGGACGATTAAATAGCTGTCCATGGTGCAATATCGTCACATGGACGATTAAATAGCTGTCCATGGTGCAATATCGTCACATGGACGATTAAATAGCTGTCCATGGTGAAATATCCAATATCGAATTGTTGACTTTTCAAAATGAGGTGGAGGAGGATAGAAAAGAGTAGCCGCTTACTCCAGTCACATTAACCAAGGCGAGATAATCCATCAACACCTTACCTTCCTACTTTCTCAGAATAGAAACAAGTGATATTTTTTATTTTTTTTATTACAGCTTTCATCATAATTAAAATTGAACTGTCTAACCCTGCTCACCGTCATATTTTACCACCAGAAGCTCTGACAGTCAGCCGTACGAGATAGAAGCTATAACTTGAGCCTGTACGTGCTCGGACAAGCCGCTAACAGAACTCGTTCGTCCTTTTTTTTTACGTCATTATATAATAGTGCATAATAACATGGTTTGTATTTCAGCATCAAATCAGCCATTTGAGCTACGATTGTTGTTTAAATAAATTAATTTGCAAAACCATTCTTAACTTGCATGGTTTTTAACATGCTCCAAATACACAAGTGATTAAGAAGTTAAATAATGGAAATTATATATCTGTGTGTAAATATATGAGTTATAAATTTACAATAAAGCACTTTTTTTTATCTAGAAATTTTCCTTATTCCTTCTTGACATTTTGAGCTTTGTTATTTTAAACACCTCAGTAACTTGAAATTTTCCTCTGACCCTTTGAGTTCTTAGGGAGGCTTCCTCTAGTCCCTTGAGCTTCAAATTACCGAGAGTCGACTATATATGGAAACTGTGTAATTTCATAACCTTCAACCCGTGCACTTCATAATGGTATATCCTCTTTCAACTTTTATATAATGTAGGAGAGACTATCTTTATTCAAACAATATAAGCTTTTAAGGGTCAATAACTGAGGGATCGGTCACCTATGACTCACAGTTCAATGAGTGACCGATTTACTAATTAATGTGACTGCCTTTAGTCCCCAAAAAAAGTATAACATAAAAAGAATTATAAAACATAAACATGAAACAAGAATTTAGAAAATAAAAAACAAATTGAAAATGGAAAAAAAACAATATTTTAGTTCAACAACAAAGTTGCTGTGACGATAATAGACGAAATGCATTAGTATACAACAAACTTTACCATTATTAGTCGTGAGAAATCTGTCATTTTCTTAGTTGTAGCTCATTTTCAGTGAGATGTTGCTAATATAAAAATACAAGTAGGGCTACTTTGACCCAATCAGACTTCACAGGAATTTTTTATTGACTGAAAAATTCTACAGAAAAATCTAATTGGCTATCCTATAGTTAATTGATTGACTAGAAGTTACCATGTTTTTGCCATACCAAATCTATTTGGCTATCCTATAGTTAATTGGTTGACTAGAAGTTACCCTGTTTTTATCATACCTGGGAGAGAATATTTGGTTTACAATAAATGGTTTGATATTGACCAGATATTCTATTGTTCAGATTGGGAGAAAATTTTCAAAAAAGGAGCTACTAAGAGGTGGTGACGGCATTGCACGTAGGTGATATGCAACGACTGAAGTCGACCTATGGAAATGACAATGACACGTATTTAGACGTTGATTAGTGACGACATTTTACGCTGATTAGTAGACATTTAGATTAGACGTTGATTAGTAGACATTTAGACGTTGATTAGACGTTAATTCAGTGATTTACACGTTGAAACAGCAGTTGGCGAGCGTGGAAAATTAATATGCCAATAAGACCAAAAAAAGAAAATAGTTTTGTCACCCATGTGGTCTTTTTAATTACCAAGCAATATTTCAATGGGAACAGAGTTATTTTCAAACTGAAGACATCTGTATGACACTTATCAGCATTGAGCCCGAGGCCGGAGCTTTGATTAAAAGTTCAGAAATTCCCATAAAGAAATCCCAAGAATTCCCATAAAAATTAAACAGCGTCTGAAACTATGAAGGTAATTTTTTTTTTAAGTTTAGCATACTAAAAATACCCCGAACTAAGCCGAAAACAAACGATTCAATGTAGCATCACACAAAATTCTTTAAAAAAGACCCATCTTGATCAAAAATTATGAATACCTAATTGAATCCCAGAAAAAATAATAGCACTCCAGAGGTTGGCTTAAAAAACAAATTTCAACATCATTTGATTTATTTCAACATCATTTGATTTATTTCAACAAATTGAGAAATTTCAACAAAATTCACTTCATTTATTTACATCACTCCATCATTGTTTTTTTTTTATTATTTCATTTATTAATCATAAGCATTCCATTACTGAATATTTCCTTTTTTATGTCATTTCACTATCAATTAACTATCAGTTTACTAACTTTTTCTTTGTACAAAGGAAAAGGTTAAAATATGCCTAAAATTCGCCTTTCCCTTGGACAATGATAATTGATTATATCATTTCATAGTCTCATTATCGATTAATTATCAGTTATTTAGTTCAATTTGCTATTGATTAGGAATATTATTGTTATTGTGTTATTAACAGTTCATAATTCCTTTTTCTGTTATTTATTTCACTTCATTTATTAACATTATTCCATTTATGATTATTTCTTACTTCATTTCATTCTCTCATTATCAATCAATTACCAGCTGTTTATTTCAATTTATAATCAATTTGCAATCAGTAAGCGGATATTATTGTCATTTTAGATTATTATCAGTTCGTTATTTGTCTTCCTGTCATTTAGTTCACTTTATTTATTTAAATCATTCTATTATTATTTTATTTTCCATTTTATTGCTTTATTTCACTTTTTTATAAGTTTACCAACCTTTTCCTTGGACGAAGGGCTCGTTTGATGCCAAATTCGTCGTCAATATAACTTTCACACACAGAAACAAGCTCAGGTGCATCTAATGGTGACTTGGCATAGGAGTGACACTCCCGAAGTTCATCAATGTCACTTTTTGTGAATCCTGATGACCTTGAACTCGATTCCGACGAAGCATCTTCTACTATTGGTCTTTCAAGTTGAGACAGAAGACCACGCAATCCTTTAATATCATATTCCTCTGTGTCCTCATTTACGTAATCATCACATTCGTAGCTATATTAAAACAAATGATTTTAAAACTTGGCAACACTGCCCATAGTTTCGCAGAAAAAATGTTTGTTATATGTCAACCAAGAGTATTATATTCCTTAACAATTGTATACCAAAAAAAATTATATAATGATTGTGTTGATGGTGAAGGAAAAAAAACTTTTTGTTTATCTGATGATTGTACTGATTTATTAATTGGGTATTCAGAAGAAACCTCCTAGAAGCCGAAATAAGTCTGTTAAGGATTCCAGGTGCTATTTTTCAAAAGAAGAAGAAACATTAAACTAAGAAAAAAAACTACCATAGAAACCGAGGGTCGAGAATGGGGTAGACCCACGCACATACGGAAAACTTCGGTTCGTTTTAAGTTTTACTGTTCTTCCTAACTCTCAGTTGAAAAATCTTCGTAATTTAATTTACCTATACAGACCAAGCATAATAAAACTGTTAAAAAGAACCATAATCTCCCCATAAGGTGAAACTTTGTGTGTTAAAAATCATTTTTCTTTTGTGGTCAATATATCATGTGTTTATTAAAAACGAAAGAGTATTTCTCACCCAAAAAACTCCACACAAAGATTAAATAATAGAAATACGAAAGCGAAGACAAAAATGATCAGCTTTTTGTAGGATCAATTAATCAGTGGCGTCAATTTACGAAAATTTAGAGGGGGACACACAATGTATTTTTCTATATCTAAGAGAGGGGGGGAGCAAATTTTTAATTTTTCCGATTTTCAACGAAAATACCAAAAAAGAGTATTTTTCAACGAAAATATTCCAGTTATTTTTCAAAATCTAGGGGGCACACGCCCTTTTCCTCTACCCTTTCAAATTACCCCACTGCAATTAATTATTTACGAACAATAGATAGTAATACTTTCTCAATTAGATCCATGTCTATTTATCTTCTGATGCTTTGCCTGTGGCACAGAAATACCTGACAGCATCCTTCTTCTTCTAAAAAACAATTAGCGTCTAACCAATTAGAGTCTAAAACAGCCCCTTTGGGTTCCAAATAAAAATTTTCACTGGCTTATTCGCTTCAAATCTTCTTCTTTCCAATCTCAGTTACAATTATCAAAACTGAAGCAGGTTTTAAGGTCAGGGCAACTCTGGTGGACTATAATATTGCATCTTAATAAAGCATCACTGATGAAGCGAGAGGGGCTTCATACAATTATCAAAACTGAAGCAGGTTTTAAGGTCAGGGCAACTCTGGTGGACTATAATATTGCATCTTAATAAAGCATCACTGATGAAGCGAGAGGGGCTTCATAAAAAAAAAAAAATGTTGCAACCACTTCATCAATTTCTTCAGTTTCACTTAAGATTCCCCTCGGGCAAGAGGGCTATAGGCAAAGAGAAAAAAAATTCTAAGGAAATTGTCAAAACCTTCAAACCAAAAAAAAAAAAAAAAAAAAACAGTTATGTCCAGAGAAAAACAGTCAGACCACAAAAAAAAACAGTTATGTTTTAATCAAGATCAAGTAATGCAGAAAGAATTAGATCCAGGACGAAAATATAACAGTTCAAAATAGGGATAAAACCTTTTAATTGACATTGAAACAAATATAAAAATTTTTATTTTTAAATAAATATATTAAACAACTATATTTAATTTTTAACTAAAAATTTATAAAAAAAATTTAATTTTATAATTTTAACAAAATATAAAAATTTTTAAAAATTTAAAATTTTTAACTTAACTGGATATTTCCAACTGCTACTGTCCCTCATCATCAGCATCATCACTGCTGATGATGGACCCCCGGCAGTCCCACTTAACGTCTAAGTGACTTTTGCACTTTACTGATAACTATTCCCAATTTAAATATAATAGTTAAAAATAGGGATGAAACCTATAAAACGACAGTGAAATAAATATAAAATTTTAACTGAATATTTCGGACACATATACAGTTGTCCATCATCGCCAGTAATACTTTACTATGTGGCTGATGTTTTATGCTGATGATGGACACTTATATGTGTTCAAAATATCCAGTTAAAAAATTTTATATTTGTTTCATAGTCAATTAAAAGGTTTCATCCCTATTTTGAACTGTTATATTTTCGCCATGGAAAGGCAGCGTGGTCTTCAAAGTTATCTAGTTCAATCCAGGAAATTATAAAAAGCATCTAAAACGTACAATCTTACTAATACTGAGTCACTGTAGGTGGAAAAAAGAATTCTAGGTAGTATCTGAAAACCACTAGAATATAAAAAATACTTTTATCCTAAAAACTACAAACATTATTTCCAGCTTTTGAAATCTTTAAAATAGAAAATTAGTGACTCATTATATTTGAATTTTGTCTTATTTTGACAAAACTTTTTGAAATTATCTCAAAAATTACTATTTCTATTTTCTGAAATTTTTTTAATATATCTTTCCTGAAATTAAAACTTTTCCACTGGTCCCTTGAATTTCAAATTATCAAGAGTATACTATATTTTAACTGGTTCAACCAAGACTTGGTTAAACCTATATAAGGTGGAGAAGCCTGAACTACTTAAAATAAATCTTTTATGATTTTAGATGAAACAATAGTATTGTAGAAGTGACTTTTTGAATGAGTTTGTCTCCTTTATATTTGTTTTATGTTGTATTGACATGATAACGGGTATTGAATATAAAGCCGAAATATTCAAATAGACTGAACAACTTTGTTATTCGCTGTTTTTACAAATTCCTCATTATCTTCTCTCTTTTTGTGTATGATGGAAAAGCAGCGTGGTTTTCGTCATTATTTATATATATACATACATACATACATACATACATACATACATACATATATATATATATATATATATATATATATATATATATATATATATATATATATATATATATATATATATATATATATATATATATATATATTGTTATTTTATATTTTTTTACATTTTTATTTCTGTTATGTTTTTAAGAGTAGGAAAAAATTTGGGGGGAGGATCAAACCCTTAAATCCCCCCTGGACACAGCCTTGGATTGCAGCCTTTCGCATATACAGGATATTTTATGCTAACTTTCAGTTGAAATATTACATTTTACTTTCTTTTTTTCTTTAGCACATATCAAGGGTCACCAAGAGTTATCAAGTAGATGATGCCCTCTAAAAATTTTGTGCAAATAGCACATATCAACATATTCGGTTTTATAGGGAAGCAATTTGGCAGCCTTACAGCAAGAAAACTGTTTTTTAACCATACCCTTCACCACTGTAAAAAAAATTGCAGACCTGGTCTCCCCCTTAAATAAATTTATGTTTGCCCCCTTAGTTAATATACTTCTCTTCTCTTGTTTTTTTTAACCAAAATAAATTTTGCCAAAACCGTTACGACGTGAAGGGGGCTGGGTTAGGAGGGTAAAATACGAGTAACCTGGTCTCTTTCAAGAAAAGGGCAGTTTTCCTATTAAATTCCCGGACTTTTTTGGCCAAATTAATAAGAAATTGAAAACAAAATTACATAAAAGACTGAACCTAGACTGAACCCAACCCAAATTTTTTTAATATCCCCCTGAATCTGCTCAAACGTCTAAAAAACTCTAGAATTTACTTAAAACTATTCAAAATGTATTTAAAATTTCTGGGTCAAATTTAAAATTTGGGAATCAAAATTTAGATTCATCTCTGGCCCCGAAAAATATCTGGATTTGTATGCTTTTTCTAATGATATCTTACATTTTATACCTAATTCACCCATTTTCCCTTTTTAATTAAAGCCAATTTCCTAAATATCAAGTCCCCCTCAAAAACACGCTGGACACATGTTGTATCAGGCAAGTACAAAGGGGGTCTTTGGGCCGCCTCTAAATCTTGAAATTTCTATTTTCATTTTTTTATACTTCGATTACTCCCCTGTCCCTTTCCAATGGAAATTCCCTAATATCAATGTCTGACTACATGCTCTTAAAAATAGCAGTTAAAGTATAAGTACCATAGAAGTCCCATTTCTTAATGAAAGTTTTTTAAGTTTTTATGGTTATTTTTTCAAAAGCCTATATATGCCTACTAGATATGAGCTTTTGTAAATATAACATGATAAATTTTCCTAAACACTTTTAATATATACACAAACCTGTATTTATGCGATTCCTCAGAAACATTAGGACAGAAAAAATGCATTTCTCTGAGAAAAATAGGCTTATTTTAAACATTTTACAAATATGCCTAATTTAAAAGAAATGTGTTTTAATTTTGGATAGTCCACTTGGTTCATAGTATAGAAAAAAAAATTACCAAAACACTGCCATGCTTTCACAATCCAGAACAAGGCAATGACCTTCACGTTCTTTCCAGTGGGAAATTCCATGACCATTGACGTAGCGTCCACAGCAAATTTCCCCACAGATTAAACAGAGCCAAGGGTTTGTGAGTGTCTTGCAGGCTAGAATTGGTACGCCATTAAAATTAAGATGCAAAAAAAAAACTTTTTAACAATAAGATAAGATATTTGTTGAAATAGACAATGAGGTAAACAATGCCAAACTTGCATTCATAGTCATAAAAATCAATTTGTTTTATTTATTTAATATCAATTATTAACAAAAACTTACCATAAAACAACCCCTCCAAATCCCATAGCATGATATGGAGGAGGGACAACCAAACAAATCCACCAAAAAAAAATCATACAGAAGGGTCAAGCCTAACCTCATTAACTATTTCATAGCCTTTTTTGATTACCAAACTTGCATCCATAGTCTTTATAATGAATGCAATACAAATAATTGAAACAAAACAGACTAACCTTGGTAAAACGAAGCAACAGAGGTCAGTCAGAAATATTAGATTACAAAAGAAAAAAAGGCAAAATACACAACAAAGTCAATATTTCACACCAAGAAATTTCCTGGTAGCAACTGTGTAAACGCTATTTAAAATACTGATACAAAAAGGAGGAGCGTAGATAAATAGTAAAAGTAGACGAATCATTATTTTTAATCTGAACCTTCAAAAACCTCAACCCCCCTACATCTATGACTATAAATAACAGTACATAGGTATACCTTGGTACATGCAGAAGTATATAACACCACCTTCCTTCCAACTCTGGCACATTCAGCAAAAACAAGAAGGACAACCCCTCCCCTCTAATAATAGTTTTGAAACATACAGTGCCAATTACAATAGGAAAATTAATGCATCAAGAGACACTTTTGTGAGGTTTTGAATCCATCTTCATTACTTCTGGGAAAATACTTTCATCTGTGCCCCATTTCCTGATTTTGGCTTTGCCCGCCTATGACTTTGCTATTAGCAAAGAAAATTAAATAAAGCATCTAGCCTACCATTTACTCCTAATCTGAACACCAAGACTTGAACAAGCCAATAATTCACAATATAATTAACAAAATACCATAGGGATCTAATCAACAGACATTTCATAGGAATACTCTTACATTGCAAATTATTGATCTGTAATTTTTTGGTTGGGTGTACTATAATGATGGTTATAAGAAGTAGTGTTGGGCGATATTGAATATCAATATCAATATATCGAACCAGATAAGGATATCGACTATCAAAACGTAGATATCAATATCGAAAACCTTTTTTTTTGTATTTACTGGTGAACATCCACCAGAAATATCAACAGAGAAAATTGTTTAAACAAACTTCCAGGAAACATTTCCCACGGAGGGAGGATTGTTGGCATGATTTGAAAAATGATTAGAAATTAAAAAAGAAAACTTTCGTTTTTTTCAAACAAAAGTTGATTCAAAAGAATTTTTCAGGCGGAATTGTCCGGAAGAATTTTTCTGGGGGGGAGATTTTCAGCAGGGATGGAATTGTCTGGGAGAAGGGATCTTACTCAGGATGAACTTTCCAAGAAGAAATTTTTTTGTTATTATAACTTAATACACAAATTAATTCTGAAGACATACTGTTTTGACAATCTAAATGCACATAGTGTCTTTTGTTAGTTCGAATTTGCCATCAACATTCTCTCAAATTTTACCTCCACAGACTAAGCCTTAATAATACTATTATCACAATATTTTCAATCGTGGTAGAAGTAGTTGTTGTGTTAGAGTTGTAGCAATAGCAGCAGTAGCATATGTACATTGCCTTTTGGTCAGGTGAACATCACTTTCATGATGTCTTGGGAGTTTCACCTTGACACGTTAAGCCATTTCGAAAATATTACACCATTTGACGCCCTATTCACCTTAATATTCTAATCTTTACAAAGTTGCTGCAATTGAATTAGTAGTAGGAATAGTTTAGTAGCAGTAGTAGCACAAGTAAAAGAAGCAGCGTATTAGTGTTAGTAGTGACATACATATATTACCTTATTGTCAGTTGATCTTCCCCTTTAAGTATTCTCCAAAAGTTTCAACTTACAACCCAAATCAATTCTCGAGATACAACCTTTTGAAAATCTGTATATGCTGAGTGTGTTTTGGTTGAGTTCAGGATCCTCCTCAATATTCTGTCAACTTGTCATCTTCATACTTGTAGCCTTAATTCAACTAGTATCATAGTAGTAGTGATATTAGTAGGAACAGTAGTAGCAATGATAGTGTATAATTATTAGTAGTAGTAGCAGCATTAATAGCAGTAGTAGCAGGTACATTTTGCCTTTTGGTCAACATGAACATCCCATTCATGATGCCCCTGATGTTTTCTCTCAATATGATAAGCTCTTCCAAAAATATTGCTGATACACCTGTATCAGCAATCTGTACACACATAGTATGTATTGGTTTAGTTCAACTTTCCTCTTGATGTTTCCTGATATATTTTTTTCAATGTCCTCAGAAATGTTAGTTCTTGCTACAGAAGTAGTAGCTGTAGTGATAGTATCAATAGTACTTGTGGTAGCAGTAGAAGCAGCAGAAGTTGTAGTAGTAGCAGCAAATATTGCCTTTTTGGTCAATTGATCATTTCCCTTATCATTTCCTGAAAATTCCGAATTAATATAATCACTCATTACTGCGTTACATCCTTTTGACACCCCTATACACATAACATTTTATGATTCAGTTCAACACTCCCTGAAACTCATCTTAATGCCCTTCGTATTTTGGGAAAATATAAGTCAAACATGCATTATATAAAAATCTTATGTGTCCCCAGAGCATAACTTAAAGCTCTTGCCCCAGGACTATGGGGGGGAGCGTTGTGTTCCAATCCTGGAGGCATTGTTATTTGTTCTTTGAACTATTTTAAACAAAATTACCATCGGATAATTTCAATCAGATGCAATAGGTGAAAAGGGGGGGGGGATAGAGTTGACATTAATCACTATTGACTCTTAAAAGGGCACTAGAACCTCCAATTTCAACCAAATGAGCCAGTCACCTCTAAAGTTTATACAGCCATTCCTTCCATTAAAACCTTAAATTCCCTTGGGGTATAACTTACAAACTTCACCCTCAGGCTCTGGGTTTTTATCAACCCCAAAAGCCTTGTTACAAGACCAAATATAACCATTGTTATTTTGGACTATTTTGAATAAAAAGCCCTTCTTAAAATTTTATTGGAGGCATTTCAGGAAAACGCAACCTGTTTGTGTGTGGGGGGGGGGGCTACACTCTGATAATTTTAACTTTTAAAAGGGCACTAGAACTTCTGATAACCAATCCAATGAGTCCCCTCCAAAGCATATAAAACCACCCTTTCTATAAGAACCTTATATGCCCTGAAGGACTAAATTACACCCCTTGCCCTAAGAGCTGTAGGGGGTGTCTTCCTCACAGACTAATTTGTGGACACTTCAACTGCTATGAACAAAATTGTTTTCTCCAAATTTTGATAGGTGTTAAGGGAAATGATGAGAATGGAGGGGGATGCCTACTATTAAATTACTTCCACTCTTAAAAAGGGCACAATAGCTTCCAATTTCAAATCAAATGAGTCCCATCTAAAGTTCATATGACCACCCATTCCATAAGAACCTTATATGCCCTCCTGGCATGACTTACAATCCTATCCCCAAGGCACTGGGGGCTGTATCAACCCTAGAGGCAATGTTACATGTTCTTTAGACAATTTTGAACAATATGACCATCACACAATCTTAGTCAAATTTATTTGATGAAGAGGGGTAGTCAGGGGGAAACTAGCTGCCTTCCATCCCTTTTGACTCTTAAAAGGGAATTAGAACTTCCAATTTTCAACTAAATAAGCCTCCTCTAAAGTTTATATACAACCATCCCTTCCATAAGAACCTCAAATTCCTCTGGGGCATAATTTACAACCCTTGCCCCCAGATTCTGGGTTTGTCTCAACCCCAAGAGCCTTTTTATATGATATTTGGACTATTTTGAATAAAATGGCTAACTCAAAATTTCTATTAGATGCATTTCATGACAACAAGACGTGCGGGTGCGAGAGGAGGGGAGTAGCTATGCTCCAATCACTGCCTCTTAAAAAGTGCACCAAAGCTTCTGATTACCAACCCAATGAGCTCCCTTCAAAGTTTATATGACCATCTTTTCTATAAAAACCTTTATGTGCCCCCATGGTATAACATACAACCCTTGCCCTGAGGGTTGGGGGGTGTCATCCTCAAAGACATAATTTCCAAACTTTTCAACTGTGTTGAACAAAATAGATATCTCAAAATTGTGACTGGAAATGTTTGGGGAAATGATGGTCATGGAAGATGGGGGTATTTGATCACCATCAACTGAGAAATGGGCACTAGTCCTCTCAATTTCTAATTGAATAAGCCCTTTTTGAAGTTCTGACAACAACGCTTCCTATAAAAACTTAAAATGTCCCCAGGGTATAAATTACTACCCTTGTCCTGAGGGCTGTGAGGATTGCTATCCCTAAACACATAATTTCTAAATCTTTCAACTATGGTGAACAAAACGGATATTTCAAAATTTTTATTGCAAGTGTTTAGGGAGATGATGGGCTTGGAGGTGGTGGGGGGAGGGCATTTGCCTCTGATTACTTTTGACTAATAAAAAGGGCACTAGTCCTTTAAATTTCCAATCAAATGAGCCCTTTCTTACGACCCTTGCACTGAGGGCTGTGGTGGGCCTAGGGTTGTCATCCTCAAAGTCATAATTTCCAGATCTTTGAACTATGTTGAACAAAATGGCCTCATAACATTTTAAATTGGAACTGTTTGAGGAAATGATGGTTGTGATGGAGGAGCATTTGCCCTCCTAACACTTTCAACTATTAAGAAGGGCACTAGCCCACTAGATTTTCTATTGAATGAGCCCTTTTTAAAGTTTTTACAACAACACTTTTCATTAAAAAAGAAAACCTTAAATGCCCTTAGAGCATAACTTACAATCCTTTTTCATCCTCAAATACATAATTTCGCAAAAACTACCTTGAACAAATGGCAATCTCAAAATTTGTTTGCATGTGGTTAGGGAAATGTTGGGCGTGGGAGGGGGGTTAATTGCCCTCCAATCACTTTTGACTATTAAAAAGAGCACTAACCCTTTCAATTTCCAATCAAATGAGCCCTTTTTGAAGTTTCTGTAACAATTCATTCAATACAAAGTGCCCTAGTCTAAAACAAACCAAAAAATATATAAATAAATAATACATTGTGCCAACATTGTTCTTTACTTATGTAGTGCTATTGTACTGCGTATGATTAAAAAAAGGAGGAAACCAGTCCCAAAAAGAGATGCAATCTTGATGAAAATGAGAATAAAAATTAACATGTTGGAGAGGCAGATTTTGTTAGGCTTTGCCAACAAAATACAAAATTTCGTATTTTTCTCTAGAAGAATAGCCATATGTTTTCTTTTTTGTTTGTTTGTTTAATGAAAATACAAAAAAAGACATTTTTCAATAAAAAAACAAAAGAGGTATTTTTAAAATCTAGATGGAGGACTAAATCAATCTAGGGGAAGGTGGACACTCTTCCAAGCCCAATTGATAGCACCGAGTTATTGTCTTGCCCCAAGCTCCAAGCTATTCAGTGTCAAAACAGAACATTGCAAATAAATTTATTTGCTCCGATCACTTACCCTCCCGCACTTTTGATCTATTTTGTAATGCCAATGCAAATGTGGTAGGTCATAGCACTGGTTGTCATTTATTCGAAAGGCTGCCCCACAACATTTTTGCAAGAAAATACTTTTTAACATTGAAAATTTTTTATTCCAGCAGTGAGACTTCAAAATCAAAGAAAAGATATTGATTGATATCTTGTCTTCTTCTTTTCAAGTTCTAAATTTATTTTGCTGCATGAAAACAATTCTTAATTTGGCAAACATCAAACAGTTTGTGGTAACAAACTGTAGTAAGGAGTGACCCGGCTCAATAGTAACCAAAACTCCAAAACCTGGAATTTTGATACCAATAGTTACATCAAAAGAATTGCATTTTAATGCTAATTTTAAACATATAAATTTCATCGAGATTAGTTTTACCCATCAAAAGTTACAAGTCTGAGAAAATTTGCCTCATTTTCGAAAATAGGGGGAAACACGTAAAGGTCATACAATCTTAACGAAAATCACACCATGAGATTCAGCGTATCAGAGAACCTTGTTATAGAAGTTTCAAGCTCCTATCTATAAAAATGTGGAATTTCGCTTCTTTTTTTGCCAGAATACAGATCATGGATGTGTGTTTATTTGTTTTTTGTTTGTTTTGTTTTTTTCCAGGGGTGATCGTATCGACCCAGTGGTCCTACAATGTTGCGAGAGGGTTCATTCTAACGAAAATTAAAAGTTCTAGTGCTCTATTTTGTCTTCTTCTTTTCAAGTTCTAGATTTATTTTGCTGCATAAAAACAATTCTTAATTTGGCTTATCAAAAACAAAGAGCTACACATAAATACTACATCCATTTTTCGTTTGTGTCATATCATACTATGGCACAAGATTTCTTAGACTTGGTTGAAAAAAAAAACTTAAATCTGTTCCCACCATTTCCCAATCTGTGAAGCTAGTCCTGAGGCTTAACCTGTATCACTCCCTCCAACATAAAATAGTGTGGCATGTGGATGCATTTCTTAAAGTCTTACTCATCTAGCTTAACAGCTTTCTAAGTTTGCCAAAAGCTAATAAACTATAATCTTACCAAAAATGAATTAGGCTAAAATTCAGGAATGTAGGCAATAACAAACCAATTCTCTGGATCTAACTAAAGTTTTACTTCACTAATTTTTTAAAATTAGAACAAGGATCTATTTTTTCTAAAATGATTTAAACATATAGCCTAATGAAAAATTTATCAGCAACTGTGTATTTTATCAGCCATAATCTTACTGGTGTTCTATCACTGGCAAGCTCAACATCTTTTTTGTGCTATTTCTTCCAATCTATTTCTATGGTGAAATACCTATCTCAATCCATTCTTCCTAAAAAAAAAAAAAAAAAAAAAAAAAAAAAAAAAAAAAAAAAAAAAAAAAAAAAAAAAAAAAAAAAAAAAAAAAAAAAAAAGGCTTCTGAAAATGCTGGTCAATCCTTGAATACAAAAAGTGAAACTTTTAGAAATAAAAGTGTCTTGAACCTCAAAACTGGGCTAAATTGCAATTAAGGTTTTTAATAATTTGTATTAAGCTTAAAAACAAACCCTAATTGTATATAAAATCTACTGAGATCATAAATATTGGGTTTCAGTAATGTTGTAGTGGAACTTTCCTTCAGAGCTAACTATCATAACAACAAAGTTATTACATCATGCTTATCATCAAAGCTCAGTTTCATATTTATATGTACTATATAGGTACTAATAGTAATTTAAGTGCTTGATAGGTACTATTTCATAGATAGAGCACTTTAAGTTTATTCATTTTTCACTAGTTTTTCTCCAAAGATATTTGAAATTGCTATATTTTGCTTATTTGGTCCAATTGAGGTTAAAATACAGATAAGCCCAGAGTTAACTATAGAATTAGACAATACTTTTTATTCAACCAAAGGTTCATCAATGATTGTTTAAGTAAGTGACAGTTTAAGTGAGGAGACAGTGCCTTCAACAGTTTCTCAAAGAAGACTCAACAAAGAATGGGAAGCCAAACCTTCAGGATACAACTGTGAGCTGCCCATCATCTAAATACTCCTTAATATGTATGTATATACAAAAGTTGAGTAGGGTGCTGATGCTGCTTGTCATGCCCAACTAACTTGCATACTCTATCAGAAATTGACAATGTGCAGCAATGTCTACTCTAAACTACAGAACCATGGTCTCCTTGATCATACCCATCTGTGGTCACTATTACCAAGTTGACTTAAATTGCATCAATCCTAGCACTCTCCTAGTTGGAAGGCATGACACTGGGCTGTAAATAGAGTCACAACCCCATTTTTTTACATTGTGGGTAAAGTGTTTTAAACACCACCTCAACAGCTGAGATGAACAGATCCAACATTGGACCTTGTTGGGCTCCAAGATGCAAATTAAGGTAAAATCATAACTAATAGATAAACTTTCATTCTGGGATTCATTTGCTAGTCTTTTACTTTTTGTTGTTGTTTTTTTTTTGTCTGGTTTATTTATCATCTCTGAAATTTGAAATTGGTCCTTTGAAGCTTGTGACAGAAACTTTTAGAAATAAATATCTTGTCAAATGATAAGACCTAGTATGAAACTTTGTAGAGGTTTCAATCAAAATCAACTTTTGAAAGACAAGACCAAGATAGTTGCAACTGTTTCCAATGGTAGTGTCTTTAAATCTTGCAGACATAAATAGACAAAGATCATGCAAAACCCATACTAACTTTGAGTCTCTTTGTAAATTAATGCACATTTTCTGGAACTGCAAATTAATCTTAATGGAAGTTTATATTATTTAAAGCACTTTATGCAGAATGCAAAAAAAAACAAGAACTAAGAATTCATATGGTACTTGTAACAAGGTCAGAAGAGCCAAGAGCTCATATGGTATGAGCTCTAGCAGAATTCTAAGAATCAATAGATTGCTTTAAAAGGGAAATCAGAGGTTTAATGCTGTTTGGGATTTAAAATAAGAACTCTGAGTCACGAGATCCTTCTAAATATCAAAATTCATTAAGATCCAATCACCCACTTGTGAGTTAAAAATATCTCAATTTTTCGAATTTTTCCTCTCCCTTTTTTCAGCCCCTCAGATGGTCAAATCGGGGAAAACAACTTTATCAAGTCAATTTGTGCAGCTCCCTGACATGCCTACCATTTTTCACCGTCTTAGCACGTCCAGAAGCACCAAACTTGCCAAAGCACTGAGCTCCACACCCTAACTCCTCCAAAGAAAACAGATCCAGTCTGGTTTTGTCCACGTATCTACAACAATTATAATCGCTTCCCCCTCCAAACCTCCTCAATGTCAATGGATCTGGTCAGGATTTGAAATAAGAGCTCTGAGACATGAGTTCCTTCTAAATATCAAATTTCATTAAGATTTGGTCACCTGTTCTTAAGTTAAAAATACCTCAATTTTTCTAATTTTCCAAATTAACAACCCACAGCTCCCCCAAAGAGAACAGATCCATTCCAATTATGTCAATTTTGTATCTATAGCATGTGCTTATTCTTCCTGAATAATCTCCACTCTAAGTGTTTTCCAAGATTTCCAGTTTCCAAGATTTCTGGTCCCCCCCAACCCTCTATGTCTCTGGATTCAATTCAAATTGAAAATAGAGCATCTGAGACATAAGATTCTTCTATATATCAAGTTTCAATGAGATCCAATCACCCATTTGTAAGATACCTCAATTTTCATGTTTTCCAAGAATTCCAGTTTCCCCCTCAAATTCCAACCCATTGTCACCAGATCTGGTCGAGATTTATAGATGAGAGTTCTAAAGCACAAGATCCTTCTAAATATCAAATTTCACTAAGATCTGATCACCCATTTGTAAGTACAAATACCTCACTTTTTCTAATTTTTTCAAATTACTCGCCCCCCTCAACTCCACCAAAGAGAGCGGATCTGGTCCAGTTATGTCAGTAATGTATCTTGAATTTGCGCTTATTCTTCCTGCCAAGTTTCATCCTGATCTCTCTGCTTTAAGCATTTTCCAAGATTTCCGGACCCCCCCCCCCCCAATGACACTGGATCCAGTCAGGATGTAAAATAAGAGATCTGAAATACGAGGTCCTTCTAAATATGGAATTTCATTCAGATCCTATCACTCCTTCATAAGTTAAAAACACCTAATTTTTCTAAAATTAACCCTTCCCCGCCCCCAACTCCCCCAAAGAGAGCAGATCTGTTACAGTTATGTCAATCATGTATCTATGACTTGTGCTTATTTTTCCCACCAAGTTCTATCCTGATCTCTCTTCTCTAAGCATTTTCCATGATTTTAGGTCCCCCACCAACTCCCCCAATGTCACTGGATCTGGTTGGGATTTCAAATAAGAGCTCTGAGACACTATATCCTTCCAAACATCAAATTTCATTAAGATCCAATCATTCCTTTGTAAGTTGAAAATACCTCATTTTTTCTAATTTTCAGAATTAACCCTCCCCCCAACTCCCCCAAAGAGAGCAGATCTGTTCCAGTTATGTCAATCACATATCTAGGACTTGTGCTTATTTTTCCTACCAAGTTTCATCCTGATCCCTCCACTCTAAGCATTTTCCAAGATTTTAGGCCCCCCCCCCAACTTTCCCCAAAGTCACTAGGTCAAGTCAGGATTTAAAATAAGAGCTCTGAGACAAGATATTCTTCCAAACATCAAATTTCATCAAGATCTGATCACTCCTTCAAAAATAACCCATTTTTCTAATTTTCAGAATTATACACACCCCCTCCCCCAACTCCCCCAAAGAGAACAGACCCATTCTGGTTATATCAATCATATATCTAGGACTTGTGCTTATTTTTCCCACCAAGATTCATCCCCATCCCTCCAATCTAAGTGTTTTCCAAGATTTTAGGTCCCCCCCAATGTCACCAGATCTGTTTGGGATTTAAAATAAGAGCTCTGAGACACAATATCCTTCCAAACATTAAATTTCATTAAGATCTGATCACATGTTTGTATGTTAAAAAAAAACGTTGTTTTTCTAATTTTTCCAATTTAACCATCCCCACCCCCCCCCCCCCCCCCCAGATGGTCAAACCAAAGAAATGACAATTTTTGATTTAATCTGGTCTGGTTCCTGATACGCCTGCCAAATTTCACTGTCCTAGCTTACTAGGAAGTGCCTAAAGTAGCAAAACCAGGACAGACAGACCAACAGACTGACCAAATTTGCAATTGCTATATATCACTTGGTGGATACCAAGTGCCATAAAAATATATATTTTATGTCTCTAGGCATTTCAAGAAGGCTAGAGAAAATTATTTAACTGATACATGCAAATCATTTCTGAAAATTTTAGTTTAATGCTAATAAAATTATTGCAAAATGTGTCACTAATTCATTTATCCCAATAGTTCACTAGAGTATATTCTAGATTATGAAAAAGAATAATTGGGTAGGTTCTCTAAATACTCATCCAATTTTGTCTTCTCTACTCTCTTTCTTCTTCCTTTTTTCACGAACTTACCCTCACTTCTTCTTTTTTCTTCTGCTATTAGTAATTTTATTAAACTTATTTTAGTTCTATTAATCAAGTTTAAGCATTGTTGCTTGCTTCCAAATTTTGACCTTGCTATGAAACCCCAAGAAAATTGTAACCCTTAAAGTACAGTTTGAGGTTTACTTTGCAGTTTAAACATTCAGAGTGTATCACAGAGAAAAAAAAGGTGGTTCTTAAACCCATTTTTAAACCTTGTTATTAGCATATCAAAAAAGATGACCAACCACAATAATTGTTCAATAGAAAACACATTAGAAGTGAAAGAACCTTCATGGTGGTTCTCATGCTATACTACTTAAAAATGAAGAATACTCCTTGGTCACACCAGAAACAAGTTGGTTTTATCCAAAATAGGTCCTATCTAGCTTTCTCTAGCCTTTTGTACCTTTTATTAGCTTACTTGTTTTTTTTTTATAATTTTTGGTCATAAATAAAACCAAAACATCCATTTTGTTTTGGAGAGGTCTAGCTAGAGGTAGTAGGTAAGAAAGAGAACCTGGTAGTCACTGTTAATTAGGAGCTGAAGTTTTGTTGGTATATACAAGCTGAATGAATAAGAGGGGCATGGTTAATCAAAGTGAAGCATTTTTAGGAATGATATAGCTTAAGTATTTTAGAACTTTTTAAAGCTGTTTTTAGAATTGTATGGTGTTGTTGAAGGAGTGATTGTGCACCCCAATGAACAAATATGCAGCCAAAATTATGCAGGCTAGACTCATTATATTTTCAAAACCATGGCTTCTTGACACTTGCTTAGCATTTACTGTTACTGTCTTGGCCCCTGATTCATTATATTTTCAAAAGTATAGCTTCTGTCTTCCTGGAACTTCCTTAGCATTTACTGTTACATAACAAGAAGAAAAGAGCAGCACTAGCCTACTGAATACTCACATCAGTTAATAGTCTAGAACTTCAGCAGTAAACAACAGTTCCAATAGGGCTAAGTCTTTTCATTAGACAGTGAAAACAATAAAAAAAATATGCTGGATATTGATCACATCTACAGTGATCATACTCAGCAGAAATAGGCTACTAAATAAACATTAAATAGGCTAAACCCAATTATATATTTACAAAGTAATTATATATGATTTATTGCTCTTATTTTGGTAAAATTCTAGTTAATTGACTTTTTGCTATCTTGGAAAGGGTTTAGGTTAGGAAAATAAAACTTTCAAGGCTGAATCTACAGACTAAAGTATGTCCCGGGAAGGTAATTTAAAGTACCCATCTCCACTCCTTCTCCCTCTAGAGGGCCCTGAAATTTGCCTACATGACAGGTCTATACCTATTGAAATTTTGACATAACAGCATTTAACCTCAATTTCCAGTTACTAGTTGCTTTTTCTCTGCCTTTAGTTCTGAAAATGCAATTCCTGTTATTTGAGTAGAATTTTGAGCCATATAAATTTTTTTTTCAAAATTTAGGAAATGTATTTGCATATCTACAAAACCTTATAAAATGAAATTGAGCAAAGTTATGAAGCTGAAAACAATTTTGTTATACTTCAATTAAGCAGAAGATCTATTTTGCAAGGTTTCAATTTTATAACACACATATTTTTAAAGGTCATCAAAGGTCAGGGCCCTCTACACAGAGAAGGAGTGGAGGTAGTTGCTTCAAAATACCTTCCCAGGACATACTTCAGTCTGTAGATTCATCCCTGGAAGTTTTATTTTCCTAACCTAAACCCTTCTGAGATAGCAAGAAGTCAATTACCTAGAATTTTTCCCTTATTTTTGCTAATGCATTACTAGAAATAAATGTGCTTTGCCCCCTTGGTTCTGGTTCATTAGCTTTATCTAAACTAATAGGTGGGAAGAGATGCAATGCATAGGCAGAAATGAACCTTACTTTATCTGACTTTAGTAGATTATTATAAACAGAATTTAAGCCAAATTCCCTTGCATTTCTATTTAAAGCTAGGTTCTTGAATAAAATTTTCTTAATTTCAATGGTTTCCCTGAAAATTTGCTTTAAACCCTGGTCCCTAGAAATCAAACAGATATTATTGAACATGATATGGTCTAAAAATCAAAAATGTGTTCCAATACAGCTGACTTGAAATTTTCAGGTATAGAATTTTACTTTAAGGCCAGAAAAATGGAGTCTTGTAGCACTCTTATTTTCAAATTCTGGTTAGTATGTTCTAAATATGAGCTTCTGCAAGCACATCAAATCTGATAGGCCCCACTTTGCTGCTCTAATGAAGTTTGATCCTTCCTAGGATTTAAAAAACTACCCAAAGTATAGATATCTTCAAAGCTACCTTTAAACCATTAGTTTGTAAAATTATTTCAGGTTTTCTACTTAGCAATAAAGAACAAAAAAAAACATTCTTTTATTCAGTAGTCTCTAAGACTTCCTTTGAAATTACTAGAAACTGTTCTTCTTTTTGAAAAAGTCTGGTCAAATTGGCCTACCTACTGTCACTTTGGCCAGGCTAGTCTATTTGGGGGTTGGGTAATCGTAATAATTAGGCAAATAAAGTAATGTATTCACTTTGATTCTAATTAATTAATTTAAAACGTTTACAGTATATTCTTCAGAACAGCTTCCTGCAGTATTTTTGAGGTTTTGATTCCTGAGTTTTAGCATATTCGCCAAACTCAACTATATTCCAAGATAAACAAAAACCTAGAATTTAACCAATAACCTTCACATAACATATCATTTTCTATGTTACCAAATTGTCAACGTTCTAAGCTAAACTACACTACCCTAGTAGGCTACTGAAAATACCCTTAAAGCTATTTTTTGCTCTACAGAATTAATAACCTGAGCACTGCCAAGGTGGTCCTGCACTAGTAGGCTGGACACATATTCTTGAAATATTTTTCGTCAAGTGCAAGCAGATCATATTTTGTTCTGAAGCCCAATGAATGCATAAGGGGATTTCAAAACAAAAGAGCTGAATTTTTATCTATCTTCTACTTCTTTCTGAAAAATAATATGAAGAAAGTAAAAATTCAGCCCGGGAACCGAAATGGCCATCGATTGTAACAAATTGTCAAATACCTTTGAAACGGTGTTGGGTTAAGTGCCCAGATACCATGTATTTGACCAAAATTGTATTTAAGTATCAGGATTAACCATTCCAAATTAACTTTGTTTGTTCAAAGAAGTAAGTGGCTTCAAGGTTTCTCAAACGAGGAATTTTAAGTCAACTTCATATCTTATGAAGACATGACTGCCTGTCCATGGATTATTCTTTATGGTTGATTATGTATGGCTATGCTGTTTGACCTATGTGATTGTATGGATGAATAGGGTTAAAGCCATATTCAAGTGCTGATCTATATTAGTCACTAATTTAGAAAAACAGTCTTCCTTTTCTCCTTCTGTGTCCTTTTTTTTTAAACTTTTTTTTTTTAACTCCCAACATTGATATTAGAGAGAGAGAGAGAGAGACAGAGAGAGAGAGAGAGAGACAGAAAGAGGGATCGGTATGTTCAAAAACTATCGTAGCATAGCTTGATTCAGTTTTTGTTTACAAAATCATACATTTAAGCAAAAATCACACACTACGACTCAACATTGAAACTTGATGTGAAGAAAAGCACAAATGAGTTGGCGTAACGATTAGTTCGTATTTTAGGGGGTAGAAGATTATCTTGTAACGAAGTAAGACTATTGGGAGGGGCTGGTTCGGGGAGTAGTGATTCGTGGCTCATATTGTCTAGGACGGATTTTCCAAATTGCTGAATCAGGCGTTTAAGCCAGAATTTAAGTGGAGATAAATTTAATTTAGTGAGGGCGTCAAGGGAGTCAAGTCGAGACATCATTATTTGCATTTAGTAGAACAAGCTTATCAAATTCCTCGTAACTATTTTCATGCAATCAGTACGTCTTCTGCAGCAAAAAAGAAGCATTCGACAAATGCAGATGACGGTAGGGGTTTACATTATATTTTTTAGACACTATTCTAACATTTCAGCCATTCTAGCCTAAATTTAGCCTGCTGAATTAGTATTTTATGTCTGTGTGGGGAGGAGTTGAACTCTTGATCTTGATCTGCATACAAAACAGTTTTTTTTTTCAGTTTTTACATATTCGGGCAGTCTTTTAGAGTAAAAAGAGGTAAAACGTGGGATTGGACTTTACAGTCCCTGCCTGTGATATTGATCTCCCTGGGTTACAGTCATATTGTATTTTTTCACATCCTTCTTTTTTACCTTACCTGGAATTCTCCAGGCATCCAATCAATGCTGGGTCAACTCTAGTAGAGCTTGCAGAGTCAAACCACTGATATTTGTTCCAAACCAAACAATCAACGACACCAAAATTGAACCCCTTGTCGTCACTACCATAAAATTTCAAGTATAGTGCGCTAGCCGCTCGGCTAGGAGAGCCCTCCCACTGGCAGCACCAAATGCACAGTAAAACCCTCATCTTATCTTCTGTAAAGTTTATAAGTTTACCTGTGAGATTAGTGTCTACACTCAATTCTTGATTCGTAGCATCTCCATCTCTTGTAAAAGAAAACAATTCATTGCTTCTATCAAACAGCACTTACCAGACCCAGCTTGTTCATCAGGATAAGAGCAAATTTACCAAGGCTAGGATACATTATATCCCTATTTCTACCGACCTGGTTGTTAAAATCTTCTAATAAAAACACCGTGTTTATGCCTGGGAGCCTGTCTAATTACTTTTGTTAACTGTAATTGAAATCCATGTGAGTCACTAGTAACTCCGTCAGCCGCTCCTATAAGGGCATATACTGGTATAACTGATACCCTGAAGTTTTTAGTCATAAAATGAGCAATTATTATTATGTTATTAATACTTTTCCAGCCTCAATAAAACTTAGCAGCTTATTTATTCTTCATAAGCCCTGCTCCCTGTCTTTGTACCCTATCCTTCCTGCCTGAGTAAATAAATTCTAAGTCACCTAATTTCATAGTTCTTACCCCTGGGATATGAATTTCAAAAACATCTAATAAGTCCAATTTGACTTCTCTGAAATAGTCAGTAGAAATTTCAATACGAAAGTTGTTTTTTAACGTCGTCATATTCCAAGTTCCGATTTCAATCCACTTTAAATAATTGAAATTGCTTTGACCTCAGGAATAGCAATGGTCCCAGATACCAGTGCAGGACTGGGACCAACGCATTTTCTCAAGTATACACCGAATCGCTTAAGCCAGCTTAGAACCAGACAGCAAGAAGTCACTGGGACCTCCAGTTGAATGGAAGTTTTGTGTAATCCTGTGTATAGAAGAAAAGCGATGCTTTTCTATCAAAAAGAGTCGAGATCCTACACAAGCTATGTCAAGTCTATTACCTCAGGCTCAGCATTTATTCATGCCTGCAAATATTATGCTGCTATAGGAGGCAACCTATAATAGATAAACAAAATAGGAAGATATTTGGTAAATTTCTAGTGGGTAATATAATTTAGCTAAGGTGAAAGTGGAAACTTCATTTGATGCCTTTTTTATGCTTTTCCAGAATTCAAGAGTCGCTTCTGGGGCTAATTGCATCTTGAGCCCTTATAGAAGCCCAATAGGTATTTCATTTTTGTAACTACAGATAGAACTTATTAACGCTAATTGAGTTATTGAAAAGTGGTTAAAAACATATCACTAGTTTATAAATAAGTTATTCCAAAACCAATTATTTATAACAGTTTAAATCTTTTTTTCTTTCGAAAACTCAAATATAAACCGTTTTCCCGCCGTTTCAGCTCAGTTCAATTCAGTTCAGTTCAGTTTATTAATATGAAAATAAATCGAAAACAATAACTCTCTACCCCTACAAGGCTCCATGGCCCGTTGCATAGGGGTTAAAACAAAAATAAATACCAAATAAAGAGTCACTTCTTTAAAAAAAACAAGAAATCCAATTAAACAATTTTGTGTTATTTTTACTTACCACTTCGTCCTCGAAATTCAAATCCGAGTCCACAGCATCTCCCGCCGTCACTAAATCACAACAATTAAAAATAAATAAATAAACGTGCTCAAGTCTAACATCAAGGGATGTCGCCCTACCCTCATTATTCATATTATTATTAAACATATAACAATATTAATTCAAACCAATTCAAAAATAATTTTTTTTCTCAAATTTATTCCCCATTATATTTATTAACCAAAAATATTTTTAGTTGGGTTTTAAAGGCACCAAACGAGTGAATGCTACGGACATTATCAGAGAGACTGTTCCATACTTTACTACATGCTATTCAGAGACTAAAATCTGATCTGACAGTCCTAGTTTGAGGTAACAGTGAAGGGTCTTTATTGCGTAGATTATGAAAGCTCCTTGAATTAACTAAATCGGGAAAGATAGAATTGAAACAGCGAGGCAGTTCACCATGAAGATACTTGAAAATCATTGAAGAGCATGTCCTTTATTAAATTCGTTATCTAACTGGCGAGCCTTTTGATGAATTACTTTAATCGGATGGAGCAGAAACTCGAAAGTAGACATCCAAATCGAGTTGCAGGAAGTTAAATATGGCTGAATGAGTGAAAAACAGGTTCCAAAGAATAAATCCACGAAAAATGTGTTTAAGTTTCCGAATAGTCCTAAGATTACGTGATATTTTTGCTTGGACCATCTTGATGTGGTTTCTAAAAAAAGATTCTCATTCAACAAAATTCCAAGGAAATGCACGTATTTTACGTTAGGTCGAGACAAAGGTCCTTTCGAGGCAGATATAGTTGATAATGACAGGCATACCTTGCCAGTTCTAGAAAATATTGGAAAGTGTGATTTAGCGATATTTAAGGCAAGTCGGTTAGTATCAAACCAATGGTAATACCGCTGCATAAGCATGTGAAGTTTAACCTCAAAAGTTTGTTCCGTGTCTTCAGCGCATAAGATATTGCTGTCGTCAGCGAAGGTAACTAAATCTTCATGAGAGGATGGCATAATATCAAAAGATTCCACCGTGTTTTCCTGTTCGTGACATAGAGCACAACACGCAGAAGGAATCGCGTTCATTACCACTTTAAATAAATCGTAGATGTACATTAAAAACAGGGTAGGACCAAGAATCCTCACTTTCAGCTTAGCTAAACTATATGACTCACTAGAAATTCACGAGAGATTTTTCAGCCCAAAACGCCCGCAAAAACAGATCTAGCCCATAAGAATTATTAGCAGTCAGAGTCCTGTGCGAATGCTGTGTCGTTTCAAGAGCTAAAATATATCTAAAACTTTAAATAAGAAGACCAAATATTGAACTTTTTGTGGAAGGAAGAAAAATGGGAATTTTTAATGAGAAGAATTGAAAAAAAAATTTAAAATTGCACCTGGTGATGGTTGTGATTGGTAATTTGGCTTTTTGTTCTCAAAAGCCCTGGTCCTTGTATTGGGGAAATCGTAGTATTACGTGACTATACTGCATTAAGAAGAAAAGATTTATTCTGACAAATTTGTTTATTTATAACTTTAAATTAGGATGCTTTAAATTGAGAATTAGGTATTGACTTACACTACTTTTCTTAATTTTCAGTAGATTTTGAGCTCTTTTTGTGACACATTATGGCTGTTTGCTTTGTAGGTCTGCAGACTTAGGGTTTTATATTAAAACCCAGCTTTTTCAAGGCTTATGTTATCTCACTGTCATCAGTGATGTTTCCTAGATGCAAGATTACCTACATTAATGTTCCATTAGAAGATCCTTAGAGGCTATAATGCCCAAAGGAATATCTTTGTCATTGACTTTCTTTAAAAGCCCCTGTCACAAAATTACCAAGCTATTATGGCACCTGTAGTTTGTTCTATAGGCTATCTAAAAATTAGCTAGTTATATCAATTTTCAATTTAAAATTCTAGTTTAGTTATTTTATGCTATCTTGGAAAGGAGTAAGGTTAGGAAAAATGAAACTCTTTGCAATGAATCTAGGGCCAGAAACATGGCATACTTTGGGGAAGTATTTCCAAGCTTTTATTTTAGCATTCTTCTGATATCTAAGTCTTAGGAATTTGCCTAATTGACAGGTCACTAGGCCTACCTATTGAAGTTTTGACATAATGGCATTTTACCTTAATTTTCTGTTACCAGTTTCTTTTCTCTAGTTGGTAAAATTCTAGTTAATTGACTTCTTGCTATCTTGGAAAGGGTTAAGGTTAGGAAAATGAAACTTTCATGGATGGGTCTACAGGCTAAAGTCTGTCCTGGGAAGGTATTTTAAAGCACCCACCTCCACTCCTTCTCCCTCTAGAGGGCCCTGAAATTTGTCTACATGACAGGTCTATACCTATTGAAATTTTGACAAAACAACATTTTACCTTAATTTCCAGTTACTAGTTGCTTTTTCTCTGCCTTTAGTTCTGAAAATGCAATTCCTGTTATTTGAGTAGAATTTTGAGCCATATCAATGTTGTTTTTTTTTTTAATTTAGGAAATGTATTTATATATCTTTAAAACCTTATAAAATGGAATTGAGCAAAGTTACAAAGCTGAAAACAATTTTGTTGTACTTCAATTAAGCAGAAGATCTATTTTGCAAGGTTTCACTTTTGTAACACACATATTTTTAAAGGTCATCAAAGGTCAGGGCCCTCTAGATGGAGAAGGAGAGGAGGTAGTTGCTTCAAAATACCTTCCTGGGACATACTTTAGTCTGTAGATTCATTCCTGAAAGTTTCATTTTCCTAACCTAAACCCTTACTGAGATAGCAAGAAGTCAATTAACTAGAATTTTACCCTCTAGTTTTAAATCTGAAAATACAATTTCTGTTGGTAAAATTCTAGTTTAGTGACTTGGCCATCTTGGAAAGGGGTTAGGTTTGGGAAATGAAACTTTTGGGTATGGGTCTGCATGCTAAAGTATATCCTGGGAAGGTATTTCAAAGTACTCACCTCCACTCCTTCTCCCTCTAGAGGGCCCTGAAATTCCCCTAAATGACAGATCTATAGCTATTGAAATTTTGCCAAAACAATGTTTTACCTTAATTTTCAGTTACCAGTTGCTTTTTCTCTGCCTTTAGTTCTGAAAATGCAATTCCTGTTATTTGAGTAGAATTTTGAGCCATATCAATGTTTTTTTTCAAAATTTAGGAAATGTATTTGCATATCTTTAAAACCTTATAAATTGGGATTGAGCAAAGTTTTGAAGCTGAAAACAATTTTGTTGTACTTCATTCAAGCAGAAGCTCTATTTTGCAAGGTGTCATTTTTATAAAACACATTTTTAAAGGTCATCAAAGGCCAGGACCCTCTAGAGGGAGAGAGAGTTTAGGTAGGTACTCCAAAATACCTTCCTGTGATATACTTTAGCCTCTAGACCTATCCCTGAAAGTTTCATTTTCCTAACCCAACTCCTTTCTGAGATAGCCAAATGTCACAAAACTAGAATTTTACCTTTCTGTTATTTAAATATAATTTTAAGCCATATGAATGTTTTTTCCCCAATAAAGGTCATCAAGCACAGGTTAGGTTAGGTTAGGCACCCATAAGCTGAATTTTAGGGGGAGGGGGTTGCCTGATCTAATCAGCACTTCCAATGCTGTATAATAGAAATCTCAAACCAAGAATATAAAAATAAAAGGCAGTTCATTCAGCTGGGGGGGGGGGCACAAACAATTCTTGCTTCATAACATGAAAAATCAGCCTAGTTAACATATTCTCCAGCAGAAGAACCATTATTTTCACTTCTTTTACTGTATTCACATTTTTCAATATTTATGTATATTCTCCAGGTCTTGGAAATTGTTTACAAAACAAACAGCCATGAGCTATCTAGATAATCTAACCCAACCTAATTTATGAATATTTGCCTATTAATATGTTTTTGGCTGATAGGAGTGAAGGTTTTTTATTTTCATATATATACTATTTGAAACAGATAAGTGCTGTCACATCTATGTGTATTTTTCACTGTTTTGTTAGAAAAAAAAATGTACAACAGTCAAAGGAGTCATGATAAAGGTTCTCCCACTACAAAACATGTCAACTAGGTTTATTTTACATATTATGAAGCAAGAATTGTTTTCTTAACATGTGTCCTTTTGTAGTGTAATGATCATACATTTACATTATGGGCTAGAGCCCCCCCCCCCTTGTGGGCACACATGTCATCAAAGGTCAGCGCCCTCCAGAGAGAGAAGGAGTAGTGGTAGATACTTCAAAATCCTTCCCTGGACATACAATAGTCTTTAGACACGCCCCTGAAATTTTTATTTTCCTAGCCTAACCCCTTTCCAATATAGCAGAAAGTAGCTAATCTAGAATTTTACTATTTTCACAAATTTAGAAAAGGATTTTATAACCCCTGTCAATAAAAAATAGAAAGATTGGTTATAAAGGTGCTTGGTAAATATAGGCATTTCTATTTTTAAGCTATAAATTAGGTGAAAATACCACTTGATGCCTTTTGTTTACTCTTTCTGAATTTAATAATTGGTTTACTTAGAAATTCAATTTCAACTCCTTAAAAATTATACCTTTTCTCTTATTGTAGGCTATAGAAAAGGGCAAAAAACAACAACTGTCACTTCATATTATACAGAATAGTTGTTGTTAACACTTTTCAACTACATCTCCACATGTTACCCCCTCCATAATGCGCAAATTTAGTCTATAGCCAAAACTATATATTTTTCATGTGTTTTCTGTTTCTAGATTTCATCACAGCTTATTCAATTTACAGGTACATGGGTTAAAAAATGAGTGACATATGGTAAAATGTAGATCTTAATTGAACAATAACAGCTTAAAGTAAGCATGACAACCTTCAAAAGATTTATAAATTGTTTTTTCAATTGGATTATTATGAATCAATGCCTTTAAGTTATTCTCCTTGTAGAGCTCCATAATGATGACCTGATTTGTATACAAAGTTCATTAGTGAACATGGGCTGTTCCATGTTCAGTAGCATTCCAATTGAGTTTACACTCTCTGGAGGACCAATCAGCATCTAGCCATCTTTTGAAAATATTAACAGATCCAGCAGTAACTGTTTCATTAGATATTTTATTCCAACTGTTGACAATGTGTGATGAAAAGAATTGAGTGTGGACTCTAGATATCGTAGACTGTTTGACAAGTTTCAGGTGATGACCTCTAGTTCTTGAGCTAGTATCAACATTAGGAAATAATGCTAGGAGAGTATTAGCCATCAATAACTTATAGGCTAAAATGGCATCCCCTATTTTTCTCCTGTAAACAAGTATAGGGAGATTCTACTTTGATAGTCTTACAGGGTAGGGAAGCTCCTGCATGCACATATATCACTTTTGTAGTACATTTTCAAGAACTTTTATGTCTTTTTTAAAATAAGGGGAGGCAAGAGACATTCCAACTTCAAGCTTAAGGTGTACCAAGTTCCTTATATAGAAGACTGTTAACTTTAGGGGAACAAGTGGAAATGTTACACTTAATCAGTCCCATGTTTGAACTAGCCCCAGCAGCAGACCTCTAAGTATTGGGTGGCTTAAGAAAAAATAAAGAGTGGCAAGGATTCTGTTTGCCAAAGTGAATGATATGGGTCATGGGAATATTGAATTCAAGAAGCTAGGCCTCAGCCCATTGATCCAGCTCTTGAAGATTATTTTATAACATGGTGTGGTCTTCAGAGGACAAAGCTGGTCCAAGTAGCTTTAGGTTGTCTGCATAAAAAGTTTATTTACTGCTGATGATGTAAGAGGTATCATTGATGAAGATATTAAATAGCATAGTACCCAAAACACTACCCTGAGGAACTCCACTCAGAACATGCATAGATAAAAAAAGAATATGATTACCAGCATCATCAAATAACTACACACATTGAGATTTCAAATAAAGAAAATCAAGGATCCAGAGCAGAAATTTCTTTTCAAGCTTGACTGCATTTAATTTAATTACAAGTTGCTTGTGACACACTTTGTCAAAAGCTTTAGTAAAGTCAAGTAGAATCATGTCAGCAGGCACCCCAATATCAAGCAATTTGGTCATGTGATCATACAACTAAATGAGATTTGTGTCAACAGATCTTCCCAAACAAAAGCCATGTTGTGAACAAATATTATTTGCTTCAAAATATTTAACAATGGCAGAGTTGCTGCCATAAACTATAAACCCATAAGCCGTTTAAACCCAAAGGGGGATACTGATATACATAATGTTTTATCATCAGAAGCAGAGGGTCACAACTCCTTTATTTTTGGTGACCTAAATGCTCATAGCCCTCATTGGGAAGATATTGAACAATCAAACCGAGCTGGGAAAAATGTTGAAAGATTACTGTTAGAAAATAATCATATAGCAGTTCCAACACCATATAATTTGCCAACATATTATAATATAAAAAATGAGAAATTTTCAACCATTGATGTTCCACTAGGTCCTGCTGCTGCTGTTGGCCAGGTTTCAATAAGTAGAGTAACAGATCTACAAAGTGACCACTGCGCTATTAAGACTACAATCTCTAATATGTCTCACCAAACTAAACCTGGAAAAAGGAAGTTTATCAACAAGAAAGGTGATTGGCCAATGTTCAGACTGCAAGAAGCCAATTATAATTTACTTGAAGATTTTTCCCAAATTGATGATAAAGTAAAAATACTTAACATAATTATGATGGATGCTGCTCACAAAGCAATTCCCAAGACAAGCCCCAACACTTGGGCTCCAACTGGCAATAAGAGAATTAAAAATTGGTGGAATGAACTATGCTCTACTGCAGTGGAAGCTAAGAACGTAGCAAAAAAGGCATTTCAAAGACATCCATCAATGAGTGCTGCAATTGAATATAAACATAGCTCAGCAAAAGTAAAAAAAAAATGTTTACAGGCCGAAAGAGAGGCATGGGAAAAATTTATGAATAACATAGGTCATCAAACTGCAGTATCTAAGATTCACCAATACGTAAGCAAGATGAATGGCAAGAGAATGACAGTTGATGATCACAAATATGAAATGAAACACCAGGGTCAACTAATAGCTTCTGATTTTCTAAAAGCTGATATTTTTGCCAACACATTCATGAAAAAACTTCTGGACACTGTTTTGCCCAATCCACCTGTATTTGTCCTCCCTTCTGTAGCACAACACAAGAAGTCGTTAATGTTACTTTTTTCGTTATCTGAGTTTCAGACAGCTATTGAAAGATGCAACTTAAATTCAGCCCCAGGATATGATGAGATACACATCAAATGGTTGATTGAAACACCTGACATTTTTTGAGCTGAACTCCTGGAAGTATGTAACAACACATGGAGAGAAGGGAAATGTCCTATCCCCTGGAAAATTGCACTTATTTAGCCAATCCTCAAACCTGGAAAACCACCAGAAGATCCTGTATCTTACAGACCAATACCAGTTCTCCCCACAATGGGTAAAATATTTTTAGCAAATGATTTTAAGGCGATTAGAATGGTTTGCAGAGGTAAATCAAATAATACCACAATCTCAGACAGGTTTTAGAAAGAGTCATAGTGCAATGGACAACATAACCAGAATAGAAACAAATGCTTTACAGGAGGGCGAAGTTGGTATTGCTGTATTGTTTGATTGGACAGATGCATATGGGAATGTAAAACGCAAAAAGTTACAAGAAATTATGCATAATAAAAATTTTCCACCTCTGGTGATCTCAATTTTAAGGGATTTATCATGTGATTGTTCCTTTCAAGTACAGATTAATGAAATACTGTCTGTAAGAAAGCAAGTTGAAGATGGTCTCCCACAAGGAACTGTCATAAGCCCTCTTTTATTTACATTATATATTTCTGAACTAAAACTTAGAAGCTAGTCAAAACATGGAGAATTTGCTGCAATCTTCTTGTGTGGAACAGACATAAGAACATAACTTTACTCCAAAACATCTTTCAGGAAGACATATATGATGTGTGCCTGTTTTCTAAAGCTTTTGGACTGCCCATTTCTATACCAAAAACAAAAGCAATTGTGTTCCATAAACGACAAGTAACCCTTCCAAAACCCTTAAGGATAGAGAAGAGTGAGATAGTCTATGAGCCATCAGTTTGGCTACTGGACATGATTCTTGATTCTCGTTTAAAATGGCAACCATATTTAATGATGTTAAGAATGACAATTTCAAAACGACTAACCATCCTCAAACAACTTCAGGATCTAAATGGGGATCTTCACCAAAGTTGATTATTGACTTTTACAAAATGTGTATTTGATCCGGATTGGAATATGGCATACAATTTCTTACAAACATTCCGGTTACTTTGTTCAATACCCTTGAGACACTCCAAAATTCAGCCATCAGAATTGCTTTGGGGCTCCACAAACATACTGCAGTGGTTAAGCTCAAAGAACTTTCTGGACTACCTGCTCTGAAAGACAGGGCTACTATGCAGAGAAACTGCCACTTCACAAAAATACAAACATATGGCAAAATCCACGCAGTTTTTCCCTCCACTTTTGGAAATCCTGCTAAGCCCCAACACCTAGTATCTTTTTTTTTAGCCAGTATCTAAAAGATAACCCAAATTGGAAAAATGAGCAGGCAGATAGTTACCCTTTTCCAAAATCTCCACCATGGGAAATGGTGGCTCCTGAATGTCATCTTCAGTTAGTTTCTAAAGACAAGTCACATTATTCAGATCAATATGTCTGTCAACTCTTTGCTAATAAGATATCCTCACACTTTCCTGAACATATTCTAGCCTTCACAGATGGTTCAGTAAAAGGATCAAGAGCAGGAGCTGGGGTGTGTGTTCCTCATGTTTCCTTGAATATATCAGCAACTCTTCCATCCCACACTTCAATTCTGTCAGCAGAGTCATTTGCTATGCATAAAGTACTTGAAACTATGGCTGGACTAAACCTTTCGTCAAAGAATGTGTTAACCCTTACAGATTCAAATTCTGTAATTCTGTAATTCAATTAATAAGAAAAATAAATTTCGAGGCCGCTGATTCAGATTTAAAATTAATAAGAGATGATCTACAAAGATTAAATAAATGTGGTATTTTTGTTTGCTTCCAGCATATTCCTAGTCATAAAGGACTGATTCGTAACTCGACTGCTGATAGGCTAGCAAATGAAGCAGCAAATATTGACCCCCAACCAGAATCAAAATTAGGGAACCTACAATATATTATGAAACGCTGTGGACAAATAAAGTGTCTACCATTTCGAAATTCCCCATTTTGTTCTAGAGGAGACACAGTGTGGTACTATAGACTGAAATCAGGATATCTTTTTCTGAATTCTGTCCGATTTCAATGGAATTTATATCATTCTCCACTATGCAGGTGGTGTTTAACAACAGAGGAAACTCCCCAACATATATCTTTTGATTGCCATATACTTGCACCCGAAACTAATAAGATTAAGATAATTTGTAAAAAACTAAAGATTGAAGAAATGTTTGACTCCATCATTAGCTTACAACTACCTCCTAATACTGAAAGGTCTATAGTAAATAATTTCTTAGACCACACTGCTTTTCCATTTACAAAACAAATAATTGAAGAAAAAACGGGTTTAATTTTTTTATAATAAAGCAGTGACAACAAAATAAAATAAAAACTACACTTTAACTAACAAAAAATAAAAATACTCCGAATATTTCGGCCCCACCTCCGGGAGCCTTTCTCAACGGGAAAAAAAAAACAAAAAAGGAGAAAATTACAACAATTTAAGACTATTTTTAAGACATTATAAAAATACCACGACAACTAAACCAAACTAAAAATATAAACAATCAAATATAAAAGAAACAAGAACTCACATTTTAAAACAAACACTCCCGCACTTGACTGTAACTTTAGAAAAAAAACTGCAATAATTGTTTCTATTGGCACTTTCCTCTGCCACAATCGCTGTATAAAATCAGAAACAATTATTGCAGTTTTTTTCTAAAGTTACAGTCAAGTGCGGGAGTGTTTGTTTTAAAATATCCCCATTTATACAGCGATTGTGGCAGAGGAAAGTGCCAATAGAAACAATTATTGCAGTTTTTTTCTAAAGTTACAGTCAAGTGCGGGAGTGTTTGTTTTAAAATATCCCCATTTATACAGCGATTGTGGCAGAGGAAAGTGCCAATAGAAACAATTATTGCAGTTTTTTTTCTAAAGTTACAGTCAAGTGCGGGAGTGTTTGTTTTAAAATATCTCCATTTATACAGCGATTGTGGCAGAGGAAAGTGCCAATAGAAACAATTATTGCAGTTTTTTTCTAAAGTTACAGTCAAGTGCGGGAGTGTTTGTTTTAAAATGTGAGTTCTTGTTTCTTTTATATTTGATTGTTTATATTTTTAGTTTGGTTTAGTTGTCGTGGTATTTTTATAATGTCTTAAAAATAGTCTTAAATTGTTGTAATTTTCTCCTTTTTTGGTTTTTTTTTTCCCGTTGAGAAAGGCTCCCGGAGGTGGGGCCGAAATATTCGGAGTATTTTATTTTTTGTTAGTTAAAGTGTAGTTTTTATTTTATTTTGTTGTCACTGCTTTATTATAAAAAAATTAAACCCGTTTTTTCTTCAATTATTTGTTTCGCCAATCTATAGGGTGATGATCCAAATTATGAAAAAGACAATGGAAAACTAGCTAATTTATTAATGAAGATCTACTGTGCAGAAGAGAGCAAGAGTGAGTAGGAAGAGCCATATTGGTACCAGCCGGCCTCTTGGCCTTAAACTGCTGGGGACAGTCAGCTCAAGTACTCGCACTTCCCACAAACCAAACAGAAGAGAAGAGAGGATGAAAAAGAAGGATTGCTAGTGCCATCTTGAAGTCAAAGGGGTGAAAGGACTGTATGCAGTCTGTATACCCTCATACAAATTCTGGAATTGGAAAGTTTTCCAATCTGGAGGTAGTTTGGAAAAATTCAATAACAACTTCAACAGCAGGGAAAGATGTTGACACAAAACTGTACAACATTCACATGATACATTGGTGAATGCTGTCTGGACTGGCAGATTTATTCAGTTTGAGGGATGTAAGTTCCTTTAGAACCAATGCATCAGTAATCAGAATTGGTTCCGTCTTATGTGATACATCATGTAAAGGAGGTGTGAGAAACAATACTAGAATTGGAGGAAAAAACAAATGAGAAATCTTGGTTGAAAATTTCAGCTTATTATCAGCAACTGATTGACTATTGTGCAGGATATCTGGGACTGTGCATCTGCTGCTACATTTTGGAGTGGCTTAATGCAAGAAGATTTTAGGGTTATCCTTAACTTCCTCAGCCAATTTTTTGTCAAAAGTTCTCTTCAACTCCTTTATTTGGCTGGTTTTACAAATTACAAATTTATGAATTTATTTTTCTTTACACACAAAACAGTTTTGTAGATGCACTCCAGTAACAAATAATAATTTATACTCCATTACAAATCACAACATAACCATAATCAACTCAAACTTCAAATCTCTCATTTAAACAATCAACACATTATTCAACACCCCACCAACCAAAAAAAAAATCTTGCACCCCCCTCAAAAAAATCCCCCTATACCACACTCCACACCCCTTCCCTGCCCTCCTCCCTAATAAAATTAATTACTTTCTAACAAATGATCTTTTAATTTTTTTCTGAAATGAAAGAAAATGTTCAGCCATCCTAATACTCACTGGGAACTTATTCCAAATAAGTGAACCCATATATCTTACTGTAAATGCTGATCTAACTGTAACTGTTGACTCAATTGCTATATTATCACTATTTCCTGTTTCATAATCATGCATTTGGTTATTCAAACAACAAAACTTTTTAAAAACTGCTGGAACTAGATCATTCATATATTGATACACAAATATAGAAGCTTGAAAATCTCTAATTTGTCCAATATTTAACAGATTCAAGAATTTATAACAAGCACTAGTTTCATGGACCTCTTTAACATATTTAAAAATAATTCTAATTGCTTTATTCTGAAGAACTTGCAATTGCTTATAATTAGTAAAAAAATTTGCTACTCCAGATATTACATATATGGGTAAATATATATGACCCAGATATATGGGTAAATTAATGAATAATAAAGTGTAAGAAGAATCTTCTGTGGCAGGAAATGTTTAAAACGTCAAAGTATGCCTACACCATGGACAATCTTAGCAGTAATAGCCTCACTATGATTTCTTCATGACAGGTGACAATCCACTATGAATCCTAGGTAATGCAGTTTACCAACCTGCTGAACAAGCTTTCAATACAGTGTAACCAGGCCATTGAAATCAACAGGAGAACCCACTCTACTGTAAATCATCAAAAATGTCTTATTCACATTAACACATAGAAAGCTTACATTCATGAAAACTTTTGAGTCTTTCCAGTAGAGACTTGTCTATAGACTTTCCAAATAAATTCAAAGTAGTGTCATAACCAAACAATATAATACAGGCTTCCTACATGTAAAACGCATGGAATCAACATACATTAAATACAATAATGGACAGAGCACTGACCCTTGAGGTACTCCACACCTATCCAAGAATGCCAAAGACATAACATAAATTAGTTTCAACTCTAAGCGATCTCCCTGTTATGTAGCTTTTAAACCATTCTAAACAATTTCCACAAATACCTAGTGATTCCAACCTTTTAATCATCACTTTAAAATCTACAATATCAAATGCTTTACAGACATCAGAAAAATAGACATTGGTATATCACCTCTCTCAAACACATTATTCACAAAATCAACAAAGTGTTACAAAGCATGCCACAAATACCTAGTGATTCTGACCTTTTAATCAACACCTTAAAATGTACAACATCAAATGCTTTACAGGCATCAATAAAAATAAACATTGGTATATCACCTCTCTCAAACCCATTATTCACAAAATCAACAAAGTGTTGCAAAGCATGCGTTGTAGAATTCCCTTTACAGAAGCCAAACTGAGTTTCACTTAATAATTCATTATTTTCTAGGAAAGTATAAAGCCAACTATGTACTACTTTCTCCAGTAGCTTTGATAATAAAGGAAGAATAGATATTGGCCTCCAGTTTTCAATTTCTTTTTTGCAACCATCTTTATAAAGGGGTATTACTTTTGCTGTCTTTAGTTGCTCTCGAAATTTTCCTGTTTCCACACAAAACCTGCAACATGAAAATTATAACTTAAATATTTATGCAACATTAAACAAAACACTATAAATACTAGAGGCACTCCAGAAGACACTATTTTTTTTTTTTTATCTCAATCCCTTCACTTGGCTTTACCAATATTTGACCACAATCAGACCTTACATTTTGCTGGCCAAATTTATCTTTAGCTGTGTTGAGAATATGTCAACCTCTTCTTGTGAGACATTCTGCTACAGATATACCACTCAAAGCCAACCAAGTTTTGGCTTTATATGCAGCTCTTGCAATATCTTGACTAAAAAATTTCACAATAGTCAGAGCAACTCTAGTTGAAGATTCTCTATCAGGCCGAGTAAGACGCAATCTGGTCACATTAGTGACTTGGGATGCAGTAATCTTGGGCATGGACATTTTTTGGTAGTGTTGTTTGAATAGGCTACAAAAAGATTTGAAAGCTTGATAATTTTCTATGATCTTATTTTTCCTATAATGGTTCCATGCTTGGTGTTTTCCGTTGATTAGCTTGCTTACTTTAGTAGTTAAAAAGAAAAGTTTGCCTGTTTGGTCTGAAAAATTCTGGTGCAAGACTTTCCAACATGCAAAATTTCTGTTTTTACCTTTGTCCAACTCTCATCAATATCTAGGGTTACTTTAAATAAGTAGATCAAGAATGTTTGAGACTTGACCTTCCCTGAAACGACTTGGTTGTGAGATAGTTTGACAGTGGGAATTATCAGAGAGGGCAGACAAAAAAAAAAGGAGAATCTCTATAACAAAAAAAAACAGATCCAATGATCTATTGGATTTCAGGAAGGTTAAAGTCCGCTGAAAGGACAAGATCATAGCTGGCAAAAATGGATATCACATGAGATAACATGGCAGCCAAACTGGATTCAGAGTCCAAAACACAAGGAGCACAGATGCTTCTATAAACAACGCCACTGAGATTGTTTGGTTGTGTATTTTTATCCACACAGACTCATATAACTTTGACAAAATGGAAGTATAATCAAATAATACGTTTTTAACCAATGTTTTAAAGGTATCATCTTTAAGTGTTCATAAAGGGCTTAAAAAAGAATTTTTGAATAAAACAGTTATTATATTCAGAAAGAGCATAAGAAAAAGGCATTAAAGGGTATGTTCACCATATCATAGCTCAGTAATAGAAATGTCTCCATATTTACTGATGTTTATTCTAGACTAAGCTATCTTAATACAAAAATGGGCCTAGACCTTTTCAAAACATTTATCACAGAACTGGGTATGTTTTCAGATATCTTTATTAAGTTACTAACTATAAGATGAATGTACCTCTTCATGACTTTTTACTACTCTTTCCTGGTAGCTACCCTCACAAAGTCCTTTTCAAACAGTTTGTGGTAATGAACTGTAGTAAGGAGCAACCTGGCTCAATAGTAACCAAAACTCTAAAAACTGGAATTTTAATACCAATAGTTATATCACAAAAATTGCATTTTTATGCTGATTTTAAATATATAAGTTTCATCAAGTTTAGTCTTATCCATCAAAAGTTACCCCCTAAAAGTCATAGAATCTTAACGAAAATCACACCGTCAGGTTTAGCATATCTGATAACCCTACTGTAGAAGTTTCAAGCTCCTATCTATAAAAATGTATAATTTTGTTGTTTTTTTTTTTTTTGCCAGAAGACAGATCACAGATGTGTGTTTTTTGGGTTTTTTTTCCAGGAGTATTGTATTGACCAAGTTGTCCTAAAATATCGCCAAAGGGCTCATTCAAAGAGAAATTAAAACTTCTAGTGCATTTTTTAAGTGACCAAAAAAAATTGGAGGGCATCAAAGCCCCCTCCCATGCTCATTTTTCCCCAAAGCCACCAGGTCAAAATTTTGGGATAGTCATTTTGTTCAGCATAGTCAAAAAACCTAATAATTATGTCTTTTGGGACGACTTAATCCCCTGCAGTCCCTGGGAAAGGATCTGCAAGTTAGAAACTTTGACCATTGTTTACATATAGTAATGGTTATTGGGAAGAGTCCTGACGTTTTTAGGGGGACTTTTCACGTTCAGGAGGGGGGTCGGGGAGGGGGTTATGTGGAAGGATCTTTCCATAGGGGGAATTTATCATGAGGGAAGAGAATTTCCATGAAGGGGCCACATGATTTTCTAGCATTATTTAAAAGAAAACATGAGAAAAAAGTTTTTCCAGCTGGAAGTAAGGAGCAGCATTAAAACCTAAAACAAACAGAAATTATTACGTATATAAGGGGGTTCGTCTCCTCCTCACTACCTTGCTCTTTACGCTAAAGTATTTTTTAGTAATTTCAACTATTTATTCTATGGCCTTTGTGATTCAGGGGTCATTCTTAAAGAATTGGGACAAAATTCAAGCTTTAGTGTAAAGAGCAAGGTATTGACGATGGGGCAAGCCATATACTTAATAAAAATACACAAATATACAAGTTGGTTACTCGAGCCAATTCATAAGTTACGTACATTTATTACTAATAAAAACGTTTCTATTAATAAAAAATAAAATTTCTAGTTGCCTTTTTTAGTAACCAAAAATTGGAGGGCAACCAGGCCCCCTCCCCCACCTTTTTCTTGCCAAAACTTTCCGATAAAAACTATGAGAATGCCATTTAGCCAAAACAAAAAAAAAATGAAATATGCAAATTTCGCATTAATTTTTCATTTGCAGTGAGCCAAAATCAAAACATGCATTAATTCAAAAACATTCAGAAATTAAATAAAAAAAAAGTTTTTTCAACTGCAAGTAAGGAGTGACATTAAAACGAACAAAAATTATTCCATATTTGAAAGGGGTTGTGCCGTCCTCAACGCCTCACTCTTTATGCTAAACTTTTTTATTGTTTAAAAAGTAGTTGTGAGAAAGAGTTAAACTTTAGCATAAAGAGCAGGGCGTTGAGGAGGGGACAACCTCTTCATATACGGAGTAATTTATGTTAGTTGTAAGTTTTAATGTTGCTCCTTACTTGCAGCTAAAAAAAACTTGTTTTTCTTTTATTTAATTGAGTTCTTAAACTTGTACATTGCTTTTTTTTTTTTGTAGAACTAACACTATAACATACCCTTCAGAATAAAATCCAATACCATTTTTTTTCTAGTAATACTGTTTAATTATTCATTTTATTATGCCTGTTTTAGTTTTTTTTCATTATTCAATATTATCATTTGAAAGCAATTTCTAATTTTAGTCATTTCTTGTCAGTTTTTTTTTCGTAATTATTTAATTTTTTGCATTTGTGCTTAGAAATCCCATCAATCAACCACACCAATACCTTACTTTGCATCAGGGTTATGTTCTAAAAAAACATGATGCAAGTTGAAATGACCATGTAAAGATTGAAAATAGGCTACTGGGTTGCAAAAATACTACTTTTTAAAAAGAAAATTGAACAAATTAAACATTGAAAAACAGGAATAATATTAAATTTTATTACCAACACATAAATAATAAAGAAAACCTATCCAATTAAAACAAAATAAATTACTGTATTCAATTAATTTATGAAAAACAAAATTAAACTTAATCACATTCTGATGAAGTACTTTATTAGTGGTACAAAGATAAAAATCCCCTAGGTTGTGATGTATAAAGACCAGATAATAAAATCCCTCACAGGGTGTGACAAAGCAACACATAATCTGCAATGTATAAGACTAATTTTCCCTTTCATTCCTCATTGAATTTTTGCAAACTGGTGTGCAAAAATACATTTTTAACAGGGATGAGTTACCCTTTAAACTGCACAGCTAATTGAATTGGCTGCAAGAAAAAGGGAAAACCGTAAAAGAGAGAATCAAAAAGGGATTACCTAAAAGAGAGAACCAAACAAGTAAAAGGAAAGGTAAAATTCACAAAACTGGCATTTATCTGATAAAAAAGGACTAGAAAAAAAATTCAAGACTTGAATCCAAAACAATGCAACCTCAAAAACCTAACAAAATGCAAAGAAAATTAGTACTAATTGAGCAGTGACGCAACTTCAGAAGAACGCAAGACAAAACAATGCAAAGCAAGGTATTGGTTTATTCACAATATTGAAAATGGAAGAATTAAAAAATTGATAAATTGTTAATTGATCATAATAAATTCACGGATGTGGAATAGATTAATGTAAATATAGAACTAGTATTTCATTTAGGAATATTTTTGTCTATGGCTTCTACTGAAGCTAAAACTAACAAAATCCTTGCTTTATAATATTCAAAAAAGTTCAAAAGAAATATTTCGTGTTTTTTTCACTATATTTTTGCTGGTAAATGCATTGTTTTTTCCATTAGTTTGCTATGTAGATACACTCAATGTCTTTTTCATGCTCTTTCTAAATAAATTCACAACACTGTGTATTTTTGTATTCACAACATTAAAAAGGGCAGAATTAAAACATTGATAAATTGTTAATTGATCATAACAAATTCATGGATGTGGAATAGATGAGTGTAAATGTAGAACTAGTATTGATTTAGGAACATTCTTGTCTATGGCTTCTTCTGAAGCAAAAACTAACAAAATTTCTATTTTATAATATTCAAAAAATCTCAAAGGAAATATTTTGTGTTTTTTTCTTTCACTATATTTTTGCTGGTAAATGCCTTGTTTTTTTTTCCATTAGTTTGCTATGTAGAGACACTTAATGTCTTTTTCATGCTCTTTTTAAATATATTCACAACATTGTGTATTGGTGTATTCACAACATGAAAAAGGGCACAATTAAAAAACTGATAAATTGTTAACTGATCATAATATATTCATAGATGTGGAATAGATGACTGTGAAATATAGAACTAGTATTTGATTTAGGAATATTCTTGTCTATGGCTTCTTCTGAAGCAAAAACTAACAAAATTTCTACTTTATAATATTCAAAAAATCTCAAAGGAAATATTTTGTGTTTTTTTCTCACTATATTTTTGCTGGTAAATGCCTTGTTTTTTTCCATTAGTTTGCTATGTAGAGACACTCAATGTCTTTTTCATGCTCTTTCTAAATATATTCACAAACATTGTGTATTGGTGTATTCACAACATGAAAAAGGGCACAATTAAAAAACTGATAAATTGTTAACGGATCATAATATATTCATGGATGTGGAATAGATGACTGTGAAATATAGAACTAGTATTTTTATTTAGGAATATTCTTGTCTATGGCTTCTTCTGAAGGAAAAACTAGCAAAATTCTTACTTTATAATGTTCAAAAAAATCCAAAGAAAATATTTTGTGTTTTTTTTTACTATATTTTTGCTGGTAAATGCTTAGTTTTTTCAATTAGTTTGCTATGTAGATGCACTCAATGCCTTTTCCATGCTCTTTCTAAATACATTCACAACATTGTGTATTGATGTATTCACAACATTGGAAATGGCAGAATTAAAAAAATTATAAATTCTTAATTGATTATAATAAATTCATGGACGTGGAATAGATGACTGTGAAATATACAACTGGTATTTAATTTAGGAATATTCTTATCTATGGCTTCATCTGAAGAAAAAACTAACAAAATTCTCACTTTATAATATTCAAAAAAATTAAAAGAAAATATTTTGTGTTTTTTTCTTCACTATATTTTTACTGGTAAATGCTTAGTTTTTTTTTCAATAAGTTTGATATGAAGATACATTCAATGCCTTTTTCATGCTTTTTCTAAATATATTGAGCCCTTAAAGTGACACATTTTCACTTATTTTTGTTTTGTTTTTGCTTTCAGAATTAGGTTAAAAGTCTACCATTTAGATCAAAATTTTAAGTTAAACAGGCATTGATTTACTGTAATCAAATCCAATATTTGCTCCAAATTGTGAATCAAGGTAATAAGTGTAATCTATTCATCCAATTGTCAAGAAATTAAATAGTTGTTGAGTGCACTTTTGTAAACGTGTTAGGTATAAATCACCCCCCTCTTCCAAGCCTTTTTGTAGTTTTTACACTGATTGAAATTAGAGACCCTCAACACCAATAATTTGCAGCTACTTCCAGTTAAATAATTCACATTTTCTGGATATTCAATTATCAGATTGGTTAATTATGAGTACTGCCATCTGGTGTACTTCTGGAATTACAAAATTTCTTCTGGGGGTGAATTTTCTGCAGGGGTGGAGGGGATTTCTTAAACACAGTACTCTTAAACTTAAAAATGTTAACAGTATTAATACACAGAGAGCTTTTCGACAGGGAAGGGTGGATTTTCCTTGAAAAGGGAGTGTTTTGCAACTATCCTTGAATGTCCTTATGGTGCTTGACAGGTAATTCCCCAATGAAGGGAAATTTGCTGTGGGGAAGGGGCAGGAGTTATACTGGGGAGAATTTTCTGTAGAGGTTGGGGAATTTTTTAAATACTTCTAAATTTAGAAATACAATAATTATTAATATGCTATAGAATTTTTGTGGGGAAGGGGGAGTTTACTGCAAAGTGGAATCATCCTTCTATTTCACTTCTTTTAAGATTGCAGCAATTTGTGACAGATAAGCAAGTAATTTGTAGATCTTTTTTAAAGTTTTCCTAAGTTTAAGGGGTATGTTTTGATTAATAAACTTTGTATAAAAATATGATTGCAAACAAAAGAAGCTCTAGAAAGCAATTCAATATAAGAACTATTCCAGATAGTTTTCTTGGGGTCCATTAACTTCAGTTTTCAAGTAGGGTAAAGATCCTAATTTGTGTGATTCATATAGGCCTATAACTGTCATTTATAATATTAGTAAGTGATTTGAGTAGGCCTATATTTAATTACCTCATGTTATTGATGTAGTTAATAATGATGATAAGAATTTGGGTTTAAAAAACGTATTGACTCCCAATATGTGCATTATACTCTCTCAGTTCTTTTAAGAGAAGCTAGTATCAAGGGGCAAAATCTCCATACATGTGCACTTGATGTGCAGGGGCATAATTTTCTTTCGAGGAGGGGAGGCAACTGCCTCTCCCAAACCTCAGTTACCACTCTTCCCCCAGACCCCACATTGCCACCTCAGCTGAAATTAGTTTCTTTAAAATCTTGTCAAAACTAAGATAAGCCTGCATAATTCATGCATTCACAGAAATGGGTCAGTTTTCCTTTTGCATACCCTTACCTTTATTATACCATTTTTAGCTCATTTTTCAGTTTCCCTGTCATTTTCACTTGATTTGGGAAAATTGACTCTAGGTTTGCCCCTCCCCCCAAGGATTTTGATAAAATTATATCACTATTGATGTGTCCAAAGCATTTACCAGTGTGGTTTATTCACAAACTCTTTATTCATTATATGAAATTGGGTCAACTTTTCTATTGTTCTAGTTTTAAAGTTTTGGTGCATCAATTCTTATGCTAGATTAAAATCAAATAGTCGATTTTGAAAATATACTGGTTAGACAGGGAGGAGTGCTTTCTCCAAATATTTTCAGTGCTTGTATATCTTGTGTTCTTTTGAACATACCCTCTACCTGTTATATTGGGTTTTCTGATGCAGATTACTTTGGATATGCTGGTTGATTCACTTACACAATCCTTTTTACACATTATAATTATAATTTTATAATTATAATGTTTTTGATTATAATTATATTTTTCATCAGTATTATATTTGATTATTGATTGTTATTATTATTTGATTATTATTTGATATTGATCAAATATTATTATTTGATTATATTTTGATTATGTTTTTGATTATAATTATAATGTATAATAAATATAAAAAACATTATAATTTTAATTATTACACAATCTAAAGTTGGCTTGGCACAGAGTATTAATTAAGTGTGTTCTTCTTTTGAAAAATTAGATCCTTAAATATTGCTAAATATGAATAGTTGGCGTTTAATGATCCATTAGGTATGGGTGATTTAAACTGCTTTTTTTGTTATTCCCCATATTCATAATTTTAGATGGCTTAGGATTTTGGTGTGCAATTCATTTCAGTTCTTCACCTCATATATTGAAAGATGTCAATTTCAGCGAATTATTCAGTCTACAGATTCAGAAACTGTATATCCGTCAATAATTAAGTAGCAGGAATCAATCCTGAGTCTATTGCTGAATGTAGCCTAGTAAACTGATAAGTAACTAAATAAGTAAACTAAATAAGCTGAATGTAGCCTTCAAACCAAGCTTCACATGAAACAAAACCAAAAACCAAAAACTATAACAAATAACCAAACAATAACAATAACATAACAATAACAATAAACAAAAACAATAACAATAAACAAAAACAATAACAATAACCAAAAATTCATAACAAAACCAAAAACCATGAAATGAAAAGAAATTTGTTGAAATACAGTGTTCTCTGTATTGCTATAGAAGTAATATGTTCTACTTCTATTGCTTATTCATGGAATAGTAATTCTGTGTATTGATTTACATTTTCTTTTTTGTTTTGCTGACTGTGGCAAAGTAAATTGTTGCACATACATACTTGGTCTTTGAACCAAACTGAACACCAACTTCACACAAATACCAAACTGAAAAACATGAAACAGATCAAAATTTTGTTGAAACACAGATGATTCATGGATTCATGGAATAGTAATTCTGTGTATTGATTTACATTTTCTTTTTTTTTTGCTGACTGTGGCAAAGTAAATTGTTGTACATACATACTTGGTCTTTGAACCAAACTGAACATCAACTTCACACAAAACCAAACTGAAAAACATGAAACAGATCAAAATTTTGCTGAAACACGGATGCCCCTGTATATCTATAGGAGTACTTTGTCCAACTGTAATATTTTCTACTTCTATATTTGTTAATGGAGTAGTAATTTTATGTGTTGGTTTGATCTTTTCATTCTTTTTTCCCTTTAGATTTCTTCCTTTTTTTAATGTTATTATTGTTAAGATTCTTTCTTTCTAAATGCTGAAGATGTCGCATTATGTACAGGCAAAATATTTATGTAATTTCTATTCTTTTTGCTTTCTACTGGTCATATGACTGTTGTTTTTCCAGGTTTTTATTCTTTTTTTTTACATAACAAATAACTTTAGAATCCAAGAAAGCATTACCTTTCAAAAATTTTGTTAAGCACATATAAATTGTCAATAAGAGTTTTCTTTATTAGAACTTTCTCCAGTATAAAAAAAGAATATAACATCGGACTTTTACAGTCCCTACTGGCAGTGGTGATCTTTGTTCCTTGGCCCTTTAGCCAGGAAGTGCTATGGGGGGGCTGGGGGCCAACCATCCTGTGCTTTCGAACACCCTTCCTGTTTACCTTCTCCAGACTTCTCCAGGCACCCATTTAGACCTGAGTTGACTCTGGCTGAGCTTACAGACTTGCACCACTGACCCCATCCCAAACCAAATAATTGGGTACACTAGGATGCGAAACCTTGCCCTCTTGGGCAAAGAATCCTAAATCCAGTGCACCAATCCACTCGGCTAGAATGACCTTTCCTCCAATATATTCCCGAGATATAAATATGTAAAGCTTTTTTTTTTATTTGGTGATTTCTTTCTGCTTCATAATAAGAGATAAAGATAAGACAAATTTTATTTTAAAAATGTATGCAAAACACTTAGCAGCACTTGCTAAGAATTTTGGCACTTGCCAAATTTTGAAATTACCTGTAGAGGCAGGAAGTAAGACACTCTTTCTTTGTGTTGTGATTGAATAATCTTGGGTGGACCCTAGCCTATAAAAATAATAAACTAATAAAAACTGTTTTTTCTTCTTTTGCCTGTACCAAGAAAAGGTTTTCTACTGTAGTTTCCAAGCCACATCATATATTACTAGGTAAAGAGTAAACTAAAGAAGAATAGGAATATTAACTATTACAAGACTTAGTTAAAAGACTGAAATGTTGCCCCTTCATTTTTTTCTTAGACATGTGGAATCAGTTACATTTTTTTTTCAAGTTCCTGCTCATTATTGTAGATGGTAAATGTTTGTCGATACCACATAAATATTTTAGGCATTATATAATGTAATTAGCCAGTGAAGATACATTGTCCAAAATAAGTGTCACCTTCTTGTCCTCTATTTTGTCCAATCCTGTTGTTTTTTTTTGGATTTTTTCCCCTATAATTTGAAGGGAACTGATTTATGTTTTCCCTCCCTAATATCTCTCCTACCTACTGAGAATTTACAAGACTGAAATTTTGTCTTTTCGAATTTTTGTTTCTTTTTGCTTTAGCTATTTTGAGTCAGTTACATTTTTTTTTATTCTAGTTCCAGCTCAAGAATGTAGATTGTAAATGTCTGTTTATACCACATAAATATTTTAGGTATTATTTATTGTACATAGGTACCAAAGACAGATGTTCTAAAATGTTTTCCATGTTTTATTTTATATGCTGACCTAATCTTATTGGTTTCTTAGAATTTTTCTTTCCCAATACTGTACAGAGACCTAATATCTCACTTCCCTCCCTACCAGCTCTCTCCCTCAGTGATCTAATCAGAGTCTTGAATCAGGATCCCATTTGGGCTTAGAAATGGTATCAGAATTTGATTCTTGTATGGCTGTACTGTGGCAAAAATGGCAGAGAAAGTCTACACATATTGATTTGCATTTAAAAATAACTATGTGAAAATTGTACAATTCAATTTTCGAATAATAGCTTGCACTATATTTTTTTTTTTCAGATATTGTGTTCACTTGCAAGCAGTATATCCATAGATGAAGCAGTTATGACAAAAAGCCTTGACAAAGTACCATTAAAAACAATACTCTTGAACTTTGTTAATCATGTGCATACACTTGACTGTAAGCTTGCTGAAGGTGAAGACTTGTATGAAAAAGAATTTCTAGTAAGTTATTTGCATCTAGGTTTGGCAAGATTTTGTTGTAAGATATGATACAGTTGAAAAAAGGAATAAATATCTAGGTTTAGTTTGAATAACCCCAATTCCAGCTGTCAATAATTAAATAGTTAATTAATTAATTAATTAATTATTAATTAATTAATTGCAATAGTAATTAAATAGTACCAGGGGATCAAGCTTCGCTTGATAAAGTGGATATCAGATATAAAAACGGTATCTGACGAACCCTACCCCTGCGAAAAGCTCCCTGTGCAGAAATGCATGCTCCCATACCCTGATTTGCACACACACAAAAAAGAACTTTTTTGTGTAATTTTTCTAGATTTAGTTGTACTAACAGTCAGTTTATTTAAATTTTTTTGCCTTGGCAATTCGTGAATTGGTGCCTATGAACTATGTAAAGGAAAAATAAACTCACTTTAGTTAAATTCCAGTCAAAAAATAATATCTGGTTGAAATATTGATAAAATATTCAACCTTCCAAGTCCAATTGATCTGTTCTGTCAGCCTAATTTAGTTGACGGATAAGATCTGAACCTCCAATAATATTAATGATGCTATTGACATTCAGTCCCCTTTCTCCAAATGTCAAACTTCATTTGACAGTTTTTAATTGGCATTTTTGGTCTCTTAATTTTACTTCATGAAAGATGTAAGAAAAGTATATTAAGGGCGTTGGGAGGGGAACACTAATTGTTCCAAAGTCGTGACCTATCTAGATCGTTTTTTCAGGCCAGAAAATGTAGTTCGTCAATTTCCAGAAAAAACATTGAGCTGTTTTTGAGAAAAAATATATGCATACATATTTACATACTCAATTGTTAATCGTTTAAAGATATAAGATTAGACAATATCTTGCCTGACATCTACAACACAAGATATTGTAGATGCTAGATACCTAGTGTATTATTTGCAGTTGACTCATTTACATAGACCTAGGTCTTCCCACGCCTTGAGGCACAAAAGGCAGCGCCAGTTGTCCTAAATACCTCCCAATCTTGGCTGTGTGACCAAACCTCCTCATTGGATTTGTTGGCCATAGCACCCTCCATTCCTAGGGAACAACCTGGTGTATTCTTCTGTTTGCTACTTTTTCACAGGCTCGATGGTTTCCAGCTCCAAGAGCATCAGGAGACAGCCTTCTTTCTTTCATTTCAGGTTTGACCAAGCCTCCTCATCGGGTTGGTTAGTCATAGCACTCTCCATTTCTAGGGAAAAACCTGGTTCATTCTTCTGTCTGCTACTTTTTCACAGGCTCGATGGTTTCCAGCTCCAAGAGTATCAGCAGACAGCCTTCTTTCTTTCATTTCAGTTTTGACCAAACCTCCTCATTGGGTTTGTTGGCCATAGTACGCTCCATTTCTAGGGAACAGCCTGGTGTATTCTTCTGTCTGCTACTTTTTCACAGGCTCGGTGGTTTCCAGCTCCAAGAGTATCAGCAGACAGCCTTCTTTCTTTCATTTCAGGTTTAAACAAACCTCCTCATTGGGTTTATTGTCCATAGCACCCTCCATTTCTAGGGAACAACCTGGTTCATTCCTGTCTGTTACTTTTTCACAGGCTCGGTGGTTTCCAGCTTCAAGAGCATCAGCAGACAGCCTTCTTTCTTTCATTTCAGTTTTGACCAAACCTCCTCATTGGGTTTATTGGCCATAGCACGCTCCATTTCTAGGGAACAACCTGGTGTATTCTTCTGTCTGCTACTTTTTCACAGGCTCAGTGGTTTCCAGCTCCAAGAGCATCAGCAGACAGCCTTCTTTCTTTCATTTCAGTTTTGACCAAACCTCATTGGGTTTGTTGGCCATAGCACGCTCCATTTCTAGGGAACAACCTGGTGTATTCTTCTGTTTGCTACTTTTTCACAGGCTCGGTGGTTTCCAGCTCCAAGAGCATCAGCAGACAGCCTTCTTTCTTTCATTTCAGTTTTGACCAAACCTCCTCATTGCATTTGTTGGCCATAGTACGCTCCATTTCTAGGGAACAGCCTGGTGTATTCTTCTGTCTGCCACTTTTTCACAGGCTCGGTGGTTTCCAGCTCCAAGAGCATCAGCAGACAGTCTTCTTTCTTTCATTTCAGTTTTGACCAAACCTCATTGGGTTTGTTGGCCATAGCACGCTCCATTTCTAGGGAACAACCTGGTGTATTGTTCTGTCTGCCACTTTTTCACAGGCTCGGTGGTTTCCAGCTCCAAGAGTATCAGCAGACAGCCTTCTTTCTTTCATTTCAGGTTTAAACAAACCTCATTGGGTTTGTTGGCCATAGCACGCTCCATTTCTAGGGAACAACCTGGTGTATTATTCTGTCTGCTACTTTTTCACAGGATCGGTGGTTTCCAGCTCCAAGAGTATCAGCAGACAGCCTCCTTTCTTTCATTTCAGGTTTAAACAAACCTCATTGGGTTTGTTGGCCATAGCACGCTCCATTTCTAGGGAACAGCCTGGTGTATTCTTCTGTCTGCCACTTTTTCACAGGCTCGGTGGTTTCCAGCTCCAAGAGCATCAGCAGACAGCCTTCTTTCTTTCATTTCAGTTTTGACCAAACCTCCTCATTGGGTTTGTTGGCCATAGCACGCTCCATTTCTAGGGAACAACCTGGTGTATTCTTCTGTCTGCTACTTTTTCACAGGCTCAGTGGTTTCCAGCTCCAAGAGCATCAGCAGACAGCCTTCTTTCTTTCATTTCAGTTTTGACCAAACCTCATTGGGTTTGTTGGCCATAGCACGCTCCATTTCTAGGGAACAACCTGGTGTATTCTTCTGTCTGCCACTTTTTCACAGGCTCGGTGGTTTCCAGCTCCAAGAGCATCAGCAGACAGCCTTCTTTCTTTCATTTCAGGTTTAAACAAACCTCATTGGGTTTGTTGGCCATAGCACGCTCCATTTCTAGGGAACAACCTGGTGTATTGTTCTGTCTGCCACTTTTTCACAGGCTCGGTGGTTTCCAGCTCCAAGAGCATCAGCAGACAGCCTTCTTTCTTTCATTTCAGTTTTGACCAAACCTCATTGGGTTTGTTGGCCATAGCACGCTCTATTTCTAGGGAACAACCTGGTGTATTCTTCTGTCTGCTACTTTTTCACAGGCTCAGTGGTTTCCAGCTCCAAGAGCATCAGCAGACAGCCTTCTTTCTTTCATTTCAGTTTTGACCAAACCTCATTGGGTTTGTTGGCCATAGCACGCTCCATTTCTAGGGAACAACCTGGTGTATTCTTCTGTCTGCTACTTTTTCACAGGCTAGGTGGTTTCCAGCTCCAAGAGCATCAGCAGACAGCCTTCTTTCTTTCATTTCAGTTTTGACCAAACCTCATTGGGTTTGTTGGCCATAGCACGCTCCATTTCTAGGGAACAACCTGGTGTATTCTTCTGTCTGCCACTTTTTCACAGGCTCAGTGGTTTCCAGCTCCAAGAGTATCAGCAGACAGCCTTCTTTCTTTCATTTCAGTTTTGACCAAACCTCCTCATTGGGTTTGTTGGCCATAACACGCTCCATTTCTAGGGAACAACCTGGTGTATTCTTCTGTCTGCTACTTTTTCACAGGCTCCGTGGTTTCCAGCTCCAAGAGTATCAGCACACTGCCTTCTTTCTTTCATACAAGTAATTTTCCCTCGAAATGTATAGCACCTTACTTGAATTTCCTTGCTTATTAAGTGCCATTTTTTCCTTGCTCTAATCCCTGTATCCTGTACTTCCTCACACCAGTGAACTGCAATGATATTTCTCAGGTAGTTGTTTTGAATTGCAAGTCTGTTTTCTTCTGTTCTTGATAACCTTAATAGCTACACAGCTTCATGATAGATTCACAGCTCCACGGTTCACAGCCAGAGACTAGCACAAAGAATACATTATTATTCATTAGCCATAGCTTGAACTTCCAGGAATATCTGAAACACCCCTATACACTGCTCAGTTGAAAGATTGCTACCCCTGTATTTATTTTACATAGCACAATCTTTCTGTCACAATTACTATATTTTGTTATCACACCACCAACATAGCGAAATTCAGTCTCATCTTCACTGCCATCTGTCACTGTCATCTGCCAGTGACAGATGTCACTGCCTCCCTCTTGAAGGCTTGCTGTTCAACTATTAATGACTAAATTTGATACAGCCTTAGCCTTGCTGAATGACATTGAATGACATTCAGTTGGGAGGGGGGGGTTGCTACTAGCTAATTTGTATTATTTTGTATATCTTCTCTGGAATATGTTAGTAGAGCCACATTATTCATAAAATTCCTTGCTCAGGACTTTGTTGGACTCCTCCTTGGTGCTGAACCATCAATGAACAAAAGTCAATAGGTATTGCAGACAACTTTAGGGACGTATTACTGCCTGTGTTCAATGCTAAATCACTCAAGCAATCAACTTTCATTTTTTTGGATAACATTATTTAATTATGTTTATTATTAGCAAAGGTATTTTGTAATATATTAAAATTCGCTTCAAATAATAGCTTTAATTTCGTCAGTTCAAACGATAAAGCAAAGCAATTAAAGAAATAACCATTACTAGAAAACATTGGCGTAGCTTTAAGGCAAAAGGTTGTTTTCTCAAAATTTCAATAGGTAAAATTTCAATAGGGACCTATTAAGTAGAACGTATACCTGCCTGTCTTCAGTGCTAAACCATTCAATCAATCAACTTTCAGTTTTATGATTTTCAAGGTATTTTATAGTATATTAAAATTTTTTTTACATAACTGCTTTAATTTCATCAGTTCAAATGATAAAGCAAATACATTAAAGAAATAGCCATTGCTAGAAAACATTGGTATAGCTTAAAATTCTATTCAAATAACTGGAATTGCATTTTCAGAACTAAAGCCAGAGAAATAGAAACTGATAACGGGAAATTGAGGTAAAATGTTGTTTTCTCAAAATTTCAATAGGTAAAATTTCAATAGGGACCTGTTAAGTAGAACATAGGCTATCCCTGCCTGTCTTCGATGCTAAACCACTCAATCAATCAACTTTCAGTTTTATGATTTTCAACGGTATTTTATAGTATATTAAAATTCGCTTCACGTAACAGCTTTAATTTCATCAATTCAGATAATAAACCAAAGAAATTAAAGAAATAACCATTACTAGAAGGCTATCTAAAATGTGTGTAATGGTTCAATTCATTCAACCAGTTCAAACATAAGAAAAAAGAAACCAAGAACAGGGAAAAACCATAAGAAGATGAAAAGAGAACAGAGAGAAAACTGGTAAAAAAAATAAGTAAATAAAATGTGCGCCGTCTACCCGTGCCATTTAATCAAAGACTTGGAAAACTATAGGTTCTATACCCCTCTTAGCTCTATGACTACCTTAGGTCTACCTTAATTCAACTACCCTAGGAATGCCGCATGGACGGATAATAGATAGACGTATCTATTAAAAAATGAACTAACAACATTTTTATACAAACGTAATTAATGCCAGATTTGCCTCTTACTCAACTGGATTATCTGTCTTGGCTTTTTCTACAATTAGTTATGACTTGATGCCCACAACTGTTTGATTTTAATTCAAAAATCAAATCATTCAATCAGTTCAAACATAAGAATAAAGAAACCTAGAACAAGGAAAAGCCATAAGAAGATGAAAAGAGAACAGAGAGAAAAATTGTAAAATAAAATAAGTAAATGTTTCACCGTAAAACTCACTTTCACTCTAGTCTCATCCTGTGCAGGAGGTATTTTTCTTATGTTATAATATAAATGGGGAAATCAGCCTAGAACCCCCTGTTCTGTTTGGAAGGCTACTTTCTATGCCCACTTGGCAAGTAATATGGACAGATCTCACTTATTTCTTTTCTCATACATCGGCTTATACAAATTTTTAGCTCTATTGGAACTGGTGGAAAATATATAAATGAAAAAGGATGGTACAGTAAATTGCAGTCATTTGTGTACCGTCTGCACTCTCGTGAAAGGAGGACTTCGCCATCCACAAAAAACACCACAGTGTGGTTCAGAAGCAGGTTTGGTGCACGATTGGCTAGGTTGACTGCTCATAAATCGAGATAAATATTCATAAGACATTTTTTTTATAAATTCCTCAAGGTGTTGCTGTTGTGTTCGATATATTGGAAATCTAGGGGAACGAAGAAGTTCTTCTTCCTCAAGAAGAATTGCAGTATGCATTGAAATAAACATTTAAAATTTGGCCTTCAATCAAGGACAATATATCTGTTGCTGTTGTTGTTTGTTTTTTTCTGACAAAGACATTCACAGCTGTATGTGTTTTTTTTTTCACCTGGTGTAATTGCATTGTGCAACTAGCCATATAATATTACGAGGGAGCTCATGTGAACAGAAACTTAAATAACGCCTCTAACATAAAATAAAACTCTTGGATAGGATAGACCAATATGCTGACAAGCAATAATTGTGAGATTGCTGATTGATCTAGAACTGTCAAAAAGCTGCACATGAAACCACCCAGTATTTTTCACCTTTTTGTGAAATTTATCTGATTTGATTCGTTTGAGACTTCATTTCATTAGTGTACCGTGTTATGCTATCGTTTAATAAATAACATTTTTGCTGCATATTCAGTATTAGGAAGGGTCAATTGATTCGTTTGTGGGAGGTTTGTCTTGGCAACTGCATTTTTGAGATCCAAGTTTTTCAAATCCCTAAACGAAGTTCTTTAACTCAGCATGGAGATCTCCTTGCCTAACCTTCCTTAATGCCGAGAAAATTATGGGGTTGACCCTCATCAATCGCTTCCTAAGCTCTAAAATCCTGTTTTTTGAAAAGAAACGGTAATATTAAAACTTACCCTTTAATTGCCCTAATCCTCCCGTAAATGAACAGAATAACAATGAGAAATATATAAACCCATCATTTAACATGACTGTAAAAAGTAATGTGAAGTCTTAAGAGTTAGGCTGACTATCATCACAATCCACGCCCTTAAGTTTTTAAAGTAACATTAAGGAGAGTCAAGAAAACTTTAACTTACCTTATATCATCCTAAATTTAATAGGGACTGCATCCTAATGAAATTTTTTCCATCCTTTCTGAGTTTGTTCTTGCCCTTTTAAATCTATCCACTTATATACATATGCACAATAACTATCCTTCACATTTTTTTTTTATTCGTTACTAGCTTCTTTAGTTTGTTATTGTTGCTTTTTAATTTCAGGAACTGAAACTTATAAGCGAGAATCAAAAGGGTCAGTCAGCTTTTGCTTGCAGTGAGGGAGAGAAAGATGTCAATAGACGAAAGAACAGATATAAGGATATACTACCCTGTAAGCCAAATTTTGGTTTTTAATTTAAAAATTCTTTCATTTTTGTCAACTCCTTCAGAAGAAGTCTCCACTTGGAGACTCCCACGTGGAGTCTCCGTTTGACACTCCGTGATGAAGTGGGATAAAAAGACTAGCGGCAAATCAGAAGATAAAAGTACCTGGTGCCTTGAATTTTGGGAAAATAAATATGCTTAGATCAGTAAGAGCACGTTTTTATGAGAGCACCTATTTACACAAGTGTTTTTAAAGAATAATTTAATAATTTGTCAGTAATTTTATGCTAATCACTTTAAACAGTGAAAATGTTATTTATTAAAAAGAGTTATACACTTGCTAAAGCGATAACTCTTGTTTGAGCCTTGTCCATCCTCATGTTCGTATTTGGCCTCTCTCTACGAATCACTTCTTCTGGAACTCAAGAAGGCCTTTGTTTAAAAATAATGTTCGTGGGAGCAGACAAACCAATCCACAGTATGTACATTTTTCAAGGTTGTAGTTTTCAAGGGAGTAAAAAGGGATAGGGCTTATTTGAGTCCGGTTTATCCTCATAGGACGGACTAAAAGTTTAACTTTTTGCCACAATAAAGACTGCTTTAAAAAAGATTGTTCAAACACAAGGGCCGTTGAATTTGAATGATATGTATTTTTAAAGAACTTTTGGACTTTAGCGTAAAGGGCGAGGGTTGTGGAAGGGATAGCCCCCTCACGTACGGAATAATTCCTTTTTGTTTTAATGATACTCCCTACTATCAGTTTAAAAGTGTATTTTTTATTTAATATTATCCAATAATGAGCTGTTAATCCTAGTATAAAATTAATTGCATTAATTACTTTCTTTTATAAGTAATTTCAAGTAATTAAAATTACTATAGACTTTTAGTATGTTTCATCCTAGCCGAAGAGAAATAATGCTAACTATCCTAGCTGAATTTGAAAACATAGTACCCCATTTGTGGTCAAATAACGACCAAAATGACAAAAGAAATTATTCACCAAAATGACAAAATGACCAAAATGACAAAAGAATTATTGTAAAGAATCAGTGACAGTCCTCATATATGATGAAATGTGCCCAGCCTCTAGAGTGAAAAGAAAGAAATATGGTTATCAACCATTGATTCTGATTTTGTCTCTTGATTGCTTAATGAAACAAAAAAAAAAGATGGAGTAATCTTGGTATAGAATTATTGACCAAAGTATAGCGACTGCTGGGTTGCTCTCAAGACTTGGCTCACTCGCACGAGGACTTGACGCCAGGGGTAGTTAGAACTTATATATTGTACCTTGGAAACGAGCATCATCGTGAGGCTCTTCAGGCACAATTACCAATTTTTGTATTGCTGGCAAATATTCAGTGACATCTGGGAATTTAGTTTAACTCTCCTAACAGTGGCTAGAACAGGTTTTCTCAACCAGGGCCTGTGGAACCCGCTGGGGCACCAGAGGAAGATCTGTGAAAAGAGTGAGCTATGATAAAAATTGTTGATTGTTATTAAAAAAAAAATCGAACCAATGGTCATATAAGCTCGCCCATTTTGTGACCTATATAGTTCCCCATTTTGTGACCAAAACGATCGAAGGGCAACTAGATTTCCCCTCTCCCCGCTCTTTTTTCCCAAAGTCATCCGATCAACATTTCGAGATTACCATTTTGATCAGTATAGATGAAAGGTCAAGTAATCATGCCTCTGGGGATAACACGGCCCTACAAGTCCCTAGGGATAGGGTTATAAGCTATGAAATTTGTCTAGTATTTACATACAGTATTTGCTATTGAGAAGTAAACAGATATTTTTGGAGATGGGTGATTTTTCTGTGGGGGAGAATTTTCTGCGGGGAGATTTTTAAGGGGAGAATTTCCAATGAGGAGGGAAGTTTCCAGGGATGAATTTTCAAAGGGAAACTACACACGGGATAATTACCAGAATATTTATACGAAATTCATTTTATTTTACCTACTTTCTCGTTGCCAATTCAATTTTATATTTGAAGATATTCCGGGGAAATAGCCCAGATAAAATTCTGAAATGACTTCAAGTTGTCTGGGGATATTTATGTTGGGGTGGTAATTTTCCACGGGAGAGATTCTCAATTGGGGAATTTTACATAGAAGAAAACTTCCATTGTTACACAGGGTGGGGAGAATTTCCAGGAAACATTTTTCATGGAGGGAGAATCTCTGGCATAATTTGGAAAACCATTAAAAATTAAAAGAAATACAAGTCTTTTTTTTTCAAACGAAAATAGGTTAAAAACAATTTTCCAGGCAGAATTGCTGCAAGAAGTTTTTTGATAGGAATTTTCAGCAGGGATGGAATTGTCTGGGGGAAAGAGGGTCTTACGCAAGAGAATTTTTCCAAGAAAAAATTTTCATCGGTAGATTTTCATGGAGAGAAGCTGGATCTTCTAGCATTATTTGAAAAGAAACTTTGGCATAAAGAGCGTGGCATTGAAAAGATTATCCCCCTAGTATACGGGAAGATCTCCCTTCTTCTAAATTTTAATATTGCTCCTTGCTCTCAGTTGAAAAAAAGACTTTTTTATTTGATCAAACAGTTCTTGGTAACGAATTGTAGTAAGGAGCGACCCGGCTCAATAGTAAACGAAACTCTAAAAAACGGAATTTTGATGCTAAAAGATACATCAAAAGAATCGGATTTCCATGCTGATTTTAGATATATAAGTTTCATCACATTCAGTTTTTGTCATCAAAAGTTACGAGCCTGAGAAAATTTGCCTTATTTTGGAAAATAGGGGGAAACACCCCCTAAAAATCATATAATCTTAACGAAAATCACACCATCGTATTTAGCGTATCAGAGAACCCTATAGCAAAAATTTCAAGCTCCTATCTACAAAATTTTTTTTATTCAAAAAAATTTTTATTTTTTGCCAGAAGACAGATCATGGGTGCGTGTTTATTTTTTTATTTTTTTTCCAGGGGTCATAGTATCGACCAAGTGGCCCTAGGATGTTGCAAGAGGGCTCATTCTAACGGAAATGAAAAGTTCTAGTGCCCTTTTTAAGTGACCAAAAAAATTGGAGAGCACCTAGGCCCCTCCCACGCTCATTGTTTTCCCAAAGTCAACGGATCAAAATTTGAGATAGCCATTTTGTTCCGCATAGTCGAAAACCATAATAACTATGTCTTTGGGGATGACTTACTCCCCCACAGTTCCTGGGGGAGGGGCTGCAAGTTACAAACTTTGACCAGTGTTTACATACAGTAATGGTTATTGGGAAATATAGACATTTTCAGGGGGATTTTTTGGTTTGGGGGTGGGTTTGAGGGGAGGGGGCTATGTGGGAGGATCTTTCCTTGGAGGAATATGTCATGGGGCAAGAGAAATTCAATGAAAAGGGTGTGGGATTTTCTAGCATTACTATAAAAAAAATGAAAAAATAAACATGAAAAAGTTTTTTCAATTGAAAGTAAGGAGTAGCATTAAAACTTAAAATGAACAGAGATTATTACGCATATGAGGGGTTCTAAAAATACTTTAGCATAAAGAGCGAGATATTTAGGAGGAGATAAATACCTCGCTCATTATGCTAAAGTATTTTTAGTAATTTCAATTATTTATTCTACGGTCTTTCTGATTCAGGGGTCATTCTTAAAGAATTGGAACAAAACTTAAGATTTAGCGTAAAGAGCGAGGTATTAACGAGGGGACAAACCCCCTCATTTACATAATAATAATTTAAGAATATAACAGTTGGTTACGTAAGTTAATTCTTAAGTTACATATATTTTTTACTAATAAAAACGTTCTTTAAAAATAGAAATTCTAGTTGCCTTTTTAAGTAACCGAAAACAACTAGGCCGTTTCATCAAAACTAAGAGAAAGCCATTTAGTCAAAAAAAGAATTAATTTGCAAATTGCATTTTAATAATTTATGTGCGGAGAGCCAAAATCAAATATGCATTAATTCAAAAACGTTCAGAAATTAAATAAAAAAATAGTTTTTTTTACTGAAAGTAAGGAGCCACACTAAAACTTAAAACGAACAGAAATTACTCCGTATATGAAATGGGTTGTCCCCTCCGCAATCCCTCGCTCTTTACGCTAAAGTTTGACTTTTTGCGTTCTACTTTTTACAGTTCTACTTTTTAAAACAATTAAAACTTTAGTGTAAAGAGGGAGGCGTTGAGGAGGGGACAACCCATTTCATATACGGAATAATTTCTGTTCGTTTTAAGTTTTAATGTCGCTTCTTACTTTCAGTTAAAAAAACTAGTTTTTTTTATTTAATCACTGAAAGGCTGAACCAATTCTCGTAGGAAACTATTGACATGTTTCTGATTTGAATAGCCAAAAACAGCCAGTAGTTTATTTTTCTTTATCCTGAGGCGAAGTAATTGCAAATCAGTGTTTCTGTCATGTTCATTAATGTAATGAAAGTTTAATTGTTTTATTAAAAATTTAGATGTTTGCAATTGAAATGTGTAAAATACTCTTTATTTGCAAATTGTGTTGTTTAATTTTGTTCTCAAACCCTAAAGTTCCTCTGGACAAAAATGGATCAGATATCGAAATCGGTATATCGAATATCAAAAGTAAAAATATATGCTTACGGTGCAACTACGTCCACTGGGACTATAAAGGACTTTTGCAAGTTTGAACAGTTGAATTTATCGTGTCGATTGAGACAAGTACCCAAACTTCAGTGCGTAAGAGATATCTTGGGGAGGGAGAAGGGCCTTTCACCCTTAAAATAGTACCTGGAACCCTTTTACTTAGCGATATTAATGTTTTGCAATAAATGCCGTATTTTATTATCTATTATGTGTCGTGTCGGTTGGTAGAAGTAGCGAAACTTTGGGGTGTTGGAGGTATGTTGGGGAGGGAGAAGGACATGTCACCCCTAAAATAGTACCTGGAACTCTTTTACTTGGCGATACTAATTTTTTTGCAATAAATGTCGTATTTTATTATGTATGATGTGTCGTGTCGGTTGGTAGAAGTAGCGAAACTTTGGGGTGTTGGAGGTATATTGGGGAGGGAGAAGGGCCTGTCACCCTTAAAATAGTACCTGAAACCCTTTTACTTGGCAATAACAATAAAAAACCCTACCTATACTACTGCTTGTAATTTATATATGTTCGCTTTTTCCCCTTTTTATGGGGATTTTAATGACCATTTTTGATTTACTATTTTTATTTTTTCTAACTTTTTGACACGTCATGGCCTGTGTAAACATGTTTTTAAGTTTTTGTTGATTTGTTTTTTTTTGTGACGAATTGATAAAATGACTGTGCGTTCTTTTGACAGTTTTATTTATATAACCGTTTTAAACCTTTTTTTCCTGTTATTTTGTTTTTTGATGTGACTCCTAAATACAATTTTGGCCCAACCGGGCTTGTTATAGCTGTCAGATAAATACCTCTTATCTACCCATGTACCTTTTCTGTCATAATTTTCCTATTTGTTTTTATATAATTTTCCATTGTGTAGACATGAGTGCTTCTATTCCATATTTAGCTTTGAAATGTAATTTTTTTGGAACTTTGAATTTTCAGTTGACTACACCCGGGTATCTCTCTCAACTTTGCCTGGAATACCAGGGAGTGATTACATAAATGCCAACTTTGTCAGAGGTGCCAGTGGGTCACCTGCTTATATAGCCAGTCAAGGACCTTTACCCCATACAGTAACTGACTTTTGGAGAATGATTGTCGAATGTGAGGTACAAGTGATCATGATGGCGTGTAATGAAACGGAATCGGGGAAGGTAGTTATTTTTGGATTATTTTATCTTCATTAGTCCAAGTGTTTACATATTCCGTCCTTAGATTAAACTCGTCTGGTTTACATTCTTCCTCAACCTAACATGATATAAAATACATGAAACCATCTTGATCATCTTTGATCATGGCGTCATCATTGGGTCATCATGATCATGGCGTGTAATGAAACCGAATCGGGGAAGCCATTTGTTTTTGGATTATTTTATCTTCATTAGTCCAAGGAAAGTGTTTACATACCCCGTCTTTAGATTTAACTCGCCTGGTTTACATTCTTTCTCTACCTAACATAATATGAAAATACATGAAACCATCATGATCAGTTTTTAAAGACATTATAATAATTATGAGCAAACTATTCAAAAATTAGAAAACGTGGGATTAAGAGTACAATTGCCCTTTTGAAAAAAAGGTGAAAGTCTTTAAAAATGAGGTTTTCGAGAATATCCTATTTTAAGCTGTTTAGTAGGTTTTCCGAATTTGGTTGTCAATTTGAATTGGTTCCATTCCAAATCGTTTGGCCAAAGACACAAGCTGCAAATAAGGTCATATAATGTCAAGGTGCAAATAAGGTCAAGGAATGAGCAATAAGCTGCCCCGCACTTGTTTTCTGGTGGGTATATGCGCATCTAGTGTTCCAGAGAGTTTCCTGTGTGGTACTATAAGTTCAATATTTTAGTGAAATTATTCAATTTATTATTGAAATAAATTGAATCATATAAGAATATATGATTCTTCCCCATCTAATTAATAGGACTAATGAAGGAGAGAACCAGTTTTTGTTTTTCGGCCTGGGGTGGGTTGTCAGCATCCTCATTGTATTTTAGCATCTCTTTTTCCGGATAATAATTCCAAGAGTGAAGGAATTTATATTTGTGCTTTAGATCTTTCCAAAGCATTTGACAGTGTAAACCGTTCCTGCAAATAAGGAATGAGATTAAACGTGCTTAGTGTGCATTTCAACGAGTCATGGATTGGAAACTTTCAGTCTGATCTATTGAAACGAAAACTAAATGAGTAATGTAAAATCACTAAAAAAAGAGCGTCAGTTTAGAAATTTTTCGTTTATAAGTTTACTTAAAACGTACTGTTTTGAATAATCTGGCTTTTTTAGCTTTAATATGGCTGTTTAGATTGGTTGCTACAAGCTGGAGATTAGGTTATATTGAATGAGATTAAACGTGCTTAGTATGCATTTCAACAAGTCATATATTGGAAATTTTCAGTCTGATCTATTGAAACCGGAAACTAAATGAGCAATGTAAAATCACTAAAAAAGAGCGTCAATTTAGAAATTTTTTGTCTTTTACTTAAAACGTGCTGTCTTGAATAATATGGCTGTTTTTAGCTTTAGACCCTTCGAATCGCTTCGCCAATCAATATCTTCAGTCAAGTGGTCCAAGCGGTTATTTAGATTTTTTTTTTTTTGTCAAAGAATAAAACAAACTGAATATTTTCAACATATTCCAAAATATTTGCAGTCCAGTATACTATTGGTCAGGAACTAATGGACTTTTTTGTTTCAATTTGATTTTTTCTGTTTAATAAAATTTAATGTTTTCTCTAGTTTGGGCTATTTCTGAACCTGACTTTTTTGTTTCAAAGCCAGGTTTGACAATTGGACTCATTCCCGTGTACCGGGACGCACTGACATAAAAAAGCGCAAAAAGGGATATATTTTGTAAATTTATGACTAAAACGAAATATTTCCCAACTGGATATATATTTTGGCAAAAAAAAATGTCACTTGTCTCCAAATTAGTGCTTCCCTCTCTTTCTCTCTCTCTTTTTTGAGCATCCAGATTTCACCTGAGATGTCGTTAGTAAAAGGTTTTCTTCAAATTAAGGGATTTACATGCTTATGTAATAATAATAATAATAATTTATTTCTTACACACAAAAACTCTATAAAAGCATTAAAATGTGGAGCAAAACAAAGAAATACAAACAGAAAATGCAAAATATACAAAAAACGAAAAATAATGACTGAAGAAAGAATTTTTACATTCGATAAACACAACAAAATTAAATAAACACACACACACACATAAAAAAAACTATAGAGATATAAAAAAAAACATTAAATACAAACAAGAAATGAAATTCACAAAAAAAAGTCAACCAACGAAAGATAACTATAGAAAAAGTCTTACAAGATGATTATGTGGAGAAACCCCCATCAAGAGCAGTACCTGAGAGCTTCCTGTGTAGCTTTTCCAACTTTAATGTTATATCGGGTACATCATATTTACCAATTAGAATCCGATTATGTGTCCAAAGAGGAATGGAAAGGAGAAACTTACAGTACCTGAAACAACTACTCCGTATTCTCTCTATATCAATTTTTCTAAGGATGGGGTAAATTCTTGCCGTATAGAGGACAGATTGATCGCAATATGTAGAGTAGAGTTTTGCCAGCACCCGACTATTATATTTTCCTCGATTGGGAACAATTTTCCCATATCCAAATTGTATTCTTTTAGAAATATCATAAACAGTACGCTGACGAAAACTGGAAAGATTATTAGTAAGGCTTATGCCCAACCACCGCAAAGAATCAACAGGCGGAATAGAGAAAGTGTCGCAATTAAGAGAAGATGAAGAAGTTGAAGCGGAAGATAAAAACTCACACTTCTCTTTATTCCAACAGAGGGCCAATCTCAGAAAAAGCATTGGAAACAGAAGATACCATTTTGGAGAGACCAGTCCTAGTCCGACTCATTAGGAGCAAATCATCAGCATAAGTCAGATAAGGAACATCTGAAGAATCAGATAAGTACGTAGAGGATATTTTTCCAAGGGTGCCAGAAATACAAATTTCAAAAAGTGTAGGTGACAAAACGCCACCTTGTCTTACGCCTCTTTTAACTTTAATAGTAGTAGTTGGAAGGATTTCAAACTAAGGAGTTAGAATACCAATAATGCAGAAGCAGAATTACTGAAAAATTAACACCTGAAATATAAAGGGAATAAAAAAGCTAGGAACGGTTTACACTGTCAAATGTTTTGGAAAGATTTAAAGCACAAATATAAATTCCTTTACTCTTGGAATTATTATCCAGAAAAAGAGATGCTAAAATACAATGAGGATGCTGACAGCCCACCCCAGGCCGAAAAACAAAAACTGGTTCTCTCCGTCATTAGTCCTATTAATTAGATGGGGAAGAATCATAGATTCAAGTAATTTATTTATATTACAAGAAACAGCAATGGGCTGGTATGAAGAACAATCAACATGAGATTTTCAATAATAAATTGAATAAATTGAATAATTTCAATAAAATATTGAACTTATAGTACCACACAGGAAACTCTCTGGAACACTAGATGCGCATATACCCATCTGAAAACAAGTGCGGGGCAGCTTAGCGAAAGATGAACTTCAGATATCCCATCTATATCAATAGAATCAGATGTAAAATTTTTGATACCACTACATACAGCAGAACATGTAATGGGAATTGCATGTCGCTGTGAAATACGGATAAAAAAAAAAGGTGCAATGAGACGAGAATACACGGCATGTACAGAATAGTTAACAACAGAAGAAATTGAAGAATAATGTTTCTGCCAGATAGATGGTGGTATGGCACCACTACAAGAATAATCATTTTCAAGCCTTTCAGAATTAATCACTTTACGCCATTCACATTTATTCACAGGGGAATCCATGCCACGGTACCTGACTGACCTAAGATACTTCTTGTAATCTGCTTTAGTTTTTTGTTTTAAATCCACAACACACCCTGATCGCGGGCGGCCACAATCGTTACAAATTTGAATCCAGAATTTAGGGGTTTTTTTTCACGGTCTTTAAATTGGGGTCTGCTGACCAGATTGATATTTGAGTACCATTACGGATATGTTCTAGCGGAACAGCTCTACATTCAGCTTTTTTCAAACCAGATACTATTTCTTTATAATACGAATTTAACTCAGAAACTCTGTCAGATCCAACATATTTAAGCTGCAATAAATGATAAGATACACGTATAAGAGATAGAAGGGATGTAAGCGTTGATATGTATAGCGAGATGTATGCTTTTTTCAATTATGCTTCGAAAACCATTTTGATTTCTTTTTGAATTTTAAATCTGTTAGAACATAGAGAACCGAAAAAATCACAAATAGTGGTCAATATCATGATCATCATGGACTGTTACAATCAAAGAATAAATAAATGAAGAACACAAAACGTGGCCAATGTCAGTGGTACTTCCATGAGTGATGGATATAGGTGAAGAGTAGAGATTTAGGAATGATGCGGTATAGTGGGAGACAATCGAAAACATAATCCTTTCTGACTCAGTCAGCATTGATTTAAGATTAAGATCACCGATCACCGGTCACAAGATCACCGATGTATTAAGATCACCGATCACTGTGTAATTTAGAGATCGAGACACTAAGTGTTTAATTAATTTTCTCAGAGAAGCACAAGCCTTCGCAAAAATTGCAGTTGAGCGATTAGATCTATTATCTTGCGGAAAATACGAGTTGATCAGAGTAGTTGATACGACATGGACTGCCAAGAAAAATCAATCATGGTAATAAAGGATAGGGGTGGGGAAATGTGCATTGCGCTTAAAGATGCATGCCAGACCCCCTGATGGACGGCCACCAGTTACCCTGGCAGAGGTAAAAAATGCTATGTGGTTTGGACTTCAACGCAGAAGATTAAGGCTGGCTAAAGTCAAAAAATGCTCTTGCAAACAAACTAGATCGTACTGACTGCATAATTCATCAATGAAAAAGTGTTTGTCCTTAGTTCCATTAATATTTTAGGATATCACAGAAAACTGAAAAGCTATTGTTTTCACATCACTTGACTGAAAAGTCAATATTAGGTCATAGTTTTCACTCTAAGTAATTCTGTGTGAATGTTTTGGAGCAGAAAGCTGGCAATCGCTTTAAAGCTGTTTGTATGCTACTACCTCGAAATAAATATTACATTAATATTAGTACAATTAAATAGACAGATAATGTATACGGTAAATACATAATTACAATAATATATAAACACAATGGTAAATTTTTTAAGTGTACATATATCAATACAAATACAATAATATATAAATTAATACAAATACAATCATAAAACATACTTAATACGAAACATAATATAGATTAGGTTGATAGATTATACGAATTTAACATTCTTCATTCTAGCAAATTAGTAATTTTGGAGCATGGCAATTTATAAAATAAAAAACTTTGGTAGCATTTAAAACACTTTATGTAATACGAGAGACGTCTTGGGAGGGGGGAAAGGTGGCCGTCAGACACCTAATCCCATCCCATGCGTGCTTGCAATTGGATTCCTCTGCACATTGTTAATCTTATTTGTGTAATCTTATTGTGGATTAGTGTTATTTTTCAATAAAGCCATTTTACTATAAACTTTTTTGTTTAGAAGAGACCTTTATCCTTTGTATAAACGAGATGTGCAGTGAGCTATTATAATCATAGTAAAAATTCTTAACTGCGTCTAGGCATTGAGGGACTTCAGGTCATCAATACGATGTGTTAAATTTGGTCTTTTGACTTCGATAGTTTATTCTTTCTCATATAGTGTCCCCCATTGTCTAACCGATAATACACAAGCTCAGTCTAATTATATAGGGTATGAGATGGCTTGGGGACGTTCTGCTGATGAAGGATGACAGATCGCCAAAGATTGTCCGCCAACCGTCAAGGTCCAAACGAAAAGTAGGTGGTCACCGGTTGGGGTGGGAGGACGTAAGTTTAGATTTAAGGGAAATGGGAAGTTTTTTGCTGGTAGTAGTACTAATAGTCTGGTTATCTTAAGATTGACGCACCGAGACCAGAGTATTTGACAAACAGCTTTATTTGAAGTTATACTTCGATTTGAAATGACCTTCCTGGTGACGGTATCCCTAAGTTTCTCTGTTTACTATTTCAGAAGAAGGTTCAAAAGTCATCTAAAACCTCGATATAAGACTAGTGGCAAATCATATATTCAATTATACCTGTCGCCACAAATTCAGGGATAATAGAAAAACACTTTAGAATCACTATTTTGTGGACCAAAACCACTTCATTTATTTGTGTTTATTTTGTTGTTGTAGCATAAATGCGAATGTTATTGGCCGGAAGAACTTGGACAGGAACGCAGCTTTGGAGCCTATTCGATAAGGCTGCTAGACTCGAGACAAATTGGGACGGATTTTTGTCTTCGGAAGTTGGAACTTTGCTATCCAGATTCAAAAGGGAGTAGAGGTATATATATTCACTAATTTTTTTTTTTAAACGGACAAAACGCTATTTATAATGGAAAAGCGTATATTCATAAGGGAGGTTTTTTTCGTGACGGAGAAAAAAAATTATAATAGAAATTTTTATCCAAACCAAATAAAATTGATTCCCAATGAAAGAAATTTCTAATATTAATTTACGCTGAAATAATCAGAGGCAACGCCATAGTGTTGCCTATCGTCAAGGTCATACGGCTCCGATGTTTTATTGTTTATTATTTTTCCCCGCCGTTTATTATTTTTCAGAGGGGTCTCATTTGATCAGAAATCGGTAGTTCTAGTACCCTTTTTAAGAGTAAAAAGTGATCAGAGGGCAACTAGTCCCCCATGCCCTTTTTTCCCCAAACCCATCTGATAAAAATTTTGAAACAGTCATTTAATTAAAAATAGTCCATACATCAAATAATAAATCCTCCGGGGCCGACATAATCCCCCAGGGCCCAGAGGCAGGCGTTATAAGTTATGCCCTGGGGGCAGGTGTGGTTCTTATTTAAGGAATGCTTGTATAAGCATTAGAGAGGGCTTGTTAGATTGGAAATTGAAAGTTATACTTCACTTTTAAAGAGTCAAAACGATACCGAAGGGAAACTAGATCCCCCCCCCCACTCCACGCCGTTTTTTTCCCCGAACCCATTTGATACAAATTTTGAGATAGCCATTATGTTAAAAATAGTTCAAAAATTAGATAATAAAACTCCAAAGTCAACACAAACCCCTAGAGCTTAGGGGCTAGTGTTTTGAGTTATGCCCTGAGGGTATTGAAGGTTTTTATGTTAGGGGAGGTCGTATAAACTTCAGAGGTGGCTAATTTGATTGGAAATCGCTTACGTCATTCTGTTTCAAACAAGGTGCTACATTCGTACCTTTCTCAGGGCATACGGCAGGTTGTTTTTGTGCATAGTCATTATCTTACTTTTGTCCTCAGAATAAGGATGTTGTTAGCCCCTGAAATTTTTGAAAGTATGTATTGTTTGTGGAAATTTGTATATAAAAAGATGTTGTATACATATATCAGTTCTTCAAGGAATTTCATCAGTATTGAAGACAAAATTATATCTTTCTTAGCTCAAAAGGGGACATTCTTGTCATAGACCAACTTTCTAATATCTTGTGTTCCCGACTTACTGCTAGAAGTGGTTATAGGTGTATGTGTGGGGGGGGGATCAGAAGAGTACTTGCCCCGGCTCCAAGATTTTGAATAAATAATTTAATGGTTATAATCATGTTGTAATTTGTTAATGTTATTTTTACTGAAATAAAGTAGAGGTTGAAGCTAGTAAGTGAAAATAATTAATAAATTATGAATTAGTTAATGCAAAACAATAATAATTACAATAATTAAATTAAAATAGTCAATAGTAATTACATAATGAAATAAATCAAATAATAAATTCTTAATCTTATTTTAATAGTAATAATTCTGAAGGCCACTGTCTCCGTTCATCCAACCGTTCCTTCATTGACCCCAAGTGTATCTCTAGTTTCGCCCAGCAATCCCCAATTTATAAATCTATACTTCAATGGAATTTAATACCCTCCATTGTTGAGCTATCCACAAGTTTTCGGACGCTATATAACAATGTACTAAAATTTTGATATTATATTTCTCTAAATGTTTATTCAATTTGCTTTAATTACCCATGTTTTCTCTTTTCTTTTCTTTCTCTCTTCTTCATTTTCAATTTTTGTTGTTATTTTGGTCCTTAACAAGTTCGTCTCTAGGATCTTTATTATTATTGATGTTATGTGTTTTTGTTGTTGTTTTTTTTTGAATAAATTGAATTGAATTGAATTAAAAATGAAAAAAAAAACAAGTTACTAATTAATTGATAGATTGAATAATAACAGTATTGTAAATATTGATTTTGATACTATCAGTTTGGAAGTTACAGAGGATAATAGTGCTAGAGATAGCTGTTATCATGACCTCTTGTTATCATCAGTCAATTATAAAGCTGTTGCTATTGCAGTACACTTGAATTCATTCGATTATGGTCATTGTTTAGTATATCGAAAGACGCATGAAAGTGGCTGGTATCGCTGTTACGATTCAAAGGCGAATCGATACGATTCAAGATGTTATACAATATTCAATACAAGATTCAAGATGATACGATTCAAGATGTTGAATCGATACGATTCAATAGATTGAATCGATTAATATTAACGATGCAAATAGAATAGATAAATATCTTTTCTAGTCCTTGAGACTTTCTAGACTTTTCTAGTCCTTGAGAAGTGTTAAAGATTTTGAAAAGCCCTATAAACAAATTCCTGCTCTGGATGACACCAGTGGATTCATGATCAATTGGTGCAAGAGCGCCCAGCCAGTTAGGATGAAAAAACGCAAAACAAATAGAGAGCAAAACTTTACAAATAGATGTAAAGCCATTTTGTTAAAAACAGTTCAAAAATCAGATAATAAAACTCCGGAGTCGAGAAAAAACCCCAGAGCCCGAGACAATTGGTAAAATATCTTAACTTCATTTTTATTGAAATGAAATGGAAAGTGCCGTTAGTAAGCTAAAATAATTAATAAACTATAGAAAATTAATGCAAAAAAATAATAATTAAAATAATTACATTAAAAGAATCTGTGTTCTTTGAAAAGGATTTTACCAATAAGTAATTTTTTTTTTACAAGTAGGACTTGAAATTTGATGGAAGACATAGCTAGGGCGCTAATCAAAATTTTACCCCGGGCACAAGAAAAGCCAGAACTGACCCAGCATAATGCTGATGTGCTATTTTGTTGACTAAGTATGCATACTGTCTTTGAATCTACCTTACCACTCAGTTCCACTAAGGTTTGTTGCGCAAAACCTTCTGTGTGGAACGAATACCGAAACTACTGTATCGTCCTCCTTTCCTTCAATGTAAAATGAAATCTCATTCTCCCCCTCCCCCAAACTTCATAAAAAAACTTCATTCCTCAAGCAGTCCTGAAATACTACAAATGCGTTACTTTAATGACCTTGGGGACACAGGCTGATCAGAAACAACAGTTTTGAAGCCCTCCCCCAAAACAGTATTCTAAGTCTTCTTGCCCTTTATCTGAAGCTGAACTCGATCCTTAGTGTATCCTTAAATATTGCAGAGGAAGTAGTTTGAAAATTCGACTGCGCGTAACTTTTGCTCAGATACTTGAGTTGACTCAGCAATATACTTTTGAGGAACTATAAACAAAATCTTAGCCTAAGATATGATTCCTAAGGGTTCCAAAGTGATTGGACAGCCACAATCAAATGTGCCCACATTTTTTACGAAACATTTTACGTTTACAATAAGTAATTTGTGTCATTTGAGGCAATTTTCTGGTACTCTAGGGGTATTGTTGACCCCGGAGGCATACTTGCTAAACCTCCATTACTCTGAGCAAAATGGTCATTTCAAAATTGTGATGTGGTGCCATTTGAGGAAAAATGATGACAGAGAGTATATTTGACGCACAGTTTTTAAGCATGGAATAAGATGGCCCAGCTTCTTGTGCTGTGTTGTCAATTTCTTCCCTAATTTTTAGCATTAAACTTAACCGAAAGTATTTGGTGACGTCCGTTTGTCATTATTCTTAAAACAAATATCAATTTGATTGCTGATGCGAGAAAAATAGTCAATCAAAAAAGATTTAAAAATGAATATCAACTCTTAAAATGTTTGTTTGCAACGTTAATTATTCTCCCAGGAATGTGCCCATGACGTCATTCCAGCCGAATGCCCAATACAGGATTAATTATGGCGTCATTCGAGAAAATCGGACAACTTAATTTATCATGACGTCATCCAGTGAATAAAACTAGCTGCACTGATCGAATTGGTTCATTATTAGTTAGTTAATAGAACAATGCTTTCATTTCTTGAATGTGCTATTCCTGCAGTTTGTGACAAATTAGAACATGAAGAACTGCATACTAAGAAGAAGAAGAAGAAGTTTATCCAAAGTGGAAAATATATCCCTGGCCTCCCTGGCCAGGAGCTATACAACCAGGATATCCGTCATCATAAAGTGCATGCTGGGGTAGAAGGATTTGAAAACCTTGACATGGTTTCATGCTATGCAAACTCAGCTGTTCAGTGTCTCTTTAGCATACATAAGAATCTTTTCGACGTTCTTCCCCAATTACGAGGCCCTATTTCCAAAGAAATAGATCGACTTGCATTTTCATCCCTTGAGAAAACGGAATCAACGACCCAGCTTAGAAGATTATTTCCGTCTAGGTATGGCTTTGCAGATTCAGTTTATCAGTGCATGACTGAATTTTGGGAAACTTTGTTTGATTGTGTTGATAATGAAAACATCCCGAACTATGCCAACCGATTGTCATATCAAAGTCCACTTAGTGAAATTTTTCATTTTCAAAACCGAAAATATTTGATATGTGACATCTGCCGATGGAGTGAAATTGAAGATAATCAGATTTCTGGGAAACTTCTTTACTTAGCAGTTCCAGAATCTGATAATCTTTGCATTCCTTTCAATAGGGTTCTTAATCCCAGTGTAGTTGACAGAAATTGCCCAAATGGACATGAGCTGACTTCTCGCATAGTATTTACCCAAACTAGTCCTTTTCTTGCTGTGACTTTGAATAGAAATTTATCGGGTTGCATAAATAAAGCCGGTATCGTAAATATTGATTTTGATAAAATCGATTTGGAAGTTGTTGACGATAATAGTGCTAGAGATAGCTGTTATCATGACCTCTTGTTATCATCAGTCAATTATAAAGCTGTTGCTATTGCAGTGCACTTGGGTTCATTCGATTTTGGTCATTATCTTGTATATCGAAGGACACCTACATGTGGCTGGTATCGCTGTGACGATTCGAAAGTGACAGAGGTTGATATGAACAATTTAACTATGACAGATAAAAATCTTTTACAGCAGATGACTTTTCTTGTCCTTGAGAAATGTTAAAGGTTTTGAAAAGCCCTATAAACCAATTCCTGTTCTGAATGACACCTATGGATTCATGATTAACTGATGCAACAACACCTACCCAGTTAAGATGAAAAGACGCTAAGAAAATAGAGAACTTTGTTAGCCAAAATGTATGCTGGTCGAACTAAACACAACAGTTGAAATGGAGGTTTGTCTATTTTGCCAGAGATTCAACCAAAAGCCGTTCAAACCAAAGCAAATGATATGCAAACGACTGCCTAGTTTATGGTCATTATGTCTGCCCCTATGTTGGTTTTTCACGGACTTGCCTTCTATCAAGTGCCTAGCGTCACTAGTTGTGAAATATTAAAGTATTTGACCCATGCTGAATAAGTATTTCGTCTGTGTCCTTTCTGTTTTTCTTTTTCTTATACTCCTCTTTAGTGCATTTTGTTATATATAGAGGGTAACAATAAATTATTATCGTTATTTTATATCTATAATTCAATAAGATAAAATTATTTGTATGAAGGTATATAGATCAATAGATAACGTATATATACATCTGTATGTATATACTACATATATCTATCTATCTATATATATATAAATAAGTTGTCTGTGTGTGTGTGGGTCTGTCTGTCGGATGACGTCATGTTTGTGTGTCGACTGACGTCAAGTTTTCAACTGACGAAATTACAGACCGGGACATCGGGACACAAATGACGACCGGGACACCGGCACATAGGGAATATAAATGACGACACTCAAAGAGAAAGCGACCGGGACAAAAGGAATGTTCGATTAGCAATCACCATCAACAAAGCACCGGGACACAAATGACGACCGGGACACAGGGAGTATAAATGACGACCAGGACATAAGTAAAAAAAAACTAAAAAAAACTAAAAAAAGGTAAAAACTACTAAAAAACTAAAAAAAAAAACACTAAAAACTAATAAAAAACTAAAAAAGCTAAAAAACTAAAAAACTAAAAAAGAAAAAAAAGGAAAAAAATGAAAAATAAAGGAGAAAAACAAAACTAAACAAACGAATGTATATACAGACCGGGACACCAGGATACAAATGACGACCGGGACACAGGGAATATAAATGACGACCGGGACACAGGGACACAACTACAACGGGGACGCCGGGGGGCACAGGGGGATATAAATGACGACCGGGACACAAGGAATATAAATGACACCCGGGACACTCAAAGAGAAATCACAGACTGGGACACCGGGACACAAATGACGACCGGGACACAGGGAATATAAATGACGACCGGGACACAGGGACAAAACTACAAAGGGGATGCCGGGGGGCACAGGGGGATATATAAATGACGATGGCGACACAGGGAATGGTCGATTAGCAATCACTATCAACAAAGCTCAAGGGCAATCATTAGACTCATGAGGTATAGATCTAAAAACGGATTGTTTTCCCATGGACCATTATATGTTGCATGTTCAAGAGTCGGTAAACCTGACAATCTATTTATATGCACAGACAATGGGACAGCAAAGAATGTTGTATATTCGCAAGTTTTACGTAGTTAAAAACATATATATAGATATATCTATCTATATTCACAGGTGGGACATAGGGACACAACTACATTGAAGCGTAACTAATATGGCGCGTAACGACTTACGCGCGCGGGGGGGGGGCTTGGGGGGGTGCGAAGCGCCCCCACCAACTAGGTGTTGGGGTGGCGCGAAGCGCCACCCCAACAGCTAGTATATATATATATATATATATATATATATATATATATATATATATATATATATATATATATCTATACTAGCTGTTGGGGTGGCGCTTCGCGCCACCCCAACATATATATATATATATATATATATATATATATATATATATATATATATATATATATATATATATATATATATATATATATATATATATATATATATATATATATTAGCTGTTGGGGTGGCGCTTCGCCGCCCCAACATATATATATATATATATATATATATATATATATATATATATATATATATATATATATATATATCTATACTAGCTGTTGGGGTGGCGCTTCGCGCCACCCCAACACCTAGTTGGTGGGGGCGCTTCGCGCCCCCCCAAGCCCCCCCGCGCGCGTAAGTCGTTACGCGCCATATTAGTTACGCGCCATTGTAGTTGTGTCCCTATGTCCCACCTGTGAATATAGATATATATATATATATATATATATATATATATATATATATATATATATATATATATATATATATATATATATATATATATATATATATATATATATATATATATATGTTTTTTACTACGTAAAACTTGCGAATATACAACATTCTTTGCTGTCCCATTGTCTGTGCATATAAATAGATTTTCAGGTTTACCGACTCTTGAACATGCAACATATAATGGTCCATGGGAAAGCAATCCGTATTCAGATCTATACCTCATGATTCTAATGATTGCCCTTGAGCTTTGTTGATGGTGATTGCTAATCGACCATTCCCTGAGTCGCCATCGTCATTTATATATCCTCCTGTGCACCCCGGCGTCCCCTTTGTAGTTATGTCCCTGTTTCCCGGTCGTCATTTATATTCCCTGTGTCCCGGTCGTCATTTGTGTCCCGGTGTTCCAGTCTGTGATTTTTCTTTGAGTGTCCCGGGCGTCATTTATATTCCTTGTGTCCCGGTGTCCCGGTCGTCATTTATATCCCCCTGTGCCCCCCGGCGTCCCCATTGTAGTTGTGTCCCTGTGTCCCGGTCGTCATTTATATTCCCTGTGTCCCGGTCGTCATTTGTATCCCGGTGTCCCGGTCTGTATATACATTCGTTTTTTAGTTTTGTTTTTCTCCTTTATTTTTTTCCTTTTTTAGTTTATTTAGATTTTTAGATTTTTTAGTTTTTTTATTAGTTTTTAGTTTTTTTGTAGTTTTTACCATTTTTTTAGTTTTTTTAGTTTTTTTTTTTACTTATGTCCTGGTCGTCATTTATACTCCCTGTGTCCCGGTCGTCATTTGTGTCTCGGTGCTTTGTTGATTGCTAATTTATATTATATTTATATTTTTTATATTTATTAATATTTTTTTAGTTTTCTTTTTCTCTTATTTTTCAGTTTTTTCCTTTTTTTTAGTTTTTTCTTTTTTAGTTTTTAGTTTTTTTTTGTTTTTTACCTTTTTTTAGTTTTTTTAGTTTTTTTTAGTTTTTTAGCTTTTTTAGTTTTTTTATTAGTTTTTAGTTTTTTTTTTAGTTTTTGCCTTTTTTTAGTTTTTTCAGTTTTTTTTTAGTTTTTAGTTTTTTACCTTTTTTTAGTTTTTTTAGTTTTTTAGCTTTTTTAGTTTTTTTTCTTTTTAGTTTTTTTTTGTAGTTTTTACCTTTTTTAGTTTTTTTTCTTCTTTTGTATTAGTGTGAAATAATTCAGACGTCATATGCGGACAAACACGACGTCACTCGACAGACAGACAGACAGACATAACCCACAAACAACTTATTTTTATATATATTTATTCATATTTTTTTAGTTTTCTTTTTCTCTTTTATTTTTCAGTTTTTTCCTTTTTTTAGTTTTTTTCTTTTTTAGTTTTTAGTTTTTTTTAGTTTTTTACCTTTTTTTAGTTTTTTTTTAGTTTTTTAGCTTTTTTAGTTTTTTTATTAGTTTTTATTTTTTTTGTAGTTTTTGCCTTTTTTTATTTTTTTCAGTTTTTTTTTTAGTTATTAGATTTTTACCTTTTTTAGTTTTTTTTAGTTTTTTAGCTTTTTTAGTTTTTTTTTTTTTTTTGTTTTTTTTGTAGTTTTTACCTTTTTTAGTTTTTTTCTTCTTTTGTATTAGTGTGAAATAATTCAGACGTCATATGCGGACAAACACGACGTCACTCGACAGACAGACAGACAGACATAACCCACAAACAACTTATTTTTATATATATTTATTCATATTTTTTTAGTTTTCTTTTTCTCTTTTATTTTTCAGTTTTTTCCTTTTTTTTAGTTTTTTTCTTTTTTAGTTTTTAGTTTTTTTTAGTTTTTTTTAGTTTTTTTAGTTTTTTAGCTTTTTTAGTTTTTTTATTAGTTTTTATTTTTTTGTAGTTTTTGCCTTTTTTTATTTTTTTCAGGTTTTTTTTAGTTATTAGATTTTTACCTTTTTTTAGTTTTTTTTAGTTTTTTAGCTTTTTTAGTTTTTTTTTCTTTTTAGTTTTTTTGTAGTTTTTACCTTTTTTAGTTTTTTTCTTCTTTTGTATTAGTGTGAAATAATTCAGACGTCATATGCGGACAAACATGACGTCACCTGATCCATCCACAGATCCACAGACAACTTATTTTTATATATATCTATCTATATAAAAATAAGTTGTCTGTCTGTCTGTGGATGGATCAGGTGACGTCACCTGAAAAAACTGGATCAGGTGACGTCAAAACTGAAAAAACTAAAAAAAGGCAAAAACTACAAAAAAAACTAAAAACTAATAAAAAAAATAAAAAAGCTAAAAAACTAAAAAAACTAAAAAAAGGCAAAAACTACAAAAAAAACTAAAAACTAATAAAAAAGCTAAAAAACTAAAAAAACTAAAAAAAAGGCAAAAACTACAAAAAAAACTAAAAACTAATAAAAAAAATAAAAAAGCTAAAAAACTAAAAAAACTAAAAAAAGGTAAAAAACTAAAAAAACTAAAAACTAAAAAAAACTAAAAAAAGGAAAAAACTAAAAAATAAGCTAAAATAAAGGTAAAAACCAATAAAAAACTAAAAAAAACTGAAAAAACTAAAAAAAGGCAAAAACTACAAAAAAACTAAAAACTAATAAAAAAAGTAAAAAAGCTAAAAAACTAAAAAAACTAAAAAAAGGTAAAAAACTAAAAAAAATAAAAAATAAAAAAAACTAAAAAAAAGGAAAAAACTGAAAAATAAGCTAAAATAAAGGTAAAAACCAATAAAAAACTAAAAAGAAAAAAAGGAAAAAACTAAAAAAAAATTTCATCTAAAAAACTAAAAAAAACTAAAAAAGGTAAAAACTAAAAGAACTAAAAAAGAAAAAAATAAATGACGAAACTCAAAGAGAAAGCGACCAGGACAAAAGGAATGTTCGATTAGCAATCAACAAAGCACCGGGACACAGGGAGTATAAATGACGACCAGGACATAAGTAAAAAAAAAACTATCTATATATATAAAAATAAGTTGTCTGTGGATCTGTGGATCGTGGATCAGGTGACGTCACCTGAAAAAACTGGATCAGGTGACGTCAAAACTGAAAAAACTAAAAAAAAGGCAAAAACTACAAAAAAAAACTAAAAACTAATAAAAAAAATAAAAAAGCTAAAAAACTAAAAAAACTAAAAAAAGGCAAAAACTACAAAAAAAACTAAAAACTAATAAAAAAGCTAAAAAACTAAAAAAAACTAAAAAAAAGGCAAAAACTACAAAAAAAACTAAAAACTAATAAAAAAAATAAAAAAGCTAAAAAACTAAAAAAACTAAAAAAACTAAAAAAAAGGTAAAAAACTAAAAAAACTAAAAACTAAAAAAAAACTAAAAAAAAAGGAAAAAACTGAAAAATAAGCTAAAATAAAGGTAAAAACCAATAAAAAACTAAAAAAAAAAAACTGAAAAAACTAAAAAAAGGCAAAAACTACAAAAAAACTAAAAACTAATAAAAAAAAGTAAAAAAGCTAAAAAACTAAAAAAACTAAAAAAACTAAAAAAAGGTAAAAAACTAAAAAAAATAAAAAATAAAAAAAATAAAAAAAAAGGAAAAAACTGAAAAATAAGCTAACATAAAGGTAAAAACCAATAAAAAACTAAAAAAAAAAAGGAAAAAACTAAAAAAAATAAAAAACTAAAAAAAACTAAAAAAGGGACACAGGGAGTATAAATGACGACCAGGACATAAGTAAAAAAAAAATTAACAAAACTAAAAAGAAGGTAAAAACTACAAAAAAACTAAAAAGAAAAAAAAACTAAAAACTAATAAAAAAACTAAAAAATCTAAAAATCTAAATAAACTAAAAAAGAAAAAAAAAGGAAAAAAATAAAGGAGAAAAACAAAACTAAAAAACGAATGTATATACAGACCGGTACACCGGGATACAAATGACGACCGGGACACAGGGAATATAAATGACGACCGGGACACAGGGACACAACTACAACGGGGACACCGGGGGAAACAGGGGGATATAAATGACGACCGGGACAAAAAAACTAAAAAGAAAAAAAACCTAAAAACTAATAAAAAAACTAAAAAATCTAAAAATCTAAATAAGCTAAAAAAGAAAAAAAAGGAAAAAAATAAAGGAGAAAAACAAAACTAAAAAACGAATGTATATACAGACCGGGACACCGGGATACAAATGACGACCGGGACACAGGGAATATAAATGACGACCGGGACACAGGGACACAACTACAACGGGGACACCGGGGGAAACAGGGGGATGTAAATGACGACCGGGACACCGGGACAGGGAATGGTCGATTAGCAATCACCATCAACAAAGCTCAAGGGCAATCATTAGAATCATGAGGTATAGATCTGAATACAGATTGTTTTCCCATGGACCATTATATGTTGCATGTTCAAGAGTCGGTAAACCTGACAATCTATTTATATGCAAAGACAATGGGACAGCAAAGAATGTTGTATATTCGCAAGTTTTACGTAGTTAAAACCATATATATATATATATATATATATATATATATATATATATATATATATATATATATATATATATATATATATCTATCTATATTCACAGGTGGGACATAGGGACACAACTACAATGGCGCGTAACTATTATGGCGCGTAACGACTTACGCGCGCGGGGGGGCTTGGGGGGGGCGCGAAGCGCCTCCACCAACTAGGTGTTGGGGTGGCGCGAAGCGCCACCCCAACAGCTAGTAGATATATAAAAATAAGTTGTCTGTCTGTCTGTCTGTGGATCAGGTGACGTCATGTTTCTGTGTCGGCTGACGTCATGAAATTAGTTGTCGTCATTTTTGCTTTGACGGTGACGTCATTCAAGATATTTAAGACATATGTTCACGTAGAAATCTATTAATGTTTAAGTTTACAATGACTGATGAACTTACCATGGCAAAAGCCGATGAAGATGCTCAAAGAGTCTATGCCAAAAAACTTGCTGCTGATAGAGAAAGTCAGAAAAGAAAGCGTGCCGAGGAATCAAAAGAACAGCAAGGAAACAGGCTTGAGGCTAAAGAACGCAAAACCGCGCAGTTAGATGAAGATCCACCTGGACAGCGAGAGTCAAAACATATCAAAACTGAAAATGATAGCGATGATGATTGGGTTTGGGATTTTGACTTGGATAAGGTCATCAATGCCTACCAGATTTTAGTTAAAAAAACAAAGGTTCGGCGATATGTATTTCATAGTGAAGCTGAAAAATAAAGAAGAAAAAGAAAACTGAAAAAAGAAAAAATGTAAAAAACTAAAAAATACTAAAAAGAAAAACACTCAAAGAGAAATTACAGACCGGGACACAAATGACGACCGGGACAGAGGGAATATAAATAACGACCGGGACACTCAAAGAGGAATTACAGACTGGGATACCGGGACACAAATGACGACCGGGACACAGGGAATATAAATGACGACCAGGACACAGGTATTTAAGAATATCGTTCAAAGACAAATTTTTAATTGTAAGAAGACCGTTGAAAGAGAAATTTCTAATTGTAAAATGACTGAAGAACCTACAATGGCAACGGTACCACCATCGAAGTAGATAACCAGTGGGTTGTTCCATATTCCCCATTATTATCAAAAACATTTAATGCACACATAAACGTTGAATACTGTAACTCCGTAAAGGCAATCAAATACATATGTAAATACGTCAACAAAGGCAGTGACATGGCAGTTTTTGGCTTGCAGCCCAAAATCAAAGATTTCGACGAAATCGTACAATATCAGGCTGGAAGATACATAAGCAGTAATGAAGCTGTTTGGCGAATTCTTTCATTTCCGATACATGAACGTAGTCCAGCTGTTGTTCACTTAGCGGTACATTTACAGAATGGTCAACGTGTTTATTTCTCGGAAACCAACGTGCAACAAAGAGCCCTGAATCCACCGGATACAAAATTAACAGCTTTTTTTTCGCTTTGCAAAAATGATTCTTTTGCAAAAAAACTGCTGTATACTGAAGTGCCTTCGTATTACACGTGGAATACTAAAAATAAAGTATTTGAACGTCGAAAACAGGGTAAGTCAGTCGACGGCCAACCTACCATCTTCAAAGATACCACGATAGGAAGACTCTACACCGGTCACCCCAATCAACATGAATGCTTCTTTCTACGCCTGTTTTTGGTGAATGTACCCGGTCCGACATCCTTTGAGTATTTGAGAACTGTAAACGGTACTATACATGACACTTACCGTAGTGCATGCCAAGCTCTGAATTTATTGGAGAATGACCAACACTGGGATAACTGCATCAATGACGCGTGCGAAACGTCAACCCCAAGTGAAATTCGTGCATTGTTTGGCATCATTTTAACAACTTGCTCTCCATCAGCTCCTACAGAGTTATGGGGAAAATATAAGTCAAAAATGTCCGTAGATATACTCCATCGAAAACAGTTAGAGACGTCAGATATGACTTTTGATTTTACATCAGAAATTTATAACTACACTTTAGTTATTATAGAAGATTTGTGCGTACGTATGGCAAACAAACCTCTTCAGGATTTGGGAATGCCTTCATCTAACCGTATCGCTGCTGTTTCGACATGTGTAGAATTGGATCGTGAACAAAGTTACAGTACGAGTGATCTATTGTCGTATGTACAAAATAACATTTCCAAGTTAACGTCGGAACAAAAAGACATTTATGATACGATACTCAATTTCAGGACGTATACAACTACCTGCTGATTTCTGTAATTTAGTGACGTCCAAAAATGAATTGATTGAAAAAGTATTTCCGAATATTCTAAAAAATTATAAAAATAATAAATGGCTAAGTGAAAGAACGATTCTCGCACCCAAAAATATAGACGTCCACGAAATCAACAATATTGTTTTGACCAAGATTCGAGACCAGGCAGTCCTTTACAAGTCAATCGACACAGTTTTGGAACCAAATGAAGCGGTTAAGTATGCATGTTTGTTTGTTTGTAAAAAGAGCGTTTGCATATGACGTCATTATTAGTACATACGGCTTTGTATATGCACAGACAATGGGAAAGCCAAGAATGTTGTATATTCGCAATTTTTACGTAATTTAACTCCTGCAGACGAAATGAATGCTTGCCTGAAAAATTCTAATTTATGGGCACCCGTAAAAATATTAAAATTAACTACAAATATGCGTGTCCGATTGCAAAACGATGACTCTGGTCAAACATTTTCAGATCAATTGCTGGCAATTGGAAACGGAAAGCTCCCAGTAGTGGGAAAGCCAAAAATGTTGTATATTCGCAATTTTTACGTAGTTTGAAACACATATATAAATCTATCTATATTCACAGGTGGGACACAGGGACACAACTACAATGGCGCGTAACTAATATGGCGCGTAACGACTTACGCGCGCGGGGGGGCTTGGGGGGGCGCGAAGCGCCCCACCAACTAGGTGTTGGGGTGGCGCGAAGCGCCACCCCAACAGCTAGTATATATATATATATATATATATATATATATATATATATATATATATATATATATATATATATATATATATATATATATATATATATATGGTGAAAAAGCTTTAGGTTTAATAGAGAGTAGAAGGGATTTGTATAAAAATTATCTGAATGATAGGTCGTATGAAAACAAAAGGAATGTAAAGAAAGTGGAGGAAGCATTAAAATATGAACTAAGGAGATGTGAAGTGGAGGCGATGGATAAAATTGCTGAGGATCTGGAAGATGCGGCTAGACGGCATAATAGTAAAATATTATACTGGCATGTTAATAAATTGAAAGGGAGTAGCCAATCTGGACTAGTCCCAGTAAAAGATAGAAATGGGGCCACAATTAGTGATAAGGAAAAAGTTAAAGAAAGATGGGTGGAACATTTTGAGAATGTGCTAAATCGAGATACAGTTGCAGGAAAAGATATAGATGAAAATGAAAAAGTTTGTGATACCTTGGATGTGAAGGAGGATTTGTTTAGTGAGGAAGAATTAGCGACAGTACTAAAAGGACTAAAAAATAATAAGGCCCCAGGTGCTGATAGTATGATTAATGAGTTTCTTAAATATGGTGGCTCTTGGGTTAGGAATAAGCTACTGAAGATTATGAACATGATTTTTGAAAAAGGGGAAGTACCCAATGATTTTAGGAAAACCTTAATTAAACCACTGTATAAGAAAGGTGACAAGAGTGAGTGTCGTAATTATCGAGGCATTAGCCTGGTCTCTGTAGGTAGCAAATTACTGAGTAATATGATACTTTTTAGACTGAGACACGCTGTAGACAAAGTTTTAAGGGAAGAACAATGCGGTTTTAGAAAAGGTAGAGGATGTGCCGACCATGTTTTCACTCTTAGGTTAATAATTGAGAAGTCCCTTCGTTGTCAAACACATTTGGTCCTTAGTTTTATCGATTATGAGCAAGCTTTCGATTCTGTTGATAGAACAGCGTTAACAAAGGTCTTATCGTTATATGGTATACCAGAAAAATACATTAAAGTGATTTGCGCTATGTACGAGAATAATACTGCCGCGGTTAAGGTAGGAAATGAGGTTAGCAACTGGTTTTGTATTAAATCAGGAGTTAAGCAGGGTTGTGTTCTATACCCCTTTATATGGATCATTTTGATGGACTTCGTCTTAAGGAGCACAGGAAAGGTAATTGGAGACCATGGAATCAAATGGGGAGGAAGAACGCTCCTGGACTTAGATTATGCTGATGATTTAAGCATATTAGATGAAAATGTGAGCAAAATGAATGAATTTTTAGAGGTTTTACGAGTTCAGGGTGCTAAAATAGGCTTGAAAATTAATGTTAAGAAGACCAAGTCACTAAGGCTAGGAATAAGTGAAGATGAACAGGTGACATTAGGTAACGAAAAGATTGATCAGGTTGGGAGCTTCAGTTACCTTGGTAGTATTATTAGTAAAGATGGTGAAAGCAGTGAAGATGTTAAAAGTAGAATAGCTAAAGCTCAGGGTGTTTTTTCACAGTTTAAAAAAGTTTGGAAGAATAGAAAGATAAGCCTACAAACCAAGATTAGAATATTGGAAGCTACAGTGATGACAGTGGTCAAATAGGGCTCTGAAGCATGGGCACTCCGAAAAGCAGATGAAAATTTACTAGATGTTTTCCAGAGAAATTGCCTACGGATTGTTCTGGGTACCCGGCTGACTGACCGTATTTCAAACAGTATGTTGTACGAAAAGTGTAGTTCAATCCCGCTTTCTGGGGCTATAATGAAAGAAAGGTTGAGATGGCTAGGCCACGTTCTACGGATGAAGGATGACAGATTACCGAAGATTGTCCTTTTTAGCCAACCGTCTGGGGCTACACGGAAAGCAGGTCGTCCTTGTCTGGGTTGGGAGGATGTCATAAATAAAGATTTAAAGGAAATGGAACTTCTTGGGGGGGGTGTAAAGAGGGAGGCTTTAAATAGATTAGGTTGGAGGAGGAGCGTGCGTGGCTGTGTTGGTCTCAGGCGGCTTGGTGCTGCAGTGAGTTATTAGTAGTAGTAGTAGTATATCGACCGAGTCCGTTGATTTTTGAATTGAAAGGGGAATAGTTGTGAGAATAGTCAAGTCATGGCCAATTGTAGAAAAAGCCGAGAGAGATTATCCAAATTTATATATATATATATATATATATATATATATATATATATATATATATATATATATATATATATATATATATATACATTTGAAGAAAACAGAACGGTTGAGAAAGAAAAAAAAAATAGGGAACTTTGTAAGCCAAATTGTATTCTGGTCGAATCAGACAGAACGGTTGAAAAAGAGGTTTGTGTATTTTGTCAGAGATTTGACTAAAAGCCCTTCAAACCAAAGTAAATGATATGCAAACGACTGCTTAGTTTATGGTCATAATGTCAGCCCCTATGTTGATTCCGTCGTACTAACAACTTTAGTCGACAAGCTATTGAATTATATGCTTTCGATACCGCTATCGACCAGGCATAACTATCGACTATCGCTAAAGTTGTTTGTGCTTTATTATCGACCAGGCATAACTATCGACTATCGCTAAAGTTGTTTGTGCTTTGAATTATGTGCTTTCGATACCGCTTTGGGGCATAACTGACATTTATGCTAGATTGCAAGGTCTAATCAACCACACCGCCTTGCTTTGCTAATTTGAACTTGTTGCCGTGCACGGCGTTGCCGGTGATTGTCTTGGAGAATATTTTTGGGCCGAAATGAATAAATCCAAAAACCTAATCTGGAATGCTGTGTTGAACTATCTGCTCAGGTCAATGCATGGTGGTATACCGAAGGATTAATTAGTTAAAACGTGCACCGACTTCTTCGAAAGAGAATCTATTAAGGAAGCAAAGATTCTCATCTTTTCTATCATTCATGCAAATGTACGCCCTTCAATGCGGCAAAATGACTGTGAAAAAGTTCTCGACATAATAAAAATACTCAAAGAATGTGATGTAAAAAGCATAGAGCTACAGACTTTTGTCATTGCCGAACCTCAGTAAGTTCCTTCATGCGGAAGTCAAATCAGTGCATTTGTTACGACAGACATCAACGAACTAAATACGAAGGTAGATACCCTTATTACCAAGAGCAACTGAAGCAAACCCCAACTAAATGGCGAATATGCTTGAAAGACAAACAAGCGGCCGAAAAGCTCAGTGTGACTATTCTAAATGTAGATAATGCAACACTGTATCCCAAAACGAAAACTCCCACCTTTACGGGTATAGCTCGAATTATACCTGTGGAAATTGATGCGGACAGTCTAGTAACCATGGTTCCAAATTGTGGAAAAGCAGAACATTGTATTGTATCAGATTAACGACGCTTCTTGACTACTAAGGTCCCTGCGTCGGCCCTGCAGTTCATTGCTGCAGCATGATTCGATCTCTGGGTCCCGTATTACCAAGCTAAGGTCAAATCCACTGCGCCACCATAGGACTGGAAAAGCAGAACAAATCAGAACAACAAGGTCGTTCAAATTACAGTTTTCCGCTAAGGCCGATCAGGATCACGCTATACGAAGTCCTCCTGTGTTTGGTTCTGAAGGGATTCGTATCGATGAGTTTATCCATCTCCTACGCCGCTGCTATAATTCTCAGGACTTTGGTCATCTAGCGGCTAAGTGTAGCGGCTAACTTCCCTGGGCAGAGGTTTTCAGCCCAAAAAGCCCACCAAAACAAACAAAACCCAGAAGAATGATCCATTAATCATAATCCAGTGTAGTGGTGTGTCGTTTATTAGGCTATAGTTTTCTCGAGGGGCACCACTCCTCAAGGTCGCCTTTTAGCGCCATTTGGAGTCGCAATTCTGGCTAGGTAAATTTATGGAAGGTTTACCCTGACGATACTATGCGGACACACAAGCAGGATTAACTTCCAGTAATACTAACGAAAGAAGGAACTTATGACAAAGACCCCAAACCATTTATCAACACAGGAACAGCTCCAACCTTTTATACTCATTCTATCCTTGTCAGGGTATTAGTTCGGTATTTGTCTGGTAATTGTCAGTATAAGTGTTATATTCCGTTTTTGAAAGCCTAAGAAAAATAACGAAATTACTTATAACTTGATAAATAAGCTAGATAACTTAAGGTGACATTTTAAAGAAAGTAGGAGAGCCTACAAAACTTTATAGAGCTAGCCAAAATGTCAAATCCTGAGAATAATATGAATTGATATTCAAGAACAATCTTGAATATAATCCCGATATTCAACGATCCTGGAAATAATCTTGTTTTTAAAGTATTAAGAAAAAAGTTCCTCCGCAAACCGATTTTTAATTCAACGGTCTGAATAGTTAAAGTTTATTACTATCTGAATCTTTCTCGCTTCGTTTGCTTTTTCACCTTTTCTACTATATTTTCAGGACAGTCATTATATTTTTATAGTCAGGGCTTTGGTAGTATGCAGAACGTAGGCTGGTAAAAAATGTGGGTGGTACCTACCTTAATAATTTTGATGGGTAATGCTAGATAGCTCTGATTTTTCAGTTTCTCAAATTCGTTTACTTATTTGCATTCCAAGTTTAGTGTCGTTTTTATTTCAGTTATAAGGACAGTTGCTCAATTTCACTACTGGGCGTGGCCTGACCATGGAGTACCCACTCAGATTCGACCTTTATTGGAAATGGTCCGTTGGGTTCGAGACTGTCAAGCATCTGAAACCCTCCCACTTCTTGTTCATTGTTCAGCTGGTTGTGGAAGAACTGGAACAATTTGTGCTTTGGACTATGTCTGGGGACTGCTTAGAGCAGGGGCATGTTTTGTTCATTTTTTCTTCTTCTTTTTCTGAAAAATAGCACTTGGGAACCAAAAAAGACTCTTTTTGACTTCTAGTCAGTTTTATTTTGATTATTTATTCGATGCTTCGAAAACCAATACATTATTCATATGAAAAAACTCCTTTTTTATACCTTTAACATGATTACAATTATTATAATAGCTAACAGTTTTTTTTATGTCGAACAATTATGAAAGATTATAATACTGTCAGTTAACAGATAGAAAACACAATAAAGCAAAACAGAAGTAAATTAAAGAAAAAAAATAGAATGGTTTGTAGGAAGTGCAAGTAGGCTACTGGAACTGTCTGTTCCCTGCAGTTTAAGGTCTTAAGGCCGATAATTACCAATATAAGCATAGGCCGGATCTTCATGATATAGATAGATATAGCATGAATAAGCCTGTGTTTTAGAGAAATAAACAATGATCTATACTCAATTTTCCTTATTTGTACTGCGTAAGTTTTACAATTTTTGCGTTTGTTTAGATATCATATAATATAAGTTTAGATATTGTTTGATATCGTATAAGCCCCCTCCCACACTTCGGTTGAATATTCGTTCATCCGGCTGGCATATCACCCCATAAAACTTTTTTGAGCTTCACTTAAATGTTCTAACATGGCTCGAATTCCGCTTTGCCAATTTGATTTCTTACCACCCGGTGGAAAAATCAATTATCTTGTGGATAATAATTTGGTTTACTTTTCGTTTGTTCAGTCGAATATCCGTTCATCCAGCAGACAAAATAATTTAGAATGTAAATAGAAACAATGGCCGATACGCCCCATCAAAATTTTTTGGGCTTCACCTGAATCCTCTAACAGAGCTTAAATTCCGCTTTGCCAATTTGATTTCAAATCACCCAGTGGAAAAATCAGTCATCTTGTGGATAATAATGTGGTTTACTTTTCGTTTGTTCAGTCGAATATCCGTTTATCCAGCAGAAAAAATAATTTAGAATGTAAATAGAAACAATGGCCAATGCGCCCCATCAGAATTTTTCGGGCTTCACCTGAATCCTCTAACAGGGCTTAAATTCCGCTTTGCCAATTTGATTTCAAATCACCCAGTGGAAAAATCAGTCATCTTGTGGATAATAATTTGGTTTACTTTTCGTTTGTTCAGTCGAATATCCGTTCATCCAGCAGACAAAATAATTTAGAATGAAAATAGAAACAATGGCCAATGCGCCCCATCAAAATTTTTTGGGCTTCACCTGAATCCTCTAACAGGGCTTAAATTCCGCTTTGCCAATTTGATTTCAAATCACCCAGTGGAAAAATCAGTCATCTTGTGGATAATAATTTGGTTCACTTTTCGTTTGTTCAGTCGAATATCCGTTTATCCAGCAGAAAAAATAATTTAGAATGTAAATAGAAACAATGGCCAATGCGCCCCATCAAAATTTTTTGGGCTTCACCTGAATCCTCTAACAGGGCTTAAATTCCGCTTTGCCAATTTGATTTCAAATCACCCAGTGGAAAAATCAGTCATCTTGTGGATAATAATTTGGTTTACTTTTCGTTTGTTCAGTCGAATATCCGTTCATCCAGCAGACAAAATAATTTAGAATGTAAATAAAAACAATGGCCAATGCGCCCCATCAAACTTTTTTGGGCTTCACCTGGATCCTCTAACAGGGCTCAAATTCCGCTTTGCCAATTTGATTTCAAATCACCCAGTAGAAAAATCGGTCTTCTTATGGGTAATAATTTGGTTTACTTCTTTGTTGCTTCCTCGGACTGGCAAAATGATTAAGAACATAAATAGAGACAATGGCCAATGTAAATATCACCCCATCAAACTTTTTTTGGGCTTTACTTGAATAAAACGTCTAACAGGGCTCGAATTCCGCTTTGCCAATTTGATCTCAAATCACCCAATTGAAAAATTGGTCATCTTGTGGGTAATAATTTGGTTTACTTTTCTCGGTTCAGTCGAATATTTGTTCACCCGGTTGACAAATTAATTTAAAATATAAATAGAAACGATGGCATATGTAAATGTCGTTCCATCCCATAACCCGAGTTGAATTTTAAAGCTTTATCGATCCCAAGGTGTTGACACGGTTAACTATTTTATTTAATAACTAACTATTCTGTAGTAAAGCACTCTTCAAGAAAAATGAATAGAAATATGTAAGGTAATATCTTTATTAGGGGTTGGGTCAAAGATTTGGGTAACCTATGAAAGTGAGAACTGTCGCTAGTGTCGAAAAAAATATCAACTCCATCTAGCGTCTGACGACACTTAGCATTTTTTCAGTGTAAAAATGAGATTATTCAATTTAATTAGTGTGACTGGTAAAACTAGGGTAGCATTAAGTGTTTGATCTCAGTTCCTGACAAAAAAAAGATTATTGCAAAGCTTAAAAAAATGTCAAGTTTCACCAAACGCTATATGGTGCTTATGTTTTTTTTTTTTATCAATACTGTACCACTTCCAACCTTTATTATTTTCCCATACTCTTGGGTTGGTTAGGAAAGCTTAAAAAAATGTCAAGTCTTACCAAACGATATATGGTGCTTATGTTTTTTTTTTTGTCAATACTGTACCAGTTCCTACTTTTATTATTAAGTCATGTTCCACCAAACGCTATACGGTGCTTATGTTTTTTGTTTTTTTTCGTCAATACTGTACCAGTTCCCACTTTTATTATTCTCCCATACTCTTGGGTTGGTTAGGAAAGCTTAAAAAAAATGTCAAGTCTCACCAAACGATATATGGTGCTTATTTTTTTTGTCAATACTGCACCAGTTCCCACTTATTATTCTCCTATACTCTTGGGTTGGTTAGGTATCGTCACTTTCGCCCCCTAAAGGTGGAGTCTGACATTTCCCAACTCCTGAAATATTTACAGAAGCAATGAGAACCAATGAGAACTCCTGAAATAAGAACCAATGTTCAGAGGAACAGGCCAATGTTTGTTCAGTCATACTTCAACCCTCCTGATTAACATAATCCGGCTTATTCTCCCTTTGGGAACAGCTTAGCAAACGGCTATTGGCAGTTACCTCAGACGTGTGAAAACCTTGAATACAACCCTCAGGGGGTAACAGTAGCAGTAGATGGCTCTTTTGGGCTATGGCAAAAAGAAAACACATTTGCACCCAAAATCATAACACAAATAACAATTACCATAAAAGAATCTAACAATTATAAAAACAGAAACACACATAATAAAGCACAAAATACCATAAAACTAACTAAAATAATTCCTCATAATGTGGCACATAAAATAGATAGATATTTAATGTTTTAAAAATTCACGGACTATAATTACAAAAAGGAAAATAACAAACAAAGGAAACAATTTGTACACATTGTACAACACTTTTAGTATTGTTAGTACAATACTGGATACAGCAATATAGTTTGTTACTTTACTAGTTCTTTTTTCTTTTTTTCTTTGACTTTATTTTTCTTTCTTTCTTTTACTTTAATGACTCTCTTTTTCTTAATTTTAGAAACTAACAACCGACTTCAGCTTATTTGAACTTGTTCGTGATATGAGGCGTCAGAGAATAGCAATGGTGCAAACCAAAGAACAATATATTTTAGTTCATAGAGCTGTACGAGACCTGTTCTTAGATCAGCTGAAAGTGATTGACTCTCATCCTTATGAAAATCTGGATATTAATGGTAGACCAAGAACTGATGAAAAAGATGAAGCTAACTATGAAAATATCTACGTTATTGCTAAAGGTAATTTTGTCTGAGGAGATTTATATGTTCACAGGCAAAGAGTATGGGTAACTTGGGAGTCGGAACTGGTGCTTGTTTTGACAAAAAAAAAACTTCCAATGTCATCTAGCGTTTGGTGACATTCACATTTTTTTCTGCGTAATAATAAGAAAAAATAATTTACTAGTGTAATTTTTAAAATTAGGCTGTTAATAATAAGTGTCTGGTATCAATTCCTAATAGAAAAACTATTATGAAGCTTGAAAAATGCCAAATGTCGCCAGATGCTAGATGGTGCGGATGATTTTTTTTCGACACTGCCACCAGTTTCCACTCTTATAAGTTACCTGTACTTTTTTTCCATAGGTATATTTTTTAGGAAATAAGCTATAGTCTATAGGCTAAATGTAGGCTATAGGAAAGAGATGAATGTCGTGATGTCCTTAATTGGGTTGGTAGTCAACTAGTCATTGCTTATATTGGTGTATTTTTTTTTTATCCATGAAATGAAGTGATATTTCAAGCACAGTATATTTTGATAATATTATCTAGAACACAGAATACAGAAAGCAAAAACAAAGTATACTATTTGATTCCCCGTTCAGTAATTAGTGCGTGCTGTTTCACGGAAATGTGGTGGTAGGCAAAGATTTTTTTCGACAGTTTGTAATGAAATACATAAAAGAACAACCTAAAGCTATATCCGGAACTGGCTGAAACGTAATTGCAACGGTAGTTATTACATCCGGAAAACGTATTGAATTGAAATCAATATTGGTGGACTGTGATGAAAACGTTAAGAGCCATGGCTAATTGGAGCCAGACAAATAGTCTGAGTGAGGGGCATATCTGGCATATAGCTTTTTCAGAATTGTATAATCAAGTTGTATATTTCTTTCTTAGCATTTATGTCCTTGCTGTTAGAGAATAATATGGACATTTTAACGGTATGTAAACATATGCAACCAAAAATACTTGTACTGATTATCACATTTATTTTTTATTTTTTTTTTGGAAATGTATAAGTCTACGTTAAAACGCAATAAGAAAATCTCCTTTTACTTGTCTTGATTTACATGTAAAAGCTTTGTCTAAAAAAAAAAAAAAAAAAAAATAGTTAACTAACAAATCACCAGAAAATTGAATCTGGTGACTATATCTTGACAGCTATCTAGATCAGGGTTGCCTACAGGGTTAATATTTCGTTGTTCAAAAAGGTTATTGACCTTTTTCTAGTGACCTTGTTTCCAAAAGTCTCATGGGCTTGACTTCCCCTTACTGTGATTTTCTTCTGGTTATTCTGGTTATTATAATGATTTTCTTCTTTTAATTGTGGATTTAACTAAAAGAAAATTATTATTATTTCTTTAATAAGAGGTTATAACCGTAGGTCAAACTTCAAAGCGTACTGAAATTACAAGAAGCGATGGGCTACCACTTCTCAAGCACTATGCTATCTAAAAGCTTCATGTATTGGCTTTTGTCACTGCCAGGGGTTTTTTGTTTTTTTTTTTTGGTGGTGGCAGCCATCATTATTTGAAAGAACGTTGAAATTCTTGCAATGGTTTGTTAATTTACCAAGACTTCCTGCAAATTTGAGGATTTGAAGTCTTCTTCTTCTTCTTTTTCAGCAAATGTCTAATTTTCTATGCATGGCTTATTCTTCTTCTTTTTCTGTTTCAGCAAACATGGGCTTTTCAGTCGGGATAATTCAACCCTTTTCCCTTTGACTCACTCTGTGAGTTGAAGTGAGCTACTGCATTGGTTGCTCCTTATTTGTATATATATCCTTATTATCTATCTATTTACCTCCTTATTTATGGCTTTTTAGTTATGCTTTTCAAGATTCCTGTTCTTCATAAAAATTAAAAAAGAAATTTTTCTTTTTTAATTTATTTTCCCCAAGAATGACACCCTAATTCCCAGAGGGTGTACCAGATTGGGATTCACTATTAATATCCTGAATGTTTCATAAACATTTTCCCCCAAATCATATTTTTCTGGCTCAGTAGTTTTTCGGCGCTTATTCGTTGGAACCTAAGTTAGGCAACCTAGGACTAGAAGTTCTTTCAGAACAAAACTTACCTTAAGCGGATATGACAGATGACTTTCTTAAAATTACTGATTACCTGACATGGGGTCTATTCACATACGGGTTTTTCGTTAACAGCAGTGTTGCATATATGATGACAAAATTGATATATCTGTAACAGCGAGGAATTTTGGGATTCGCTATCCTTTGAAGAGTTGGCCACCTTCGCGTTATAGCTTTCGATTTTTTTTTCGGTCCACCCTAAAAAAAAAATCGAGAAATCTCACCATCGAGTAACCTAAGCTTGGGACGAAGACGGTGCTACTGTAACTAGGCCTGCTGCAGTAGAGAGTGAGGGGCTAAGTGTTTAGCTTCTAGACCTAGGCTCTCCTGGCTGGACGCTGTGAGGACAAACATGATACCTGTTTTTTTTTTTTTTTTTTTTTTTTTTTTTTTTTTTTTTTTTTTTTTTTTTTTTTATATACATGAAATAAACAGGCTGCAAGAAAAAGAGTGTTTAAATATACCAGTAAGTGCAATTTAAAATTCCCAAAGAGACAATTTTTCCTTAGAAATCAATTCAATTTAACAATCAAAAACCTTAATTATCTTTGGATTCAATTTTATATTTGCCTGTGACAATACCCAGCAGGATTAGAACGGTAAAAAAGCATAACTTGAGATTTAGTTTAGTTTCCTCAGTTTAGATTTTTATTAGATTCTTGAGTTCTGGGGATCCAATTTAAGTTTTATACAAGCAGATTTTATTGTTTTTAAGGTACCTCTCATGATTATATTGTAGATAGTGGTAGGTGAATCTGAATACTATGGGGTAGTTTAAAAATGTGTAAAAATATACATATATAACTTTTTGGCAAAACTGGGCCTTTCTCATTTGGGCCGATGCAGAGGGAAAATAAAAAAAAATATAATTAAAAAAACACAGCTAATACTTTTATTTTACCTTTCATAATTAGAGTTGGGATGTATAGGGTGTTATTAGATCAAATTGTTGTTGTTTTTCTTTATCTTTTGGAAAGAAGCAGCGTACGTTGGTTGTTTTTTGGGCGATTCTTGGATGACTTCGGAAATACGGCAGACCCGTTTAATCAGCTTGTTATGTTTAGGCTGTTTTAAAGAATAGAATATTCTATTAGAATGGGCTAGAATTATTCTATAGGCTAGAAATATTTTATAGAATAAAATAAAATAGGCTGTTTTAAATCCTTCGAGTTCCTTATAGAACTAAAAATTGACTGAAGATAAAGAGGGTGATTGGATGCGAAGCTTAAGAAGGTGTAGCTTTCCTTTGAAGGTGCAGTTGTATTTGGGAATCAGCAAATTGTTAATATTTTAACTTGAACGGATGGAAAGCGTTGACAAATTTAATTTGCTAGTTTGCTTTATTTATTTTTAAGGTTCATCATGACAACACTGACTAAACGGGATACGGGCATAATACCTTTATAAAATTTGAAACAACTAAAAGAAAAATGTGAGAATATATATATATATATATATATATATATATATATATATATATATATATATATATATATATATATATATCTGATTTTATGAAACTGATGATCGTGTAAGCTTCGATTGGTAATCAAAAGTCATAGTGCCCTTGTTAACGTGTCAGGAGTGGTCAAAAGGCAACCACCCTCCTTTTCCAAGTCTTTTCCCCCAAAACGCATCATATCGAAATTCTGAGATAGCCATCTGATTTAAAATACTTCAAAGGTCAAATAACTATGTCTTTGAGGTTGACACGCCTCTCCCCAGTCTCTGAGCAAGGGCCATAAGCTCTCCAATTTGCCCAATGTTATGAATACCTTCATAAAATTTGAAACAACTAAAAGAAAAATGTGAGAATATATATATATATATATATATATATATATATATATATATATATATATATATATATATATATATATATGTACATATAATCTAAATAGAAAATAAATATAGAATAAATAAGTACTGAATAATTACAGCTTATGTCAAAGGTAGCTTATTTTTTTGACTTGTGACAATTTTACTTTTGTGTATATAATTTCTCCTTGCAAATTTTACACTTCTTGCAGTTCTCTTGCAGTGCTTGCAGTCCTTTTGCAGAAGCTATTTTTAATTAGTTTTTCTATGAAAAAAAAAAATTAATGGTTCCTATCTTTCAGGGAGCAAGAAAGAAGTAGGAAATGATTTGACAGGAAAGAATGAATCATTAGTACCTCCTCCTTTGCCCGAGAGGAGACGAGAGAACTTTTCTCCTTTGATGAAATCTTTTTCAAATAGTTTAGAATGTACTCCCAGACATTCGAGAAATAACAGTGTAGATAGTCATAGCAAGAGTGTAAGTTCAGTATCTCCTGTTAACAGAACGCCAGGTAGTTCTTATGAAGAGTTGACGGCAATTGCACTCAAAAGCGAAAAGAATAGTGGCCCAGAACATGCTGATAGCCAGAATGTGGCTCAAAGTTTCTTTAGGCGAAACTTATTGTCATCAAGTCCAGAGCCAAAACATTCAAGAACTAAGCCATCAGATATAAAAGCCAAAGCTAAAGGTGGCAAAATCAGTGCGGCAATCAAACGAAGTAAATCCCTGAAAGTGCCATCCAGCATATCTGATATTAAAGTGAGGCCAACTAGTCCAGTATTAGAGAGGCGTTATCTTGTACCTGACGTTTCTGAGGTTGTGCCTGAACGTGTTTTTGTCCGTCCTCAACCTAAAGATGTCAGTGATAGTCGATTCTATGTCAGTTTGATAAAAGATAGTGACGCGTATGAGTCTCGGGATTGTGAGGTAGAGACGGTATCTATTCGTCCTGTTCAGATGCATTGTTTCCCCAAACAGGTTTCAGTACCGAATTTAATATCTGCTCGGAATAAAAAAATATCATCAGTTAGTCCAAATCTTCTACGAAAGCCTTTTGAAGAAAACGTTCCTACAACAAAAAAGAAGATGTCTCTGTCTCCTTTTTTGTCAAGGAAATCTTCAGATTTACAATCAAATGAGTTTGCAACTGTTAGCCTTGAAAGATCAAGAGAATTTCGGAAATCGCATTCTAATCTTAGTGAAGGAAGTTCTCACTTAGCTGGCCTTGTTGGCTCTATCGATAGGACAAGTGACTCCTCAAAACTTTTGAATGGGGAGAAACAATCATCTGATATTAAACCACTGATTTGTCACATAAATACAAGCACTACTTTTCAAGCGAATTATAAAACGCCAGATGTTTCAAAATCAAGAAATGCTCAAAAAACTCAAATCCCAGTTAAAGTGACGACGAACGCGAGGAAAGATGATTTAGGAGAGGGAATAATGGAAGAGGAAAAAAGAGACAAAGATGAGAGAAGGAAAAAACTGGGAGAAGAGATATCAGTACCTGTTGTATTACAAGTTAAGTATGGATCTAGTCCTAAGAGTGGAAATTACGACAATGTTGGTGATATTTTTTTAAAAGATCCGTGTTTAAATGACTCGAAAAATCCAGTATCACGGTATGAAAAAGTTTGGTTGTCCTCTGATTCGGAGCCATTATATGCAAACTTACCTTTAAAAAAAAGTATATCCATGAAAGATATTAAAATTCAACCTGAGCTGTCAGTGACTGAAAATGAATATTTTGTGCAAAAAACGGATGAAATTACGAAACTACTGAAGGATCTGAGATGTATTTCAGAACCTACTGAGACACCAAAAACTGCACCTCCTCAGTCTTTGAAACCTCTAGATGGCCCAATACGAAGCAAGTCAGAAGATTATATTTCGTCGCCACCATTCCGGGAACCTCCGTCGTATGAAGCTGTTATTTCTTCCAAACTTTATAAAGAAAAATTATCAAGGATAGCTGATCTAGCAGACTCTAAAGAACGGCAGCAACGTCGACTGAATAGGAAAGAGAACGGTCCTGTGGCACCACCTAGGGCGAGGAGAAATGGAAGCTTTAATGAACATCCAACTAAAACTGGTGTCCATAGTCAAGGTTAGTTTTGTTTAAAAAGTTTTTGTTTTAATTATTTTCATGCAGATGAACTTCACAAAGTCTTTTCCAAATGATAGATTTAGTTGTTGCATATATTTTAATCGAAACTTGAATTTCTGTTGACAAGCGTTGCTCTTTACTTACAGTTTCATATTACGAGCTGTTTGACCTAAGGCTCTCTTAAATGTGAAGGTGGACTGCTACTCCGTCCTCTAACTTCTGTTTTTTAATATTCGCAATACAATGCTTTGATAATGATTTTACTTATTCTATTGTTTTTATCATTTTATTTTATTTCCATTTTATTGTTTTTTTATTATTTATAAATGTTTCCTTCCAATTATTACGATGTTTTAAGGGCGAGTTCTTCGAAAATAATTTCTTAGACCACACTGCTTTTTCATTTACATAAAATTAAGCAAGAGAAAACGGGTTTTAATTTCAACAAAGCAGTGAACAAAAAATAAAAACAAAACTATTTTTTAATTGAAAAAAATAAAATAAAAAATATTCCGTATATTTCGGCCCCGTGTCCTGGAGCCTTTCTCAACAGAAAAGAAAAAGAAAACGACAACAAGGAGGAAAACAAACTCTTTAAAACATAATACACAAAAAAAAAAAAAAAAAAAAAAAAAAAAAAAAAAAAAAAAAAAAAAAAAAAAAAAAAAACACGACAATTGAACAAAACGAAGAATAGGAAGAAAATTTTTTTATAACAATAAATAAATAAGAACAGCTCACATTATAAACAAAACTTCCAGCACTGATGATACAAACTTAAGGAAAAAACAAAACGAATATCTATATTGAAACCACTGGTCACTCTCCTCTGAATAATCAGTGTCGAATAGACTCATCTTATAAGGATGTTTCCTATGGACACTAGTAGGAAGGGAGGGGGTGTTCCTGAGAAACAAGAGGACGTTGAACACTGTATATTTGAAATAATAAATATTACCATTTAAACTCATTGATAAGAAAGCTCTTGTTACCAACCCCCTCCTCCCCCCAATAAACTTACTGGCGACACTCATGATGCTTCACCACAACTTTTCCACCTAAGTCCTAGTAGGGATGTAAATGTTATCTTTTAAGCTACAAAGAAAGGATTGTTGTAACGGGAAAGGTCCTATCGACAACAAGGCTGACTTAATAGGTAAGGAAATGAACCACTGGGACCCTCAAGGGGGAAGAGGAATGGAAGTACTAATGAACAGCCAGCTAAAGTTGGTTCTCACGGTTAAGGCTTTTTGTCTTAGAATGTTTTTATCGAATTATTGTCATGCTAATGTGCTCGATGAGGTTCATATTTGAACTGAGTTTATGTAAATGGAGTTTTCATTTAAGTTTGTCCATGATGTCTATGTATAGTTTGAAAGACTTTGGAAGATCATGGAAAACTGAAAAAACGAAAACTCAGGTTGATCTTAGGGTAAGAGGGAAATAAATACCTTATAGATTTGAGTAACATAAAGACGTCTGTATTTTCCTTCTTCTTCTTCTATGATTCTTACTCTGTCTTTTTTTCTATATTTTTCTTGCTCATCTTACTTTTTATTATTTGTTAGCTTTATCTATTACTTTTTATTTTTACTTTACTTCTTTCTTATTTTATGTTTTCTTGCTTTTCTTTTTCCTCTTCCTTTTTCTGCTATATTGCTTGTGATTTCAAAATATGTAAATAAATAGCATAAATATGTTTCAGAATATACTGTCATTTTAAAATATAGTTTTTCTTTATTTCATCAAACTTTGCACATCTTTTGCCAGTCTTTTTACCGTGTCTTTTGCTCTTTTGTCTTTTCAGTCTTTTGCTCTTTTTACCTTGTAATTTAGCTGGTTTTTAAGTTATTGATTAAGTTATTTAAGTTATTTATTATTAAATTAAGTTATTTATTATTTAAATTATTTAGCTGGTTTTTTGGTTAGATTAATTTATTTGTTGGATAATACTAAGGCTTACAACACACGCTGTAATCGAAAGGTATTGGGAAATAAAACTTATGCACAGGTGTAGAAAAAAAGAAGGAGAAAAGAAAAGAAGGGAAAAGAAGAGCCTCTCTAAAATGAGAAAGAGACAAAAAAAAACGAAAAGGGAGGTCAAGCAAAATTTGAGGAAACCTGCTTGGTATTACAGTAGCAAAGGCGGGCAACACTTACTTCATACCTTTCAGGATGGGCAATTACAAGGCGGAGGTTTTCGTGGGAGCTTTGCAAGGACAATGGGCTACACATATTAATATTAATTACATATTATGCATATAGATGCTGATCTTTATTGCTTTTAATCGAATTTATCGATTATTAACCGATCATTTTTTGGATTGTATCACACGATATCGTATTGTGTCTAGTGCAGATATCGTATCGATTATAGCGCCGTATAGATGCTGATTCTGATTGCTATTAATCGAATTTATCGATTATTAACTGATCATTGTTTCGATTATAGCGCCCGTTGCATGCCTGTTGGATTTAGAAACATACCTTCATATACCCATAAACATACAGACGTCCACTTGTCAACTTTGGTTTTATTGTGTGTTGTTGTTTCTCCTCACAGCATATGTCGGTATACGGCATATGTAGCATCGATTATAACGCCTGTTGGATTTAAAAAACATACCTTCACATACCCATAAACATACAGACGTCCACTCGTCAACTTTGGTTTTGTTGTGTGTTGCTGTTTCTCTTCATGTCTTTGTTTCCTGTTTTTATCGTTGTGTTTCTCACAGCATATGCTGGTATACGGCATATGTAGCATCGATCATAACGCCTGTTGCATGCCTGTTGGATTTTAAAAAACATACCTTCACATACCCGTAAACATACAGACGTAAATGCCCTTCTTTCGAAGAAACACAAGTTGCATGGTTTTTACCTGTACACAGAGAAATTGTGAAACATTGGCTTTATTACTTAGAATTAACAAATAGTTTGTATATAAAATTTCAATGTCTAGGTAATTTAGACATTTTCAATTTAAAACACGATAATTTAATTTCGGCTTTAACTAATGTCATAAAATACTTACTAATGTCATTCTTAAAGTACTTCATTTTACTTTCATTCTTTTTATTTAATTCTTTTTATTTTCATTTTTGTTACTTTCATCCTTTTTTCATTCATTGTACATTAGTTCTTTTCATTTTACTTAATTAAATATTCCTCATACATATTTCTGTTTTTGATTTTGTTTATGTTGCTTCTTTACTGTTACATCTACTTAAAAAAATAGGTACGTATGGCAGAATGCATGAAACATAGGGTATTTTATAAGATACCCGGCTAATTACCGGACAGTTAATTGTTAATTGTCGGACAGATAATTACCTCTTCAACAGTTAAATTTTTGTAAAAATCTATATCATATCACCTAGAAAATGGATTGTTTCATAATTATATTTTTCAAATACTTCTGAATAGTTATGTTATTAGCTTGAATATTTTAACCTTATGCAACACTCAAAATTTCAAATATACTGACAAACAACAGTGAAACCGAATCTTGGTCACACTTTATTTTGGGATATTGTGGGGTATATTTTAGTTCTGTGAGAAAATCTTGGCCATTCCTTAGTCCAATTCGTTGTCCAGTAACTATAAATAATATTCTACTAAAACTAAACGAATTATTTGTAATTGTTTTAATTATTTATTTTACTGACAATTAATGCTAGTAAAACCATATATAAAATGCTTTATGCTTGCCAATAGAAAGCTTGAAGAAAACTTAGTTTAAAATATCTGTTCTTTGGAGACAAAGATCGTTTTATATTCTGTTTTTGCTGTATGATGACAATCTGACTGATTCTAAGTTCATTTCTGTTAACAGGGACATTTTAACAGGGTCAACGCTGAACAGGGACATTTTAGGTCCCTAAAATGAGCAGCATATTATTGATTGTAAGTGCAATTTTAGTAATTTTTCTTTGATGAGATAAACGCATACCTACCTACCTAAAAAAAAATTAATTCGCAAATTTTTTCCAATATCATTCAAATTGCCTTATTCCACCCATTTTTTTAAAAGCAAGAACCAATACTAGATATTACTGTATTTTACATTGGTACTCTATTTAAACAGATATATGTAATATTTGTAAACAGATATTAAATTGCACAAATTGCTGACAAATTTTTCTGTCAGTCATTGTGAACTATATTTTAACATTTTGTAATTGCATGGGATATTTAAATAATCAATATTTAAATTTGAATTTGTATTTGAATCACTCTTAACTTGAAGTGCAGAAATAGATTTCAAAATGTTTGTACAATCCAGTCTGCAATGCCTTTGTTAACTTTATCTGAGTCCAAAATTATCCTATGAGCGAAATTATAGGCTACTATCTTGCTTATTTGTTTTCACTGCCATTTACAGCCGAAGAAAAAGTTAAGCTGCTGCAATTTTATTAATTAATTAATGGGCAATTCTTAACATTAATAAATGGGCAATATGGGGTGTTCAAGATTTTTAAATTTTTACGACATAATAAAATTTAAGCTACTACAATTTTATTATCTGCAACATGGGGTATTCAAGTTTTTTAAATTTTACAGCCAAAGAAAAAGTTAAGCTGCTGCAATTTCATTAATTGGGTGTTAAGAATGGGTAATTATTAAAATTAATAAATGGGCAATATTGGGTGTTCAAGATTTTAAAAAATTTTCGGCCGAAGGTAATTTGAGCAACTACAATTTTATTACCTGCAATATGGGGTATTCAAGATTTTTGAATTTTACATCTGAAGATAAACTTAAGCTGCTGCAATTTTATTAACTGCAATATTGGGTGTTCAAGATTTCTAAATTTTACGGCCGAAGAAAAAGTTCAGCTGTTGCAATTTTATTAACTACAATATGGGGTGCTCGAAATTTGTAATCGCATGCTCCTCAGAATGAGTTCGAGCAGTCGTTCAATTTTGCTTCCAGGTCGTGAGGCGCAGTGGATCGATTTGATGTTGGACTCTGTTCGACCCTCGGTTGCTCAGCAAAAGAAGATTTAGCTTTATCCTAATCAACACGTCCTTACTTTTCCTGAGAGGGAATTTGTCCTATCAGTGACATTATGCTATCGCTAATTTGTTTTCGCTAGCATTTTCGGCTTGAAGAAAAAGTTAAGCTGCTACTATTTTATTAACTACAATATGGGGTGTTCAAAATTTGTAATCGCGTGTTCCTCAGAATGATGTCGAGCAGTTATTCAATTTTGCTCTCAGGTCGTCAGGCGCAGTGGATCGATTTGATATCCGACTCTGTTCGACCCTCTGTTGCTCAGCAAAAGAAGATTTAGCTTTATCCTAATCAACACGTCCTTAGTTTTCCTGAGAGGGAATTTATCCTATCAGTGACATTATGCTATCCTGCTTATTTGTTTTCGCTAGCATTTTCGGCCCGAAGAAAAAGTTAAGCTGTTACCATTTAAATAACTGCAGTATGGGGTTTATAAAATTTGTAATCGCGTGTTCCTCAGAATGAGTTCGAGCAGTCACCCAAATTCGCTCTCAGTTCGAAAGGCGCAGTGGATCAATTTGATGTCAGACTCTGTTCGACCCTGTGTTGCTTAGCAACAGAAGATTTAGCTTTATCTTAATTAACACGTCCCCACTTTTCCTGAGAGGGAATTTGTCCTATCAGCGAAATTATACTACTCCGCCTATTTCTTTCCACTGCCATTTACGGCCTGCAGAAAAAGTTTAGCTGCTACTATTTTATTAACTGCAATATGGGGTGTTCAAAATTTGTAATCGTTTGTTACTCGGAATGAGTTCGTGCAGTAGCCCAATTTTGGTTGCAGGCCGTGAGATACAGTAAGATGCAGAGGGACGATTTTACATGGACAGTGTTGCATTTTTGCTTTATGCTCTAGTTCTTCGGTATCGCAGAAAACGCAGCTGCTAAGAATAAAGTATATTCTATGTTATTCTTGCAGCATCAGTGCCTCCTACATTTAATAAGAAGCAAGAAGAGTATAGGAACGTAACACCGAATGCTTTCCCTCCACCTTTTCCTTCAAGAGATGGCTCTTTTGTAGTTAATTCGTCTCCTAAAATTGGTAAAAACACAAGCGCTGCAGATAGTCCTACAGGTAGGAAGTCAAATTTATATACTAAACAATCTTTTCGTCTTTAAAAGTAGGATTGTCGCGTGGGCGTTACATTTTTTCAAAATGAAATTTTGTAGAGCTTCGCATTTTGATTTTAAATCATTTTTAGAATTAATAGAACTATTCTAGTGTTTTGCTATTATGTATAATGCAATATTATATATAGATATTGACATTCGTAGTTCAAGTCTCGTCTTGCTGCAATTCTACATTATATGTAAATATATACGCTATTCGGGACCGAGTGTCTGGAATGTAATTTCGTTGAGTATTAAGGCGGTTGAACATCTATATCAATTTAAGGAACGATTAAAGAAATATTTATTGGGAGGAGATGATAAGGAACTATCGCTCGTAGGGTCTTTTGTTTCTTTTTTTAACGAATGATTTTTTTTTATTGGAGTTATTTAGTTGAATTATGGATATTAATTGTTCTAGCCGTCCGTTCTCAAAAATTTGTTTCTTCCTAGACGGCTAAATCTTAAATTATTAAATGGATTATTGGATTTTCTTTTTTTTACAAATTTTAATTCAATTCAAAAAAATCCAGTTCAAAAAGTTTAATTCGATCAGAAATAGTTTTAGGTATGAACATATAATGAGTTGGAGGTAATAGGCTTGAGATTTTTTTTTTTTTTAATAAAGTTTAATTCAATTCAAAAAAATTTCATTCAGATTTTTAGACATGAACATATAATTGCTAGAACATATAATGAGGCATGAAAAATTGTAAAAACCAAGAGATTTGTAAGCATCAACATATAATGAGGCATGAAGATATAATTGCATGAACATATAATGAGGCATGAAAAATTGTAAAAACGAAGAGATTTGTAGGCATGAACATATAATGAACATATAAAAAGAGTTCGTAGGCTTGAACATATAATGAGTTGAAGGTAATAGGCTTGAGGTTTTTTTTAATAAGGTTTAATTCAATTTAAAAATTCAATTCGATATCAGAAATTAAAAGAGAAATTGTAAAAACCAAGAGATATTTAGGCATGAACATATAATTCCTAGAACATATAATTCCTAGAACATATAATGAGGCATGAAAAATTGCGAAAACTAAGAGATTTGTAGGCATGAACATATAATGAACATATAAAGAGAGTTCGTAGGCATGAACATATAATGAGTTGGAGGTAAAAGGCTTGAGGTTTTTTTTTTTTAATAAGGCTTAATTAAATTCAAAAAATTCAATTCGATATCAGGAATTAAAAGAAAAATTGTAAAAACCCAGAGATTTCTGGTAAACCGCTGTGCATTTTGTGCATCTAAAATGGCAAATTGATGATCAAACAATCAATAGTGCTGTGTAAGGGGTCTTCTTAGAAGGGTTGGCTAATGACTGAGTTGTATATTTTGTGCCAATCCGCTACAATATTTGGGTTGTTTTCCATCGAAAGACCTTTAAATGCTATAAACACCAAATAACAGGGGATTCTGTGCGTCATATCTTTTTGGGTCCAGCATAATATCTTTAAACTTGTGGTAAATGGCTTCATTACGAAAGTCATGGTAGAATAAGCTATGTATAATATGATTCACTGCATAGCTTTACATGTAGAAATGCTACCCAGCATATACTTAGCTTGTGTGGTGTTTCTTAAAATAATAATAAATGTGTATGCTCTTGTATTAGTTTGCAGATGCATTATGGCTATTGTAAATTTTTCTTTTTAATGGTAATGGGCAATAAACCCATTGCAACCCACTGCTCGAAGCATACTCTGAGCACTGACAATAACATTGTTGGCTCCGCCTGTGATCACTGTTGCCAAATCGTTGTTTTTATAGCAGTAGAACTTTTGGAATAAGTTTCTAACTTTATTATTTTTCAAATTTTTTTAGGGATCTGGAAGTTTTGCTTAGGTTGTCGAAAAAACAATATTAAGTTTTATCAGTTTGTAAAGATTTTCTTTAAAAAACTTGGAGAATTCTAAAAACTTAGTCTTTAAAGATTAATATCTGTCGAGGATAGGTTCGGTATATAAGGTTGGAGCTGCTGCGGTGCTGAGAGATGTTTTTGGGTCTCCGCTCCGTCAGAAGTTCCTTTTCTCCATCCCTATCCCTGAACGGAAAATTCTGCCTGTGTGGCCTCATAGCGGCATTATGGTGGACTTTTCACGAATTTTCTTTGCAAAAACTGTGGCTGCTAAAAGTGTTGAAGAGTGATTTTGAGGAGTGGCGCCTCTGGAGGAAATCATAGCCTAGTAAACGGCACACCTTTTGCACTGGGTTCCCATTAATTGATAAATCTGGGTTGGTTTGAGTTGATCGGCTGAAAAAGTTCTTCCTAGCTAAGTTATCTATTATGGGTTGCATCCCCATGGTAGTGTAACATTTGTAGGCATGAACATACAATGAGTTGGACGTAATAGGCTTGAGATTGTCTGTACAGGATTTCAGCTCTTGTTGATAGAACAGCATTGCCAAGTGTGGAACACCATGTTGTGACTGAGATTGGTCCAGGATTGCGCTCCGTTCAACTGGAGGTCCGAGGGACTTCTTGTCTGGTTCTTCGTATAGACACGAGAAGACGTGTCAGACCCCGTCTTTCACTGGCCCTAGGGCCATTGTATTTACTGAGGTCATACTTATTTCAATGATTTAAAACAACAAGAATTGCAACTTGGAATGTTACGATGTAAAAAAATAATTTTTATATCGACATTTTGGCTGATGAATTCAGACGCTTTGAACTGGGCTTATTAGGAGTTTCAGAAACTCAAATCCCAAGGGTAGGGAACATGAAATCATGTGATATAGGATTTATTAACTCTTGCAGGAAGGATGGGTGTATAGGCAGGGAGCACGACTCATGATGAATACGGAAGCTGCCAAATCCTGTTTAGGTTGGGAAGGTATCAATAATAGTGATGATAGTCGTTCATTGTATTGCTAAAAAATGCAGGGTATCAGCCTTAGTCGTATATACTTCTGCAGTTCCGACTGATGGAGATGGTAGTGCTTCGGAAAAATTTTACTTACAGTTACAGGAACAAATAGACAGGGCCCAGGTAGAAATTTGGAATTTTTGTTTGGGAATTTTAATGGCCAAATTGGTAAAAATAGGGACAGATGGTGTCCTAGCTATGGTAAACTTGGTGTGGGAAGAGAAAACAGTAATGGGTACAGGTTGTTGCAATTTTGTAGGTATAGCGGTCAAGTTACAACCAAAACAATCTTTGGTCATAAAATGGTCTATAAGTTAAAATGGTGTTCACACGGTGGTAAGACAGCTAAACTTAATGATTATGTTTTTGTAAACCGAAGACTGGCCGGGTCGATGCAAGATACTATGGTATATAAGATTGGTGCTATTGATGTTAAAAGTAAAGATTACCATCTAGTAGTGTCTAGGGTTGATTTCAAGCTGAAATTTAAGAAGGTAACTACCTTCCGGGAAGTTATGACGTCGGTAAACTCAAGGATGAGAGTTTAAGAGAAATTTTCGAGGAACAGTTGAATACTAAACTGAATAGTCTTTATTTTAAGAAACTGGATGTTGACAATGTAGAAAATGGAAGGAATAATTTTGGGAAAATAGTTTGTGAAGTCAGTGATGGTTTATTCGGGAAGAAAGTTTGAAATGTAGCTAAGATTATAAGTGAAAATGCTGTATAATCAATAGAAAGGAGGAAGGGTCTATGCAAGAATTATTTGAGTGATAGATCATTTGAACATAAGAAGAATGTAAAGAAATCAGAGAAAGAATTAAAATGTGAATTGAGGAGCTGTGAAGTGGAGGCCATGGATGAAATTGCCAAAGATATAGAAAATACAGCCAGACGGCATAATAGTAAAATATTGTATTGATAAGTTAATAAATTGATAGGAATAATCATTCTGGACTTGCCCTAGTGAAAGATAGGATCGGGGCAACAATTAGTGAGAAGGAAAGAGTTAAAGAGAGATAAGCAGAAAATTTTGAGAATGTGCGAAACCGTGAAAAGGAAGAGGTATAGAAAAAAATGAAAAAGTTTGTGTTACTTTGGATGTGAAGGAATAGTTATTTTGTGAGGAAGAATTAGTAATAGTGCTAAAATAATTAAAAAATAATAAAGCCCCAGATGCTGATAGTTGGTTAAACGAATTCTTTTAATAATATGTTGAAATAAAATCGAAAAAGACGCAAAAGAAAATTTGCCTATTGAAACCAATGTAAGCTGCATTTCATTGAAGATCAAGATCTGATTGTTAGCGTTGGGAAAAAATTTCCTTGTCTTCCTTGTGAAAAATACAGATAGTATTTTAAAAATACGATATATCATGACAATTTTGGAAACTATTTTTAGCATACAGTTTGTGGATATAGAAGAGTACATGTCTTCTTGCTTACTTTTTCCTGGCATTAAACGTCCAAATTATAATAAACATCACAGACAAAATCAAAAATCTTATAAACAAGTTCGAAACTTCTGTGTTTCGAAATCATGTTTTACGCTTTTATTTCTCAAAAATTTATGGGAAACACGGAAATTTTGCTTAGGTTTTCGAAAAGATGATATGAAGTTCTATCAAGTTTTCAAAGTTATTTGATTTCTTAATGGATTAGTTTCGAAGCTACAAAACTTCAATATAGAAAAAGCCACAGAAGGAATTTAATTTTTGGACGACCAATGTCAGCTCCTATTCTTAGAAGATCAAGTTCTGTCTATCCGCGTTGGAAAAAATTATCTTATCTAGAAAAAAAGTTACCTCTGGGATATAAAAAAAATTTTATGCTTCATGTCAATTTGGAAACTATTTCCAAGTAAGCGAATGAGTTTTATATACAAGAAACCTCATGTCATCTTGCGAACTTTTCATAGTATTGCTTTATCCAAATACAGAAGGGAATTAAATCAAAAATTTTTGAAAACAGCCCAAAAAATAGGGGTTTAGCATAAGAGGCTGCCTTTTCCAGAATTGTTTCTAAGAAATCAGGAAGAAATACGGAATTTTGTTCTCTGGTTCCTAGGGAGACCATTTAACGTTCTAATTGAACGATTACGTAATAAAATTATTCTGAAAAATATACTTTCCCAGGTAGGATAGTGTTGTTTTGGCACCGGGGATAATATCAGGAAAAAAACGGTATTTTTGGAAAACTTCTGGAAATTCTACAAAATTCACTAAAACTTTTCTACTCCTTTCCGTGATTTCATACTCAGGAAAATTTCGAGTTCGTACTTTTTATCACTCCAGAACCAAAGGCCGCTGGTTATAATAACGAAAAGCAGCAAGAGTATTAGTGTTGCTCCGCAACAAAATAGATTAAAAACGTATAGTACCAGAAAGCTTAAGAAACTTTTGTTTTCCTTTGAAGACGTTGTTGTCATTGAGAGCCAATAGATTGCTAATTTTTTTTTTTTTTTTTTTTTTTTTTTTTTTTTTTTTTTTTTTTTTTTTTTTTTTTTTTTTGGTTATTTGTTTTCTCCCCATTCAGCGTGGCAACGCTGCCAAAAATGTGATAGTATCTTAATTAACTTCATAACTCTGAAATAATTAAAGATAAAATCTTTGAAAACGAAGTTTTCGGGTACGAATAGGCCTAATGTAGGTCCAAGAATGAAAAATGTTTTTATTTAATATGTTTATGTACATATATTTTTATTTTTAATAAATTTTTGAAAATATATTTTTATAAGACAAAATATATATTTATCTACTTTAATATTACATACTACTCAAATTACTTTTTCTGTGGTCTTTTTATTATAGTAATCTAGTATTTTCTTGTTTTTGTTTTAATTCACGTATATAGTGCTACATAGCGCTGTCTGAGCTAAAATTCATCTCTAACTGTGTATCTGGAGAACTCTGAGGAAAGTAAGCAGGAAGGGTGTAGGAAAGCAGATGATGGCTGCCCCTTCCCCCATTGCACTTTCTGGCTGAAGGGCCTTGAAACGGAGATACGCAACGCCGATAAAGACTTTAAGGGTCTTGTGCCGTATCCTTTACCTTTGTTTTATAGCGCTATACAGTTTTTTACAGTTTTTGAAAGTATACAGTATTTTTAGTTACCGAAGAGTTGAGTCACGTATTTTCGTCAGTCGAACTTCCACTGCTGGGTAATGCAGCACTGTCTTTGCTGCTACTGACATACAGTAGCAAAACTAGACAGTAATAATACTGTCAAAAGTTGTTGACAGTATTTTGACAATTACAGTATTTGTCATTTTTTAACAGTATACAGTATTTTTAGTTACTGAAGAGTTGAGTCACGTATTTTCGTCAGTCGAACTTCCACTGCTGGGTAATGCAGCACTGTATTTGATGCTACTGACATACAGTAGCAAAACTAGACAGTAATAATACTGTCAAAAGTTGTTGACAGTATTTTGACAATTACAGTATTTGTCATTTTTTAACAGTATACAGTATTTTTAGTTACCGAAGAGTTGAGTCACGTATTTTCGTCAGTCGAACTTCCACTGCTGGGTAATGCAGCACTGTCTTTGATGCTACTGACATACAGCAGCAAAACTAGACAGTAATAATACTGTCAAAAGTTGTTGACAGTATTTTGACAATTACAGTATTTGTCATTTTTTAACAGTATACAGTATTTTTAGTTACCGAAGAGTTGAGTCACGTATTTTCGTCAGTCGAACTTCCACTGCTGGGTAATGCAGCACTGTCTTTGATGCTACTGACATACAGTAGCAAAACTAGACAGTAATAATACTGTCAAAAGTTGTTGACAGTATTTTGACAATTACAGTATTTGTCATTTTTTAACAGTATACAGTATTTTTAGTTACCGAAGAGTTGAGTCACGTATTTTCGTCAGTCGAACTTCCACTGCTGGGTAATGCAGCACTGTCTTTGATGCTACTGACATACAGTAGCAAAACTAGACAGTAATAATACTGTCAAAAGTTGTTGACAGTATTTTGACAGTTACAGTATTTGTCATTTTTTACAGTATACAGTATTTTTAGTTACCGAAGAGTTGAGTCACGTATTTTCATCAGTCGAACTTCCACTGCTGGGTAATGCAGCACTGTCTTTGCTGCTACTGACATACAGTAGCAAAACTAGACAGTAATAATACTGTCAAAAGTTGTTGACAGTATTTTGACAATTACAGTATTTGTCATTTTTTAACAGTATACAGTATTTTTAGTTACCGAAGAGTTGAGTCACGTATTTTCGTCAGTCGAACTTCCACTGCTGGGTAATGCAGCACTGTCTTTGATGCTACTGACATACAGTAGCAAAACTAGACAGTAATAATACTGTCAAAAGTTGTTGACAGTATTTTGACAATTACAGTATTTGTCATTTTTTAACAGTATACAGTATTTTTAGTTACCGAAGAGTTGAGTCACGTATTTTCATCAGTCGAACTTCCACTGCTGGGTAATGCAGCACTGTCTTTGCTGCTACTGACATACAGTAGCAAAACTAGACAGTAATAATATTGTCAAAAGTTGTTGACAGTATTTTGACAATTACAGTATTTGTCATTTTTTTACAGTATACAGTATTTTTAGTTACCGAAGAGTTGAGTCACGTATTTTCGTCAGTCGAACTTCCACTGCTGGGTAATGCAGCACTGTCTTTGCTGCTACTGACATACAGTAGCAAAACTAGACAGTAATAATACTGTCAAAAGTTGTTGACAGTATTTTGACATTTACAGTATTTGTCGTTTTTTAATAGTATACAGTATTTTTAGTTACCGAAGAGTTGAGTCACGTATTTTGATCAGTCGAACTTCCACTGCTGGGTAACGCAGCACTGTCTTTAGCTACAAAAAAAATTAATAACATGTGAATTGTGTAAAAAATATAAGGCAAACCACAAAAATGTCAAAATTTTGGGAGAGAAAATATGGTATTGTACGCCTTAGCTACAATGGAGACATCTGTGGGCTTTTGATGTTGGACGTTTTCCTGTTTGCTTATTCTTATCTTTTATTTCGGGCAAAAGCGTTGTTTAATGTAACTTTCTAATTTTACTTATTTATTTTCATGATTTAGCGTGTCACCATTGACAAAAAGGTAATCTAGTCCTGAAAAATTCCCAACAATAGGTGTAGAATTTATAAAGAAAAATTATAAAAATCTCAAGGTTGAGAGGAGGGGGAATAGTATCATAGATCGTAATCACTATGGAGACATCTATGGACTTTTGATGCTTGACGTTTTCATGACGTTTCATTTACACATGACGTAAAAATGCTTGACGTAAAAATGCTTGACGTTTTCATGTATGCATCATTTACACATGACGTTTTCACATGACGTGAAAATGCTTGACGTAAAAATGCTTGACGTTTTCATGTATGCATCATTTATACATGACGTTTTCACATGACGTGAAAATGCTTGACGTTTTCATATATGCATCATTTACACATGACGTTTTCACATCATTTACACATGACGTTTATACATGACGTTTTCATGTATTCATCATTCTCTTCTTTTACACATATTCCTTTATTCTATATAGGCTCACCAAAGTCAAAGATGAGTATGTTATTTCCGAAGCCTGATCCTCCCGTGCGGGCCAACGCAGCTGCCCAAGCGGCGAATAGAGCTTTTCAGAAGGCATTATCCCGGTTTCAAGCAACTGCCATACAACTTAAATCAAAGCTAATCAATCTCAAAGAGCAGTCAACGTCCATTGATGGAGAAGATAATGTCGCTTGCACAGACACAGGTTAGTGTCGTAGCTGTTTGCATACATGCCGGCCATTGTAGGGGGAGTGGGGGCGCTCCCTCAAAACAGTAAGTTGTACAAAACATGTGGCCCGGTCCCATCTTTTAGGGCTTTAACTAATGAAGGTTGATAGATTGCCAAGGATCAAAATCGTGGGTAACACGGTAGGGGGGAGGCTCTTCCAAAGGAAACGCTGCAGAACAAAAAAAGTATTTCCTTTTAATTCCTAATGTTTTGATATTTATGATGTTTGTAGCTGCGTTTGTGGGAAATAAAATTATATGATAAAAAGTGATTTATAAACATAGGTGATAATAGGTGATGTGGAAAATTAAACTGAGATAGGTAATTGTTGAATTTTTAAGTATTAAAAGAAATTGGAAAATCTTGGATGGGGTAAACAATGAAGCTTTGAACAGTTTGTGATTAAGGAGGAGTGTATGTAACTATGTTGCTCTCGGGCGACTCGATGCTGCAATAAGTTGGTAGTAGTAGAAGTAGTAGTAATCATTTAGCTTTTCTTGGCATGGAGTTTGCATACATGCCAGCCATTGTAAGGAGGGAGTGAGGGCACTTCCTTAAAACAGTAAGTTGCACAAAACATGTGGCCCGGTCCCATCTTTTAGGGCTTTAACTAATGAAGGTTGATAGATTGCCAAGGATCAAAATCTTGGGTAGCACGGTAGGGGGAGGGGCTCTTCCAAAGAAACGCTGCAAAGCAAAAAAAGTTGTTCCATTTAACTTCTAATTTTTTTTTATATTTATGATGTCTGTAGCTGCGTTTGTGGGAAATAGAATTATATTATAGGAAAGTGATTTAGAAACATAGGTGATAATCAAAAGCGAAATGTTTATGTGATTAATTGAAACTTCCTGCACTTTATAACATCAATATGAATCTTTATTTTTGTATATTCCCTACAGCCATATGTGGGACAATTAGGGGAATGGGTCGACTTGTCACAAAAATGACCATAAACGTCACAAAGAGCGTAATTACCAAATCGTGCTTTTGACCATCCATCTAGGGTCAAATGTGAAGCAGGTCTTACCCGACTGAGAGAGCAAGAGTTCAGAAAAAAAATTTTAAAGGAAATTGGAATATCATAGATGGGGTAAACAGTGAGGCTTTGAACAGTTTGTGATCAAGGAGGAGTGTATGTAGCTATGTTGCTCTCGGGTGACTCGATGCTGCAATAAGTTGGTACTAGTAGCAGTAATAGTAGTCATTTAGCTTGTCTTGGAATGGGGGACCCCTAGTAGTCATACAAGTTGTCTTGGGTAATTGAACTGGTAATTAAAAATAGGCTAGTAGTGTGGAAAATTAAGCTGAGATGGGGAATTGTTAAATTTTTAAGTCTTAAAAGAAATTGGAATATCATGGATGGGGTAAACAATGAAGCTTTGTGCAGTTTGTGATCAAGGAGGAGTGTATGTAGCTATGTGGCTCTCGGATGACTCGATGCTGCAATAAGTTGGTACTAGTAGCAGTAGAGGTAGTCATTTAGCTTTTCTTGGAATGGAGGATCCATAGTAGTCATACAATTAGTTTTGTGTAATTAAACTGTTAATTAGAAATAGGATAGTAGTGTGGAAAATTAAGTTGAGATAGGCAATTGTTGAATTTTTAAGTTTTAGAGGAAATTGGAATATCATGGATGGGGTAAACAGTGAAGCTTTGAACAGTTCATAATCAAGGAGATTGAAAATTAAGTTGAGATAGGCAATTGTTGAATTTTTCAAATTCTATTTCGTTGATAGAAAAAGTTAATATTTATAATTTTTATCGTCGCAAATTAGATAGGAAAGAAACTTATATCAGAACTCATTAGTGACGCTCTTTGAATTTTACAATAGAAATTTGCAGCTTAGCGTGTTTCATAAAAATAAAAAAAAAATTTCCTTGATTGGACGTTAAAATACGAGCTTTGAACTATGACGAGCTTTAAGGAATCGTTCTTCCTTATGTTAATCGCAACGGAATTTAATCGGAATCGTAATAATTAACGCTAGTTGTAATTGTTATTCAGTTAGTGAGCTAGTTGATTAGTTAGTTAGTAGTGAGTTGTAATTGTTATTCAGTCAGTTAGTTGAGCTATAAAGAATCACTACCAAAATGTAAATTTTCGACGGATTTTTTATTTTATTGGAGAAACACTGGTGACTTATAAATGCCATCTCAGAAATCAATTATTCCTTTCTAATGATAATATCCAGTAGACGAGGGTTTGAGTCCTGGGGTCTTGGATGTTTCCGTTTATTTGCTTCGGGAAGGGGTCAGTTTTTGACTCGGTGAGCTTAGCCAGAGTCAACACAGCTCCAAATAGCGTTTTTCAATTCCAAATTAACATTCTGGCGACGGGCAAGGTTTGATACCCATACCCGCACACAGGGCGGGATGGTTTACTACCAAGTTCGTCTTTGGGACTGTCACCCATGGAACAATAAAGAAAATGGCATAAACTGCATGTAAATATTTTATAATCATCAAAAATGTTTATAAACAAGACAAAGGCCGCCTTGTGAAAACTGCAGTTTGGTTTTTTTATAGCTGTAATCTTAATTTTTTTATTTCAAAAATTAATTAATTAATTAAAATTAATTAATTAATCAATTTTAATTAATTAAAAAAAATAATTTATTTTTATTTTTAATTTCAAAAATTAATTAATTGAAATTAATTAATTAATAAATTTTAATTAATTTCAAAAATTAATTTGTCTAAATTTGAATTTCAATTTCTCAAACTCTGCTGTGTAACTGCTGTACTTGCTGAAGGACTAGTAGTTTTTAAATCCCGTGAAATTCACCTTGAACTGCCATGGTTGCCTCTTGTTTGTTTTCCATATTCTTTGATGGGTACGGGACAATTTTTATTGAAAATTCTTTTTTGGGCATATTTTCACGAAAAAGAATCGAAAAATTAAGAAAAACCTCCCCTAGATATTGCAGTAAATCCCCCTTCTACATTTTCGGGAATTGGCGCCCCAGGTGCGCAATGCACATTGGTAGTTTAAGGAATTATTTCCAAGCGACACTGTTCTATTTCACCATTATTGGCGCTATTCGTCTTACTATTAGCCAGAAATAAAGAATTCTTATAACCGTTTCCCGCTAGGTAAGACATTTACGAGGTAAGGCTAGGTAAGACCTATACCATTTAAGACGGGGCAAATAAACGGGACGAGGCTTATAAGGAAAGAATGACGTTGTATCTTTGAATCATCTTATACCTGCATTAAGGAAAGGCAGGATCTGCTCTTTTAAAAATATGTATAAGCTTTCTAAGCTTAGATCACACAACTGGTGTAGTTACCGTTTTTTATTGGATTCGTAGCTGGCTTACGTAAAGTAAGCCAAGCTTACTGGCTTAATTTTCTTTACTGGCAAATAACGATAGCTATTATTCCTCATTTCTTGGTAATATCTTGGTAAATTCTTGGTAAATAGGTAAATTCTTGGTAAATAGGTAAATTACCATTTCTTGGTAAATAGGACGAATGATGCTAGAAGCAAAAAGATAGATACCGAAAAATTTGTTCATAACCTTATATTTGTTATGGCTTTTTTTTTCTTTTTTTATTTTTGCCCAAATGAAACTTTTGGGTAGAAACTTTGGGTTTCAGAAGAACAAAATTTGTAGATTTCCTTTTTTTTTACATTGAGCTGATTTTGTGTGTACTGCTTTGTCTTTTGAGTGTATAATTGTTTTGAACTATCTAGATCTAGAGCTATTCCAAATTTCTATTCAGCGCCTCAGAGTTGAAATCCTTTGCCCGTTAGGACGGTGGCTCGAGTCCTTGTGTCGCTTGTTATTTGGTTTGGAAGGGGGGTAAGTGGTGGGACTCTGTAAGCTCAGCCAGAGTCAACCCAGCTCTAAATGGGTACATGGAGATAACTCTCGAAAGTAAACAGGATAGCATGCAAAGTCACAAAATGGCTCGCCCCCAACTCCCCATTGCACTTCCTGACCGAAGGGCCATGAAGCAGAGATTAGCACCGCGAATAGGGACTGTAAAGTCCAATGCCATATTAGTTTCTTTTCTATTTATTTTTTTTACGTTTTGTTTTCTCAAAACATAAGAAATCATACGTTTTTGCAAATTTTTGACAATTAGATTTTTTTACTTCAATATGAACGAATTTCATAGTCACAGAATGGTCACAAAATAGTCACAAAATGCAAAATCGTAAGATGGCTCGCCCCCAACTCCCCATTGCACTGCCTGACCAAAGGGCCATGAAACAGAGATTAGCACCGCGAATAGGGACTGTAAAATCCAATGCCATATTAGTTTCTTTTCTATTTATTTTTTTACGTTTTGTTTTCTCAAAATATAAGAAATCATACGTTTTTGCAAATTTTTGACAATTAGATTTTTTTACTTCAATATGGACGAGTTTCATAGTCACAAAATGGTTAATGGATTGAAAGGGTTAAAAATATTCTGCAGCAAAAAAAGACATTTAAATTAATGACTATTTAAATTTAAATCAATGGTTAATTAATTCAATAACAATCAAATCGTGTCAGATATTCCAGTGACTATAAGTTTCTCTCATATTTGCAAACCAAGTCTAAACACGTATGTGTCTTAAAATAATAATAATAGAAATAAATAAAAATGGTGTAACTGAATGAGTATGAGTCTGTCCAAAAAATGTTATTAATGCTTTTTGTCCTTGTCATTGGCAATCCAGTTTAAATGTTATTAAATTTCATATATATTTATATCAAATTGTATTATTTTTGCATTTATTATGTTATGTTTGATAAATTTTATATTATTTATTCGATCTATAAATAATAATATAATAATCCATCTGTAAATAACAATATTATAATAAATAAATAAAAACGGTGTAACCGAAAAAAAAAAATCATAGTTCAAATAATAAGTCTCCCAAAAATGTTATTACTGCTTTTGATCCTTTTCATTGGCAATCCAGTAAAATGTTATTAATTTAAATTTTATTAATTTTCATATATATTTCTATCACATTGTATTATATTTGTATTTATTATATTATGTTTTATAAAGCTTATTTATATAAAATTTATGTTTACATATATATATATATATATATATATATATATATATATATATATATATATATATATATATATATATATATATATATATATATATATATATCATGTATATATATATTTCATCTACTTTTTTCAGGTCACATTTACGAGGATGTACTCCCACCGCCCGACAATATTCCAGTCCTTAGATATGCTAAGAAACAAGAATATTTGTAAAAAGTTTCAAAAATTGTATCATTCTATCGGATTTATTAGGTTTTTTAATTGTCGCTGATACTGTATATTTTTAACTGTTTTTAACTTATGTCACTAATCTTTTCATACTGAAATTTTGAAGTTGAATTTTTTTTAACGATGATTAAAGCTGAATCTTTTTTAGTTCGAATATCAGAATTTGAGATCATATGATTATTAAACATATGATGATTAAATAAATGTATGATTATTTAATTTTTTATTTGTTTGAATTTTTTTTCAAACATGATTTTTATTATTTTTATTTTATAATTTCTTCATTTTATATGATAATTTTTTCAAGCGTGTATGATTATTAAATATATAATGGTTAAATAAATGTATGTTTATTGAATTTTTTATTTGTTTGAATTTTTTCAAACATAATTATTTTTATTTGATAATTTTTCCATTTTGTATGATAATTTTTCAAGCATATATGATTATCAAATATATGATGATTAAATAAATGATTAGATAAATTTTATTAAATTTGTTATTTGTTTGAATTTTTTTTTGGGGGGGGGGGGGGCTCTCTCTTTTTCTGAGTAGTAACCACAAAAAACAAGTTTCATTTTGTACCATTTTTGAATGTGTATTCCATTTCCATTCTCTGAGATTTTTTTTAGAAATTTTGTCAAGTCCTTCTGCCTGGCTTGAATGACCGAGTTTTACTAAAAATAGTTTTTTAGATCTAAACTATAAACTAAAAACTATGTCAAATATTCATTAGAAATGCAGCAGTTTTGTTCCCATAAATTTTTTATAATTTAACCTATTATGAATCAATTTTTATAATTTTTCTTATTTACGGACTCTTAGAAATTTTATTGGTATTTGCCTAGAGAACTAGCTGGAGAAAAGGAAACATGTTAGAAAACAATTCTTACTTCATAATATGTAGAATATAGTCAACTTATTGTATCTTTTAAAATGCGTCGAATACATTTATCTTCACTTATTTTTTTGTTTTTCCGATTTTTCTAATATATTCAATTTTTTTCAATAGCTTTTCTTCTGTTTTATATCATCCCTGAAACAGCGCATCCTTTACAAAATTTATTTGCTGACAACGTTAAAATAACTGCTGTGGCGTTAACACAAAATTCATGATAAAAGTCAAGATAATTTTATGAAAAAAAAAATTAGATAGCGCATTGTTTTAGAAAAAAACGGCTAAAATCTTGAGTTGACAGTGCTGCATTTAGCAGATTTTTCAAAATTAACATATTATTGGGAAATACTGAAAAGTTTCGTAGAAAAAGTGGAAAAACACTGGAATAAGTGAATACAAAGGTTAGCTGCATACAAAATGTATTAACTTTAATTACTCTGCATATTTTGAAGTAATAATTGTTTTCTTAACATGTTTCCTTTTCTCCACGTTGTTCTCTAGGCTTATACCATTTTATTTTGCTGCCAAATTGCAAAGTTTTTCTGTTTGATAATCTCTGTTAAAAAAAAGAATTAATTTAATGTTAAAAATTAATAATTTTTAATTAATATTAATTAATATTAATGTTAAAAAGAGTCGGAAATGCGGAAAGACGAATCAAAGTTTAACTATCAGAATGCTTCCCAGGATCTAGAATAAAAGAGATTGTCCCCAAACTATGACGATTGTCATTTATTAGACTAAACAGTTAATATAAATAGACCTAAATTTCTGAAGCTTAGCCTGGAACCCTCTCTTAGTGAAAGCTTTGACTTTGTTCTTCTTTTTTTTACCACTTTAGAATTGATTTAGAATTTTGCACTAAGGTTATAAATATAAAAAAGAAACATTTCTTTTTGCGCAACTTGCGAAATCGTTTTGGCTTTTGTTTTTTTGTCTTTTGCAACACTGTCGGCGGGGTTAACTTACTTGTTGAATTAATGCCACGCTAGACAATTGTCACTCAAAACGTTAAAACTCAGTTTAAAGGAGTCTATACTACGTTTACGCTATACTTATAAATACAAAGAAAAGTTGAAACAAAGGGGAATTTCAACGTTCGTTACTCCTATCATGGGAAATCACGGAAACTCCAACGAACTTTTACGCTAAGGTTATAAATAAAAAGAAAAACGCAAACTAAGGGGAGTTTCAACACAACTCCCTTTAAAACAGTTTTACGCTATGATTATAAACAGAAAGACAAACCACAAAAAAGTGGAGTTTCAGACAAATGGGAGTTTCAACAAAAATCCATTCAGGAAGTTTTATTCTAAGCTTATAAATATAAAAATAACCTGAATGAAGGGGTCCCAACATTCATTACTCCTATCATGGGAAATTGTTGTAAATATCTTTAAAGGAGTTTTACGTTAAGTTTACAAATAAAAAGAAAAATGGAAACAAAGGCAAATTTCTACACCCCTCCCTTTAAAATCGTTTTATGTCAAGCCTGTAAATGTAAAGAAAGACAAAATCAGAGAGATAAAAAAAAATCTCAAAATGAAGGAAACAAACGGGACTTCGGCCAGTAAAAGGAAAATACAAACTAAAACGTCTCATAAAACGTCGGTATAAAGCAAGGTGTCCAACGCTACAAACAACGGTACAATCGAGAATAATCTAAAATTAAATAAAATCTAAAACAAGAAACAAAAAGAAAAAATGTATACGATTGATGTTATTGGGATTGAACACCACACAACCTAAAGAGAGTTACTAAAGAGACTGGCTAAAATGAAAGAAAACGAATGTGAAATTATCCTTTCAATCATAAAATAATCAATTTTCTTTTGTTTTAGTGTTCATTTGCTTCAGTATTCTCATTAAAGCAACTCTATTTAGCTCCTATTTAGATTGTTTTGCTCTATAGATCTACATTTAGCTCTATTTTGCTCAATCACGCTTTCAACAATCGTATATATGGATTTTTGTTTCTTGGTTTTAGATTTTATCTAATTTTAGGTTAGCTCAGATTTTATCTTTGTTTCTTAACGTTGAAGATGCCTAAAGAAAGACAGAAACTAAATGTTTCATCAACACTCCCTTTTAAAAACTTTAGTCAAACTTATAAATAGAGAAAAATAAAATGAGAAAAAGAGATAAACAGAGATAAGAAATTAATAAAAAGAGAAAACAGAAATAAATGGGGTTCGAACAGTTCTTACTCCTTCGATATGAAATTATTGAAGCTCCTTTTAAATGAGGTTAGTGGTGGGGATCTGCTTGAGGATTATCTGTAGTCTTAACATCTTTCTTTTACTTTCATTTTGAGTATGGCTTTCATTTTGATTTTACTTTCATTTTGATTTATTTTCTTATTTGCTTTATTTTCTTTTTATTTTATTTACTTTTATTTTGAGTTTTAGAGAAATACAGCACTTTTTTTTGCTGTTTGTTTAAGTGGTTTTAATAGCTCGTATGTTTGTACTCCTTATTATAGTCAGATATAATATAGAGACAGAACTCCAGTTTTATTTTGGAGTAAATATCAATTAACTCTTATCCATTATAGGAGTTGAGAGTTTAACTACTGTAAGGTATATACCCGGGTTGGGGTCACACATCCTCCGAAAATCAAAGTTGTTACAGTTTTTTTCCCAGAATTCCTTGTTTTCATAATTAATATAATTCGTTTTTTGTTTCAGTTATTTTAAATCCATGCTTTTTCATCCATGAAAACACATTCCTGTACACATTGCTTAATACTCGTACAAAACTTAGCGAAAAATTGTTTACTAGTTACACTCAAGTCTGGCAATGTAGGGTATTATTCAAAAATTGCATTTTGGGAGGGGGAAGGGTAAAAGCTCATCTAGGTCATAGCTTTTCCAGAGTAGGGTGGTGGGTCCATGGGAATTAGATTCTCCGAGTTCACCCAGAAAATTAACGTTGGCAATTAGACATACGTTAACACGAAATACAAATCGTTGCTTTTCGTTAACGTTAACCTTCAGGGAGACTCGGGGAAACCTCGAAAAACTTTAGGATACTGGAAGCACAGGTTCAGAGATTAGTTTAATTATCGTTTGTTCAAAATTGTACTTATTGATGATTTAGCGTGTTGAATTGTGTCCTACACCCTTCCCCTCATTGCAAAAAGTTTTTCTATGTCAAATAAAATATTATATTCACATGTCTACAGGTATAGATGTTAAAAAGGCGGGGCGTAGCATCTCAAGCATCGCCAGGAAATTGCTTAGGAGGGATGGGGGTTACCTACCAGTAGCTTTGTTTTAGTGATATTGACGATTTAGCGTGTTGAATTATTTGATTCTCCTCTTTTTCTAACTTTTCCCACATTATCTTTTGCTTTTTTTTTAACTAAGCTACCTGATTTCCGTCCTTGTTTGTTTTACATAGATATAGTGTTGACAATCATAATCTTCACGTATTTAGAAGCCTGTCTGACCCAGTGATATTTCTTTCTTTTTTTACTCCCTCTGCAGACAGGTAAATTTTGTATTGCTGTGTACACGCTGTAAGTTTTTGAAATTAAAATTGAATTTAATTATGTTTTACTGGTTTAAATAAAATCTTTTGTCGATATGGCTATAGAATATTTATCAAATAAGATAATCATAGCAAACTATTTGGCTATCGAATATCAAAATTTAAGATGTTAAATTTTCAAACCCTGTAAAAATGTCTGCAGGTGCCCTTGTTAGTAAATTTTTGTTTGAATCGGCAAGAATTAGGGGGTGAAGGATTTAGTGATTTCTGAGGTATGATCCTGAGAGGGTTTCTGGGATGAGACCTAGAGCCGTTCAAAGGGGGCGTGGCAGCTACCCCGGGCGCTGCGACTGGGGGGTTGCCCACTTTTATCAATTTTTTAATTTGATTTCACTTTTTTGTTTATATTCGAGACGGGGGGGGGGCACTGTTATTAATTTTTCCCCGTGCACCACCAGCCCTAAAAAAGGTTGTGATGAGGCTTGGGGGTCCCCCCCCCAAAAAAAAAGACCGAAAAAAATTATTCTTAAAAGATGTTTTTTTTTTTGTTAAGGAGAAACCTCTCTGACACTGAAAATTTTTGTAGGTGCTTTTGTTAGTAAATTTTTGGTTCGTATCATTAGGAATAAAGTATGAGGCATTTAGTGTTTCCTGAATCATTATAAATATTTTCCGAGACTGCACTGGCTAAGTGCAGAAACAAAGATAAAGTAATTCACAGCCGGTAAAGGAAGAAGAAAAATGCAAATTTTTCGGCCAAGATCTCTGCTCAGCCATGTTTACAAAAGAAAATTAATATTCAAATAAGTAGATAAAAATTTTTTTTTAGTAGATTAGATTCGTCGTATTAGTAGATTAGATTAAGTAAGTAGTAAATTTAAAGTAGATTAAAGATTGCGGAACAAAATAAAAAGACATTTTAAAAAAGAAGAGAAAGACAATCTTCTTTATGAATTGAAAAATGACCATTTTCGTTGTTAAACATTTATAAATAATAAACGGACTTGAACTTAACATAGTTATCGCATTTAGAAGGCGAAAAAAGTAAGGGTTGTCGTTCTTACTGTCCATCTCTGGTCATTGCGCAGTTTACAAAACAATGAATGAAATAATATCTTCGAAATGAGGAAGTACTAGGACACCCCAAGGAACACTGATTGCTGCTCGAGGTTCTTTGTTTTGGTTCTTCTTCCAAATGAACTACAAGCAAATCAATTTCAATTCATGTTGCATTATGAGGTAAGTGCAATAGGACAAATAAATTGCCACAACAAACTAAGGAAAAATAAATAATATCCCTTAGGTTTGGAGACTTCAGACCCAACAAAAAAGAGATTTCCTAGAACCCCTAGGTGACTCTTCCGAGGGTCGTAACCCAACGTTTATAAAAAAATCGATGAAGATGTATGAAATGCCTTCAAAGTAAATAAAAGCTTGGCCATTTCAGCTGAAACTGTTTAGCTCGAAATTGTTTGTAAAAAGGCCCAAAGGGTATGGGGAGCGAGTCGGTACAAATTAAAATTTAATTTGCCTTTCCCTTGCATATAAACTCACAATGACTCGAACAACAAATTGCCAAAAAAAACTTAATACTCTAACTATAAAAATGTTGATTTTCTTGTAAGGCCTTCTTTTTTGTTTTTTGGCGAAAAAGAACAACTAATCAAAATTTTGTTGTTGTAGGCATTGCTTTGAGTTTCTTTACATCCCCAAAGAGGTCATTTGGGAGGGGGAGCACGTGCCCCCTAGATTTTGAATTTTCATTGGAAAATGTCGCAGTTTCGAGAATATTGAGTAGAATCAAAGTTCTTACGGCAATATTTTCTTCTCCAGAAAATGTCTTTTAGCCATTATCCCTCCAAACAGAATGAATCTCCGACCTAGTTTGTCTACAGACTTTTCATCATGAATACCTTTTACTTTTAAAATACCGCGTTTTCCAAAGAATTTTTTTCTCTCATAGAGCCTCTTCCCCCAGAAGTTCTTGTTATTATTCAAAATATTTCGTTCGCCCAAGCGAAAATAACTCATGTTCTACTGCTTTTTATCCCTGCATTTCTTTTACTTGTCAAAATGTACCATTTCCATGGAAAAAACAGCTGTATCTCCTATGGTCCCTACCCTGAACTTCCCTTCCTAGAAGAAACCCTACCTTCCCTTCCCTACCCTGAACTACCTAGAAGACTTTTCTAATCTTGTCAGATTTTCCAAGAGACAAAATGTTAAGCTTTTCCAAATTAGAAAAAAAATGAAATATTAACGGGCCCAAAATAAGCAGTTCGACGAAATAGAATATACCGGACTAGTCTCCGTTTGGTAATATCTAAAAAAAAAAATTGTTTACCCTTGCATAAACAACCAATGCTGTCTAATTGACGTCACTAGCATATTCTCGGCATTAGTTTAAAGAATAGGGAGTAAAATCAAAATTTTAAGAGCAATGGTAAGCAACAGTAACGTTCCGAGAAGATATGTTCTAATAGTCATGCCTCCAAACATGTTTGGACCAGCAACAGGAAGAACAGACCAGCAACAGGCAGAGTTTTTATTTGAACATACTGATTCACACGATTCTTTCTTATATAGTGCTCAAACCCCTTTATTTTGCAGCATCTTTATCTGGTCAACCACCGACTGGATCATATATTATTGCCTGCTCAGTTGTATGTCCGTATCTGAATCCTACTCATGGTTAGGGCAAAAAATGTTACGACCCTCTAAATAATAAAATAGATATATTTCTATAACACACCTAATAGGAACCACAAAGATTGACCTAACCTGAACCATAAAGATTGACCTAACCTTGCAGCTTCTCCACATTTACACACTGGTGTCACTTTGCTTCTTATAAGACAGACAAATTCTAGAAGTTTAACAGGCCAAAGATTTTTCGTAACTTAGAGATACTATGAAACTATGACTATGTAGAGACTCTCCGTAGATAACTTCGAAGACCACACTGCCTTTCCATGACGAAAGTAAAATTGAGTTTTACTGCTGATGATGAACACTATATATGTGTTCGAAATATCCAGTTAAAAGTTTTATATCTATTCACTGTCAATTAAAAGGTTTCATCCATATTTTGAACTGTTTTACTTTTGTAGTACAGCAATTTCCTTGCCGGTAATACTTTTTGTCCAATATGTCCAACATTTGGGCTCAGTTACCTATTACAACCATTTTGTGTAAGGAAACATAACTTGCAGGGTAGTGCAACAGGTAGAGAAATCCCAGAAAGTGACTGAATATTCCGTGAAGTGCCGGTAAATTCCACAATGGAATATACCGGACCGGTCTCTGTTTGGTAATATATATATATATATATAAATTTGTTTACCCTTGCATAAACAGCCAATGCTGTCTAATTGACGTCACTAGCATAGTCTCGGCATTAGTTTAAAGAATAGGGAGTAAAATCAAAATTTTAAGAGCAATGGTAAGCAACAGTGACGTTCCGAGATTAGTCAAAAACTAGACCTCCGTTGCCTGTGCAACGGGAAGTGTTGCAGCAACTGTGCCCTGTTCCTTAGGGCACAGTTGCGGAGCAACACGTGCAACTGTGCCCTACGGGACACAGTTGCGGAGCAACAGTCTCCATTATGTCCTTCAGAGGACATTTTTCTAATGCGGCTTCGATTGTTATCTTGAAGCATCTTTGATATGGTTTTATTTCGAGCTCCTACTAAACTGAGTTTGGTGAAATGTTTAGCTGGTCCAGAAATAAACGACAATTATTTTATCTCTAAAACGTTTACTTCCGAAACTAGGGCCGTCTTAACTTGACGCCAATTCGAAGTATTATGTTTCGAGACGCACATTTCGGGAATTATTTCCGGGAAATCTGAAAGAGATACGGAAATAACGTCTTATAGTTTTCTGCTTAACTTTTGATGGTCTAAACTAGGAAAATATAAAACAAACCAAATTCACCAAAAAATTTAAATTGCCCCGAGGGCATGACAAAACTTCCAAATAGAAAAACCCAAAGAAGGAATTTTATTTCGGAGAAACTATTGTAAGCTCCAGTTGATAGGAGATGGAGACCTGTCGAACCGCGTTGGAAAAAAAATTCTAGCTGGTCCAGAACAGAAGTTACCTCTAGAACGTCGAAACTTCGGAAATTATTTCTTAGAGAACGAAGCAACTTGGTATATAGAACACTTCACTTCTTCTTGCATACTTTTCATAGCACTACTCGATAAAAATATAAGAAACATCAAAATCGAAAATTTGAGAAAATTCAAAAAAAAAAAATTGGAACGAGATGGACTTTTCCGGAATTATTTCCGGGAAATCTGTAAGAGCTACGGAATTTTGTGCTCCGGTTCTCGAAGAGACAAATGAAAGTTCTGCATGAGTTCAGCATAACTGTATTTCTAACAAGTTTATTTCCGAAGCTAGGGTCGTCTGAACTTGACGCCAAACATCGAACGCACAGTTTCTAAGAAAAAAACGGTTTTATTTTTTTTCATGGAAAACTGTTAGAAATTTTAGGAACTTCTCTGGAACTTTTTTACTCTGTTTCACGTTTCCCTTCCCTCTGAAAAATCTCAAATTTTTAACTCTTACCACTTCGGAGCTACAGGTCGCTGATCACGGTGAAAAAAACAAAAAAAAACAAAACAAAAAAAACTACGAAAGCAGTAGTGTTGCTCCGCAACACAATGAAAGTGAACTCCCATAAATCTCACATTATGACATTCAGTTTTCTTAACTCAAAACCATCATTTGTGACCCCAATACCTAATGAAATAACTGTAATAAAAACTAAACTCTTAGGGGTCACACTGACTAGCGATTTGAAATGGGATGACCACATTTGCTCTATTATTAAACAGGCTAGTACATCTCTGTCTCTCCTTAAGCTATTTGCTAAATTTTCTTGCCCAAAAGCACACATCCTCCGCCTTTATACATTTTTTATCCGTCCACAGCTTGAGTATACTTGCCCAGTGTGACATTTCGGTCTTATCTTGGATCAGTCCAATAGACTAGAAATTATCCGGAAGAGAGCCCTGATAATCATTTACGGTCAGGACAAAGTGCCTTACATTTTCCTTCTCAAGGAATTCCACCTCTCGACCGTGGCAGCCCGACGTGTTACTCTTTGTACCAATTTCGGAAATAATCTGCGTTGTAACCCACGCTTTCAATGTATACTCCCAGCCGATTATGGGCCTCCAAAGCCCCGTTTACCTCGATCAAAAGCACAAAAAATCCCAGTTTTAAATCCTATTAATGCAAGAACTGAGCGCTACAGAAAGAGCTTTGTACCAGCGTTTGTTGAAATATTAAATAAATGAAATTTGTAATGCATCATGTTAATGTGTCATTTATATTGTTAATGTGTTAGTTTTAATGTTTCATCTTTATCTGACATTCTATTGACATTACTCTATTCCTATACTTATTTTTATTCATTTTACTTATGTACTTATTTTTATTCATTGTACTTATGTGCTTATGTTTTTTTATATACAATGTAGGCTAGCTGACAGAAAGTAACAAGTTCGGCAGTTCTTTTGTGATGTGAGAGTTTGCTTGTTAATAAAGTACTATTCTATTCTTTTCAAGATGTGTTCTAACAGCCATACCTCAAAACAGAATGAACACGACTTAACTTCTCCAGACATCACCATGAATATTTTTTCAAAATACCTCGTTTTACAGGGCAAAATTTCATTTTATTTCTCCTACAGCTTCTTCCATCAGAACTCGTTTTTTAAAATATTCCTTCGCCTAAGCAAAAATAATTCGTGTTCACCTGCTGCTTTTTATAACTGCATTTCTTTTATTTGCTTAAATTTCTCGTTTTCCAGTGGAAAAATATTCATTTTCCTCAAAGACCTCTTCCCCTTGAACTTCCAGCTATTTTACTTTTTAGTCTTGGCCTATTTAGCCTGTACAAAAGACAAAATGATATATAACTTTTCAAAATTAAAAAAAAAACGATCGTTTAGGTCCCTAAACAAGCAGTTTGACGAAACGGGATATACCGAACCAGTCTCTGTTTATTTATATTTCAAAAAAAAAAAAAAAAAAAAAAAAAAATCTTGCTTGCATAAGCATAAACACCTTGTGTTCATCATCAACTTTAAAATCCTTGGGCTTTTATTTGTCAAAATACATGGTATTCCCGGGCAAGAAGCCTTTATTAAAGCCACAAAGAATAAAAGTAACAAAAATGACACATTTTTTCTCTAGATTATTATATAAAAGCTTCTTGTCCTGGCCAAACTGCAAAGGGCTTTATTTAGTGCTGCTTCCTTCTGAAAGAACATCCTATAAATAAAAGTAAATTATTAGTCTGTAATTTAGTTGATACATGGTTTATTATGACACTTAATTTATAATACATGGAAATCCTTAAATAGAATCAGAAAACCGTATTATAATCAAATATATAATTACTTGACATACAAATACATAATTAGTGATATAGGTATTATAACATATAACTTTTAACACAAACACACCTATTGCAGATGCCCTTTCTATCAGCCTTCCTCATGTTTCTTCAGGTACCCATTTAGAGCTGGGTCGACTCTGGCTGAACTCAGGACCATCACGTATGGGAGAGAGGGGGGACGCCCCCTTCCCAATGTTTTTGGTCACTCAGTAAAAAACAAGAGCTAAGAGCTCATATGGCACTTGTGACGAGGCGAGAAGAGCTAAGAGCCAAGAAATCATATGGTATGAACTCTAACAAAATTCTAAGAATCAATAGATTGATTTAAAAAGGAAACTAAGAGGCTTAATGCCAGTCAGGATTTAAAATAAGAGCTCTGAGTCACGATGTCCTTCTAAATATCAACATTCATTAAGATCCGATCACCCACTCGTAAGTTATAAATACCTATTTTTTTCTAATTTTTCCTCTCCCTTTAGCCCCCCAGATGGTCGAATCTGGGAAAACGACTTTATCAAGTCAAATTGTGCAGCTCCCTGACACACCTACCAATTTTCATCGTCCTAGCACGTCCAGAAGCACCAAACTCGCCAAATCACTGAACCCCTCCCCCCAACTCCCCCAAAGAGAGCGAATCCAGTACGATTCTGTTTATGACGTATCAAGGAAATTTGTTTACTCTATCCACCAAGCTTCATCCCGATTCCTCCACTACAAGTGTTTTTCCAAGATTTCCCCCTCCAACTCCCCCCAATGTCAAAAAATCTGGTCGGGATTTGAAATAAGAGCTCTGAGACAAGAATTCCTTCTAAAAAATCAAATTTCATTAAGATCTGATCATCTATTCGTAATATAAAAATACTCCAATTTTCACGTTTTCCAAGAATTCCGGTTTCCCCCTCCAACTCCCCCCAATGTCACAGGATGTGGTCGGAATTTAAAATTAGAACTTTAAAGCACAAGATCCTTCTAAATATCAAATTTCATTAAGATCTGGTCACCCTTTCGTAAGTTACAAATACCTCAATTTTCAAAATTACCCCCCCCCCCCCCCCCAATTCCACCAGAGAGCAGATCCAGTCCGGTCATGTCAGTCACGTATCTTAGACAGGTTTCTATTCTTCCCATCCAGTTTCAACCTGATCTCACCGCTTTAAGCATTTTCTAAGATTTCCAGTCCCCCCAACTACCCCCCCAATTACGCTTGATCCGGTTAAGATTTAAAATAAGAGATCTGAGTTACGAGATCCTTCTAAATATGAAGTTTCATGAAGATCCAATCACTCCTTCGTAAGTTAAAAATACGTCATTTTTTCTTATTTTTCAGAATTAACCCCCCCCCCCCCCAATAGAGCGGATCCGTTCCAATTATGTAAATCAGGTATGTAAGACTTCTGCACTGCTTATTTTTCCCACCAAGTTTCATCCCGATCCCTCCACTCTAAGTGTTTTCCAAGCTTTAGGTTTCCCCCTCTCAACTCCCCCCCAATGTCACCAGATCCGGTCGGATTTAAAATAAGAGCTTTGAGACACGATATCCTTCTAAATATCAAATTTCATTGAGATCCGATCATCCGTTCGTAAGTTGAAAATACCTAATTTTTTCTAATTTTTCAGAATTAACCCCTCCCCCAACTACCCCAAAGAGAGCGGATCCGTTCCGGTTATGTCAATCATGTATCTAGGACTCTAGAAGTAGCAAAACCGGGACCGACAGACAGACCGACAGAATTTTTACCGCAGCAGTTTTACCGACTCCTGCCGTGATCTTACAGATGGCACCACAATTTTCCATTTGGTTAAAAACCAGCATTAAAATAGTGACATGACATGCACCGAAATCTAAATCTCGGTTGGCAACTGCAACGGTTTTACCGACGCGTGCAGTGATTTTACATATAGTATTCAGAACAGACATTATGCTAATTTTGACAAAAAAAGTCGGTAAAACTGACCAGCCAGTCGGTAAAATTCTTGCTCCTCCTTAAATATTTTGGCTAGTAACGACCCTGGCTGAGCTTACAGGGTCACGCTAATAAGATATATATATATATATATATATATATATATATATATATATATATATATATATATATATATATATATATATATATATATATATATATATATATTCTGTGATATAAAAGAAAAAAAAGACCTACCTTCGGTCAACCTAGCCCTGCCACCAGTTGGTTGACACAAAACAGTGGAGCAACCAACACAAAGAACAACAGTCTGGGCATGGCTGAACACTGTAGTAATTTTATAGCATCCTAAAAAAGATTACTAGATTAGTTTGATGCTGTTTTATTTGATTGGGAATCAAAATTTGTCAGAAAATCTGCACCATACGTGGGAGGATCTTTCCATGGAGGGGGAGCCGGATATTCCAGCATTATTTGTCAGATCATAAACTAAAAATACCACTAGCGAGATTTTCTACAGGAGCTTTAACACAACCCTATTTCGCTGGACATGTGACTTAAGGTAATTAAACAAGTTTTACCTCAGGGTTTTTAAGCCTGTTAGCTCATGTTAAAAATTGATGTTGAGCACAAAAATGTAAACATTCAAGAACCCAGAGCCCAAACCCTTTAAATCTGGAAAACTGTAAATAATTAGTCATCTAATTATAGAAGTATTTACCTCAAAGTCTTATTCCAAAAAGGTAGTACTGTCTACTGATCATAGTAGCTTAATTTCCAGCATTGTGTTGCAACATATAAATCCTAAAACAAAACAAAAATACTTTTCCTCATGCTACACAAAAAAAGTTACTTTTTTTACAAGACTGAGAAACAAAATATAGGGCAGCCTGCAGCCATGACATAGAAGTTGTTGTTCAAATAGTTAAAACATATGACAGTCACATTCTGTCTTTTGCTTCTCAAAAACTTACATTTTTTCCCAACAGCAAGATTTATTTTTTGGGGGTTGGGGGTAGCACATTTGGAGGCATAACCATAAGATTAAAAAGATTAAATTATCCTACCATATGCACAGAAAACCAATCAAATTCATTTTTAATTTAGAATATATCAGTGTTGGCCAGCCATATTGGGACAAATAAAAATTAATTCGTCTTCAAATAGGGTGGGGTAAGATTTAAGGAAACTAGAACTTCTTGGAAGGTGCGAAGAGGGAGGCTTTGAATAGATTGGGAAAAATGAGGAGCAAATGTAGCTGTGTAGGCCTTAGGTTAATTGGTGCTGCAGTGAGTTGTTGGTAGTTAAATAAGTGTTTTCTCAGTTTTTTTCCTTCTTCCAATTGCAAGAACCATTCAGCTAAAATTTACTACATTAACCTATATTACTACATCAACAAAATGATTATCATCATAAGTTTTTATATCTTTTTGTTTTGGTTTTAGGTAATTGTTCAAAATGTTACTCACATCCATCACTTATCCTACTTTAATCCATCATTTAACACCAGAGCATGGTATACATATGTCATTAAAATATCTTTGAATTTCAAACACTAAATCTTTTATGCTATTTAACAGTGGTAAGTCTGGTGAACTATGTTGGCAATAATACACTTTCCCTCATGTACATTACCATCATTTTCAATCCAGGGATAAAAATATGCATTTGTTTGCTGATAATGCCAGAGTCTTTGGAATTGCAAACCATCAAACATCCAACATAACATAGAAGCTACAGGATTGGATTGAAGAAACATGTTGTTTCCTGGATATTCCAGTTTTGACCTAGTCAACAGGCACTAATATTCATAAAATTATATACGCTCTTGTTAGACCCCATTCCAATCTTACCATATGCCTAGCGGGTCCTTCTTGTCTGTAAAAGGCAAGGCATATTGCAAATGTTCAGAGACAAGCAAAAAGTTTGCAGGATCAGGCCTAGGATCAGATTCAGATGAGAACCACCATCTTCAGCAGAAGTCATAGAACCAGCAGTCATCACACAACGATACTCAAAGAAGCTGCTTAAATTAAGCTCCCAATTGAGAACCCATTAGGGAATTTTTCACAACGAGTCACAAACCACTAGAACCTATTGAAGAACTGAACAGCCAACAATCCCTCCATCCAGTCTTTCAAAAACTATCTTGACAAGGAGTCACAAAACAAGTAATGGAGGTTTGAATGGGAACCATCAACTCTTGAGGTCCTCTAGGGCTAAAGGACCTTGAGGCTCTTAAATGGATTAAGTTAATTGAAGTAATGTGACAACGTTCAACATCACTGAAATTGAAGTAAGTTCAAACATCACTGAAACAATAAATCTTCAATAATATTTACCATTGGTAAGACAGGTAATACTATGCTGGTGATACTACTGACAGCATTACTATACTGATAATAGTATTTAACACTGGTAGATCTGGCAATAACATACTGATAAAACTAACTAAAACTGGCAAGTTCAAACATTGGTAATCAAACATACCTTCAATACTATTTAATACTGGTAAATCTTATCATCAATTTTGTCCTTTAAACTTCATATCGATTTAATATAGTTTTGTCCTGGTAAACTTGTACTGGTAAATTGGTATGCACTTTAAATCTTGTTATTAATTTTGTCTTCTACTCTCCATATTGATGTACTTTATGCTTCATATCTATTCAATATTTAATGCTGGTAGGTCTGGCAATACTATGGTGGTAATGGTGGTATGGTAATGGTGGTATGGTGGTAAAACCAATGAAAATTTTATCTCCCATTAAACTAGGTAATTATAGATTTAAAATAATACATTAAAGGTAATTATTTGGTTAGAAAAAAAGAAAGAAGAAGACAAGAACTGTTTTCCTACTTTAGCAACTGAGATAATAAAGCCCTTGAACAAGGTCTTGACCTTACTCCCCTATCCAATCACCTAGGACAAAGCAGTGTAACCCAAAAGTCAAAGAAAAATAAGTGTCCTGACTGTAAAAATAACATGATTATAAAACTAAAGCTCATTTTTGAACCTTCTACTTCCCACTTCTTTTCTTAAACCAGATAACAAACACCCAATATAAATTAGATAGCTAATGCTCAGTGTTAGCTAAAACCCAGCTAAAACTAGATAGCTAATTATAAGTAAGAGCTTGGTTTGTTAATTTTCATTATTTTTTTTAAGCCAGGCATAAGTGAGCAACTAAATATTAAGCAGCAAGGAAAAGAAGAAAGAACATGATTCCAGGAGATTATTCAATTACTAATATGCAATTATATAGTTTAGCATGGCTTCCCTGACCCTAAAATGTGCTTTAATTTGGTTAATTGTAACAGAATTGCATACAAGAAGATGGAAAGCAAATAAACCAGCAAAAACTTTTGTTTGAAACCAAAATGATACTGTTTTAGACTCCAAGTAATGTTTTTCAGAAGATAATACAAACTCCAACCAATTCATAATTACAAACTTAAGACATATTTACTCAGCCTTCATAGTTCAGTTTTTTTATATACTTAATATTCAACCATTAACTATAAAATATTATTTATCTTTTGCAAACTGTCTTAACCAAATGTTTCATTCCACTTACTTCAGGTTTTATTTACAAACAAGATGAAACTGAAAATGTATGTTCTCAGTTTATATTCTTAGTTCTAGACAGCACATCAGAGATGAGTGCCCATCTTTTATCTGGACATACCAAGCATAACAAAATGTTTTTAAAATGACCTTTCAGAGAAATGCATTGTAACCCCTCCTCCACTTGGGATGCTATTTGCACCTTTAATTCCAGAGCATTGATACACATTGACAACCTTCCAGGAATGTCCTTTAAAATAGCTGTGGGGTTCCCTCCCTTATTGTGTGGGTATAGCCATACAGCTTTACATAACCTTAGCAAAAGAGTATTGGTAACTTACAGGAGTGAAAACGGGTGACAGTGTTGCAAAAAAAAAAAAAAAACAAAAAAACAAACAAACAAAGCAACCTATCATTTGGCGTTTTTATTTGAAAGTGACAAAATTTGCTTAACATGTGTATTTGCCAAAATTTTGTGTATTAGTAAGTGTCTGGTGTTAGCTTTGGAGAAAATACAATACCGAAGTTTGAAAAATTGCCTATAAACACAAAATGCTAGATGGTGTTAGTGTTTTCCCCCAAAACTAATGTTAGTTTTTCATTCTTGTAAGTTGCCTATGCTCATTGACCTTAACTAACAATTATGTTACACTTCAATCAGACAGGGAAATTATTTTGGATATTCACAGGGTCAAAAATATACTCTTTGACCTCTTGACCTCTGACTGTTTTGTTTAAAATCCAAGTTCAAATTTTAAATTGTAACATACCTGGGCATTTTACATCCATAAAATAAGAGTTAGGGTGCTGAACCAATCTCTTCTTTTTGTGTCTCCTCTTCTCTTCTTCTGGGGTAGGGTGCAACAGATCTCTTGCAAGCTATATGATACAAAACATACTTGAGAATCAAGCAGAAAATACATATAATTTTTATAAACTTGTTTCCAAAATGGACTAAAAAGTAGAAATAACAAGCTGTGCATCAAAATGGACTGGACTTTAAATAACATAGATATCAAAGTGATCCAAATTATAAATGCATAAATGAAAAAGGTTCATGAGTTTAGAAAAACAAGTCAAAAAGATCAAGTTATGTAAAGCCCAGTCCATTTTTGTCCCTTATATTCACTTATATTTATAGATTCTGGAGAAAAAATTATAGTTTTGAGTCTATTGCAAAAAACAGTAAAAAAAAACTATATTTGTTATTTTCAACTTTTTAGTTTAACCCAAGTGTAAAAAGTGTTAAGTTGTTGTCTCTAAAATAAAAATTTGTCTTATGAAAGACTGAAGTTACCATCACTGTGCTACCAAATCTTATACCATAGTGTTTGTTTTATGCTCTTTCCCTAGATATATTTTTTCACATAAATGGATCCCTATGATCCATTTATGTTGTTTGATTGCACTATCATTGGAAATTCATATACTGATAAAATCCTGAATTATTTGAACATTTAGAAGTGTTAAAAAAAAGGCTAACATATTTTACAAATTTATTATTAAGTTATACACAAAGGATTCCCTAGATCAGTTCAGCTCCAGAGCACTAGGTCTTGATGACAAAGGCAAAACACCAGAGTAAAGTACATTACTAAAATTTACTATTTTTTTTTTTTTTACCTTAATTATCCTAGTTTTTGTGCTTTGTATATTGCCTTGTGAACTTTTTTTGGGGCAGGAAAGCCTTACTGAACAAACCTCCAGAAACCAAGCAGTTTCCATAATTTCACAGATAAGTATGGTGTTGTACCCCTATTCCCTAGAGGTTACTGCAATTGGTGCTTTAACACAAATACACTTTGAAAGTTTTCAGTTTTATAATTAAACACAATTAAACACCTCCACAAAACACAGCCAGAAAATAAAGGTCACAAGAAGCCAATAAAGTGTGCACCAGAACTTCTAAACTATTTGCTTCATGCAACATATTAATGCAACATACAATGCAAATGCAACATGCATACTTCAATGCAACATATTCTCATGGATGCCACTATTCAATACAAGATTGCTGAGTCATACATGAAGGGTATTGATTAGGACTGAACAAATGTGGAAGCTAACTTGGGATACTGATGAAGTTTTCACTTCAGTGAGGTTCTCTACAGGAGGTTCAACACCACCTTATTTTACTGGTCAATGTAATTTTAGATAATAAGGATCCTCCAGGAGGGTGGGTCACATCTCACTTGCTTGAAATAAAAACAAGTGCAAAACTCCTTGAACAATGAGGCTTCAGGTATAATCTTCAGAGCCTCAGGTGTAGAGTCAGGTTTATTTAGTATTGTGAAGCAATAGTTAATCTCATCTCTTTACAATCCCGTGAAACAAAAGCTGGTACATGACCCCATGGACAAGGCAAATTTTCTCAACAGCCAGTTCTCTTCTGTTTTTACTCAGGAACCTGAGAACGAAGACCATTTTAGCCGCAAGGAACCAATTCAGGGTATAAGCAAATCAATAAGACTGATAGAGATCAAACATAGCAATGTTCTAAAGAAACTCAGAGAACTTAACCCCAGCAAGTCCAAAGGCCCAGACAATCTACATCCAAAACTGCTCAAAGAACTTGCAACAGTAATAACAGAGCCACTAGTCTACATTTACAGAAAGTCTCTTGAACTTGGTGAGCTTCCTGCTATTTGGAAAAAAGCTATTGTCATCCCAATATCCAAAGGTGGGAAACGAGAAGACCCATCAAACTACAGACTGATAAGCCTCACTTGTATTACGTGTAAAGTACTTGAGTCTCTCATTGCAGACCACACCCTAGAACACTTAAAACAAGAAAAAATACTTACCAAAAAGCAGTTTGGTTTTCTTAAGGAACAATCTGCAGAGATCCAACTGCTTTGTGCCACAGATGATTGGAAGAAAAACATCAACAAGGGGTTCCAGATTGATCTCATATACTTGGATCTCAAGAAAGCCTTTGACAAAGTTCCCCATAAGCATCTCATCCAGAAGCTCAGGAAATATGGTCTCTCCTCATCTGGGTCCTCATTCAGTCTTCTTCAATGGATTACGGACTTCTTAACTGGCAGAAAGCAAGTTGTGTGCAGAGAAGGTTGTCTCAGCAATACCAAAGAAGAAGTTCTTAGTGGAGTACCCCAGGGGTCAATTCTCGGCCCCCTTCTGTTTAATCTCTACATCAACGACCTAGTTGAGGGCATCAAATCTGACATCCTTCTCTACGCAGACGACACAAAGCTCTATTGTGTCATCTCGTCATGTGAAGACATTCACCACCTGCAGGCAGATCTCCAACAAATTGATGACTGGATGAAGAAGTGGATCATGGAAATCAATACCCAGAAAAGTCATATCCTCACTCTGGGTCCACAAAACTTTTTGTCCTCATACTTTCTTGGTTCTGCTGCACTCACTCTTAGTAGAGAAGAAAGAGACCTAGGCATCTTAGTGGATTCTGAACTGAACTTCAGTAGCCACTATGAAGCTGTCATCAAGAAGGCTTCCAAAGTTGCTGGTATGATCAGAAGAAACTTCTCCTGCAAGGACAACAAAATGCTTGCTATGCTCTATAAGTCCCTTGTCTGCCCGATTCTTGAGTATGGACATTGTTCTACAAGACCATACTACAACAAGGACATAGATGCTCTCGAAAATGTTCAGAGGAGGATAACTAAATTCTCTCCCAGGTTACACTTCCTTCCCTGCAAAGATCAGCTTAGAAAGCTTGAAATCCCAACCCTTGCCTATAGATTCCATCATGGTGATCTTATTGAAATGTACAAGCTCTGCAATGGAGCCTATGATAACGTACCAGCCCAGAGAATCGTGCAGTTCAATAAAAATCATCTCCAAGGACATCAGTACAAAGTGAGTGTGGAATGCTTTTACAAGGCCAATGGACTTTCAGCAACTGAGTTGTTTAGCATTGGAACAACTTACCAGAAAGAGTAATCTGCTCCACAAACCTATGGACATTCAAGAAGGAAGTTGATGAATATTATTCAAGTGACATTTTCTCCTTATGCAAATTTAGAAGAAATGCAAATTAAGATTTTTGTTTTGTAGAGGCTTAACGGCCTGCCATCAAATTTGTGAATATATTTATTTATTTAATGAGAAACAAACAAACAATAATGAAAACCCATAAAATTGGTTAGGTTTTTTATATAGCCAAGTGCTTTATCTGGCATCATTAAGCATCATTATTTGATTATTTTATTCAGTTGATGATGAAAATATGGCCTGTAAATAATTGATTGACAATTATTGGTGGTAAATATATAAACTAGATTCAATAATTTATAGATGGACAAGGTGAACACACAACTGGATTCCTTTTTTATGCTCTTTAAAAATATAATGGATTCCCTTGCAAAAACATCCTGTGATGGTGCCATATGTAGCCTAATAGTTAGGCTTTATATAAAACTAAAATGCTTCTCACATACTGAGGAGATAATGGGTTTAATATAAGAGCTTTAAAATATGAGTATATCCCTAGTGTGATAAGGGACCATCAGGGAGAGGGAATAAAACCATTGAATCAAGGTAAAATTCTAGTTTAAAAGCTTTTTGCTGGCCTGGAAATTAGTTGAGTTGTTTAATAAAACTCTCAGGGATATATCCAGAGACCTAATGATCTTCTGGAAGAATATTAAGCACCTACCTCTGCTCAATCTCTGTCCAGAGTGCACTGACCCTTGATGAGCTTTAAAATCTTTCAGTTATAAAGGTGAAACTTCAAAAATATATCTTCTACTCAAAAAAGGCACAAAGTGAACTGCTTTAAAGAATGATAGAAGTAGGCTATTTTGAATTCAGAATTCTAGTGTTTTCAAACAGTTTGTGGTAATGAACTGTTGTAAGGAGCAACCCAGCTCAATAGTAACCAAAACTCTAAAAAATTGAATTTTGATATCAATAGCTACATCAAAAGAATAGCATTTTAATGCTGATTTTAAATATATAAGTTTTATCAAGTTTAGTCCTACTCATCAAAAGTTACGGGCCTGAGAAAATTTGCCTTATTTAAGAAAATAGGGGGAAACACCCCCTAAAAGTCGTAGAATCTTAACAAAAATGACACCATCAGATTCAGCGTATCAGAGAACCCTATTGTAGAAGTTTCAAGCTCCTATCTACAAAAATGTGGAATTTTGTATTTTTTGCCAGAAGACAAATCATGGGTGTGTGTTTATTTGTTTGTTTTTTTTTCTTTTCCCCAGGGGTCATCACATCAACCAAGTGGTCCTATAATGTCGCAAGAGGGCTCATTCTAATGGGAATGAAAAGTTCTAGTGCCCTTTTTAAGTGACCAAAAAAATTGGAGGGCATCTAGGCCCCCTCCCACGCTCATTTTTTTTCCCAAAGGCAATGGATCAAAATTTTGAGATAGCCATTTTGTTCAACATAGTCAAAAACCATAATAACTATGTCTATGGGGATGACTTACTCCCCCACAATCCCTGGGGGAGGGGCTGCAAGTTACAAACTTTGACCAGTGTTTATATATAGTAATGGTTATTGGGAAGTGTACAGACATTTTCAGGGGGATTTTATTTTGTTTGGGGGTGGGGCTGAGGGGAGGGGGCTATGTGGGAGGATCTTCCCTTGGAGGAATCTGTCATGGGGGAAGAAAAATTCAATGAAAAGGGCGCGGGATTTTCTAGCATTACTATAAGAAAACAATGAAAAATAAACATGAAAACGTTTTTTCAAATGAAAGGAAGGAGTAGCATTGAAACTTAAAATGAACAGAGATTATTACGCATATGAGGGGGTTCTAAAAATACTTTAGCATAAAGAACGAGGTATTTAGGAGGAGATAAATAACTTGCTCTTTATGCTAAAGTATTTTTAGTAATTTCAACTAATTATTCTATGGCCTTTCTGATTCAGGGGTCATTCTTAAAGAATTGGGACAAAACTTACAATTTAGTGTAAAGAGCAAGGTATTAACAAGGGTACAAACCCCCTCGTATACATAATAAAAATATAAGATTATGAAAGTTTGTCATGTCAGTTAAATCTTAAGTTATGTATATTTTTTACTAATAAAGATGTTTGTTAAAAATTTAAAGTTCTAGTTGCCTTTGTAAGTAACCAAAAATTTGGAGGGCAACTAGGCCTCCTTCTCCACCCCTTATTTCTCAAAATCGTCTGATCAAAACTAAGAGAAAGCCATTTAGCCAAAAAAAGAATTAATATACAAATTTCATTTTAATAATTTATGGGCAGAGAGCCAAAACCAAACATGCATTAATTCAAAAATGTTCAGAAATTAAATAAAAAAAAACTAATTTTTTTAGTTGAAAGTAAGGAGCAACATTAAAACTTAAAATGAACAGAAATTACTCTGTATATGAAATGGGTTGTCCCCTCTGCAATCCCTTGCTCTTTACACTAAAGTTTGACTCTTTGCCCAATTCTACTTTTTAAAACAATTAAAAGCTTTAGTGTAAAGAGTGAGGGATTGCAGAGGGGACAACCCATTTCATATACAGAGTAATTTCTGTTCATTTTAAGTTTTAATGTTGCTCCTTACTTTCAACTAAAAAAATTAGTTTTTTTATTTAATCTTTAAGTAGGGCTAACTGAATACAAGTGGTGAGATTGAAATCATAAAACTAAGGTATAATGTTTTGAATTCAAATAGGTTTATATCTGTCATATATGTAATCTTCTAGGCCCTAGAAACTAGATAAGTGTAAACATAGGCTAGTAGCTGGGTGATACCTTCCAGGGGCATATTTTGGGCCTTAAATGCATTCCCCCACCAAGTAAGGACTAGTGTGCTCACCTTGTTCCTACCTCAGTTATGGAACCTTGTATATAGCCTATTGAAATGGTAGCCTATATTATTTTCTTCTGAAGAGGCCAACCATGAATGGTTGTAATGGTAATTATTAGCCTATTTTCCTTAAGCCTTGTCTTAGTAGTAAAATGTTGTTATGCAAACAAATTTGCAGAAATTCCAAAAAAAAAACAAATGCTGAGCTGCAAATAAGGTGAATATAGGCTACTACCCAATGCCTTTTTTGCTCTTTTTAAACACAATAATTACTTTACTCAGATGATTCCTTATCTTCTTATTTTAGATACCACTTATACACAGCTGTTGGCATCAGTATTGTTTAAACTATTTTACCTGTAAATTTGATTGTCTTGTAAATGTTTGATTTTACCTGTAAATTTGATAAAAAAGAACCTGAAAACAATTGGGAAGTATATAATCCAAGATATATCCTAATTCAGGCTATCCTAGCCAATTAGATTAGTGTGCTGAATTTAGGATCTTTTTTCCAAGAGGGCAAGAGTTCAGAATCTAGTGTACCCTATTATTTGGTTTGGGATGGGGGTCAGTGGTGTGACTCTGTAAGCTCAGCCAGAGTCAACCAAGCTCTAAATGAGTACCTGGAGGGATCTGGGGAAGGTAAACAGGAAGGATGTGCAAAAGCACAGGATGGTTGGCCCCCAGCCCACCATTGCACTTCCTGACTGAAGGGCCAAGAAACAGAGGTCAGCACCACCAGTGAGGACTGTAAGTATGATGCTGTATTCTATACCTATTTTTATTCTTTGATAGAGGAGCTGTAGCTGAAATGTGTTATCTACATATAATAAAGAGATGTTGTTTTTACCCTTCTATAATAGGACCAAAAATAAGAAAAAAGTACCATTTTTTGAGTTTGTAAAGGGGGTAAAATTCTAGTTAATTGACTTCTTGCTATCTTGGAAAGAGTTTAGGTTAGGAAAATGAAACTTTCAGGGATGAGTCTACAGGCTAAAGTATGTCCCAGGAAGGTATTTTAAAGTACCCACTTCCACTTCTTCTCCCTCTACAGGGCCCTGAACTTTGCCTACATGACAGGTCCTGTACCTATTGAAATTTTGACAAAAAACATTTACCTTAATTTTCAGTTACTAGTTGCTTAGTCTCTGCCTTTAGTTCTGAAAATGCAATTCCTGTTATTTGAGCAGAATTTTGAGCCATATTGATGTTTTTTTTTTAAATTTAGGAAATGTATTTGCATATCTTTAAAACCTTATAAAATGGAATTGAACAAAGCTATGAAGCTGAAAACAATTTTGTTGTACTTTAATTAAGCAGAAGATTTATTTTGCATGGTTTCATTTTTATAACACACATATTTTTAAAGGGCACCAAAGGTCAGGACCCTCAAGAGGGAGGAGTGGAGGTAGTTGCTTCAAAATACCTTCCCGGGACATACTTTAGTCTGTAGATTTATCCCTAAAAGTCTCATTCTCCTAACCTAAATCCTTTCTGATATAGCAAGAAGTCAATTTACTAGAATTTTACCATAAAGGGCTTAAAATAGAATTTCAGAGTAAAGATATTACGCTTAGAAAGAGCGTAGGCACCAAATGGTGTGTTAGCCTTATTCACAGTTCAATAATAAAAACTGCCCCAAATTTACTCTAAATACAGGAGTAGGCTACCAACACCATGGCCCCTTTAGGATAAATCTTGCAGTGACCTACTATAGCCAAGCCTAAATCTGTTGAAGCAGAAAAATTCTGGTTAAAAGAGTCAGCTTAAGACTGATTCGTTTGCAACTTACAGGCATATTTCTTTAGTTATCTCGTGTTTTTCACCTCCTCTGATGGGTTTCGCAAATATGTACTTAATGATGGTGATGAAAAGCTCTTCCTAAACAGTTTTAGAAGAAAATCCCGGCTAAATTCTTATCAAAAATTCTGTTTCTGGTTTAAAAATTATGTTTTGACAACGCTGGCTTGTAAAAGAACAGGAAGACAAAAATATAACCTTGCTCACTGAAACCCATTTGACTAATAACCAACAAACAAAGTTTCCAGGATATACTATCCTGAGAAAGGATAGGTCTTCTCAGAGAAAAGGAGGTGGCGTAGCTATAATTTTAAATAATAATATTAAATTTTGCGGTATTAATTTCCCAGATTTTTCAAATGATGTTGATGTTATTGGCATCAATGTTTGGATAAATAATACAAAAACATACATATTAAGTCTTTATAACCCCAATGGCCAGACTACAGATGCCATGGATTTTTGTCACTTATATTACTAATTCTAATATGCTAAAAAACATAATCATCTGCGGGGATTTTAATGCCCACAGTCTTCTGTGGGGGGATAAGCCAGCAAATAAAGCTGGTAAGCTCATTGAAAGATTGATTTCAAATAATGCCGATTTAGCAATTGCTACCCCTCCTAATCTAAATACATATTTTAACCCCAAAAGTGGTAAATTTTCAACTATTGACCTACAAATTGTTTCAATAAATATACTAAATAAAATTTATATTAAGAAAATTGAAAATCTATGCACTGACCATTTTGCAATAGTATCCTCTTTAAATGAACCAGCCAACATTCTCCCACATATCCCTAAATATGTCAACACCAAAGCAAATTGGACCATGTTTAGAAATAAGCTTAATGAAGAAGTCCTAAGTTTAACCCAGAAATCTCATACCTCAGTTGTAACTGCTGACACGTGTGCTGAAGCTATGACATCAATATTAACAAATGCAGCTAATCAAGCTATCCCCAGAACTTCACCTAGGAAAACCATTCCTAAACACACCCCTAAAGCATGGTGGACAAAAGATTGCCAAATTATGTGGAGAATAAAAAATGCAACTAGGAGAGCATACCTAAGAAAACCATCCCCTGACACATATTTAAGTAAATTACAAGCAGAGGCTAACCTCAAGAGAACAATAACTAATGCCAAATATAATTATTGGAATAATTTTGCAAATAATCTTTCCAGAGAAACATCTGAGCCAAGAATACATAGACTTATAAGCAAAATCTGTGGGAAAAAAACATCCTCCAACCCTCTTATGTATGAACTAATACATGAGAATTCCCACTATGATAACGACACTGATAAGGCAAAATTATTTGCCTCCCTTTTCTCAAAAAAGCTAACATCAAAAAACCAAAATATCACCACACAAATCATGACAAATCCTATTTACCAGCCCCGACCAGGTTCAGAATATATAAACCATCCCTTCTCGATACATGAATTGAATAATGCAATTCAGCACATCAAGGCCAATGCTACAAGTAGCTATGATAATATACACCCTATATGGATAAAGAATCTTTCCCCTTTGTACAAACAGGAGCTCCTAAATTGCTATAACCATGCATGGGCTACATCCACATTCCCTAATATCTGGAAATGTTCATCTCTCATACTAATTTTAAAGAAAAATAAACCTAAACATGACCCTCAGTCATATAGACTCATAATGATTACCCCAGTGCTGGGAAAATTAATGGAGAAAATGATTTACCATCGGCTGCTTTGGTTTGTTGAGAAGAATAATCTGATACCTCATACTCAAACTGGCTTCAGGAAACACCACTCATCAACAGATGCTTTCATAGTGTTAACAAATGCAATAAATGAATCCCTATCAAAAAATAATGTCTTAACTGCTGCATTCCTAGATTTTGAAGGAGCTTATGATAATGTTGACCACCAGATTCTATTAGTTAAACTTACAAACCTTGGACTACCCCCCAAACTTGTATCCTTCATAAAATCCTTTATAGAAAACCGAAGTTTCATTGTTTGTGTAGGTTCAGCCTCTTCACCCAAAACCCCAATAACCAAAGGCCTTCAACAGGGTGCAGTCCTGAGCTGCCTCCTATTTTCACTTTTTCTGTGGGACATGAACCTCCCACATACCAATCTACAGTACGCTGACGATCTGGTATTATGGGCAACTGGCAATACCTTCGAGATTACGCATTCAAAGTTGCAAAATGCACTTTTCCAATTTGAAAAGTTCTCCCAAAAGTCCATTTTACCTACTGCACCCACAAAGTCAAAAATTATCCAATTCCACCATAAGCGAAATCATTATGATGCTAGGCTAACATTAAATGGAATACTTATCCCAGAGGACAATCAAATTAATTACCTAGGGCTCATACTTGACCAAAAACTAAATTTCCACCTCCACATCACAAATACAATAAAAAAGTGCTATAGAAAAACAAGAATAATTAAAAGGCTACTAGCCACACCTTGGGGCTGTAATGAGAAAACACTAATCCAATTTTATAAATCATATATAAGACCCCATATTGATTATGGCCTCATAGTGTATGGTACTTGTGCTAAGACCCACATGCAAAAAATCGAAACGACACAAAATGATATAATTCGTCTTATATTTGGTCTTAGGAAACCAACAAAAACTAAGTTTCTGCTTACTGAGAGTGGACTATCACCAATAAATGAAAGAAGAAGATCTCTACTAATTAAGTACCTTACAAAAATTGAAGCCAATGATTCTCATACCCTGCATAACTGGTTAAGAAATCCATCTATGTTTAGAGGCGTTGCAAATGAATATGCAAATATCCAGAAGAAGTTCCCAGTGCCAGTAAAATCTATTGCACCCACATTCCCCCAAACCCCCCCTTGGAGTTGGTCAACCCCCATAATAAAGACTGACTTCTCAAAGTGGACCAAAGAACTTACCCCCATTTCTTTTATTCAGAAAAAATTTGCCGAATTAAATAATGTTGCTTATAAAAACTATTTCCAAATTTTTGTAGATGGGTCCAAAATGAATGAGAAAGTGGCAAGCGGAGCTTTCTTCCCAACCCATAATATCGCTTTAGGAGAGAGATTACAAGATAATTCATCTGTAATGTCTGCCGAGCTAAACGCCATAATCATGGCACTAGATTTCCTCATGGTTAATGAATATATGAAAGTTAATATTAAAAATATTATAATATATTCTGATTCTTTGTCAAGCCTAGAGCTTCTTTCGTCAGCTTCTCAAAATAAGATGGATATTGACACATTTCTTTGTCTTAGGATTATTGATATTTTTGCTTCAAAAGGTATTTTAACTCGTATACAGTATATTCCAAGCCACTCAGGTATAATAGGTAACCATAAGGCAGATGAAATAGCCAAAAATGCTTTAAATATTGACCAGCCAAGTGGGAGACCAATCCCCATTAGAGATATTTACCGCTGGAGATTTACAGAGGTACTGATAATTAATAAGAATCCTACCCCATTACCTTTCCCAAGTAAGCACCTTTCCAAGATTTATCATAGGATTCGGTCAGGTTCAAATGGGCTAAATTTTCAGGCATTTTCATATCAGATTCCTAATTCAAGTGGCGAAGTTCCCTCGTCCCCCCTTTGCAGGTCATGTAATCTTAAGAATGAAACAATAGATCACTGCCTATTTGAATGTAATATGCTGACGTCTGCACAGTATACCCTGCGACGTAAAATGGTAGAATGCTTCAAACACCACAAAATTCCACCAGCAGCCAAGAGTCTTGCTGACCATACTCTCCCGCAGAGCACAGAGATCAATATATACTCTCTTATAATTCAACTGCTGGTATCAAAAGATATACTTCAAGAAATCTGAGCAGATACAAATCATATAAGACAAACCAGCTCCATAGCTCTCTCAATCTCACAGAGTGAGCCAAAAGGAAAAGGGCTAAATAGTATCAACTGAAAAGCCCGTCTGTTGAATAAGAAGAAGAAGAAGTTGTTATAACTATTCAAGCTTCCACCAAAATATTATAAGGCTCTAATATAACTAGTAAAGGGTTTCCACCTCTTCAGTTTGGTATTTTCTTCTCATTAGCTTTGTTAAATGGTAGGCAATTAATTAGACCTAAATAGGCTAGTCTTGCCCTAGTTTGCCATGTAAAGATTAAATGTATTCCTTGTTTGGTAAAATTCTAGTTAATTGACTTCTTGCTATCTCAGGAAGGGTTTAGGTTAGGAAAATGGAACTTTCAGGGATGAATCTACAGACTAAAGTATGTCCCAGGAAGGTATTTTGAAGCAACTATCTCTGCTCCTTCTCCCTCTAGAGGGCCCTGACCTTTGATGACCTTTAAAAATATGTGTGTTATAAAAGTGAAACCTTACAAAATAGATATTTTGCTTAATTGAAGTACAACAAAATTGTTTTCAGCTTCATAACTGTGCTTAATTCCATTTTAGGCTATAAGGTTTTAAAGATATGCAAATGCATTTCCTAAATTTTGAAAAAAAACATTGATATGGCTCAAAATTCTACTCAAATAACAGGAATTGCATTTTCAGAACTAAAGGTAGAGAAAAAGCAACTAGTAACTGAAAATTAAGGTAAAATGTTGTGTTGACAAAATTTCATTAGGTATAGACCTGTCACGTAGGCAAATTTCAGGGCCCTCTAGAGGGAGAAGGAGTACAGGTGGGTACTTTAAAATACATTCCCAGGATATACTTTAGCCTCTAGACCCATCCCTGAAAGTTTCATTTTCCTAATCTAAACCCTTTCCAAGATAGCAAGAAGTCAATTAACTAGAATTTTACCCCTTGTTTTATTTTAAAATTCTAGACAAGCTGATGTTTAGAAAAGTGAAAATGAAATATTCACTTTCCTACAGTGAAAATAGAATATTCACTTTCCTGAAGTGTTGGAAGTTGAGGAAAAATGAAATTGTCAGTAATAAATCTAGGGCCAAAAACATGATCTTGGAAGGTATTGCCAAGCTACAGTTGACATGTTGAGTTAAAATCAAGTAGTTACAGGCATCAAGCCATGGCAAATTGTTGAAAAAAAAGCAAGATAGTTTCAGTGAGTGAGAGACAAATCTAGTGGTATGATTATTCCTTAGTGAGGAAGGAAGGAATAATAATTTCTTCTACCATAAATTCAAATTTAAGCACTTTAATCTAAACTAACCTTAGGCCTAGCCTGTAACAAATAATTTTAGCACTAAGAAACTGTACCATTATTTTGTTGAAAATGGCACTAAGGAAACATAGCATTACTTTTTGAAAAACAAGCAATAACTTATACTTTCATTGAAAAAAGTGCTTAATTTGAAATTATGGTAGAAGTAATTAGGCCTATTATATTCATAAAGAACATAAAAAGGCATCAAATGGTAGACCTATATTCACTTTATTGGTAAGTCAGTTATATGAACTGTCATAATTTTACAGGCTAGATAATCATAGAACTAAGGGATGAAAGATTAGACTGATTTTGTGTTGACATGTGATAGACAATGTCCACTGGACTTGTATACTAAGTTGACCCATTTTTTATTTCTAAGTCTTAGAAATTTGCCTACTTGACAGTTATACTAAATTGATAAATTACGCTGTTGAATTTTGACAGAATGACATTATAACCTACCCTAATTCTCAGTTTCTTTTTCTCTAGTTTTAGTTTTGAAAATGCAGTTCCTTTTATTTGATTCAAATTTTAAGCCATATCAATGGGTTTTTTCTAAATACTTTTGTTGTATTTTGTTTAAACAGAAGATCTCTTTTGTAACATTTTACTTCTATAACACAAAGAATTTTTTAAGGTTATCAAAGGTCAGTGCCCTCTAGAGAGAGAAAGAGTAGAGATAGGTCCTTTAATATACCTTCTTTGAGTCTACACCTTCTTTATTCTGTAGATCCATCTTTGAAAGTTCCATTTTCCAAACCTAAACCCTTTCCAAGATAGCAAAAAGTAGCTTGTGTGTAATTTCATCTTTTTTCAAATATACTGATTGTTACCATTGCAGATTTGGTTCTTACAGGTTACCCTGATCAGGCTCAAGTTCTTGATCTGGGTAAAACCAGTTTCTCTGTCTGCATTCAGAGATGGTTAGCTTAGTTTCAGTGAGATAAACTACTATGCAGGCTTATTGTAATTAAATAGTAAATATTTAGATTTGGTTTAGTTAGATGTTTAATATAATATGTTCTGGGTGGCTTGCTTTCCATTATTCTCTGTTGTAGTTTCCATAGTTTTATTGCTAAAATATTTTTATCAAGTTTTGGTATGTTTCTTCATTATTAACCTAACTTCACTTCTTGAGTGTGGTTAGGATAACACATAAGTACTGTAGATTCTATTTTGAGCCCTTAAATTGATACCTTACTCTTATTTTTTGCTGGTAGTTAAGAAATAGGTTAAAGAGTTTGATTCTAAATCCTGTTTTATGCTAATATTTTTCAGCCATATCAAAGAGTTTGTTGTAAAGTCTAGATGATAATATACACATTAAAAAAATCAGATTTTGATGCTTATTCAAAATACATAAAACTCATGAAATTTAATGGTACCCATTAAATGGGTACAACTCTCAAAAAATCAACTGTGAGATTCAGCATATCAGAGACCCCTACTGCAGATGTTTCAAGTTCCTGAGTCAGAATGCAAGGCTCTTTCCTTGCAACACTAGAGATTGAACCTAGGTCCCAGTAGTTACCAAGCCTAAAAAAAATTTTAAGTTCCTATTTACAAAAATGTGGAATTTTGATCATTTTTTTTTCTTGCCAGAAGCAGTACCACAGGTGCATGTTTTTTTTCTGAGGTGAACCAGTAATGCCAGAAGATCAGGAGAGGGCTCATTTGATTTGAAATCATAAAGTTCTTATGCATTTTTTAAGTGAAAATGTTGAAGGGCAGCTAGACCCCTTTCTTACCCAAAACTGTCCAATAAAAATTTTGAGATAGCCATTCTCTTCAGCATGGTTGAAAGATCTAATAACTATGTCTTTGAGGATAACTTGATTCCTCACAGCCCCTGGGAGGAGGGCTGCAAGTTTTGAACTTTGCCCATTGCTTACATGTAGTATTGGCTATTGGAAAGTATTGAGATATTTTTTGGGTGGATTTTCCAGTGGTATGCTTATGTGGGAGGATCTTTCTATGGAGGAGTTTTTTGGTGGGAATGGAATTTTCCCTGGAGATGAGCTGGATTTCCTGACATTAAATAAAAATTATCAAAAATTTAGAAAAAAAAACAAGTTTTTTCTACTGAAAGTAAAGAGCAACATTAAAACTTAAAACAAATGGAAATTATTACATATATGAGGGGATTTGCCCTCTCCTCAGTACCTTGCTCTTAATACTGAAGTATTTTTTGTGGAATATACTTTTGTGGAAAAAGTATTTTTTGAAGAATTTTTAACAAAGATTATTATTCTAATTAAACAGTCCTTGTGTATCTTAAATAATTGGAACAAAAAATCACACTTTAGCATATAGAGAAAGGTATTGGAGAGAGGGAACTCCCCTCACATATGTAATAATTTCTGTTTTTTTTTTTTTTTTTTTAATGTATCCCATATGCATGAACATATTACTATCAAATTGGGTTAATATTAAATGTTTTATGTTACTCAGCTAGAATATAGACAAACACACCAGTTACCTTACTGTCTTACAAGCCATAAGTATATCTTACCAGCCAGGAGCTCACCAGCTACTATAGAACAAAACTCCCCATAATCAATTAGTTGAGGTAAATTTGTAGTTTACAACATAACTTAGCTAGGATAAGAGTGAATATATCACCTTTTTTATGCCCTTTTATAGCCTAATTCAATAATTGCTTCTAAGGTAAATTACATTGTGAGCCCTTAAAAGGGCTCTAAAAGCCCACAGTGACTAAAATTTAAAAACATTTCTAAAAAAAATGTCTAGTGAGAAAATTTTTTTATTTGTTGCTGATCCAGGACTGTAATTGTTATTTTTCTTAGTCTTAATAGTAACATATTATTATTAAAATAACCTGCAGGAATTTTTATAGAGTTAGAAACCTCAAAAAAATTATGTCAATTTTGCTGTGATTTCATTTTTGAGTCCCTGCAAATTTGTTTTCAAAGTAACATTTACTCTTAAAATTTAGGAAAACAATAATTTGTATTCCTAAATCAGCTATAAACAGCAATTTTTTCTGACTAGAGACTTTTTTTAGAAACATGTTTTTAAACTTTTGGTTACTATGGGCTGTTTATCTTTTGGGCCCTATTAAGCTTAAAATTTTATTTCTCCCAGAAGTAATTATTAAATTATGAAAGAGCCTAAAAAAAGCACCAAAGGATGTATTTACTCTCATCCTGACTAAATTATGTTTAAAACTCAAATTTACCACAAAAACATAGGGCCCAATAGAAAATTTTCCCAGTGGACTAGCTAGGTATCATCAAGAGATGTAGATCATTTGCAGTTTGATTGCAAAATTTCATGCCCCTTCTGTCAGCAAGCTTGTGAATGACACTACAGGAAAGTTCTGAAGTAACCAAATGGCTCAAATGATAATTTCTTTGAAGTGATTTTCAATATTTTTTGTAGAGGTATGCTTGAACATTTTTAGGGACTAAACTTTCCTAAATTGTAGAAAGAAGATTCTGTCTCTATTTCAGCTAAAAAAAAAAAAAAGAAGTAAAATTCACATTTTACAATGATGCAAGTTTCATTATAATGTTTCCAGGGAATTAGGTGTTTGCTTTTAGCTTAGTGCCATTTATTTGGGTCTCTTATGCCAGTTATGGCAGAACCACCTAACCAATTCTAAGTAGTTCAGTAATGTAAACTAAAAAAGTTTATAATAGAAGAGATAGGGTTAACTGTTAAGGTATTGCATCCTTTTAATCTGCCATTAAAGGTGAGTCAACTATTTTTGACTTAAAATAGTCAGCCATTAAAAAAGCTGTATTTTTCTTACATTTGGAGTTGAACTGCTTAGTTAAGTGTATATGCTTCAATCCATGAACTTAGAGCATTTTATTGTCTAAATGGTAAAATAGTAGGATATGTCTTCTTTTTGTCAGAACATAAGTATCTGAGATAGAAAATTCAACCTAATATTTCTCAAAGCAAAATAGTAATAACATTTCAAATCTCAAACAAATAATATTTCTCAAATGCTTAAGCAACCTGTTCCATTTGAGAATTTCTGAGAAAAAAAAGTAGAAAAAAATACACAGTGTAAAACAGTCAATGGTGATTGAATTTTTCCCTTCTATATTGATAGGCAATCACAAATTGAGCTTTCAAGGATGCTAAAGGACTTAAGGAGCTTAGTGTTTAGTGCTACTGTGATTGTCACATCTAATAATAAGTTGGATGCCCAACTAAAAGAAGAGGCTTGCCTGCAGTTAGGTCCTTTTCTGGACCTGCAGTTAGGTCCTCTCTTTGACAATTTTGATTTGCATGTGTTTTCTTTTTATTTTCTTCTGTTACTCCACTTTATTGTAGTATTAGGGGGTCAACAATAAATTATTTTAGTGGTCAAGAGATGGTTCTCTTGATGAATGTGGTTAGATATTTAAATCCTAATTAAATAAAGCATATTGCTTTCAGTTTGGATATTTAAATAACGACGAAGACCACACTGCCTTTCCATCACAAACAGGGCTTCCACTCTCGAATCTCAAAATTCGGGGACATGTTTAAAAAATTCGGGGATTTTTCGGGGACAAGTCTTCAAGATTCGGGGAATTTTCGGGGGCGAGTTCAAAATGGAATTTTGTTACAAAATTTGGGAGCCAAAATTGGTTATAGTTTCGTTTTCAGGCTCAAGTAGGGCTTGTATCCGCATACTAAATCCAGTTTTTAACAGAATAGGTCCTAGAGCTAGGGTACAGGATTGGAACCCATAGCCAAAAACGATTTTTGCTGGTATTGCAGACAAAACCTCAGAACTATTTTAAAATAAATTAAGAAAAATAGGCTGAATGACACGGCAATTTTGGTGCTTTAGGTTCTATATTATCTTTGCTACTTTATTCCCACAGCCCGAAAACGAGATTTTTATGTCATTTATTTTCAGAAAGACAACGAAAATAAAGTAGCCTATAGAAAGGCAATAATCTCATACAAAGCAATAACATGTGCAATGATTTCTCGAAATTAATGAATATTCTTCAGCATGCAAACATGAACTTACACCAGAAATTTAATTTTTAAAAATCACCTGAAAGCAAGGAACAGAATTAAAAATTAAAACGAATAGAAACAATAACATAGTGAGAGGACTGCCCCCTTCTAAACGCCCAATTATTCATGTTGAAGTTTTTTAGTACTTAAGCTTCTCATGTTTCAATTGTTTTGGAATTTGTTCTTACAGAATCGGGACTAAATCTGAACTTAAGCGTAAAGAAAAAGGGGGCTATCACATTCATATATATATAATATTTTTTTTGTTCATTTTAATGTTGCTCCTTGGGCGTACTTTCAGACGGAAAAAATCTTTTATTTTATTTCAAACAGTTTTTTAAAAATGCTAGGAAATCCAGCTCCATCTCCACAGAAAAGTTATTCCTCTCCCAGGAAAAATTGTCTAGACAATTCAATACCGTTAAGAAATTATCCCGGACAAATACCATAAAGGTCCCCACGCGTATGATTCGGTTTAAAAAGATAAACTTAAAATAAATAAAAATAATTTAGTTTAGGATACCTGGCCAATCCGTTTTTTCTCTGATTGGTTGAAAATATATACAGGTTTTATTTTCTTGACTGGTGTTTCAAAAGCCTTTTCGGTCCGGCGGTTCTACCTAGCTTCAGACACTTAGGCATGCTTAAATCTTAGAGTGGAAATCAGCTTTTTCAATTTATTCTGCGCCAAAAAGGGAGTATTTTGGGATGGGAAAGCCAAAAGAATTTTTCGAATGATCAAACATGTATTTGCAACAAACTTTGTTCGTACTATACTGTGCAGGAAAAAATAAGGCCTTTAAGTTTCAATTATATTTAATTATACAAAAAAAACATGTCATTGAAAATTGCCACGAAGAGGCTCAATATCAGCTAAACTAAGCACACTACCTACGACCTAGGGAGCCACAAAACCAGAAATAAGCGTAGCTGCTTCTTCAGCAGTTGCAGAAGCCTTAACATTTGACAGAAGCTTCGTCATTTTACGGTCAAGGACAAGAGAAGAGGAACTGAGATTGAGTCTCTTCATTCCCACTTTGGTCTGAAGACTACATGCAACCGATATTGTCGCCAAACAGTTTCGTTTATCTGTTTTCAAATCTTTGAGGGCCCTGAACAAGCGTTCTGCTGTAACGTTAGAAAATTGCAGTGCATACATGTAATTCTTATTATTATTAATAATTTATTACCCGTCAAAAACGGAAAAGACGGAGTATATAAAAGAAAAAGAAAGAAAAGTACAAAAATTTAAATACACTTCCACTACAAATATTATAAAATAACACTAGTCCAGGGGTGGTTGGCTCTTAAAACATTGGTACTGTATTTGGAGATTCTTCTCTCTATGGCCATGGAAGGGTTGGTCACCTTATATTTTCTGGAGATGCCGCCATTGCTGTCCCACAAAGGGAGACGCTGGAGAAACTTATCATATCTGTGAAATGCGCTGCAAATGGCTTTCTTTTCGGTAGCTTTGAATATTTTCCAGAAGGGAACCAGAGCAAGCAGATGGGGGGTAGTAAAAGCATTGTATAGCCGGGCAAGGAAAGGACGGTTGAAACGATACTTATTGGCAACAAGTAATCCGTAAGACGCTCGTAGACGGGAACAGAGATGGTTTGTCAGTGCTGAGCGTGTGTCCTTCAATGTAGAAGAAATAGGAAGGCCAAGATACGTAAGGGACTCACAAGGCTTAATCAGAGTGTTGCCAATTTTAACGGAGAGGTTAATTGAAAGCTCATTTTTTGAACCATTGAAGAAAAGAAGTTCTGTTTTAGATTCGTTGAAGGAAAGTCAGATCTACTTGTATGCTGCTGCAAGTGAGTCGTAATTTTGTTAAAATAAAGATATCGATCGAGAAACATGAAGAATGTCATCAGCAAAGTTCAGCAGCGAAAAATAAATCCCACGGAAAAAGCACGACGGCTTTATTACTTGCTGTGCTTCGATAATAGCGTTATTAAACAGTGATGGAGAAGTTTTGCCACCTTGACGTGAACCTTTCTTGTTACTCAGCATTTCTTTAGAAGGAAAACTGCCGGACGGAGAGGGGATCAGGATAACAGCCGAGAGCTTATTGTACATACTGTAAACAGGGGAAAGGATGCAAGAGGAAACACCTCGCTGAAGGGCTTTGGGCAGGATATGGCCATGGATGCCAGAATCGAAGGCTCTGCTAACATCAAGTGCTCCAAAGACGAGAAGATCACCATTTTTATCTGCATCAATAAGATGATTTGCAAGAACGCTGTGAACATGCTCCCGTCCTGAGTGCTTTTTGAAACTCTAACTGGTCGTCCAGAGTAGTGCATCGAAGGGCAATTTCATCAAAAATAAGGGATTCAAATAGCTTACAGAAAGGAGTTAAAACAGTGATCGGGCGATTTGAAGCGCACTGGTCAGCTGGTTTACCTTTTTTGAGAATAGGATGGACCAATTCAACACCAAAGCTGTCTGGAACAATGCCAGTAACGAAAATCATTTGAAATAGCAGAGAAAGGTGCTCTAGGAGAAGATTGCTGGCAAAGCTTAAATGGGTACCAGATATACCTTCGATGCCCTTAGACTTCTTTTTTTTACCTTATCAATTTTGGAACGTATCAAGGACGGAGTGACCAAGACACCAATATCCTTAACTGCAAACTGAAGCTCCTTATTGAGGGCCTGGCAAAAGCTGTTATCTAGGTAGGAATTAGGGGCTGAAAATTGGTCTCTGAAGTAGTCGTACTAGTCTTTTTCTGGCATGCAGGGCGGGCCATTGGAAGATTTGTTCTTAGATCGAAGATGCCATAAAGCAAGAGGCGAATTATCGACAATCTCGCTGGTACGGGCAATTTCGTTAGCCTTATGCTGTGCGATGGCTTTGGAAAATTTACGTTTCGTGTAAATAAGAACAGCGTTGACTATTCCAGAGCGTGGCTTCCCACAATCTACCCATAAATGTAGCCAGAATTTTGCTGAATCACATGCGGCCAGGAGATTAGGATTATTCTGCCAGTTACGCACTTCCGTGCCGTGGCGAATTTTGCGGACCGAAACTGCAGTTTTCTCAGCTGTATGGGTAGCATGCGTTATCTCAGAACAGTAGATGTTTAGTAGGATGGTTTTTTCTGATTTTACTGTCATATTCGGACAACAGAGAAGTGCGAAAGGAATTCGGATCTTCGACAGTATGTAGTCACATGAACTCTGGTAGGAATCGATATTAGCTGCTTCCCAGTTGAGGCTGAACAACCATTTAGGTGGGGAATTTGTGGGTGAAGTTTGCGGCAAGGGCTTTATTTGAAAAGAATTACAGATCGGCATGTGGTCGGATATGGAGTAATCAAGAAGAACCGTAGTAAAAGAGGTGGGTTTAATCATAGAACAACAATAGAAATATTCCAACTGAGACATGGAACCAGATTGATGGATGTACGTAAAATAACGATCATTTCCAACATAGGTGAGACTTGGACAAGCATGGAGCAAGATCTGAGATCTATTGTTTTCAGGGTCAGACAGTTCACAGTTAAAGTCACCAACCAGGAGACAACTTAGGCATTCATTTTCATATTTTGATACTAGCTTGGCAATAGATGTACATCTGAGAGAGAACTTTCTCTCAGACATATCATTACGGTAATTAGTAGGAAAATAAACGACGAATATGACCACATTCGAAACTTCAACCGCAGGGAAACTATCAGACTTAGCAACTAGATTACCAAGTAGCTCTCTCCGTATCATCAGGGCTAAACCACCTGAAGGCCTACCGCGAGTGGACTTAGCATGGTGGAAAAACAGATTATGAGAAGACGTGAACTCCAACAGTTGACAACTTTCGCTTGACAAGAAGTGTTCCTGAAGACCCACCACGTCAAACCGCAAGCAAAGTTCAGACAGTAGGTGATGTCTCGGTAGAACTTTCCCATTGATGTCCCACGATACAACTTTTAAGGTTTCTTCAGGCATTGGAATTCTTTAGAAGAGACTGAGCGACAGGACATTTAAAAGTGTAAAATGGGTGGTCGGACAAATTGCAAAGAGCACACTTAAGTGCCTTAGTACAAGTATTATCTTTGGCTGTGGAGTGGCTCATGGGCGGAAAGCGAATAGAAGACTCGAGGTCCTCTTTAAACTCAAAAAGAAGCTTAAACGAACGGGTGTTTCGGATTTGAGTTGCTTTCAAACAGTTGGCAATCAGATCATATAGGCTATTTTCATCCAGATCTTCAGGAACATAACGGATAATCCCGAAAAAGGAGGGGCATTGGAGATTAGGCTCGACTTCAGGGTTATTCCGGCTTATGCGTGATATATTAGATTCGGCACCACTTATCCTTTGTGACTACTTTCCAGGCGTCTCTACTGGGACGAAGCTCGATTATATTCCCACTAGCTTCTCCACAAACATGCTCCAGATAAGCTTTACGGGAATCAGGCTTTTTAAGGTCTAAGGGGGGCTTCTTGAGAATAACTGCATAGGAAGGCTTGGCCGGTGGAGTGACTAATTGATTCATGGATGTAGCAAGTTTCTCAGCTGCAAGGGCTTTTTTCTCGCTTTCAATAAAGTCCTTCAAATTATTGGAGATTTTTGTCACTTTTTGAGTAACAATAGCACTCAATTCATCAGGCGTAGTTGGGACCTCCGTAGAATCAAAGATTACGGTTTTCGGCAATATGATACGGTTAGTCTCACATAACTGGATCAGTTTTGAGCATATCTAACACATTATTGGCAATCTTTTGGCGAGCAGCGTTGCGACTCGAATTATTCGAATAGTGCCAAAGTGTATCCTTAGCTTTTATAATCGTATCCTTGTCATAAAATCCCACTGCCTTTTCGCAAATTTCATCAGTCTTATTTGCTTGGAGCGCTCGTGATAAATAATTTAGCAAAGCACTATGCACAAGTCTTTCTTTCTCATTAGACATTATGCTAATTTAAAAGTCTAGACACATTCAATAGGAAAAAAAAACTGGTTACTTTTTGCACGCGACAAGAGCTCATTAGTAATCTAGTACTATAGTCAGAAATCTAGTAATCAGTACTAAAATCAGTAATCTAAAACCTTTCTTAGGTTTTCAAACCTCGGCTTTCCACATTGGTATGTCTGCTTGCAGATAAACTTCCAATACTCCTCCACGGACATCGTACATATGTCTAAGCTCGCCAAAGAAACAGTGCTCTGTTCACGCCATTCCCTGTCAATTAGAGCCTTGTTCCACGAAGACAACCCACGACTTCTTAGAAAATTTGCTAAGCTAGGTGGGTTCAAGTTTCGAGAATTGACAGGATCAAGTAGACTTGTGAACTCATAAACGTCACATTCAAACGTAAAGCGTCTCTGTATCTGGATACTGGCCTCCTTGTAAAAGTTTCTTGCTGTTATGTAGACCTTCCTCACCTCCAACTGTGAGATATCTGGACTAGACGAGACCAAGGATACCAACTCCTCTTCTGAAGTATACCCGAGATAGACCTTCTGAACGTCAACATAATGGTTCTCGTCTGTTACGTCAAGAGCCAAAAGATCAGTACAGTTTCTGACGTAGGTTCCATCCATATAGTTTATAGCCAAGGTTGCAATAAGCTTAAGTATTTCCGTCTTCAGCTTATAGAAAATTGGTGACTTCGATTGAAACAATACATTAAAGTCGTTCAAAAGGCCTAGAGCGTAATCAACTAACATCATTAGAACCTTCATAAAAGGATTTTTCAGAGCACTAAGGGCAAGTTTGTTGCAATGAGGGGGGTCATAAAAATTGGCACTAGTGAAATAGAGGGACAATGCGCTCCGCTGTTCAACAATTCTTCGCACACATGCATGGAGGGACAGCCACCGGGTTTGTCCAGGGGCTAGAATTTTGTGATCTGGTGTAGCCGAGAAATCTTGAAATTCTTTAAGTCCTGCAACTTGCTTAGCGCTCATAGAGAAATGACTATATACGTGGCTACAAAAGTCTTCCAGAGTTTGGGTAAGCTTCTTTCAGGCATACGAAGCACACAGATGAATGGAGTGGCAACGACACTTGACAACTACCACCCACGGATAATTGCCACTGATCAGCTTTGCTACCAGATTATGACATCCCATGATTGAGTTTGTTGTGTCGGCACAGAAACCAGTCCAATTTCGCAGAGGCACTTGGTTTTCTATTGTTTTCAATGGGCACTGGATTGATTGGTGTTTCTCTGAGCACCTCAAACAGACTGACCGACTCTTTAGCTCTACATTCTTTTTGAGTGTGTTCATATTCCTGGGACTTATAACACTGAAGGACTCTGCAATAGTACTGATATACAATATACCTCCATTTTTCTTCCAAAGCACCAAACATTTGGTGCTTGCGTATATATTGTTGCACTTTGTCCTTTAGGGAGGATTCCAAATAGAGGTTAAGAGTAGGGGGGATGGAAATTTTGGGTGGGACCAGGTAGACCCTGGTTAGGTAACTGAAGCATCTAGCTGCAATCACAATTGTCTAAAGTGTAAGTATGGTAAAACAATCAAGAAAATACGAAGAATCACCAATACTCACGAGATGATTATAACTTGAAGCAGAAGATATTATATCCAACCGGTTAATTTTGAACTTTCCAGTTCTTAGAAGATTTGAATTTCTAAACTATAAGCTCAATTTCGTTTTATATTTTTCAATATCATACGTTCGCCAGCGTACCATAGTATAAAGTTTCAGAACAATATTAAAATTGTGGAACGAACAGTGAGCCTTCCACTAACTCCGTTTCGGGTAGATCATGGGAAACGAAAGATTTTCGGGGATTCGGGGAACGACATTTTTTTTCGGGGATTTTTCTAAATTTTCGGGGAAATCCCCGAAAATTTGGGGACAATGGAAGCACTGATCACAAACACCAAAGACAAGAAGAACAATAGGGAATTTTTTTAAGACAGTGGGAAACAAATTGGACATAGGGCCGAAATGTTCATTCTAATTTGTTTCCCACTTTCTTAAAAAAATTCCCTATTGTTCTTGTTTTTGGTGTTAGTTTCAATATTGTACAAGCAATTATTTTGTCCCTTATTCATGATGGCATGGATGTCTTTTATTAAATGTGCACTCTCTGCCCTTCTTCAAGTGAAGTTTTAGATGATTAATTTGTGTTTTTGATGTTTTCTTTCTTGGTGTTGTTTTACTAAAATCCTTCATGGCTGATTGTTTTCTTTTCAAGATGATTTTCCATACATGGGACATGGTACCACAGCTATTTTAATATTAGGGCTTTTCATATATAGGGCAGATGATACAAAGCCTGCAATATAAAGAGACTTTGGTGTTATAGCTGATAACCAACTTAAATTCTATGAACACTGTCTATCAATAGTGTCAAGAGCAAATTATAGTCTTGGTTTGTTCAAACAAATGATCACTAGTTGCTCTTGGTCTGTCTTCCTGAGGCTGTGTAAGGTTGTGTCCTGAGGCTGTGTTTAATATATGCTATGCTTTCCCTACCTCCCCCCCCTGATGTACAAATATATAGCCCAAAATTGTTTCTAAACTATTACAGATTTGTAATGACCCCACATATAGGTCATTTTTAAAAGGTCAAAAAGTCCTTAAATCTAAATTTCCAGTAGAAGCAATTATTATATTTGTAAAGAGCATAAAAAAGGCATCAAGTGGTATATTCACTTAATATGAAAGCCAGTAATACTGTTTGCTCCAATTTTACCCAGGATAGTTGGACCCCAACCCACCATTGCACTTCCTAGCTGAAGGGACAAGAAACAGAGATCAGCACCACCAGTGGGGAAAAATAAAAAGTGGAGAAAAAATATTGTGGATTCAAAGCCTTGGATGTAGTAAATAATTGTCAAAATGAAGAATACAGATACTTGATTTTACGAATTCTTAATTTTAATTTTAAAATTATAATTAAGGAATTCCAAACAAAATGAATAAATCAATTCAAATCTAACGTAAATCAAAATTTGTCTAAATCTTGGTAGATTTCTTTTAATTAAGGTAAAATTATTTTGCTAGTTCTTCTAGTTTTTTTTTTTTTTTAATTTCTAGTTTTATTGCCAGAGAAGCAAATTTTGACAACAAAGTCATTAAAAAATGACATTGGATCCCAAAGAAGCACAAAACTGCTATTTTATCTCTTGATACTCTTGTAAAATTACCATAAAATGAAATTCAGTAAGGTAAATTGATAGAAGATGAAATTTGGTTAAAATAAGGTACTCCCTAGGAAGTATAGTATAAAATTGCTGTTTTAGAGTAGCCCTGGAGCTAGAAAACTAGTTGAGTTTTTTTTTTTTTTGTTTTTTTTTTGTCAGCTCTTAGTGAAAATTTTTAATGATTTGACTTATTAGGATTAAAAGATAATGCCCCTCCTCTCTTCAGTTTCATCAGTTTAATTAACAGTCTAGTTTATCCCCTCAGTAATCTTGAGCCTAGGGTTTTGTAAAAATAAACTTCAAAACCTCACTCTTATTTTCTGGTTTTGTTTTGTTACATTTGATTTAATTTTAGGGTACATGGGTTGAAACCAGAGAGACGCATTGACAGAATGCACGGGAAGTATATAATTTGGGCTATATATATGTGCATTAAGGGAGAGGAGGTTGGGGAGAAAGAATAGCAGAGCTGCATGCAAAACATATTAGCTACAATTATTATGCATATTATGAAGTAAGAATTTTCTTAACATGTTTGCTTCTCAATAACCCCTTATTAAATTTTTCTTTACAGACCTTATATATCATAGCTGTAAAGGGAAATAAAATTCTAGCTTACAAGTTTAACTTTATACAAATTAAATAAAAAAACAAGTCTTTTCAACTGAAAGTAAGGAGCAATATTAAAACTTATGATGAACAGAAGTTATTAAGTATATGAGGAAACCCACCTACGATAAGATAAAAATGATTGAGCAACAAAAAAGGAAAAGACAAACACAAAAATCGAACATTTAAAATAACAATAACTACATTTAAGTGTAGCCTAATACAAAAAAAAACTGGCACCTTTATTAAAATTCATACAAGAATACTAGACCACAGGAGACATTCTGTTTTCGTTTTTATAAAGTTTTGAAACTGGAATTACTGGATTGGCAGTCTAAGTTTATTAATCAGTCTTATGTTGTATATCTACAGTCCTATGTGGAGTGAGTTTATAGCAAAATGGAAAAAAGGGAATTGGTTTTCGCTTTATCTTTACCCCTTTTGTATTCACCCCCCTTGTATCCCTGGCCATGGAGCCTTTCGAGGGGGAATAAGTGTATTGTAATTCGATTTTGAATTGTATTTTGTATTGTTCTTCTTCTTGTTCAGCAGACGGGCTTTTCAGTTGATACTATTTAGCCCTTTTCCTTTTGGCTCACTCTGTGAAATCGAGAGAGCTATGGAGCTGGTTTGTCTTATATGCTTTGTATCTGCTCAGATTTCTTGAAGTATATCTTTTGATACCAGCAGTTGAATTATAAGAGAGTATATATTGATCTCTGTGCTCTGCGAGAGAGTATGGTCAGCAAGACTCTTGGCTGTTAGTGGAATTTTGTGGTGTTTGAAGCATTCTAACATTTTATAGTATAGTAATATTGTATTGTATTGTACTGAATAATAATAATAAACTTCTTCTTCTTCTTCTTCTAATCTGTTTTTGTAATATCTTCCTGAAAGACATAAAATACAGGATACAAGGCAGTGAAATAGTGTTGTAAAGATTGACAAGATAGAAAGGTAACTGCCTGTAAAAGTTTCTTGATAACAATTGAAGCATAGGAGGCAGGTATTCTGTAAGAACTGTGAGTGATTTGAAGAGTTATGATAGTGGTGGATAGAGGTGCCATTCATGAGGTCTAGATATGAAATAAAGTTCATTATCATAATTATGGGGGTACTAAGATTAAGTTTGAACATGTGCTCATGGTCCATTTTTAGTTTTGCTTGATATGCTAATGAAAGTGTATCCCAAAACCTCTTATTGATTTTAGGTAGTACTGCTAAAATGTTCTAATTTCCAATAAATATATGTTCCTTTTAGACAGAACGCTGTGATACACTCATTATCAAATTTTAGAAAAGCATGTTAAGATCTTATCTAAATGGAGATTGGTCACTCTAGTTCCTCAGACTTTGAAGATTTTGAAGTATTGAACACTGGTAATTTTTTACTTTTGTTTTCTTTGTAGTTTGTGTAACTAATTAGGGTTGCCAATGGAGAGGAATTAGTCCTTCTAGATTTCGAGCGATACCTCTTAATATGTATATTTTCGTTGAAAACACAAAAAATACCCCCCCCCCTCTCTTGAGTTTTTTAATTGTATTTTGCCATATTTCCCCTACGTTTTTGTGAATTGGTTCTGCTGCAATCAAATAAAAGAGCTTTTGTTACATCAATCTTCTTTTCTTGAGCTATTGCCAAAGAGAAATTCTTCTAAGAGGGAATCTACGTTTCCTCTTGTCTTTTGCCATGCCAATAAAACTTGTATAAGTTGTGGTGCTCTGAAAGGTTTTGCTGCCATGTATGGAGGCCAAATGTGTCCTGTACAAACCATACTGGCTCCATTATAAAGTTCTACCTATTGCCAAAGAGAAATTCTTCTAAGGGGGAATCTACGTTTCGTCTTGTCTTTTGCCATGCCAATAAAGCTTGTATAACCTTTGGTATTCTGAGAAATTTTGCCACCATGTACAGAAGCCAAAGGTGTCGTATACAGACCAAACTGGTTCTATTATAAAGTTAGGTATTTTCTCGTTTTAGTGTCAGGCTAAACACTGTGCCGAATATGCGTTCAGGATTTAAAACAGAGGTGGAAGTAACAACCTGTATATTGTTGGAAAAAAAAAAATCTTTTTCAGAATCTAAAATACATCCCCCTCTGTATTCTCTAGCTGGCCGGTGGCAAGCTGGTCTATTTTGAAAAGGGGAGGGGGCTGTGCGAATCTGTTTGTCTATATTTATAACTGTGCTTTGCTTCTTCACTAATGTAGATTTGTTTGTTACTTTTTTTTGATCCATTATTTTCTTTAAAAGCTAGAAATAGCAAAAAGGCAATTTTCATTTAATGATTCCCTTCTTTAATCTTCACACCCCTGACCATGCCAGTGAACTTGAAAAGCTTCGTTTAGCAGTCTAATTTTTCGATCTGCACAATCTAGCGTTCTTTTTTTATAGTGGTGTGCTATAGAATTTTTATGCGCACATCATAAGAAGCTACTACGTGAAGCTTTATGCATACTACTACTACTAACGACTCACCAAGCCGCCTGAGGCCAATACAGCTATGCACGCTCCTTCTCACCCCAGTTTATTCAAAGCCTCCCTCTTTACACCCTGCGAGAAAGTTCCCAATTCCTTTAAATCTTTCTTTATGACATCTTCCCATCCCAAATGAGGATGACCTGCTTTCCGTTTTGCCCTTGACGGTTGATCGAAAAGGACAATCATCGGCAATCTATTATCCTTCATCCGCAGAACGTGCCCTAGCCATCTCTAGCCCGCTCTTTGCGTTTGAAATAGAGCCAGTCAGTCGGGTACCCCGAGCAATCCGTAGGCAATTTCTATGGAAAACATCTAGTAAATCTTCATCCGCTTTTTGTAGCGCTCATGTTTCAGAGCCATAAATGACCCCTGTCGTCACCGTACCTTTCAATATTCTAATCTTAGTTTGCAGACTTATCTTCCTATTCTTCCAAACTTTTTTTTTTAACTGTGCAAAAACACCCTGAGCCTTGCCTATTCTACTTTTAATATCTTCTACTCCTCTCTCCGTCTTTACTAATAATACTACCAAGGTAAGTGAAGCTACCCACCTGATCAATCTTTTCGTTGACCAACATCACCTTTTCGTTTTCACTTCTTCTTAACTTAGTTTTCTTAACATTAATTTTCAAACCTATTCTAGTACCCTGAAGTCGCAAAACATCCAAAAGTTCATTCATTTTGGTCACAGTTTCATGTAGGTTATGCTTAACTCATCAACGTCATCTGGGTCCAGTAGATTTTTTCCATTTTATTCCGTGGTCTCCCATTGCCCTTCCTGTGCTCTTTAAGACAAAGTCCATCAAAATGATCCCCATATAAGGGGATGGAACAAACCTGCTTAAAACCTGATTTAATACGAAACCAGCTGCCAACCTCATTTCCTACCTTAACTGCAGCAGTGTTATTCTCGTACATAACACTACTCACTTTAATGTATTTGTCTGGTATAAAACATAAAAACATATAAAAAGAATTATAAAATAACTAATAATTAAAGCATAACCTTTTTTTTATTTGCTCTGTAGAAGTTCCATTTATCAAAGAAAAGGCGTTTAGATTTCTACAAAGTGGCATCTTTTTTAAGGGGGAGGGGGTAAAGGCTGCCCCTCCCAATAACTTGGAAAGAAAGATAATATATAGCCCATGGCCCTTGATTTTTCGGATATGACCCCTCTTGCCCCCCCCCTGCAATAAAAATGCTTGAGCTGCTACGTCCCTGCTTGTATATGTAATGCGCGAAACGCAGATTCTTCTACATGTAAGACGCATGAGACAGGCATTTCTATATGTAACGGGTGGGACGTAGGGATAGGTCATTGCTCCTACACACAGTATAAAAATGTCCCTGTAGACATGTTTTGTAGACAGTAGTGCAAAGGGCATTATGTCTCCCATTTATTATTGTTGTTTTATTCTCTCGCCTTATTATATTGTACAGAAGAAGGTAGAAAATTCAAAGAAACTCGTTTGATTGTGGTTTCTGAAATCTATTGACCTATTTAAGTGATAAAAGTTCTTGGAGGGTACCCAGCCACCGTTTCAATACCCCCAGATGTGCTTTCAGTTAAACTTGGCGGTGGATCAAATTTCAGTATAAGCATATTAACAGTCAAGCGATACAAAAAACATACCCCATAGACGACTTAAATAAGTTCAGTCCTAGGATGTGGATAACAAATTTTGTAAATAGCCCATTTTAATACAAAGATAAATTTAACTATGACAATGGGTATGTTATACCATCTTAAAATCAAGGTTGTGCGTATTTTTCTACAAGACTGCCTGATGCTGATGCCTGAGCCCTTTACTTCATAAGGATACGTATGTCTTTTGTGACTTAATTTTTTGTGAGAATTTTTGAAAAGGTTTTAGATGCTCAAATGACCTATTGTAGTAATAAAAAAAGAAAGCCTAAAAAAACAATTTTTTTTTGCCTAAAAAAGAAAGCAGCAAGTATTAATACTCCACACGCCATATAGTCCCTCCTCCCTGTTACTCAATTGTAGACGCTTATGAGTAAAAATTGAACCTCATATTGATTTACCTATTTCAGAAAATAATTCAAGTATTATTTAAGGGCGAACTATGTATTTAAGTACTTCTTGTTCTTATGCCTCATAGTTGCTGTTTACGCAAAGCATTTAGAAGTGTTTAATATTTAATAATTGTGCGGTTACATCATAGTACACAGCAGTCATCCCCCTTCCTGTTACACAATTGTATACACTTGCAAGGAAAGATTGAACCCCGTATTTATGTGTTGATTTTTAGAAAGTACTTAAAGAATAGTTCACCTATTCGCCTGAGGTCAGCACCTATAATAGCACCTATTCGCCTGAGGTCAGCACAGCTATACACACTCCTCCTTCCCACATTCTTTTTTGAAGTTCCTCCTCTCTTCAAGTCTTTTGTTTTGACAACTTTTTATTCGATCGGAGGAGCTCAGATGGATTGTCTGAAATTACTTATTGGCTGTATATCACCCTTCATCTGGAAAGTATGACCTATTCATCAGAAGCATCAATTGGGGGAAGGGGCAGAATTGCTTGTGTCTGCTTAATTTTTTGCCTGCTCCCCCAAATTCTGAAAATACCTTTGGGGGGATATTATCATTGAAAATGGATTTTTTCATTATTTTCATTAAAAAAGTTGAGACGATACAAATTGGACTCCCCCTAGATTTAGAAAAAATAGCTCCCCCTACCCTAAGTTTTATCAATTTACACCACTGCTAATCATCTTAAAAATTCTTTTTACGTCTTAACTGTGTCCACTTTCTTTATCAATAATGTTACCTAGGTAAGCAGAGCTATCCACTAGATCAAGCTTCTCGTTACCCCACATCACCTCTTCAACTTAATTTATTTCTAGTCTAGCGACTCAGTTTTCTTAACATTAATTTATTTTTAAGATTGTTTTTATTATTATTATAACATTGTTATTATTTATTGTTATTATTAACATTAATATTAAACTAAGCCCTTAATTAAATCGTAAATAAAAATAAGTCCAAAAAGTTTAATCACTTAATGAATACTAGTAAAACTTTAATTACTCCTAATTTTGGCAACTTCGAGTGAATTTGCAAACACATTCTTGCACCCTGGTCACTAACACCTCCGAAAATTCATCTGCATTTAGTCAACTTCGAGGGAATTCGCAAACATATTCTTGCACCCTGGTCACTAACACCTCCGAAAATTCATCTACATTTAGTCAACTTCGAGTGACTTTGCAAACAAAATTCTTGCACCCTGGTCACTAACACCTCCGAAGATTCATCTGCATTTTGTCAACTTCGAGTGAATTTGCAAATACATTCTCGCACCTTGGTCACTAACACCTTCAAAAATTCATCTGCACTTATAGTCAACTTCGAGTAAATTTGCAAACATATTCTTGCACCCTGGTCACTAACACCTCCGAAAATTCATCTGCATTTAGTCAACTTCGAGTGAATTTGCAAACACATTATTGCACCCTGGTCACCAACACCGCCGAAAATTCATCTACATAAGCTATTTCTAGGAGAGTTTTATCCCTCCATTTAGCCTCATGTTCCCTATCTTCCTTTATTTCTGAAGTAAATGATTGTGTTAATATTATCTTCTTTCCTATAACATCATAACGGTTTAGCACGTTCTAAAAATGTTCAGCCATATTCTCTTATAGATGTAACTACTTACAGACAGTGCATTTTTTTTTTTTTTTTTTTTTTTTTTTTTTTTTTTTTTTTTTTTTTTTTTTTTTTTTTTTTTTTTTTTTTGATTACATGGAGAAGAATTTTCTTAAGTCCAGAAAAAGCAGCTCTTAAAAATATTTTAGAATACCATCTTAGAATACGTCAAAACTCCGTTCAAAGGAAGTATAATTGAGTGATTTGACAACTTCGGGAGTTCTCTGTTGTGCTACCCGCCTTGACCGCGCATAGGAGCTATTATTTATGCCGTGTTTACATTGAATAGACAATACTTTTATTAACAATTAGTAAAAGATTACGTTTCCTTGATTTAAAACTAGCCTCTTGTTACTTTTTCGCATTGTTGACAAATTTTAGATCCCCTATCCATTTTTAGCGTAATTGCTTTGGGAGGTCCTTGTGATGCTGGACAAATTTGCCTATTGGCCCTTTGTCTTTGAGACGGTCAGCCGATTTTGTGACTCGTAAAAGGATTTGCAAGGAATCAGATGGTCTTAACATCTTGTGAAGATTGTTTCAGTGTATTTTTCTTACATTTTGTAATAGTTTTATTCTGCTTATTTTCTAGATCCGTCTAAATCAGATCCTAAAATGGACCCTTTGGCTCCACCAGCACCACTCCCTGATTTTGTGGTATTAGAAAAGGCAGACCAAGATATGAAAGAAGCCACAGATAACACCAAAAAAGTTGAGAAGTCAAGAGAAAGAAAAAAGCTACCTGAAGAGATAACAGCGCCATTGCCTACTACGTAAGTAATTCAAAATAAAAAAAGAACATTTTGAAAAGAACGGTCTGTATTCAGTGGGAAGAAAAAGAAGAAGATCAGTCAAACAAATATTCCTGTAAACTGTTAGAATGCTTCAAACAGCACAAAATCTCACTATCAGCCAAGAGTTCAGCTGACCATACCTGTACACAGAGCTCAGAAATCACTATTTATCTTCCTATATTTCAACTCCTAGAATCAAAAGATCTCCTGAAATAAATCTGAGCAGATTCAAGATAAATAAGAAATAACCTATTCAGTAGTTTTGATCATCTTACAGAGTGAGTCAAAAGGAAAAGGGCTGAATAGTGGGCTGAAAAGCCCACGTTTGCTGAAATAGAAATTCTCTTGTATTGTAAAGGGGAAAAACAGTTTTAAAAAACGTACGGTAGGTTGAAAACGTTACTTTCACTTGATAAAACTCTTTTTTATTTAGTTTCTGAATGTTTTTCAATACATTCTAGGACATTTGCCTCCCCTTTGTGAAAAATTTGCACCGGAAAATCCCCGGGAAAAATTCACTTCATAGAAAGTTCATCTCTGCTTAAATACCCCCCCCCCCTGATTTATGGCTGGATAGTGATCAATCCATTCTTATCTGTTAATGACATTTGATTTCTTTTTCTTTTCGTTTTGCAGTCTAGCTTCTCTCCCCTCCTAGTCTAGTTTAGTCATTCACAGAGTAATAATCTGTGACCATGATGAGGTCCGTATTATAGGTGAAAGCCACACAGGGGCTCCAGGTGGTCCTGGTAGTGACTTGTAAGGTTTTGCATTGGCTGGCAGGGCGTTTCTTTCAATAGGGTAGTAGCGAGCTGGTTAACAATTCTTTCTCAAGTTATTCTTTGGGTCTTCAGCTGAATATGTCAGTTGGCGTGATCGTTGGTTTCAGTTTGTCGATTGGCATGAAAGTATCGTTTCCTAATCTCTTTGTTTGAGATCTTATCAGTAAATTTGTCACCCAATATTCTGTTTAAGTATGTGTAGTGGAAGACTAAGTGTTTTGGCATGAATGGCTTTAATAGTACAAATTCACTTCTCATATCACAACACTGTTCTGGCCATTACTGTGGAAATTTAGATTTCAGTGTGGGGATTCATTTGTCCTCTACGGCATTGGGCTTGGCTCAGTGGGGTGAAACCTACCGCCGTCGATGCTATTCTAGGCTTAACTCTATATTCAAAGTTGCCATGTATGTTGACCAATGAACTGAGATACTTGATATTGAAGTATCTCTTCGTAATAAGCCGTAATAAACAGTTTGGTGAGTTCGTAATAAACAGTTCGATGAGTTCATCCGGCACTCCATCTTCTTCCACTGCGTCAGGAACCGCAATTTAATTTGTACGGTTAGATAAATGGCCTGAATTCGGGATCTTTCGTATACACATTTTTGTTTATGAATAAAGTCTTCTTTATCTAAGCAGACCCAATATTTGATTTTCCACGCATTTGGGGTTCAGCAAGGATTGAATCCGGCCCTGCTCAGAGAGTAATAGCAAGAAGAATAAATTGGAATAGTTGGCCCCTTTTTTGGTTATAAAATTACAAAGATAAACTAAATAAGACTGTGAATGATCTAGTAAATTACGAATAAAAAAAAATCAAATAAAGGACTATGACCGCCATTTACAACTCACTAACAGAGATAAAGAATAACAATCGGATAACGTGGCCATTGATTAAGAGGGTCCAAGTGGGTCCTTATATATTTTTTTGTATATTCCGATAAAATTGGCCCTATTTAAGGGGGCCAAATTTGATTTGCCTTGGGGTACCACAAGGTTTTATCTGGTCTTGCTAAGAGTAAAGTGAGAAAAGAAATAGCATCGAATGGCTCATTGTTCGGCTATCAAATTGCTAAGATCTACTACATTAAACCGTGAATGACCAAGAAATGAAACTGCATGATGAAATACTCCACTTCTCTGATCTTTATTTTTTTTACACTCATGCCTTAGTTCCAGTATTAAAGGAAAAAGTCAAACATCAGCTTTAACTGTTTACGCTTATCAAGAATAATGGCAATCATCATAGGCAATGCAGTAGCGCTGCCTAAGTGAAGAGCGATTTGGACTCAATGTAACTTTTTTAATGTGGCTTCACAGATATTCTATTTATGTTGCATGCAAAATTACGGAAGATGGCACATTACTCCGAACAGCTAAAGAAAAATTATTCTAGTAATTTTTATTAAGTAATATTTTGTTATTAAAATTAATTAGTTATTTAATTAGTTAAAGAATTATTAATTAATTAATTATTTTAATTAATTAATTTTAGGGCGTTATCATTATCGAAGTCTACTTTTTATTGTATTTCCCTCAAACATTGAATATTGATGCCTAAATAAAAATTTAAGTTAATATTAGTAAGTCATCTTTTTAGTTCGTTGGTTATATCAGAAATTAATCCATTAGAACATTCCCTGGTACAGGTGAGGAAATAAAGGAGTTACATCTAAATCTGACGACTCGAATTTTTTGTCAGAAAATGGAATTAGGATGGGAGGAAAAAAGTACTTTTACCTCTCGGGAGATCATGGTGCAATCCGGGCTCGGAGAAGAGAGGAGGGCCTTCGGGTGATGAAGTTGAAGGCATTGATTATTATAGCTCTTTATAGTGAAACTGAAAATACATCACCTGGAGCTGCAGTTATTGTTGAAGGTCTTGGTGCTAAAAGGGCAACGCGTCTCCAGCTAGTGACAAGGACGGACACCATATACAAAAGGGAAAGAAAAGACGAGAAAAACTTCGACCTCTAGGATTTTTCTTCATCAAAAAGGGCAAAGCCCTTTGTGGAAGCGGGCAGCAGCTCAGTGGGCAAACGATAGCAGTACAAAAATAATGCCCTTTGCCCAAGATTTTCAAAACCAAACAAAATGAATTTTGTTTTTTCTTTTGTCCTCTGGTGGTGCACAGGGTTTAAATTTAGCCTAGTAATATGGAACCCAGAGATTGAACCTTGCTGTGGCAACACGCTGCAAGGCCAACGGGGGGGGGCCTTAGTAGTAAATAAGCGTCATTAATGTTATTAAAATAACTTACGTGATAGTCAACTGCAGGTTATCAATAGTTGCATGATTGATCTCAACTTACTATTTAGTTTAATTTTAATTATATTTTAAATTCTTTAATTATTAAATTATTAAGTTCTTTTACTATTAAATATTTAACTGCTATTATTATTTTGTCCTTTTGATTTTCCAGCTGAATTTTGGAAATTTTTAAAATGATCAAAAAAAAATTATGATCACGGTGAAATATGGCGCCGTTTTTGTAGATCGGCACCGAAAACTAGATAATTTTTCAAGCTCAAATTGGCGCCGAAAAAAGCTATGTGTGTCCGGCCGCTTAGGGTTCTCTGTCACTACATCGTAATCTTGCGCCTAAAAATCTTTGTAAAGGAGGCTCTAGACGGTCAATCATTTTGATCAAAAGCTTCCGTCAATTGGTTAAATGAAGCATGATTGACCGTCTAGGGACCTGTTTGACGCTCGAGTAAAGCGTTGACCGTTATTGATAGAAAGTTTGAATGACTCAATCATTTTGATCAAAAGCAGTGTATTAGATCGGCTTTGGTCGAGATAGATGGGTCAATTGAAGATTGGTTGAAGCAGACGTCAATGGATTGACGGAAAATTTGGTTCAAAATAATAGACCGTCTAGGGCGTCCTAAAAAGAATTTTTAAAAATTCTTCCGTAATATAATTTTAAAATTTCTAAGACGTCTGGAATTTGATTCCGACAATGAGATTCTGCGAAACTATTTCCATCACAATTTAAACAAAGAGGAAGAAAAAGGAAGAAGAAGAAGATTGGTTCGGTCTTAGTTAAGCTCAAATCGATTGAACGTTAGTTTTTGCTCGTTCCAACTCTAAATGCTAGCTAAATCAAACAGTTTGTGGTAACGAACCATAAGTAAATAGTGACGTTGTTATCTTTTCACAGTCTCCAAATTATTGTTCCTGAATTACTGAAATACCTGCACAGAAGAGAATTGTTAAACCGTCGAAGTCCGCTAAGTACCTTGGGATCATTATTGATAAAAATTGGTCGTGTTAAGGCTATTAGTAAAATATTATCGCGTAATTTAGGAATTATTCGTAAATCAAAATATGTTTTCCCTTCATATGATTTAAGGTTATTGTATTTTTCTCTGATACTTCCATATATTTTCTACTGTTCGTCTGTATGGCTTGGTACTTTTTCCTTCATATGATTTACGGTTATTGTATTTTTCTCTGATACATCCATATATTTTCTACTGTTCGTCTGTATGGCTTGGTACTTTTTCTTTCATATGATTTACAGTTATTGTATTTTTCTCTGATACATCCATATATTTTCTACTGTTCGTCGGTATGGCTTGGTACTTTTTCCTTCATATGATTTACAGTTATTGTATTTTTCTCTGATACATCCATATATTTTCTACTGTTCGTCTGTATGGCTTGGTAATTTTTCCTTCATATGATTTATGGTTATTGTATTTTTCTCTGATACATCCATATATTTTCTACTGTTCCTCTGTATGGCTTGGTACTTTCTCCTTCAATATTTTGCCCAATGCGTGCACTGCAGATTGCCATTATTGAGAATCGGGATTCGATCAGGTCAGTGTATAAAATAATTAATATAATGCCTGTAGCTCCGGAGTTCGTCCGGAATGGGGCAGACTCTGTCTGCTGACCACGTGCCTCTGGATATGGGGTTTCTCCCCTAACTAAACACTCCGATCAGGACGGCCGCAACCTCATGTGGCGGGTGGAGCCCACCCTGGGAATCTCAGTACCTAGGTTTAACCTAGCTCTAATCAGATTCCAGGCCTAGGGTCGGTTGGGCTAGCGACCCTCCACCCGAAAATTAAGTGCTACGAAAAGTGACAATATAGCCTCGGACCCGGATTCCCTTTTAAGATCTCGACCATCGCGCGTCATGCTGACGACGATGGACGATGGACATGATGGACATGCTGACGACGTCAGAAAGACTGACAGACTAAACCTTATGGACCGAAGGGGGCTACGAATAGCCACCTGGAATGTCTTGACTTTGAATGAACCTGCGTCAAAGAACCTACTCTCTGAAGAACTTCGCAAGAATAAATTGTCAATTGCAGGTCTTACAGAAACACGTCTTACCGGAAGCGGAGAAGAGCGAATAGGTAACAGTGACTCATTGCTCTGGTCTGGAGGAAGCTCGAGAAGGAATGGTGTTGGCCTTGCACTAAATAGCCTTACAAGAAAGGCCTTACTTTTACACGAAGCTGTATCGGACAGATTAATGAAGGCCCGCTTTGGACACAAACATGGCAAGATGACTGTCATCATATGCTATGCCCCGACCAATGATTCTGATGATGCAACTAAGGAGGATTTTTACTCTGCTTTGTCCAGATGCCTTGCAACAGTTCCCCCCCCATGATATAACTGTTCTCCTTGGCGACTTTAATGCGACAGTGCGCGATGATATGGGTTTATGGCGTGGCACAGTTGGTCCTGTATCCCCCGACCCACTTAACGACAATGGGCTTCGCTTACTTGAACTGTGCCGATCTCACGACCTCTACATTGCAAACACCTACTTCCAACGCAAAACTATTCATCAGTACACGTGGTATAGTAATGACGGTCGTACAAAGAAGATGATTGACTACGTCATTATTTCCAAGCGCTGGAGATCATTGGTGAAGAACTGCAGAACTTACAGATCAGCAGAGCTTGGAAACGCAGACCATAGGCTTGTGTGCGCCGATCTTCGGCTTCGCCTCCATGCACAACGATCGAAAAGAAAACCCGTTGCTGCAGATATTGGGAAACTAAAGGAACCAGATACTCGCCAGAAGTACAGTATCGAGATATCGAATCGCTTCGAGGCCCTTGGCTCACTTAATAGCAGCGAAGATCTCTGGAAGCATTTTAAATTGCAGACCAGTGAAGCAGCACAACTAGTGCTTGGCAAGAGGAGTTATCCAAAGAAATCGTGGCTAACTAACGAAACACTGCAAGTCATAGAGCAGAGACGGAAGGCAAGACTTCTTGGGGATATGACCACATATCGGAGGCTCAATTGAGTGCGGAACAGACTCATTCACCGGGATAGAACCCAGTTTGTTGCAAGGAAAGCCGATGAAATTGAGCTAGCTGCAAAAAAGAAAGACATGGGCAGCCTATTCAAGCATCTCCGAGACCTCACTGAAAATAAAACTCCCACCTTGGGTCCCGTCCTGTCAAGGGATGGTGCACTTCTCTCTGACGAAGGTTCTTGTCTTGAGCGGTGGAAGGACCACTTCTGTTGGCTCCTCAACAATACTGGTCCGTCTGCGCCTCCTAATGATAGTCCCAGCCAACCTTGCAGTCAAAGACCTGGAACAGATGTTCCTCCAGATGAGCCTTTCAGCCCCTCAGAAATTGGACATGCAGTAAAAAGACTCAAGAATAATAAAGCTGCGGGAATCTGTGGCTTAAACTCAGAGCTGCTAAATTATGGAGGTCCTGCAATGCTCCTGTTTCTACACACCCTGTTCTCTACAATCTGGCAAACAGAGATAATTCCTGAGGATTGGCGGAAGGGTGTCATCATCCCCTTATGGAAGAGAAAAGGCTCGAGAAGCGACTGCTCCAACTACCGGGGAAAAACCCTACTGTCAGTCCCTGGCAAACTGTTTTCAATGGTCCTGCTGGATCGATGTCGGAGCATCAATCGAAAAATCCGGCGACCGGAGCAAGCTGGTTTTATGTCGGATCGTTCAACCATCGAGCAGATTTTCACGATTCGACAAATAGTAGAGAAGACCACAGAGTTCCGACAGAAAGCATTTATTGCCTTCGTTGACTTCCGTGCTGCATTTGACTCAGTCGATCGAAAAGCTCTTTGGCGGATCCTAGAGTTGACTGGCCTACCCGAGAAATATTGCAGACTTCTCAAGGCGCTGCACCATGGGACGGAGAGCTGTGTACAAGTAAATGGTCGGCGCAGCCCGTTCTTTCAAATCACGACAGGGGTGCGCCAAGGATGTGCAGTGGCCCCAGAGCTCTTCAATGTCATCATAGATTACGTTATGACAAAAACCACTTCACGTCTCAGCTTTGGGCTCAAATTCGGAGATCATACCATCACAGATGTCGATTTTGCCGATGACTTGGCCTTTCTGGCGGACTCCATGGAGCAGCTGCTGGAAGCGCTCCGAATTCTGCGAGAAGAGGCTGCCAAAGTAGGACTGCATATAAACTGGAACAAAACTAAAATTATGGCCATAGACCCGTCTTCTCCTGCTGTTAACTCTCCAGTTAGCCTGGACAGCACCACTAGCATCGAGGTTGTCAAAGACTTCACCTACCTGGGCTCCGTAATTTCTTCAAATGGCTCACTTCTCCCCGAGCTGCAGGCAAGATTATCTAAAGCGTCTTCTGTCATGGGCAGACTGAACCGTCACCTCTGGCGAAAACCAAATATCTGTCGCACAACGAAACTGCGGATCTTCAACGCTCTAGTCGGTTCTGTGATGCTTTACGGAGCTGAGACATGGCAAGCATCAGCTGCAACCCTCAAGAAAATAGACGTATTTCATGCAAAGAGCCTGAGGAGGATTGAGGGCCCACGATGGTCTGACTTCGTCAGCAATGAAAAGCTTCTGCAGCTCACAAAGCAGTCTTGGTTTTCGTCTCAAGCAGCCGAGCGAACCTTACGATGGTTCGGGTATCTGCTTTGAATGCCACCACATCTACCCGCAAAGATGATCTATGACTTCGACCCAATCAAAGTTGGTTGGAAGCGACCTCGAGGCCGACCGAAGAAACGTTGGTCCGACAGCCTGTCCGAGTTCTTAGCGATGGCAAACATCAGACAGGGCGAAGAGCAAATACTCGCCATGGACCGAAGTGGGTGGAGGAGGCAGACGTCACTCTACGCCGAGCAGTGCCCGGCAGGAGACTTAAGTCAAAGTAAGTCTGTAGCTTTTTGTGTGATTGCGTGATTTTTATACACTGGTTCATGTATTGTAATGGGTGCCTTCCAGAATGCTTTACGGGAATGTTTCGTGAAAGGTCAAATATTTATTATCGTTTATTTCCATTGCCGATTAGGTCCCAAACTTAGTGGCAATTATGTAGAAAGTCAGTAAGTATACCTTTAAAACAGATTAAGAGTGGTGGAACTAAAAATGATAATAAATGTATTCCAAAAAAATTTAATTATTGAACTGTATGTTATCTTGTTAAATATTCGAATACTTTTGCTTTAGGATCATTAATTTTGTATTTTTATTGTGTGTAAAATATTTATGTAAATATATTTTTTGGTACGATGTTTCACCCTCCAGCTTTTTGTAGCATTTATTTGTTGTTATTATTATTATATATATTTTCTTGGTAACACAACCTAGCAAGTGACGCTTTTGGTGTTAATGATTGATTTTGTTTCGGGTTTTTGAAAATAAATAACTACTGCTACTACGAAAAATTAAACAAGAGAAACGGGTTTCAATTTCAACAAAGCATTGAATAAAAAATAAAAACAAAACTACTCTTTAATTAAAAAAAAAAAATACCTTCATTTGGTTCAGTGTTTGTCTATATTTAGTTTACCTCTTTCTCTTTTTTCTTCTTTTCATACAGAGAAGCTCAACAACGTCAAGTAGTTCAAGTTGGTGGTACAACAATTATAGAAGAAGAAGAGAAAAATGAGCCAAGTATGTCGTCTATTTTCAGCTGGGTCCGTTCCGCCATCACAGTGCCCACGGCCTCTCAAGGAAAGGAATTGTTTGACAAGTTTTCTGAAAAAGCCAAGAATACTGTAGACAGTGTAATTACTACATTAGACCCTCAGATGAAGGATCTTGTTCGTAAGTCTCTTATGTTAGGCTGTGGTTATGTAGGTGTGTTAGGCTATGTTATGATAGGTCTTATGTTTGGCTAGATAGCAATTACTACATTAGACCCTCAAATGAAGGATCTTGTTCGTAAGTCTTCTTATGTTTGGCTGTGGCTATGTAGGTATGTTAGGTTATATTATGTTAGGTCTTATGTTTGGTTATATATCGATTTTGTTAAAAAATTTTAAATAAACAACTCGTAAACAGGGACGTACTTTGCTATGGGGCAGGGGAGTGACTCCACCTCTCAGACCTAGGTTTGCCCTCCCTTCAGATCCCAGTTTGCCCCACCCCCTCTCCCCAGCTGATATTTAGTTTCTTTAAAAATCTAGTCAAAACTAAGATAAGCCTGCATAATTCAAGCATCTATAGAAACGAGTCAGTTTTTTCATTTACCTTCATGATACAGTATGGCTCATTTTTCAGTTTTCAATGTCATTTTTACCTGATTTAGGAAAATTGGCTCCAAATTTGACCCTCCCCCCACCCTCCAGGATTTTGACGAAATTACGCCACTGCTCGTAAATTGAATGATTTTATAAAAAGAAATTATGTGGCGACTATGGACCTTCAACAAACTATCCTGTCTTATCGATATTCATTTCCGAGCTCAGAAAAGAAGTCTTAGAAGCCAATTCGACTGAGTGGATTGATCTCCATTACTAATTGTGCATGTCTTGAAGTACCAAAGACAGTGGAAATAGAATTTATTACATGGAATCGGTCAGGTGGAAGCTCATACATTTTTTGGGATCTTAAAAATTAGAAAAGTTTGTAATTCAATTTTTATTCAAAAAGACCCTGTATGTAGTACTGAAGTTTTAGTAGTAGTGGCCGACAAATTTAAATAAAAAGAAACATGGGTAAAAAACTCAGCAGAAAATAGGCTAAAATAATCTAGCATCAGCTAACTTCAGAAAGTGTAGCTTTCCTTTGAAAATGCAGATGTCTTTGGGAATCAACAGAATATTTATATTTGAATTTTTATGGTCGAAAAACATCGTTAAGTTTAATTAATTAGTTTTGCTTGTTTATTCTTACGATTTGGCGTGACAATACTGACCAAATGTGATGTTGTTAACTTCTTAATTTTAAATTCTTAATATAACAACTTCTTAATTTTGAAGGAACCAATAGAAAACCATGGTTTTCAGGTATGAATATGTCTAAGATAGATCCGGGGGATGTTTATATTTTGATGTGCTTGGTATTTTAAGATATATTTAATATGCTTAGGAGTTTATTGTGCAGCTGATAACCTAGGGGAACAATTAGTATCACAATTTATGTTGAGTTTGATTTTTGGGGACTTTCAGAGTTGAATAGATGGTGATTTCAAACTTGTAGTTAATTTTTTCATTTTTGAAAAATGTCGATTTTTTTCTTACATATAACGGTGACCAATCTGTGAAATAGAATATCAATCACAGGAACTGGCACGTCACTTAGGGGAACGGGTTACCTCCTTTGAGACTCCTAGATTTTTTAAAACAACTTTTTTTGGTATTTTCATTGAAAAGTACCTTTTTTGTAATTTTATTGAAAGAATTTGAAAAAACCACAAGATTGCTCTTTTCCTACATTTTGGTAATTGTATTTGCCACACACACCGAATCTCCCTCCCATAGCTGTGTCAATTGGGGGAGGGGTTACCCTATCCCCAGACTCCTATATTTTGAAAAATAACTTTTTTCGATATTTTTATTGAAAACTTTTTGTATTTTCATTGAAATGAATCGACGAAACGACAAAATCGTCCTTCCCCTAATGTTTGACCATTTTATTTGCTATTAATTAATATTAATAGCAAATTCCCCCTTTAATTAATTTAATTAACACCCATGCGCAGAAATACTTGGCCCCCAGCTCTCCAATTAGCTGACAGAATGCTTTCCTGACTAGCACTACGTGCCGAAGGGGAGAGTAGACGCCTTCTATGTTTTTCCACGTAACAAACTTGGTCTCCTTTGTAAATAGAGGGGTCTCCTTTTTTGTAATTTATTACTCTTTTAACAAATAGTAATAAAACCTCAAAATGAATTCATTTTGCATGTTAATTTATTATTTTGTATAGTCGAGGGCCTCGTAGCAGCTTTTCATTGCTTCGTAAGCTTGAATCCAGTTTTTTCCCTTTTTCTACTAAAACATGTAATTACTAAGTTTTTTTTTTAATTTATGATATATTTTCTGTTATTTGTTTAAAAGGAGACAGCCACAATTCAAAAATTTTAAATAGAGATTTATCCAAAAATCTGTCTACGGTTAGAGCTTCTTTTGTGATTAGGAATTTTGCCCCCTCTGTATGAGATGTTACTCCAATTGAAATAAGAAATTCGAGTCGTTTGAAATCCTTCAAGGCTGCAGTTTTCCTTGCAAAAGAATAGTATGTTTGTATGTAGCACTATGTAGATTAGAGAAAACTGCCACCAGCTGCCAACAAACCTTTTTTAACAGTTGTATACAAACAAATCCTTCAAGGCTGCAGTTTTCCTTGCAAAAGAATAGTATGTTTGTATGTAGCACTATGTAGATTAGAGAAAACTGTCACCAGCTGCCAACAAACCTTTTTTTAACAGTTGCATACAAACAAATCCTTCAAGGCTGCAGTTTTCCTTACAAAAGAATAGTATGTTTGTATGTAGCACTATGTAGATTAGAGAAAACTGCCACCAGCTGCCAACAAACCTTTTTTTAACAGTTGCATACAAACAAATCCTTCAAGGCTGCAGTTTTCCTTACAAAAGAATAGTATGTTTGTATGTAGCACTATGTAGAGTAGAGAAAACTGCCACCTGCTGCCAGCAAACCTTTTTTTAACAGTTGTATACAAACAAATCCTTCAAGGCTGCAGTTTTCCTTGCAAAAGAATAGTATGTTTGTATGTAGCACTATGTAGATTAGAGAAAACTGCCACCTGCTGCCAACAAACCTTTTTTTAACAGTTGCATACAAACAAATCCTTCAAGGCTGCAGTTTTCCTTACAAAAGAATAGTATGTTTGTATGTAGCACTATGTAGAGTAGAGAAAACTGCCACCTGCTGCCAACAAACCTTTTTTTAACAGTTGTATACAAACAAATCCTTCAAGGCTGCAGTTTTCCTTGCAAAAGAATAGTATGTTTGTATGTAGCACTATGTAGATTAGAGAAAACTGCCACCAGCTGCCAACAAACCTTTTTTTAACAGTTGTATACAAACAAATCCTTCAAGGCTGCAGTTTTCCTTGCAAAAGAATAGTATGTTTGTATGTAGCACTATGTAGAGTAGAGAAAACTGCCACCTGCTGCCAACAAACCTTTTTTTAACAGTTGTATACAAACAAATCCTTCAAGGCTGCAGTTTTCCTTGCAAAAGAATAGTATGTTTGTATGTAGCACTATGTAGATTAGAGAAAACTGCCACCTGCTGTCAACAAACCTTTTTTTAACAGTTGCATACAAACAAATCCTTCAAGGCTGCAGTTTTCCTTGCAAAAGAATAGTATGTTTGTATGTAGCACTATATAGATTAGAGAAAACTGCCACCTGCTGCCAACAAACCTTTTTTTAACAGTTGTATACATTTAAAAAAAATAAAATTTATCTTATATATCTATCTTATTCAAACATTTAATCTGCAATTTTTAAACAAAATTTTAAATTAATTCAAATTGAGGCTAAAACTTTTTTTTAACAACACAAGTGGTCATGAACCAAATGTAATTGCTAATTGCAGTTGAATCCGGATTTAACAATATTGAATTCAAATTTAACAAAGTTTAAATGAAAGCTTTCATCCTTTTTCTTTTGAATTCCTTCCCCCCCCCCCCCAGGAAAATCCTCCGACACCCCTTACCTCTACGTATTTGACCTTTTTACGGTTTTTTAACTAATATACATAGCTTTTAAGATTTAACAGGTATAGAACTTTTGGAAGTTCAGATACTTCTTTGTTACTTTTTTTTAACAACCCAAACCATCGTAATCCTACGATGTTACGTACGATGTACCTAACTGATGATCATTACAGGCGTACCAAATTTCAACTATTTAGTCAAATACCTACTTGAAATTCTACCATGAAATTCTTTTCTTACACCTATTGTGGAAGTGCCACTTTCTGTGGGATTGAGACGTTGATCATAGAAGGGACAATATCTTTCCAATTGGCTGATACAATCTTATTTGATCAATACCAGGGGAATGAATTGGGTGTTCATCAGTATATCGTGATCTGAAAAATAAAACTGTTAGAAAATGTAATTAGAGATTATTTTTGAACGCCCCATAGTCTAAATAATTAAAGTACATCAGCTTTTTTTATGGCACTTGGTATCTACCAAGTGACATATAGCGATCGCAAATTCTGTGGGTCTGTCTGTCCCAGTTTTGCTCGTTTAGGCACTTCCAGGTAAGCTAGGACGATGAAATTTGGCAGGGGTATTAGGAACCAGACCAGATTAAGTTAGAAATTGTCGTTTCCCCGATTCGATCATCTGGGACGGAGTGGGGGATAGTTAAATCGGAAAAATTTGAAAAAATGAAGTATTTTTAACTTGCGAACGGGTGATCGGATCTTAATGAAATTTGACATTTAGAAGGATATCGTGTCTCAGAGCTCTTTTTTTAAATTCCGAAGGGATCCGGTGACATTGGGGGGAGTTGGGGGGGCCTAAAATCTTGGAAAACGATTAGAGTGGAGGGATCGGGATAAAACTCGGTGGGAAAAATAAGCACAAGGCCTATATACGTGATTGAAATAACCGGAACGGACCTGTTCTATTTGGGGGAGTTGGGGGAAGGGGTTAAATCCGAAGAATTAGAAAAAATGAGGTATTTTTAACTTACGAAGGAGTGATCGGATCTTAATGAAATTTAATATTTATAAGGACCTTGTAACTCAGATCTCTTATTTTAAATCCCGACCGGACCCAGCGTCATTGGGGGGGGGGGGGGGACTTGAAATCTTGGAAAACACTTAAAGTGGAGAGATCAGGATGAAACTTGGTGGGAAGAGTAAAAACAAGTCCAGGATACGTGACTGACATAACCGGACCGGATCCGTTCTCTTTGGTGGAGTTGGGGGGGGGTGGTAATTCGGAAAAATTATAAAAAATGAGGTATTTGTAACTTACGAACGGGTGATCAGATATTAATGAAATTTGATATTTAGAAGGATCTTGTGCTTTAGAGCTCTCATCTATAAATCTTGACCAGATCTGGTGACAATGGGTTGGAATTTGAGGGGGAAACCGGAATTCTTGGAAAACGTGAAAGTTGAGGTATCTTCATCTTACGAATGGGTGATCGGATCTTAATGAAACTTGATATATAGAAGGATCTTATGTCTCAGATGCTCAATTTTCAATTCGAATCGGATCTGGGGACATAGGGGGTTGGAGGGGGGAAACGGAAATCTTGGAAACCGGAAATCTTGGGAAACGCTTAGAGCGGAGAGATCGGGATGAAACTTGATGGGAAGAATAAGCACAAGTTATAGATACGTGATTGACATAAATGGAACGGGTCCGTTCTCTTTCGGGGAGCTGGGGGATGTTAATTTGGAAAAATTGAGGTATTTTTAACTTAAGAACGGGTGACCGGATCTTAATGAAATTTGATATTTAGAAGGAAGACATGTCTCAGATTTCTTATTTCAAATCCCGACCATATCTGTTGAAATTGGGCGGAGTTGGAGGGGGAAACCGGAAATCTTGGGAAATGCTTAGAGTGGAGAAATCGGGATAAAATTTGGTGGGTAGAATAAGCAAATGTCGTAGATACGTGATGACGTAACCGGACTGGATCCGCTCTCTTTGGGGGAGTTAGGGGGTGGGGTTTAGTGCTTTGGCGAATTTGGTGCTTCTGGACGTGCTAGTACGATGGAAATTGGTAGGCGTGTCAGGGAGCTGTACAAATTGATTTGATAAAGTCGTTTTCCCCGATTCGACCATCTGGGGGGCTGAAGGGAGAGGAAAAACTAGAATAAATGAGGTATTTATAACTTACGAGTGGGTGATCGGATTTTAATGAATTTTGATATTTAGAAGGACAGAATAGGATACTTCGGTTCTGAGGCTCTGAGGATGAATAATGTTTGATTGAGAAATATAGATCTTTTGTTTTTGACATATTAGTATTTTCTAAAATGTTTCATATAGATGGTAGTGCGATATTTTCTTTGTGTATTATTATCGAATTTTGCTTGAAAATGGTTCTTAAACTCCCTATTGTGTTGTGTATTCCATTTTAGGTTCAGGTTGTGATATTGAAATAATAGTTGCATCACAAAACGAAGAAGAAATCGGAGGCGTCCGTGAAGCATTTCATTCAGTGTTTGGAAGAGCAGCTATAAGGTAATGTTTTTGTTTTAGTCATTATACTCACATCCTACCTATAAAAAAAAATATTTGCTATAAAATGGTGTAATGAGGAGCAAGAACTGGAGCTACTGGCTTATAGGCCAGTAGTTATACTGCTGACATTAAGTTTCGTATATTTGGCATCTGCTCTCTTTAAGCAAGCAATAACTGTAGCCTATATATCTAGATTTGTTTATTTATCTTTAAATTTTTTCTCGAAAGCGACACTATAATTTTTTTCTTCTGAAAATTGGGATATTAAACTGTTTAGGTGGTATATTTCATACGAATGACGTCAGATATACCCTATATTTATTACCAGAAATCCAATAGTAATGGTCTAATTTTCTGCAGTGTATAAAATAAAATTAGATTCAAATTGTTATGCCAAAGAGAAAGAGACATTTTTTATCTAGAAAAAAATATTGTATATACATATTTATATATCCTTACCTTAGATCTTCTTGTGCCTCCAGAGGCACCCAAGCCATGTAAGAAGAGTCTCCAACCGTCTTTATAACTGACGACAGCGATAATGCCTTCCCACTCTGGTTTAGGGAGGCATGAAGTTGACGCAGGTCGCTCTTGAAGGTACGACGGAGTGTGTTTTTGGGTTGTCCTATGCGGCGGTCGGGTAGCCAAAAGAATGCTTCCTTGGAGATTCTCGTGTCGTCCATGTGTAGTACATGGCCTAGGTACCTCCATCTGCGTCTTTGTATGGTTTGGTTAGGGATGGCTGGCCCGTGATGTTCCTTGCATGTGCATTTGTGACTTTCTGAGTCCAGTGAATACCAATCAGCATCCGGAGACAAGCGTTCTCAAAGGACTGGATTCTCCTCTCTTGGTCTTGGTTGAGTTTCGAAGTTTTCGATGCGCAGAGGAGGACAGGCAGGACGTTACTGTTGAACAGGCGGGGTTTGAGCCGGAGAGACAAAGTACTCGATCTCCATACTTCGTTAAGTCTGTTGAAGGTTCTGTTAGCCTGACCACTTCGGGCACTGACTTCTCTTGCTGTGGATCCTGTATTTTTGATGATGCTGCCAAGGTATTTAAACTTGACTACCTGATCTACATCGTTGTCGCCGCATGTATATATATGTATATATATATATATATATATATATATATATATATATATATATATATATATATATATATATATATATATATATATATATATATATATATTTGCATACTACGAAATCTGTGCTGAAGTAAATGATTCTGAATGATTTTGTCCAAATTAGCAAATCAATTTTTGTTTCAAAATTTTCTTTACTTATTAATTGAACTGGAGTAATTAATTAACGTATCAAGGTTACGGGAGAAAATTATGCATAGTATTTTAGGGTAATAAATTTCCTTAAATACTCAAAATTTTTGTGGATCGTGTTTTTAGCCTAAAGCTTGATCAATACTTATATTAAAAAATTGGGAGTGATCGGGAACTCAACTGTTGATTAAAAAACCTTCATGTACAGTAATCCAGCCTTTGGTAGTAGCGGCCGGCAAATTAAAACAAAAAGGAATATGCATGACAAATCAGCAAAAATAAAGCTAAATTTTGGTAAAAATCAGCAAAAATGAAGCTATATCCTGGTAAAAAATCAGAAAAAAAAAATCCAGCTAAATTATGTAGCAGCAAACAGTTTAAGAAAATGCAGCTTTCCTTTGAAGGTGTTGTCTTTAGAAATCAACAGATCGTTGATGTTTGCATTTTTACGGAGGCAAAGCTATTTAAAATGTTGCTAGTTAATATTGCTTATTTATTTTCATGGTTTAAAGTGGCAACACCGACGAATATGTGGTAGTGCTCTAAAAACTTTATAAGTCTGAAACAACCCAAAAAAAAACCTACAAATCGCGGTTTTCAGGTATGAATAGACCAAAGATGATTCTAGGGGGGGGGAATAATTTTATTTTGATGTCCTTGGTACTTTAGTAATTAATTGAGGCGTTTTTTTACAAATACTCTTAATATAATGTTCTAGTACTTGGATTGCGAAAGACAGTGCCCCTTAGTTTGGGATATGTATATATATATATATATATATATATATATATATATATATATATATATATATATATATATATATATATATATATATATATATATATATATGTATGTATGTATATATATATATATATATATATTGTCAAAAATTAGCAAATCAATTTTTGTTTCAAAGTTTTCTCTACTTATTAATTGAATTTGAGTAATTTTTTAACGTATCAAGGTTATGGGAGAAAGTTATATATAGTATTTTAGGGTAATAAATTTCCTTAAATACTCTTCTTTTTTTAGCCTAAAGCTTGATCAATACCTACTAAACCAATATTTAAAAACGTTTTGTATTTTTAAAATAGACATTTGATGTTGTCAAGCTAATCCTTATGATGTGAAACCTCTAAGATATTATGTACAACATGTCTGTATATCCTTTTTCTTTCAGGGGTATGAAGTCTCAATGCTTGAGTGTTGCACCGCAACCAGTGGGTCTCATATCAGCGATTCAGACTGCAACCGAAAAAGAAGCTTATCTTAGAAGTTCTGGACTTGTTCATCATCAACAGCCTGTTATCTCTGTTCAAAATTTTCTCCTGGAAGTTACCAAAGACAAGTAACGTTTTATTATATTTTGAATTAATATTCAATTACTAAAAGTAATTTATTAGTTAAATTAATTAATCAAGTTAATAAATAACTTTTTGATTTAATAAAAGTAGTAATGCTTCATCTGATCATAAATATCTCGTTTACTTGAACATGCTATCTTCAGCTATTATGATATATTAAATGTTGTATAGTTTATACTGCACCATATTGTTCAGATATGACGAAGAAAAATATAGAGAAAAAACAACAGGACTTGGCTAATATAGAATAATAAAGAATGCGGACTAATATTTGCGATTGTAATAATATTGATATTGATAATATATACTAATATATACACTAATATATACTTTAATATATACGGACTAATATTGATAATAACGAATATATACAAGTTTGCAACATACAATAGTATTCAAATACAAAAAAAGAGGAAAAGATGAGAGTAAAAAAGTATAGGAAAAACGAAAAGATGAAAGAGCAAGCATACGCATAAATAGATAAAAATAAAGAAAAAAAGAAAGATTTTAAACAACCAAGGGGTAGCATAACCAAAATGAACAGAAACTCAATTCATCTAGGCGTGCAGTGACAGAGGGAATAAAAATTATCAGGTATCTTTTAGTAAGGGCAGGAGGGAATAATTTGAGGGAGTTTTGAGATGGCTGAACTGGTAAAACGGGATTTACCATGGAATGTAGACAAATGTAGTAGTAGTAGTAAGACAGCACTTGACCCTTAAGGTCCAAACCGGCGGTCCTGATCTATGTTTCATGGCCCTTCAGCCAGGAAGTGCAATGGGGGGCTGGGGGCCAACCATCCTGTGCCTTCACACACCCTTCCTGCTTACCTTCCCCAGATTTCTCCAGGTACTCATTTAGAGCTGGGTCGACTCTGGCTGAGCTTACAGAGTCACGCCACTGACCCTCGTCCCAAACTAAATAACTGGTCACAACTGAGATTGAACCCGTTCCCCTTGGACAAAGAATTCTCACACCAGCGCGCAATGTAGACAAATGGAATAAATTCCTAGCATATACTGTTCCCAGAGGGTCAAGTTTCAGGAACTTTCAAATGAGTTTCAATCGTTATTAAATATAAATTTAAAAAACTACCGGAATATTACCGTTATATACAAAACCGTTTTTTTTTTTCTTTTTTTTTTAGAACTTAAAATCCGTTTGAGGCTTATCAGAGTTAAAAAAGGGAATTCTGCATCATACATGGTTAAATGCTTATTCTGGCCTGTGCAATTGTAGCCTGTAGGCGTGGACGAAAAAAAAAGTGGCTGGGTATTATTTCTGAACAGAGAGAATATACAGCAAGAATAGGTTAGTATTTACTGCTAAATGTACCAATTCCAACAACAGCCTGAAGGATATCCCTAATTAAAAAAAAAATACATGCAAAGAGAAGTTTTTACATGTGTCTTCGTTTAAATCATATCTATGCATTAGCTTGTCACAGTAAATAGATTAGCGTTGACTTAATAAAGAGCGAAATGTCCCAATTATTTTCTTTTTAAGGCAGACTTGTTTTAGATTCAGGATGACTGTTGCTGCTAAAATGATCTTTCTGAATATTTCCAGGTGGTATTTATTCGCCATGATGTATTTGAGTGATCCCAGCAAGAATTTGACACTGCACACGCTGGGCCAGCCGTTGGAGGTATCTATAAGCTTGGTTAAAAAGTGCCAAGAATCAAACGATGATGGTTTCAAATTAGGTAACACTGGGTATGCCATGCCTATTGGTGAGTAACTTACTTTTAATAACCTTCTTGAACATGTTTCTTATTAATTAAACTAATTTCTAATTAAGAAATTTAAAGTACCGAGGACATCAAAATATAATGGTTTTGTCCCCTGAATCCATCTTAGGTCTATTCATATCAGAAAACACTGATTTTCTAAAAAAAAAAAAAAAGTTTTAAAATTATGGAGTTTGCCATATTTCCGACAGGCCTATTTGTATGCCTGGCTTGTGTTATCGAATCGAAGGGCAAGTGGTAGGACTTTGTCTCAAATACCCGATTGCTGACGTTAACGGATCAGACCCGCAACTCTCTTGAGCTCGCCGTAAGAACCCTATGGTGGTTCAATTTATTCGCATGCCAGCAGAAGCACCCGCCAATACACTTTTCAATCTTGATCCGACTGAACATGGCTGGAAGCGCCCCCATGGAAGACCCCAGTTTAAATGGGGGGACAGCCTTATCCAGTAGCCTACCTCTTCATGATCGGTACTGGTTTCCAAGAAGCAGTCACGCTTGCGGAGGACCGTCCGGAATGGAAGTGAAGAGTCATATCTCTCTCTTCCCTGGACCACCAGCAGGAGCTTTAAGTCAAGTAGGTTAGTAAGCCTCCAATATATATATATATATGTCTGTGTAAATTTCCATTTAAGCGATTCAAGCAATCAGACTTTATTTTCACTGTCCTTGGTACTTTCACACTTATCCTAACTTCGCCTAGCCCGTTTGTATGTCTTGCCCGTGATATAATTGTCTGTTTAAATTTCCTAATAACCACTTAAAGCAATCAGGCTTTATTTTCACTGTCCTTGGTACTTGAAGAAAGGAGGGTACCATGACTAGGATGTCAAAGAGCCTTGTTCTTGAAAGTTTTGTTTCCCGGATATTTTCCCCTTCCCTTTTGTTAAAAACGATGAAATGTGAAGTTTGAAGACGTAATGTTTAGGAAAAAGTATGCCTTCGGAAGGTAAAAGAGATTTTCCGTTTCACACTGATTCATACTATTTGCACTTTAATGTTTTCGGGAATGCCACTAAAAAAAAAATCAACATAAGAAAGATTTGTAACAAATTCAGCAAATATCCTCCTCGTTTCATTACACCTCAGGTTTGAAAATTGTCATTTTTAACATTTTTGAAAAAAAAACCACAAACTACTAAATTGCTCCCTTTTCCTTAGATTTGGAAAAATACACCTTTTGGCATTTTCATTGCAAAATTTCATTGAAAAGTAGCACTTTATCATCATACTTAGAATTAGCATCGAAACCAATTGACGCTAATAGCATTATCATTACCACCCCTACTAATACTGGAGCTGCGCAATTATTGCTTCAAATGAGAAGAAATGAAAATGAGAAGGTATGAGAGAAATTAAAAACAGAATCCTCTAGAAGATATTTTCCGGTATCTTCTCTTCAGGTTTGGAAATTACTTTTTTTCAATATTTTCGTGAAAAAGTCTGAAAACATCTTACTTAGATTCAAAAATGTCCGTCTTTTGGTATTTTAATTGAAAAATTCCATTGAAAATTACCACTTTATGGTCATATTCATCATTAGCATCACAGCCAATCGATGCTGTAGATCGGCTGTGACTAATCAACTTTGTTATCATTATCGTAATATGGTAAAGTATAGTTATCATTACCAATCCTACTAATACTGGAGCGGCGCAATTGTTCCTTCGCACAGATGAATGAAAAAAAAAATTATCTTTTAAAAGATGTTTTCTGCTATTTGCCAAGTTCAAGACAGGTGACTCGAAAGTTATGCTGTCAGAATAAGCAGAAATATTAGTTCCCAAGGTAATTTTTAGAACCGGCCGACGTTAGAATAAGTCTCCACTAAAAAAAATAGGTACTTCAAGAAATTAGAAACTAACACTTGTTTTTCTTCTGCTGCTTCTAGAAGCTATGACGCAAAATAATCGTTTGTTGTTTGACTAGAACCTTATAGATGAAGTAGATGCAGAAGACCAATTGGCACTTCTCTTCAGCTCTGCATAAAGGCCTATTAGAATTTTTGTAATTTTACAGGATAACAGAAAGAAAGACTAAGTATTTTAAAGGACTTTTTTTTTGCTTTTGGAGCAAACTAAAAATATTTTATAAGACAAAATTGAATAACCTGCCTTACCGCTTTATCATCATTTTCATCGCCGTAACACCCAATCGATGCTAATATATAGAAGGATTTGCAATCGATGCCACTCCTACTGATTCTGGGGCTGCATATTTGTTCCTTCACACAGAGGAAGGGAGGAATTAAAAAAAAAATGCTCAATGACAAGATTTTCGCACAAAAAACGTAAATATGTTTTATTTTTTTAGCAACCTCATCTGTAAAAAAAAGAAACGTTTTTTTTTTTTTTTTGTTTACTGAGGAAAAAATCATTTCATTTTCTCCTGTCTTATTCAGTTCTCAAGATAATAGAAAACCTCTGATTTTTTAATTGTTCAAGAAAATTGGAAACCTCTCGCCTGCGGAAATAGTCTGAAATTAGAATCTTGGGAATCATAATAATTAGAAATTAGGACTTTTTTTGAACGAGCAACTGATTACTTACAGCAAGGAAAACCCAAAGAAATTTTGAGCTCCTCTACTCTGTATTCGATTCATTTTTTTGCAACAGGACGCCATTCAGTTGCCACAGTCAGGTTGATTGGTTTTCAGTTTTGTGCATCCATAAAGCTTGTCTGAATTTTTTTAATAAGGATTATAAGAATTCTACATTTTAGGAAGTGATTTAAATGAAAAGAAAATATAATAATGGTTGAAATTTTTTGTAGGAATTTGTAAGATCAGGATTATTAATCTTGTGGATGATAGCTTAACTCTGTATAAATTATTATTAAACCTTGATTGCAAACAGGAGAAAGTTGTTCTTTAGAATAGTAAGAGAGGAACCTCAAAGAATCAGGCAGCTAACTAAGTCCGATATATGCAGTGGTTTGTTCTTCTATTAATAACTATGATAATGCTGCCACTAAAGCTAGGGCTAAATTAACATTTCAGTTATTGTGTGCTAGCGTTCGATCTTTATTATCATTTATAATTAACCATATTAACTATGAACATATGGAACATGATGTTAATAACATTTGGTACTACGGTGTTGTAGTTTTTCTTGAAAAAATGATTTTATTTAAAGAAAAATTTTTTAATTATAAAAAGGTTTTTAAATACATCAATTCCCTTTAAAATGAGCTATTAAACAACTTTATATGATTTTCCAGTTCCCCGCTAGCGGCAGAAAAAAAGCAAAAAAAAAAATATGCCGTTAATGCAGAACATCGTAATTCAATTCACATACCTTATTTTTCAAGCCAATTTATTTTCTACGATGACAAATATAAGTAAAACGTTTGGATTATTAAAGTGCTTCTCTATGAGTTGTAAGGAAAAATAACCAACCGTCAATTCTAAATCGTCAGTTCTGTAGACTAAACCGTCAATTCTGGCGAAAATTCTGGCGAAAACTGAATATCAGTCTTACAACGAAACTACGGATTCTCAATCTACTTATCAGCGCTGTGATCGCTTATGGAGCTGAGACGCAGCAAGCATAACTCGCAACCCTCAAGGCGATTGAAGTATTTCAGTCAAAGGGCCTGTGGAGGATCGAAGATATGCGATGGTTCGACTTCGCCAACAATGAAAAGCCATTGCAGATCACTAAGCAGACTTGGTTCAATACAAGCAGCGAATCGAACTTTACGATAGTTTGGACGCCTGTTGCGAATATCACCACATCTACCCTTAAAGAGGATCTATGACCTTGACCCTACGAAATTTGACTAGAAGCGACTGAGGAAGCGTTGGTCTGACGGCCTTTCAGAGTTCTCAGACGATGGTAAACGTCAACAGAGCGAAACAAAAACATAGCCATGGACCAAAGTGGATTGAGGAGTCAGACGTCACTCTGCGATGAGCAGTGTGTGGTGGGAAACATTAATTAAAGTAAGTAAGTCAACTTTGGATTTTAGCTAATTCTAATTTTGACTAACAAAGCTGATAAGTCGAATTGTCGCACCTGTAAAGAGCTTATATCGGCGAAATGGATTGCTTAATGCCGGTGGATATATTTGCCCTCGTATACGTCAGAAGTCTTTCGTCTGTTAAACCTTATGATAGTAGAAATGTAATTCCTCCTCGGCCTCGGGCGTTAGCTTTGTGCACGCTAACGTTTGATAGTCATTTTTCGTTTTAGGCCATGTTGCTGCTCAGGAACTTGGCTGCGCGCCATGTGCATGGTATGAAGAGACAGCTGGCATATCAATGCGTTCGGTGATTGTAAATGGCGCCCTTGCGCTAGCCAATTTATATAAAAAGTCATTGGCTTCTAATGAACATTAACTTTTTTTTTATTCTTGAACCTTGTGTAAAATCAGTGGCGCAGCTAGAGTGGAGATTGGGATTACTACCTGCAATTGTAACATGATTTTTGAAGATTGATTTTAGAAAATCTTTTTTTAACTCTTGAACCTGATGCAAAGTCAGTGGCGTAGCTCAAGTGGAGATGGGGATTGCTACCTGGAAGTGTGACATGATTTTTGAAGATTAATTTTAGAAACACTTTTATAAGTCTTCCCTGAGACTTTCAGCAACCACTTTGGAATATTGGCGTTTAGGTTCTTGTTAAGTTAAGTTTATTGTTAAATTTCATACTCCCAGATCAAAATTCATTCTTTTTCTTCGAAAAGAAAAAGAAATCTTCATATAAGATTTGTTTGAAGAAAGGTGATATTTTTCACTCTAAGGGTTATGTTTTCCACATCCGATTTCAAAGTTGCGCCAATGTCTTAATTGGCCCTCTTTTTTGTGTAGAGTTGATGTCATTGGGTCATCCTTTCTTCAAAGACTGTGTGATAAAACTTTTTTAATGTCTCACAATCCATTATTTTACGGTGATAATTTTTTGAAAGCAGTTTTTTATGTGGCGACCTGATATTTGAGGATTCCAGGGGGGCTTCGTATAAGTAGATTCACAAACTGTCATCATTGGAGGGGGCCTAGGTTAAAATCAATGACCAGAGAAAATAAAAGGTAAGTGAATGACGCGTAAATGAATATTTGATTTTGTAGTAGAACATTAGGGCTAGGACTAAGGGAAGACGTTTGCCCTTTGAAATGAATCTTTTTTATGGTATTGGTGTCATTTATAGTTTGAACTTATTCACAAGCTAAGGCAGTTACACAGACGTGTTAATCAAGTGAACTAGAAGTGATTTGGCCTCTAGGTTTTTGGTAACCTTTAGAGGGTTTTACGCGTTAATAGACTATTTCAAGCTTTCAGAAAGTGGCAAATTTTCGTAAAACTCGAAATTGTTTAACAAGTCCAACGCTGAATTTGTCGATTGGCTACGAATGCCGGATATGTTTAATTTTGCGATTGTAAATTCATAAAGGCAAAAAATAGCCCAATAGTTGGCATTTTTAGGTTTGCAAAATTGGCGACGAAGAAAATTCTACCCGTTTATGGTTGTTGCTTTTTATTTAATTCTGCTACTGAGGCATTAGATATTCAAGATTCTTTTCTCTATCCCGCGTCTGGTTCTAAGTAATGATACTTTGAATGTTTTTGACAGAAATTTAACCTTATGCTTAGTTACAAAGCTTAAGGAGGCCTGGTCAGGGTTGTCGAACTTGTTCAAACGAAGTGTTTACTTTACCATAAGAAAGACTCTTCGTTTTCAAGTTAGCTTTAGCTCTCATGAGAATTAAAAGTGTTAATTTAGCACCAAGAGTGGCAATTCGAAACTGCCACCAAGAGTGGCAATTCGAAACGAAGAGGGTTCTACAAGCTTTCTTAGCTGCCTTTCGACGACCATTTCAACCGGTTTTTTGTCGCTACCAGTGACATGGATCAATTATCGGTTTTTAATGAAAAAAAAAAACTGAGACAAACTTCGAATGTAAATTAAAACCTGACCCTAATGTTATGTCGTTGATAAATCAGTGTTTTTTTCGTCTTATGTATATTTTGGCAAAACTCAGCTATTGGAATATTCTTATGGAAGAATTTCATGAGAGACTTTGTGGGTGATTTAGTATGTTGCACTTTTGAAACAGTCAAGTCTTTCCAAATTTTGTTATAGTATTTTCCCCCAATTTTTAAATGTAATTGCTTATGATGATTTGCAACAAAACTAAAATGTTACTTCAAAAGTGCATAATAGTAGCTTTTTCCTTATTTTTTCTTTTATTTGTATTTAAGTAAAATATATCGCAGTTGTATTATATAGAGTTGGATTTAAAATAAATTCTGTTATTTGAATTATTTCTGTTATTTGAATTTCTCGTTACTAGGAGTAATGGTTAGGTTAGTTTAAGCTAAGCGAAACTGTCTGACATTGATCGTGAAGCTATGGTTTGTTATATGCTTTTGATATCATGTCCCTAAGTTTTATTGCTTCATCACATGACTAGCACCAATTACCCTCCTCCTTCTTACCCCCTCTTTATCTTCTATCACTTCTAGCCGTTTTTTGTTGCGAAAACAAAATGTTAACAAAATCGCGGTTCAGTCCATGATCGAAAATTACTTAGTGTAAATAATGATTAAGTGCAAGAGTGCTCAAATACCAACCCTCTTATCTTTCTAAAACTTGATCATCTCGGGCAGAAGCGGTTATGCTTTCTAAGTTTTAGCCCAATTGGCTCTTTTGTCTCGGAATGTATAGCAAAAAAAGACAATGAAACTTTTTTATGATATCAGAACTCTTGAAAAACGTCTTGAAGAAAAATGTCTTGAAACCTCTCGAAAAAACGTCTTGAAGAAAAATGTCTTAAAAATGTCTTGGAATGTCTTGAAAAACCTCTTGAAGAAAAATATCTATAAAACTCTCCTGCTTGACTAGACTCTAACACTCCTATTACGTGACAACCAAAAGTAAACAAACCCTATTATGTAAAATTCAAAGAAAGAAGTCCCTGAAGGTTTTTTTTAAGATTCTCTATGACTTGGAAATCCTGATTTGTTGGGGTCTCGTAATTTTTTTTTTAAAGGACCAAAAAACTACTAAGTAAAACCGAAGAAATCCTAGAGTAAAGAAGTCCCTCATCAGAACTGGACAGAGCCGCCTATTCCATATGATTTGTACAAAATTGAGGGGGGGGAGTTTCTAGATAACGGCATAACTAGATAAATCAAATTTTATTCCCTCTTGTCCTGCCATTTCGTTTTCCCAACATATTCTTTTTCTCATCAAGAAAAAAGAGCGCCTTACCATTTTATGTCTCGGACTGATCACAAATCTTTCATCAATAGAAGCAACTGTTTCTTACTTCGACAAGGACTGAAATTCTGAATTGACGTCATGTTTGTTCGCATATGACGTCTGAATTATTTCACACTAATACAAAAGAAGAAAAAAACTAAAAAAGGTAAAAACTACAAAAAAAACTAAAAAGAAAAAAAACTAAAAAAGCTAAAAAACTAAAAAAAACTAAAAAAAGGTAAAAATCTAATAACTAAAAGAAAACTGAAAAAAATAAAAAAAGGCAAAAACTACAAAAAAAATAAAAACTAATAAAAAAACTAAAAAAGCTAAAAAACTAAAAAAAACTAAAAAAAAGGTAAAAAACTAAAAAAAACTAAAAACTAAAAAAGAAAAAAACTAAAAAAAAGGAAAAAACTGAAAAATAAAAGAGAAAAAGAAAACTAAAAAAAATGAATAAATATATATAAAAATAAGTTGTTTGTGGGTTATGTCTGTCTGTCTGTTTGTCGAGTGACGTCGTGTTTGTCCGCATATGACGTCTGAATTATTTCACACTAATACAAAAGAAGAAAAAAAACTAAAAAAGGTAAAAACTACAAAAAAAACTAAAAAGAAAAAAACTAAAAAAGCTAAAAAACTAAAAAAAACTAAAAAAAGGTAAAAAACTAAAAACTAAAAAAAACTGAAAAAACTAAAAAAAGGCAAAAACTAAAAAAAAACTAAAAACTAATAAAAAAACTAAAAAAGCTAAAAAACTAAAAAAACTAAAAAAACTAAAAAAAGGTAAAAAACAAAAAAAAACTAAAAACTAAAAAAGAAAAAACTAAAAAAAAGGAAAAAACTTAAAAATAAGAGAAAAAGAAAACTAAAAAAATATTAATAAATATAAAAAATATAAATATAAATATAATATAAATTAGCAATCAACAAAGCACCGAGACACAAATGACGACCGGGACACAGGGAGTATATATGACGACCAGGACATAAGTAAAAAAAAAACTAAAAAAATGGTAAAAACTACAAAAAAACTAAAAACTATTAAAAAAAACTAAAAAATCTAAAAATCTAAATAAACTAAAAAAGAAAAAAAAGAAAAAAGGAAAAAAATAAAGGAGAAAAACAAAACTAAAAAACGAATGTATATACAGACCGGGACACCGGGATACAAATGACGACCGGGACACAGGGAATATAAATGACGACCGGGACACAGGGACACAACTACAATGGTTCGCCGGGGGGCACAGGGGGATATAAATGACGACCGGGACACAAGGAATATAAATGACGCCCGGGACACTCAAAGAGAAATCACAGACTGGAACACCGGGACACAAATGACGACCGGGACACAGGGAATATAAATGACGACCGGGACACAGGGACATAACTACAAAGGGGACGCCGGGGTGCACAGGGGGATATATAAATGACGATGGCGACTCAGGGAATGGTCGATTAGCAATCACCATCAACAAAGCTCAAGGGCAATCATTAGAATCATGAGGTATAGATCTGAATACGGATTGTTTTCCCATGGACCATTATATGTTGCATGTTCAAGAGTCGGTAAACCTGACAATCTATTTATATGCACAGACAATGGGACAGCAAAGAATGTTGTATATTCGCAAGTTTTACGTAGTTAAAAACATATATATATATATATATATATATATATATATATATATATATATATATATTCACAGGTGGGACATAGGGACACAACTACAATGGCGCGTAACGACTTACGCGCGCGGGGGGGCTTGGGGGGGGCGCGAAGCGCCCCCACCAACTAGGTGTTGGGGTGGCGCAAAGCGCCACCCCAACAGCTAGTATATATATATATATATATATATATATATATATATATATATATATATATATATATATATATATACGGTGATGTTTCTGATTGTTCGAAGATGGCAGTCCTTTCTCCAGAAAAAGCCGAGCCCTTTCCTAAGGTAGTTCCTAGAAAAACAACAAACAAATGAAAGGAAAGAAGCAGCATCTCAATCCTCACAAGCATGCCCATGAAAGAGATAATCAAAGAAGCAGCTAGGGTGCAGGAAGAAAAAAGAGATACCAAAGGGGTTTCAAAGAAAGTAAGATAGAAGAAATCAAGAAAAAGGGGGAAAGTTAAAAGACTGGACCTCGGACAAGATTCAGAACTTAGCGAGATGTCATCTGTCGAATATCGTGACAGTTTTGATAAATCGCTCCATGTTGGAAGCAACGAAGAAGAAGACTTGTCAAATAGCATTTTTGATTTTGTCCTCGTCAAGCTTCGATCGAAGACCAGATTGTGTTACGTTGTAGAATAAGTAGCCGAAGAAGTAGGGGAAGAAATCACCATACAGGACATGAAAAAACTCAATGTAGGGCGAAAATTTGTCTGGACTGAAGAGACAACTGTAGAAGAGAAAAGTTAGCATGATGTTCTTAATCTGAGATCGCCAGTTGCGTCAGGAGGAACAGACAGGAGTGACAAGCAATTCTTTTTTCAGGAAGATCTGAGTGAATTTTTTCTATAGTTCTACCTAAAGAGTCTTTTAAGAAATATCTAACTGAATGTCGCCGTAGTTTTATGACGTTCTTGAATATTGATTACTTTTATACGTTCATATTCGAAAGTTCAGCAAAAAAGCAAGAAAATATGCGCCTACCCTTGAGATAACATTATGTCCCAATTATGGAGGGTATCCCGATAACTGGGACAAAAGGACTCTAGACTTTGGCCAGTTTCAAAAAAGTAAAAGCGCTAAAAATTTCTGGAGAGACTAAAATTTTTAGGCTATCGATTGGTCTTTGAAGTGTTTAGACAGCTTCATCAGGACTCGAGCAATACCCAAAAGATTGTTTGTCCCAGTTATGGCCGGTCTCCTCTACTTAGTTTTAGACTCGAGAAAATAAGTATGCGGCGCTTCTTTTCTTTGAAAATTTATTTCCTCCACATTTTACAGTTAATCTTTAATGAAGGAAACTGGCAGTATAATTTCTTAGTTAAATCCGGCTAGATTTCCTCTCCTAAAAATAACCATGGTGTTCAAATGTCCTTGTAAACCCAATTTTTTTCCTCTTAGCAATACTTTACTTGGTTTAAATGCATTTAAACTAGATTCTACACCAAGAATTAGCCCATCTTTGCCGTAGCTGTCATGCCTCTATCGTTGAACTATCGTCGTTCCTAAGACCTAAAACTTCCTAAAAGTGGGGGAGGGGTGTAGTGTTCTTTCGTCTTGACACGTGGCGTGTATCGAATTTTTTTTAAGAATCCCACCTCCTGATGATTATTTAATGCAATAGAGGTGGCTCCTGAAAATGGAGTTCATTTTTGTTGCATTTCTTAATAAACGAACTGAATATTGCATGTGCCTATAGTGGCTGAATGGTCGGAAGGTGTTTTACCTCTAAGAAAGGTAACAAACTTGGCTAGATAAGGTTGGTTTAAACCGAACCCACTATTCCATTGGCCTAATATGCACTTCTTTATTTTCATTTGCAAAAATTGTCGCACACTGTCACCGCCTAGGGCTTTTACGTAAACTTTTTTCGCATGCTAACCAATAGTCTGTGTTGAGCAGGTACCAATCCCCAAATTCACTCCCTTCAGCCGGGAGTGCAATGCGTGGTTTGGAGCAAATCATTCGACGCTTCCCGTGTTTTTCCAACGTATTCCTGCAGCTCCCCATTTAAAACCGAGTTACTCTGGCTGAGTCACGCCATTGACCCCGTTCCAAACCAAATAATCAGTGACACCAGGACTCGAATCTCTGTTCTCAGGATTCCAGGTACAGTGTGCTAACCACTCGGCTAGGACGACTCAAGGAATGCGTGTAAAAATAAAAAACAGTTTAGCAATATCATGTCTCATAACATCTTTGGAGTTAGAATATGGACAGGAGAATTCAGAATATTTCTTTGAAAATGAAAGGAACAACTCTATTATTAGTCCGTAGTGATAGCATAGAAGGAGAATTAAATATGCTTCACCGGCCTCCATATCAGTCGGAACACACGACACAGTCGGGAAAAGGATCTTAGAATCTGCATCAAAAGCCTTGTCCCAAAAATTCATAGTCAGGACATGCGCAAATCAATTTTTCTTCCTTTCAAAACAGTTAGACTTCTTTTGTTTTCTCATCAAGAGAAGAGGTGAATTTGTTGCTTTTTTTTACAAATCTGAATGCATGTGTTTGGGCATTGGAAAATCGTAGTTTGGGGAAACACAACCAATCAGCCCCTTCTTCTAAATAAAGCTACGATAAAAGTAAGGCCAAAAATAATGAACCACATAACCTATGCATATAGGAATGGTAAAGATCATTGTACATGCATTAACTTGATCAATAATGATCTTGAGGTGATTTTTCATCCCTTAATTGAATTAAATATTTTTATTTGATTCAATTCATCCCATATTTTTCGTACAACCTAATGTTTGAAATACAGTCAGTCAGCCGGGTACCCTAAACATTCCGTAGGCAATTTCTCTAGAAAACATCTAGTAAATCTTCATCCGCTTTTCGGAGCGCCCAGGCTTCAGAGCCATATTTGACCACTGTCATCACTATACCTTCTAATATTCCAATCTTGGTTTGCAGACTTAACTTCCTATTCTTCCAAACTTTTTTAACTATGAAAAAGCACCCTAAGCCATGGCTATTCTACTTTTAATATCTTCACTGCTCCCACTGTCTTTAGTAATAATGCTACCAAGATAAGTGAAATTGCCCACTAGATCAATCTTTTCGTTACCCAGCGTCACCTTGTCATCTTCACTTATTCTTAGCCTTTATGATTTAGTCCTCTAAAAAACAGTAATATTCCAACCTATTTTAGCATCCTGAAGTTGCAAAACCTCTAAAAGTTCATTCATTTCGCTCACAGTTTCATCTAGGATGCTTAAATCATCAGCATAATCTAAGTCCAAAAGAATTTTTTGCTCCCCATTTGATTCCGTGGTCTTCCATTACTTTTCTTGTGCTCCTTAAGACAAAGTCCATCAACATGATCCATATAAAGAGGGATAGAACACAAGCCTGCTTAACTCCTGATTTAATGAAAAACTAGCTGCTAACCTCATTTCCTACCTTAACCACAGCAGTGTGATTCTCGTACATAGAACTAATCACTTTTATGTATATCTGCATTGTCTGGTATGTTTAGCAAAGGTATACAATGATAAGACCTTTGGTAAAGCTCTTCTATCAAGAGAATCGAACGCTTGCTCATAATCTGTAAAACTGAGGACCAAAGGTGTTTGACAACTAGGGTACTTTTCAATTATTTACCTAAGAGTGAAAATATGGTTGACACATCCTCTACCCTTTCTAAAACCACACTATTCTTCTTTTAAACTTTGTCTACAGCATATCTCAGTCTAAACGGTATAGTAATTCGCTACCTACAGAGACTAGACTAATGCCTCGATATATTACGACTCTCACTTTTATCACCTTTCTTATACAGCGGTTTAATTAAGGTTTTCCTGAAATCGTTAGGTACTTCCCCTTTCTCAAAATCAGATTCTTAATCTTCAGTAACTTATTTTTAACCTCAGAGCTATCATATTTAAGAAACTCATTTACCACACTATCAGCACCTGGAGCCTTATTATTTTTTAATCCTTTTAGTGCTGTCATTAATTTTCTCTCACAAAACAAATCTTCCTTCCCATTCAAGGTCCCCCTCATACATAAAACAATTTTTGTTCTTTTTAAGTTTTAATGTTGCTCCTTGCTTTCAGTTGAAAAAATCTTGTTTTTTTTTTTATTTGATTTCCGACTATTTTTTAAATCATGTCAAGAAATCCCCCGTAAAATTTTCCCTGGCACATTATTCTGGGAACTTTCATCTCCACGGAAATGTATCCCCTTGAAAATAACCCTCGCAACAAAAATTTCTGTATATTTCCCAAAAACAAATACTACATATGAAAAAGTTGTGGAACTTACAGCCTTTTCCCTGGAGTATGGGAGGTCATCTGATCCCCAAAGGCACAGTTATCGGACATTTCAACTATGCTGAATCAAGTGGCAATCTCAAAATTTTTATTGGATGTCACTGGAGAAAAAAGGGGCGTGTGACGGGGGCTAGTATTCCTCCAATGTTTTGTCACTTAAAAAGGACACTAGAAATTTTGATTTCCGTTCAAACAAGCCCTCTCTCCATTTTATGGGACCATTTATTCGATACAATCACCACTGAAAAAAAAAGCACACATAAGTGATCTTTCTTCTGAAAGAAAATCGCATTTTTGTAGATATGAGCTTCAAACTTCTCCAGTAGGGTCATCTGATACGCTGGATCTGGTGGTGTGATTTTCATTAATATTACTTGACTTTTTGGGGGTGTTTCCCCTTTTTCAATTCTGAAAAATGTCCTCAGACCTGTAACTTTTGACGGGCAACATTAAACTCGATGAATTTTATATATTTGGAATCAGCACTCAAAGCCACTCCTTTTGATATATCTATTGTTATCAAAATTCTGTTTTTAGAGTTTCGTTTACTATTGACCCGAGTCGCTACTTTCATACAATTCGTTACCATGACCTATTTGAATAGCACTAAAGAAAACAAATAATGTCTTTTCGTCTTTGAATAAATATAAAACCCGCATAGTTTTATAATTGTTATAAAACTACGCTGGTAATTTCATTACTCCACATTGAAGTGGAATCAAGGCCAACTTTCCTACTTGATTTTTAAGACCTGCTGCATAGAACTCAGGAATTTTTGAAAGCACATGGAAAGGTAGGTACTAGTGGAGATCCTTTTTTTCCCGTTTTTTCACTGTTGTTTCGTCGTTAGCTAATAATTAATTAAATAAATAAATATGTACAACCACCTGTTACAAGTACTCGTTAGATCTTTCTTTGGGAGAGAGACGGGGGGGGGGGTAAATTAATTTGTGTTTGGTTTGTAACTAAATTAAATTGGCCGACGTTGCGTTTCAAGGTATTTAGGTCTGAGTAATAATCAACTTTTGACGAGATAAGTAAAGGATAAAAAAAAGTACTCCAGAGCCACTAATGGCACATAAGGCGGTGATGGCGTCAACAATTGTTGGCATTTCAGCTACTTCTTTTTGTAGCAAACCTGTCGCCCTACTTTGCGATAGCTGGGATCAAACCCAAGCCCCGTATTAACTAGCCAAGATCAATTCGCTATACCACGAGCACGACGAGAATGATGAGAGTGATATTAAAACTTTGAAGGAGTAAAGATTATCTAAAATAGGAAGGCAAAACACAAATAGAAACTTTTATGAACGAAGGAATTAAACACAAAAAGAATACTTAATGCCACGAAATTTGAAATTCGAAAATAAAAGGCCAACAGGCAAGATCACAATGCAACTTTAATTAAACCTTAAACAAACAGAAATGATCTTGGATAAGAAGTTAAACATCAAGAATTTGGAACCAAAAAATTTGACCCCAATTGAAACACCAACAGGAGTCTAAGGGAAAGGGCTTTAAGATTTTGCGCCTTTTCTCTCGTCTAGCTAAAATTTGAAAAAATGTAGCCTCTATCTAGGAGATACTAATTCGCGAAAGTATACCAGTTCGCAAAATAAAATTCGTGTCTTTTATTGAAGTTCGATAGCCAGTGAATTGGCAGCTAAACTGTTCAAGCGAGGTTTTCAGTCATCTTTAATGGGCCAACTCATACAGGTTAACAATGCCTTCAAAGAGCATTAATATCAAAACGTTAAACAGACAGAAATTATATAAAAAAAAGTCAAACCTCAAGCAAACTAAAACTTCTATGAATAAAGAAACTAAACATGAAATGAGTATTAAATATAATGAACAATTAGTTAAAACTTTGAACAAACCTGACTGTAAGCCTTGTATAGCAGAAATCACAAATCAAAGAATTCGGTTCAGGGCAGTGTCAAAACAAAATGAAGAAACAGGCATGATAAACAAAATTATAGCAGCATATGAAGAAAATATTACAAGCCTTTGAAATTTTGTGGAGAACAGGTCCGGGTTCCGGCTTCATTGACCATGTTTGGCCTAGGGGTTCACAAGTAGGTAAACTCAGTCCCAACTCTGCGACCCAAAGGCTGGCTATTATTGAGGTGGTTGTTCTATCTGCTATAGAGGATAAATACAACATTATCGAAAAGGTCAGGACAAGAAGAAAATGAAATGAAGGTGAAATGAAAATGATGCCTTAAGTTAGTTGACATTCCTATGAGATGGGAAATTTCTACAACAACAAAATAGATCTCTCTTGAGGTCTAACTTACGTTGTAAATAATTTAGAACAGTCAAAACCACGAATTTAGTATTTGAAATGAATTTCCACTCAAATTTTGTAAAAACCAAGTCGAATATTAAGGCTTTCCTTCAAAGACACTCATTCAACTATATAATATAGGGATTATCATAGAAATTCTATAAAAGAACAACTTCTACTATACCAGAAAGAAAAAACCTCTAAAGAGGTCTAACTTAGGTTGTAAATCTGCAACAGTCAAAAACACGAATTTATTATTTGAAATGAGTTGCCACCGAAATTATGTAAAAACTACATGGAATAAAAAGGATTTCTATTGAGTGTAGTTTCAGTGCCCATATTAATTTAACCGTCCACAAGGCTAATGCAAGCCTTCAGACACTTACCGAAATGAGGCGTTTTGGGTGTGATACTGAAAGTCTTCTCCATGCCTACATATGTTATGTTCGCCCGTTGCTCGAGTACGCGTGCCCGGTGTGGGGTCCATCTGCTATCCGCACAGCGTACCTATTACGCGACATAGAGTACGTCCAGAAAAGAGCAACAAGCATTATACTCCGGAACCGCGACATACCCTATGATTAAGTCCTCGCTAAATTAAATTTATCTCCAATTAAAGCCCGGCTTGAACACCTTATTCAGCACTTTGGGAAATCCGTCCTAGCCAATAAGAGGCACCGATCACTACTACCCGAACCAGTCCCTCCCAATAGCCGAACTCGGTTACAAAAGAAACTTCTACCCCCTAATGTACGAACTAATCGTTACGCCAACACATTTGTGCCTTTCTTCACATCAATTTTTAATGCTGAGTTGTAGTGTGTGATTTTTGTTTAAATCTATGATTTTTGTGAAAAAACTGAATTTAGCTATGCTACGATAGTTTTTAAATATACCGATCTCTCTCTCTCTCTCTCTCTCTTTAAAAGCCACTCGTTCAACTATCCTTTATAGAGATCATCACAGGATTACTTCAAAAGAAAACATCTACAATATCAGAAAAAAACTCTAAAGAGGGCTAACTTGCACTGCAAATAATGTATGGGAGTCAAAACCGAAATGAATTACCATTGAAATATTTTGATGACCCTCGTTCAACTACCCATTACAGAGATTATCATAGGAATGGGGTAAAGGAACAACTTTTACAATACCAGAAAAAAACCTCTCAAGAGATCTAACTTACGTTTTAAATAAGGTAGAATAGTCAAAACCATGAATCCATTATTTGAAATGAATTGCCACTTAATTTTTTCTTAAACTAAATGGAATAAAAAGGATTTCTTTAAAAGGCACATCATTCAACTATCCCTTATTGAGATCATCAAAGGATTGCTGTACAAGAACAACATTGTAAAAAAAAAAAAAAAAAAAAAAAAAAAAAAAAAAAAAAAAAAAAAAAAAAAAAAAAAAAAAAAAACCTTCCACAATACCAGGCAAAATCTCTCGCGGTCTAAAGGACGGCGTTCGTAAAGTCATTCGCAAAGTTGCTTCGTTAACCTTTCCGTAAATCTTTACGCGAGCAAGCATTGAAGTTAAACTTTAGTTAACTTTTTTCGTTAAGTTCATAAAGTTGACTGAAAGGGAAATAGTTTAGTTTCAATATTTGCACAAATAGGATAGGGTGCAATAGGACTGAATTATTGCCCGGATCTTTGGCACCACTGTCAACTTCACAAGAAAATAGGGAATTTTGATATGCTTGATCCCGAAAACAGAATACGTAACAAGCCCTTATGCCTCGTTAAACTATACTCACACCCAAAGCTCCTTATTTCTTTAAGCCTTTTTCTCCGAAACATAAAATGCTTCAGAAATTCGAATAGTTTGCTGCTCAAAACGCAAGTAAAGTACAAGGCTCATATGAGCGGTGAAAACTTTACGGAAACACACTTTGCAAACGACTTTACGAGCTTTAAGAACACCGTCTGAGCCGTCCTTAACCTATTTTATAATTAGGTAAAGCAGGCAAAACCATGAATATTAATTATTTAAAATGAACTTCTGCTGATATATCATAAAAACTGAATAAGATAAAGTCTATATTCGAAAGCATCCTCATTGAACTATCCATTACAGAGGTCATCATAGGAATATTGTAAAATAACTGGAGACACTAGATCTTCAAAAGAGGATTCTATCATATCACTTTCTTTGGAAGAAGGACTGAACTGATCACTCATAAACCAATCACAGTAAGTACCAAGTGGTGCCCTCTTTATTGGATCTAAAAAAAAAATGAAGAAATTACACCTAACAGCCTGTGCCTGCCATTTAAACAGTAGATTAGCAGCAAAGGAGTATTACGGAGTACACCAATGAAATCTATCCAGGAACCAATCAAGGTAATTACCAAGCAGTGTCCTCCACATTGGATAAAAAAAAAAGAAGATAACACTAAACAATCGGACCTATTTATGCATTTTAGCCATTTAAGCAGAAAAGTATCTCTCCCAGAGATTCTATTTTACATTAAGGCATTTGCTATCCCACAACGAGGGCAAAAGTTGGCAACCAAAGAATCGATTTTTATGAGAAAAAATTTTTGCGCATGTGAAAACCAGAAATTTGGTTTGTCAGGAGGGAGGAGGACGAGTCGAGGCTGAGACACACATTTTTCTCAAAAAGTTAATTTACTAACATTTATCCGAGCCTGTTAAGCGAAAAAAAAAATCATAAAGGTTACAACAAACACTAAAATAAGCATTGTAAACTTGCGTATTGGCAATTTTTCCTCATTCCTTTCTTAAAAGTTCAAACTGACAATAAAAATGCAATTTTTTCTGTAGTATTTAGAACATGAGACATGTCTGAGCCCCTTGATAATCCTGGTCTATCCTCCCACCTTCCTTGGTGGTGTATGGATAATGAAAAGACAGGTTGGGAGAGGAGGGGATTCGCTACTGGGCATTAAACCATTCCTAATGTCAGTAAAAATTAATTCCACATATCAACAAATCCATTAATATTTATATACAAGCAATCTTTCGTCTTCAATGCTTTGCATCATTGCGTCTCTTACTCGTGAATTAATAAAATACTGAGGACTAACATTAATAAAAATAAGAATACCTGTAATGGGGGTGTGGGCTTCCAAAACAAAGAGTAAACTTCTAACATTGAAAGGCTGATTTTTCCAAGCATTTTAAGTGAGCAGTAGCAACACAAATAGCTTTTTATTATTAGCAGCAAGGTTATTATTCGGCAACAATGCCATATCATCATATAGACAATAAAATAAGAATCATGGAAATGACAGGGTTGCCACAGGTTCAAGGAGTCAAAATAGGGACTTTAAGGACTTTTTTGGTGGAAAAAGAAACAAATAGGGATTTGGTACAGCTGCTGTTTACTGTATAAATGACACAATCAACATCTAGGTGAAGGTAAAGGATACGGTATTAGACTTTACAGTCCGTACCGGCGGTGCTGATCTCCGTTTCTTGGCCCTTCAGCCAGGAAGTGCAATGGGGGGTTGGGGCCAGCCATCCTGTGCTTTCGCAGACCCTACCTGTTTACCTTCCCCAGATTTCTCCAGGTACCAATTTAGAGCTGGGTCGACTCTGGCTAAGCTTACAGAGTCACGCCACTGACCCCCGTCCCAAACTGAAGAATTGGGTACACTGGGATTCGAACCCGCGTCCTCTCAGACAAGGGATCTCGAATCCAGCGCACCAACCCACTCGGCCAGGACGGCCTCAATCAACATCTAATTCGCTGTTCACTCTGATCTCAGCAAAATCTGAAACCAGGATGGTCAGCAACAATCGCCTGTAGCGTCATGATCTTCTGGAAAGACATGGGTAATATCAAGATGATCGCTTAGCTTTCTATTCGGACCTTCTCAGGTTTCTTTTTCTTCTCCTTAATTTTCAACTATGACTGTACAAAAATTGAATGACAGTTAAAAGTGAATGACAGTCACTACTCCTAAGACATGGGTAATATCAAGATGAGCGCTTAGCTTTCTATTTGGACCTTCTAAGGTTTCTATTTCTTTTTCCTTAATCTTCAACTATGACGGTACAACTGCTTTATTTCTGTTCCAAAATAGAATTTCAAGACTGCAAGTTACTGTTGAGTTAAAAGTGAATAACAGTCACTACTCCTAGATTTTTGTTTAACTGATTTTTTTCCATTTTTTTTTAACTTTCGGTTATTAAGGACTGAGGAGCTACAGCTTCCGCCGTAACGATAATATAAGGACTGTATGAGAGTACGGAATGGTTTCAAGTCAATGGCCACTTTGGTGAATTTATTAATCCATTTAGAAAAAGCTGAGAAAGTATGTTGAAGCTCCACCAATGCATATTTAAAACAAAGAAAACAAACAAGTTCGGCAGCTCAAGCGACTCCAGAGGTAAAAAGCATAAAAGATTTTGTCCAACAGTATCAATAAGACTTGGACGCTCTAGCCTTACAACTATTCTGCTGTCTTAAGGGACTCTCAGTTGATGTCAATCCCAAAATGACCGAAGTCATTCAAGAAACCGAAAAAAAGACGAAATCGTGTCGAAAAAAGTCGAAGTCGAACCGAAATCGTGGTCGGTATAACCGAAATGGACTATGCCGTCTTTATTCTAGTTTTTGTGCCCCTGCTGCTTTTTATCTTTCTGGTTTTGCTTTCCTCCTTCGCAAGAAGGATACAAAGAAAATACGCTCAGGATATTTTAAGTATTGCAAGTATTTGCTGCGTCTGCCTCAGTGGTATCGGAATCATACAGTCGTCTCTAAATTTGACATTGTTGATGCGCCCTCGCGACTGAAACATTTATCTAAAGATATATGTCTTAAAACTCGGCAAATGATCGGTGTTTTTGACCCTCTTTGGCCATTTTTTGAATGGAGGTAATTTATTTATGTTGTATGTTGTTATGCTGCTATGTTATTTATGTTGTTATGTTTTTTGTCTTGTTTTTTCTTTTTTTGTGTGTTTACTCCACAGTTTAATGTACTTTGTGGGTTATAAATAAATTATTATTATTATTATTATTATTTTAAAGATAACTTGAAAACTAAAAAGAATTCTTCACTGAAGTATTGATGTGACTTAATCTTGCAAAAAGAAACTTTTAGGGACGCGAAAGGGGTTTTAGGGTTTTCCAGGGACCTTCTCCAGTTTTAGGGACTTTAGGGACCAAGTGACAGCTCTGGAATGGCATCCAAACTAAAAGCATCTCAAAGTTGAATTTGAAAAAAACAGTACTCTTGGCCAATTACGTTAATATTTGTATGAAGGTCATTAAACAAAAAGGTTATTAAACCATGGTTCGCTTCGACAACAAGGTATCTGGTGGACAAAACCGTACTGCCTTACGATCATATGCCTAAACATCCTGGGAGTATATGCCTAAATATCCAAAGCAACTGCACAATGACGAGTAGTCAAACTAGTAGCTTCTTATTAATAGCAAAAGGGAAAAAAATGTTTTTATTGTAGACAAATCTTGGCTTCATAATGATTTTTTTTTCTTTTTTAGCATTATCAGGAGATTTTACAGAGGATCAAGATAGGAATCCACTCCACTCCTAGTGCCAAAGTTCACAGTTTTTGGTATTATATTTTTTCATTCTGCTGTTCTGCTACATGAAAGCTGCTGTTCTGCTACAGTTGCTATCTCAGTTTCATTTCTACAAAAAAAAAAGAATTTATGTGGCTATTTTTCAGGAAGACGGAGATCCTTTTAAGCAATTTTTGAGGGAGGAGGAATTCCTCCCTCAAAAATCCCTCAAAAAAAGGAAAGAGTCCGAAAATGGATTCTTTTCCATTTTCGGGAAATAAACCATTCGAATTTTGACGAAGTACCCTAAGCAAGGTATCAAAGACAGACATTGAGTTCAGAGAGATTAGAGACTGACTCACCAATTAGGCAAAGAAGTAATTGAGTATCATTGGATGAACAGACAACTGCTTGCTTGTAGTTCAAACTGTCTGGGTGATGAGAGTTTGGTCCTTTAAAAGCAATCACACATCCTTTTGCTGGAATATGCTCTAAAGGTGGAAACTTGCTATAATCAAGTTGTACAATATCTTCGCAAATTTCTCTGCTGGTGGTTACAACTTTTTGAATATCTGACCTTTGTGACAAATAGTCAGAAAAGTTCGGAGAGTCAAGTTGATGCTGCTCATCTGGATTGTTTTGGATAACTAGGTTACTATTGGCACATCCTTGAAATTGATCATCACTGGTTTTCACTTTTTTACACTTAAATTCATAATCATCACTCTCAATTATTCTTGATTCAGTCATACTTTGCTCAATAACTGGATTTTAGCTATTTTATTTAGGTAAAATTCTTCTTGTAATAGCTAAAAGAAACTAGCCTGCAAAAAAAGAAGATATTTAGTATGCTTGCACACAAAGAGTAGTAATATCTCCCAAGAGATTACAATGACAAAAACCTTCTGCCAGAAGCAGATACAGATTTTTTTTTTGGGGGGGGGGGGAGTTGATAAAAATGCAGTTCACCATCGATATTTTCCACTCCTCTAGCCCTGTAATAAGTGCAACTTTTGACCAGCTTTTTTTCGGGGGACGGGCATGCGCCCCCCTAGACAAAATTACAAAATACAAAGAGGATTTATCCAAATCTTCCAGTTAGGCTTCTGCCCTTAACTGATCAAACTAAAGTATATGGTAAAATCACTTGCCATCTCCTTTAGCACAAGCTTGATGCTCATCAGATGTGTTAATATATTGTGTTGTGGATAGAAAATTTCCTCTAAGAATGATTCACAGGTGTTTTCAAGTTTGGTTAGAATGACAGCAAGTTATAGTCTGATTGGATTTCTGTTCTCAGTGATTTTCCCCAGGTAACCAGCTATTGCCCAATACTGATGATTTTTTTGCAAATGACTGTTCAATAATTGTCTTGAGTCATGTACCTATGTTTTCAGAAAGTCCAGAGCTATTTGGCCCTATTTCTCTGATTGATAATATACTCTAGCTTGGCATAAACTTACTACATAAATGGGCAACTACTTGGAAATTGTAGTTTAACTCCATCAAATATAAGGTCCTTTATCTGGGCCATAAAAAACCCTCACCATTCTTACTGTAACTTAACTGCACAAATAAACTTACAAGTTCTTGAAAGCATTAGTCATGAGAGGATCTTCAGAGTTACTGTTAATGAAAAGCTGAAACACCAAATCATGGTGAAGTGCAGGTGGCTAAGGCTAATAGCCCCTGAGTCTTATTAGATCTATGATGAGCTCCAGAATACCAGCAATTAAAACAAAGGTACCCAGCCTTTGCCTACTCCCATCTGCAATACAATATGATTATTCTATTTTGGATTCACCCTATTTTATAAGTGATTTGTAATCTGCCTGAGGGTGTTTAAAGGTGGGCCACAAAGATGCCAATGCACCTAAGAACCCTACTATATCAAGATTGCTTAAAAAGACTTAAGCTTTCAACTCTCAAGTACCAGAGAAAATTATTCAACATAATTCAGATTTGATCAGGGACGAATCTTGGGGGCAGGGGACAGTCTCTCCTGGGTGCCAGCTCATAAGGCATTTTTTGATCTGATCTAATCAAATACAGTTTGAACCCTAATCTTCCAGCTTTGGAACATACCTGCGTTTAGGATTGGAGAGTTGGCGTAGCTTTGTTTGGGGAGCAATAGGATAGAAAGGAGGACTGGTGGGATGATAGGGAAGATGTTCCCACTCTTAGAATCCAGCATGGGAAACCTTACTTGTAGGAAACAGTTTTGTGCATTCGTTTTGGACATCTCCAAGATGTTTACACAAGAGGAGGTTGTCTAATCTGAGAACCTTTGATAGGTGTCTATAATTTCATGACATCACTGGTTGGAAGCTCTAATCTGAGCTTTGAATACCAAAAGCAATGTGTGTGTATGGTATTGCAAAGCATTTGCATTTAAGAACATTCATATTTAGTACAACATATCTTTATTTATTTATCATTTGTCAACTTCAGTATCAATATAGTGCTTCCAATATTGACACAACTATGGTATAAAGTTATTTTTTGCATCTTTTCTTCTTGATTTTTTCATTTTCCAAAAGAACCAAAATTGAATAAAGTATAGTTTGTTATGTATAAAAGGAAAGATTCATATAGCTCTTAAAAATTTTAATATTTTAGGCTATAAACTTGTCTTTTTTGTACCTTTGCATTGTGTTAGAAGTTGCAATAAGTATTTTGCATTGATTCATGTTTGGTAATAGATTCATAATCAGAACTATTTTTATGTGCTTATTAAATGAGTGAAAAATAATTCAAATTTCATAGTTCAAGCACAATTCAGTGGGATAAAAAAATTCATTATTGTCATGGTTCAATATTTGGAAATCATTTTAAGATCTTTATGAAAATTTTTTTCTGGACAAATTGTTTCTATCAACATACTCAGGAGATGAAAAAACAGAGGTTGAAAGTTAAAACAAAACTTAACCCTTTCAGTTACTTCTAATGAAAGAAGCTTCAGCAAATCAAAGTTAATCAAAAATTATCTTAGAAACAGGACATCCAAGCAGCACTTGACAAACTTGAGTATAATCCACATAAAACAAAATTCAACTTCAAAGCTTTCATATGAAGACATTCACTTCAAATTTTTTTCAAAATTGATTTTTTCAAATTGCTTCAATTACTGTTTTAAAAAAAAGCATTAAAAAAAAGCATATAAAGTTAAGTTTTACAAACAGGATATCACTGGTTGTATATTATCTAAATTGTATGTCTACTGTGTCACCAATAATATTATGTTACATGGAATCTTATTGTTCTTCTTGGATCTTACTAAATACATGAAGATTTACATAAACAAATATATTAGCAACAATGGGTTTGTTGGCTGGGGCTATCAGACACTGTTCTTGCCCTGGATGGCAGCCGGCCTAGATCTGTTGCTGGGTTTGAAAAATCTTGAACTTTCCTAACCTACCATAAATATTTCTCCACTTTGATGCTACAATTGTTTAAGTTACTCAAAAAACTTTCAATAGGATACCAGTTCCAGAATAACCCCCCATAATTTTTTCTCAGTTTGTATAAGGAGCAGTTTATCTGAAGAGACTGTATCCACAGACACCAGACACCAAAAAATCAAGATTGGGCTTGGTGGAGACTGGTCACTTGTCTAATTTGTCGTTTGGTATAAAACTTTTATGTGAGAATCTTATAGTTTCCTGAACCTTAGCTTGCCAAAGTGATGTAAAAAAATAAAGATTTCTTCAAAGTTACCAGGTTTTTCCTTGAAAAAAATTTATTAGATAGTTAAGGGGCTTGTTACCATCTTGGAAATTAATTGACTTAGGTGAACTAAACTGTTAAGAATGAATAGAGAGTCTAAAATATAGGCAAATAATACCAAACTATTATGCCTACTTTTTTCTTATTTCTAACTAAGAGCCCTAGACTACATAAACATAAGCTAAAAAGAGCATGCTGCTCTTATATTAATTTGTTTTTCTTTTGGTAAAGATGTTCAATTACATTCAATTTAGGTCTGATTCAAGTATTCTTAACAAGGATTAAAACAAGACACATTTGTAGCCTATCAAGTATATGCAGTTGATAAGAGCTTTACGTTATAATTCCCTTTTTCTTGAAAAAGTCTAGGCAGATACTAAAACTTCAGAGCTTTTATGGAAATGTTGATAAGGTTACTTACACAGCAGAGTTACATAGAAAAAATTACCATTCTGTTTCCTATTAAAAGTTCTTGCCAAATATAATAAATACTGCTTTTATGGTAAATTTGGAGCAGTTTGGGTAAAATTCTAGTTAATTGACTTCTTGCTATCTCAGAAAGGGTTTAGGTTAAGAAAATGAAACTTTCAGGGATGAATCTACAGACTAAAGTATGTCCCGGGAAGGTATTTTGAAGTAACTAACTCTACTCCTTCTCCCTCTAGAGGGCCTTGACCTTTGATAACCTTTAAAAATTTGTGTGTTATAAAAATGAAACCTTGCAAAATAGATCTTCTGCTTAATTGAAGTACAAAAAAATTGTTTTGAGCTTCATAACTTTGCTCAATTCCATTTTATAAGGTTTTAAAGATATACAAATACATTTCCTAAAATCTTGAAAAAAAACATTGATAAGGCTCAAAATTCCACTCAAATAACAGGAATTGCATTTTCAGAACTAAAGGCAGAGAAAAAGCAAATAGTAACTGAAAATTAAGGTAAAATGTTGTTTTGTCAAAATTTCAATAGGTATGGACCTGTCATGTAGGCAAATTTCAGGGCCCTCTAGAGGAAGAAGGAGTGGAGGTGGGTACTTTAAAATACCTTCCCAGGACATACTTTAGCCTGTAGACCCATCCCTGAAAGTTTCATTTTCCTAACCTAAACCCTTTCTGAGATAGCAAGAAGTCAATTAACTAGAATTTTACTGCAGTTTGAAATGCTACTACTACCACAAGCACCTTACCACAGCACCAAGCTGCCTGAGGATGAAACAGCTATGCATGCTCTTCCTCCATCCCAATCAAGTCAAAGCCTCCCTCTTTATACCTTCCCAAGAAGTTCATGTCTCCTTTAGATCTTTCTTTATGACATCCTCCCACCCCACCTGTAGAAAACCTGCTTTTCTCTTAACCTAAGACAGTTGGCTGAAAAGGACAATATTTGGCAATGTGCCATCCTTCCTCTGCAGAATATGCACTAGCCATCTCAACCTTTCTCTGATTATAGCCCTAGAAAGCAGGATTGAACCTCACTTTTTATACAGCCTCACTTTAAAATACCTTCCCAGGACATACTTTAGCCTGTAGACCCATCCCTGAAAGTTTCATTTTCCTAACCTAAACCCTTTCTGAGATAGCAAGAAGTCAATTAACTAGAATTTTCCTGCAGTTTGAAATGCTACTACTACCACAAGCACCTTACCACAGCACCAAGCTGCCTGAGGATAAAACAGCTATGCATGCTCTTCCTCCATCCCAATCAAGTCAAAGCCTCCCTCTTTATACCCTCCCAAGAAGTTCATGTCTCCTTTAGATCTTTCTTTATGACATCCTCCCACCCTACCTGTAGAAAACCTGCTTTTCTCTTAACCTAAGACAGTTGGCTGAAAAGGACAATATTTGGCAATGTGCCATCCTTCCTCTGCAGAATATGCACTAGCCATCTCAACCTTTCTCTGATTATAGCCCTAGAAAGCAGGATTGAACCTCACTTTCTATACAGCCTCACTTTAAAATACCTTCCCAGGACATACTTTAGCCTGTAGACCCATCCCTGAAAGTTTCATTTTCCTAACCTAAACCCTTTCTGAGATAGCAAGAAGTCAATTAACTAGAATTTTACTGCAGTTTGAAATGCTACTACTACCACAAGCACCTTACCACAGCACCAAGCTGCCTGAGGATAAAACAGCTATGCATGCTCTTCCTCCATCCCAATCAAGTCAAAGCCTCCCTCTTTACACCCTCCCAAGAAGTTCATGTCTCCTTTAGATCTTTCTTTATGACATCCTCCCACCCCACCTGTAGAAAACCTGCTTTTCACTTAACCTAAGACAGTTGGCTGAAAAGGATAATATTTGGCAATGTGCCATCCTTCCTCTTCAGAATATGCACTAGCCATCTCAACCTTTCTCTGATTATAGCCCTAGAAAGCAGGATTGAACCTCACTTTTTATACAGCCTACTGTTTGAAATACCATCAGTCAGCTGGGTCCCCAGAACAATCTGTAGACAATTTCTCTGGAAAACATCTAGCAAATCTTTCCCTGCTTTTCAGAGCCCACTTTTTGACCTTTTGTGATCACTGAAGCTTCTAATCTTGGGTTGCAGACTCATCTTACTATTATTCCAAACTCTTTTTTTATTGGTGAAAAATAATCCTGAGCCTTGGCTATTCTACTTTTAACATCTTCAATACCCCACTGTCTTTATTAATAATACTTTACAATAATTTTCAACAGAAACAAGTGTCATATTTGGATTCAGGGTAAAATTCTGATTCTAAAGGTAAGCTTGTTTCTTAGATATCTGAATAGTATATTAATATAGATATTTACCTTTTTTCTCCTCCCTTTTTGGTTACCTTCATCAATTTTACTAAGTACTAAAAATGTAGGCCTAAGCAAACATTCAAAAACGACAATCTAATGTAAGCTACCTTTGGCCTATGCTTACACTTGATTTGAGCAAAAAAATTGACTTCTTCCCAGCAATAGAAGTATTTCAACGTTGTTTTATTACTAAAATACAATAAAAACGGCTTTGATTTAATAGTCAGTATACGTGCTGTTGCATTTTAAATTGTTTTGCCACTTTATGCAAGAATGACCAAAATAAACATTACCAGCTTCTCTGGTTCACACATCGCTGGTAATGTCTATTACCATCTTATATGGCCGAACCGTTCGGCCACAGATATAGATAGAGAGGGAAAAGGCCAGATTCTTGCAATTTCACTTCTATCTTTAACTTATAAAACTATAGTATTGCTCCGAGTTAATGGTAAATCCTAACGGTTGCAGAGTCTGATGTCTGTTCATTTTTGATATCCATTGATGTGAACCGGTATTTATAGTAGTTTGGCTCTTATATTGCCATTTTGTCAAGAAAGTTCTAAATATTGACCGCAAGTACGTAAAATGATATTGGACTTCTAGGTTAAGAATTATAATATAACTAACCAATCAAAAAAGTGGACTTCTTTTCAAACTATGTGTGAACCAGTGTTAATAACTTATTTGGTATATATAATTTCACTATGAATGTATCAAACTTGGGATAAATCTGGAAGAACAAAAGACAAACTTATTTTTTGCTTTTCTTTGCGGTACAAACAACAGGATCCAACCCCAACACCAGTTAAGTGTCAGTAATGTAGTTTCAGCAGGGTCGAAAATAGAAACCACACTGGTGGCTGTTTCCTACCGATGTAACGGCGATACATAGTAATATCCTGAAGTTCAATAAGGAAAAGAAGTCCTTTTTGGTTGTTACGATTTGCTCTGAAAAAATAATCCAGTTGCAACTTGAATAACTTACTATATTTCTATTTGGCATGGTACCTCATTGATTTAATTTCGAAATTGACATTACAAAAAAATAAGCTCATCGGTGTTAATTTGCCTCCAATGCAATGGTATGTACATTAGTTAATCTTGAAGTTTAGAGAGGAAAGTGATTCCTTATTTAGGTGCTCCAATTTCTTGTTATGAACTCAACCAGCTAAAAAATCAACAACTCTTCTCTGCTATCCCGTGAATTAGTTCCAACACAATTTTTTTTTTATTTCCATCATCAGTCGTTTTATAGTTCAAAAGCGGTCTCTAGATTTTGTTATTATCGATGTAATCAAAGACAATGTTAACGACCAAACTTAAGGACTACATTTTTCTTGAAAGAAAAGTTTCTTCTTCTCATTATATGCTTTTTAGCATAAAAACCTACCCAAAATATTCCCTAAATCATTGATTTTTTAAAGAAATGTAAAGGATGCACCCAAACTGAATTTCTGATAACGCCAATATTGTTAGAGACCAATAGATACAATTTTGCTTTGTATATTTTTTCTAACGAATCAATGACTGCAGGAGCATTCCATTCAAATATAGGGGAAAGCCGACAAAATTACTACACGATTAGATACAAAGGAAAACCACAATATCCTGTAGGTCTTTCGATTAGGTGCACTGGGATATTGATTTGGTCATCATACACCAGCAGCACCATATACCAGCAGCCTTCATCTAGGTCGATTTTGATCTTACAATGACATGTTTGAGGAAATCAAAAATAGCCAGAATGATTTCTTATTAGGCACGAAAGAACACCGATATGGTTCCCTCGAACTTTTTCTCTAAGTTTGTTCCATGTCTTACATTTTCAGGTTTTTACTTTTGTTACCGAATTATGACTTTATGTTTGTGTTTCATTTTAGTGTTTCGATTTGTGTATTTCTTCTAATGAAACATTTTTTTTTTCATTTTTGCTTTGCCAAAAAGTGGTTTATTCAAAGCTTTTTTTGTCATGGATAAATAAAACAACAGCTTAATTAAAAACTAGAGATTATATACAAAGGGAGAAAAATATTCTGTAGCGTTACCGATTATGTACACTGGGATATTTATTTGGTTTCACATAAGGCATATCAAGCAATTTGTTTTAGATTCACTGCAAAGAAAAACAATATCCTGTTGGATTCCGATTAAGTACACCAGGATATTGATTTGGTTTCACGTTAAATATTCCGGAATGTTTATTTTAAAGCAATCTTTGTCTCACAGTAACATGTTAAAGAAAATAAAAATATATCCAGAACAGCTTGCGTTAAGACATACTAGGATACCGATAAGGTTTCCTTATATATATATATATATATATATATATATATATATATATATATATATATATATATATATATATATGTATATATATATATATATTTTAATTTTTCCCGACCTTTTTTAAAATTAAAGTTTGAAATAGCTGGGTCAGTCCCCATTTCAATTGTAAATTAGAATTTTTATAAATTTATATTCTTCAGCGGAAAAGCCAACAGCCACCTTCCTTGAGAAGAAAAATATGTATTTGTGAAGAAATGTTCAGATGTGATGTTACTGTCACACCATAACGATGACATAACTTAAATTTAAAATGATTTATTTTTATATAAAAATATATCTGCAACAAATATAAAGACACATTAAATCTTTTTGCCAAAACAGAATTTTCCTTTTCTTTTCCAGTATTTGGACAAATTCCTTTTGCTTCCAAACAAAGTAAATTCTATTTGCTTCCTGTAAAATATATAGTTTAAGATTTAAAACAAGCAAGGTGGGTATTTTCAAAATTTTAATTGTTACTTCCACTTCTTTTCTTTAGGCTTTTGGGCTTGCAGTGAGACTACTCAGGCTCCGTTATTTTTTCTGGTGTTATAGCAGTAAAATACTGGGGTGCTATTTGGAATCACACAATTACTGGGAGAGGTCCCAGTTCTGCTTCTTCTAAAAATGTCAATGGCAATCTTTGGAATACGTAATCCGGCTGATTATAAAGGATAGTAAGTAAAAAATGTTTAAAAGTTTTTTTTTATGTTCTGAAGGGTGACTTTAATGACATAAAGAATTTGTTTATAATTATTTCCGTGTTGTTGCAAATAGAACCACAAAAATCGTCAAAAGAACAGATATCAAATATTCAGTACTGAAATATAATCTGAGTCTCAGCGCAACAAACATGATTAGTATATATAATTTATGTATATGAAAGATGAAGCTGAGAAAAGAAATCTTTTTTTGAGTCAAAGTCTGGAATTTGATCCATTGGAACTAAAGCTAGATAATAGATGGTTTTCAAAATCTTTTAGTTTGATTTTCTTTCCTTTGGTTTCATTTGACTTTAGTTATCACACGCAAAAAGGTTTTTCCTTCCAATTTGTCCCAAACTTCAAAAAACAGTAATGATCTGTACATATGTCCCTTTGGTGTGTCAAAAGCTTTTGACTCTTTCTCTGGATTCCAAGCCTGTCATTTTTTACCTCCTAAGGTATAGGCTTAGGTTTATTTTCCCTGTATTAGAACCGATGACAGTATTTACTTAAATTCTCTAATTTGTGAAATACGAGGGGTGAGACAGGGGGAGAGACCCCCTCCCAATTTTCAGATCGTATGGCTTATATATTAAAAGGCCTTCCGAATATTTACTTTTTGAAAAAATACTAATGTCTCATACTTGCCTTACGCGGATGACATTTTTTTTCAGTTTGCTGTACACGGAAAAGGCTTTCGTTCAGACGCATGGGGAAATGCTCAAAACTTATCAGTTTTGGGTCTAGGAATTTTTTCTAAGCACCGATCAGTTTTTTTTTGTGTCGTAGTGTAAAAATGAGTTAACATTTTTAAAAGCAGAATTATTAAGCACGCGAAAGTTCTAGATTTGGTGGTTCATGTCCAGAAATACCAGTTTTTTACGATATATGTCATTCTCTATATAAAGCAAATAAGAGAAAGGAGGATGTATGGCAAGAAATAAGTGCTTTCAGAGAAATCTCGAGGATATAGTTTGGACACTTTTCTTTTCGCACTGATCGGTTTCTCTTTGCCTCTGAACAGGTTATTATTCTGTTAATTTTGCTGCATTTTGTCTCTCCTTTATGGAATTTTCTTTGAACATTGATAAATATAAGTTAATCTCTTTTGTCAATTTTACTTTCTGTTTAGTATTTATCAATGTTCGTAGAAATTATCATAATGGAAAGAGGAGGGAAAACTAAATTAACAGAGCGAGAAATCCGTGTAAAAAATTAGAATTTGGAAGGTTATTTAATATGTAAGCCATAAATAATTTATTTATAAGAAAGGATAGAAAGTAGGACGGGCTTGGGGTCTCAGTTAAAATTCTGTGTGAGAGCTTAGTAAAGGTCATATCCCTGTATAATATACCCGATAAGTACACTAAAGGGATTAGAGGTACGTACGAGAACAATACTCCTGCTGTTAAGTTTGGAAATTAGGCTCGTAACTGGTTCGGTGTTGAATAAGGAGTTAAAAAGACCAAGTCATTTAGATTAAGAATAAATGAAGATTTAAAGGTAATTTTGGGTAACAAGAATATTGATCAAGTGGAATGATCTACTTAATTGGGTAGCATAATTAGTAAAGACGGTGAATGTAGTGTAAGATGTAAAAAGTAAAGTATCCAAGGCCCAAGGTGTTTGTATTTTTTTAGAATTGCATTTTTTTTAGAAGAATACTTTTTTTCTCAGAACAATTGCATTTTTTTTAGAAGAATAGGAAGGTAAGTGTACGACCTAAGATTTGGATATTGGAAGCTACGGTAATGACAGAGGTCAAGTACAGTCCTGAAACATGGATTTCAAAAGGCAGAGAAAGACTTGTTAAATGTCTCCATAAGGATTTTCTGCGGATAGTTTATCCATAAATCAATCAATTTATTAATATTAAAAAAAAACAATTACAAAATGTAAAGTAAAGGTATCGATTTGACTAACTGTATGTCAAACAATAAGCTGTACGAAAAATATAATTAATAATAATAATAATAAAAAATAATATAATAATAATAATAAAAAATATAATATGGGCTGTACGAAAAATATAATCCCGCTTTCTAGGGGCTATAACGAAAGAAAAGTTCAGATTGATAGGGCACAATTTACGAATGAAGGATGACTGATTACCAAACATTGTGCTTGGCCATCCATCTAGAGCAGGGCTCCGTAAACTATGGGTCGCGACCCCATTTGGGGTCACGTAGCAAAATTATGGGGTCGCGAGTGATAAAAATACAATTTAACAAAAAATGCTTTTTAACTTGTAAAATTATCGTTATAAAGAAAAATAACAATCATCGTAGATAAATATATCATAAAATCTTCTTGTTCGGAAAGACTGTTTCCTAACAAGAATTTCAATTCCGATCATTATAATATCTTGTATAAATTTACTATGAATCAGAAAATGTTACAGAGATTTATAAAAAATGTAGATTTATTTTTGTCAATCTCTTAAAACTGAAATTGTCCTGATAAATATTATCCACAAAATTTCTGAGTGCTATTTCGAAGAAACTATATAAACATTTCGCGCTATTTTCATTTAGCCATTGTATGATTGTGATCGAAGTGCATGTTTCCGAATTAGTCAGTTTAATTCTTTCGCGACCGACAGGACCTTACAGTCCCGGCATGTAAAAATCCTTTGGGCGCTTCTTAATTGATTGATAGCACCATAATTGAACGATGTGCTTCAGGATGCTGTTAATTTCATAAATTTTACTAAGAGCCATGCCCTTAACAGTCGCTTATTTTCAAATCTCTGTAAGGATACGGATTCCAACTACACAACTTCGTTATTACATGCAGAAGTAAGATGGTTGTCAAGAGGTCAAGCTTAAAAAAGATTAACCAAACTCTAAAAAACGGAATTTTGTTAGCAATAGCTACATCAAAAGAATCGTATTTTAATGCTGATTTTAAATATATAAGTTTAATCAAGTTTAGTCTTACTTATCAAAAATTACGAGCCTGAGAAAATTTGGCTTATTTTAGAAAATAGGGGGAAACACCCCTTAAAAGTTATAGAATCTTATCGAAAATCACAGCATCAGGTTCAGCGTATCAGAGAACCATATTGTAGAAGTTTCAAGCTCCTATCTACAAGAATGTGGAATTTTGTATTTTTTGCCAGAAGGCAGATCACGGATGCGTGTTTATTTGTTTGTTTGTTTGTTTTTTGTTGTTTATTTTTCCCAGGGGTGATCGTATCGACCCAGTGGTCCTAGAATGTTGCAAGAGGGCTCATTCTAACGGAAATAGAAAGTTCTAGTGACCTTTTCAAGTGACCAAAAAAATTGGAGGGCACCAAGGCCCCCTCCCACGCTAATCATTTTTCCAAAGTCATCGGATCAAAATTCTGAGATAGTCATTTTATTCAGCATAGTCGAAAAACCTAATAACTATGTCTCTGAGGACGACTTACTCCCCCCCAGTTCCCGTGGGAGGGGCTACAAGTTACAAACTTTGACCTTTGCTTACATATAGTAATGATTATTGGGAAGTGTACAGACGTTTTCAGACGGATTTTTTGGTTGGGGGGGGGGAGAGTTGTTGAGAAGAGGGGGATATGTTGGGGGAACTTTCCATGGAGTAAGTTGTCATGGGGGAAGAAAATTTCCACGAAGGGAGAGCAAGATTTTCTAGCATTATTTAAAAAAAAACAATATAAAAATAAATATGAAAAAGTTTTTTCATCTGAAAGTAAGGTGCAGCATTAAAACGAACAAAATTACTACGCATATGAGGGGATTCGTCCCATCCTCAATACCTCACTCTTTACGCTAAAGTATTTTCAGTAATTTCAACTATTTATTCTACGGCCTTTGTGATTCAGGGTCATTCTTAAGGAATTGGGACAAAACTTAAGCTTTGTTGTAAAGAGCGAGGTACTGCTGAGGGGCTAAACTCCCTCATATACGTAATAAAAACATACAAATACAAAAGTTCGTTACGTAAGCTAATTCGTAAGTTACGTATATCTTTTACTAATAAAAACGTTTGTAAAAAATTAAATGTTCTAGTTGCCTTTTTAAGTAACCAAAAAACTGGGGGGGGGCAACTAGGCCTCCTCCATCGCTCCTTTTTTCCCAAAATCATTCGATAAAAACTATGAGAAAGCCATTTAGCCAAAAAAATAAATATGCAAATTTCGTTTTAATTATTCATATGCGGAGAGCCAAAATCAAAACATGCATTAATTCAAAAACGTTCAGAAATTGAATTAAAAAAAACAAGTTTTTTTAACTGAAAGTAAGAAGCGACATTAAAACTTAAACCGAATAGAAATTACTTCGTATATGAAAGGGGCTGGTCCCTCCTCAACGCCCTGCTCTTTACTCTAAAATTTTTTACTGTTTTAAAAAGTAAAGTTGAGAGAAAGTGTCAAACTTTAGCGTAAAGAGCGGGGCGTTGAGGAGGGACCAGCCCCTTTCATATACTAAGTAATTTCTGTTCGTTTTAAGTTTTAATGTCGCTCCTTACTTTCAGTTAAAAAAAACTAGTTTTTTTTTATTTAATTGTTATTAAAGGACGAGATCGAAATATTTTTAACTGAACGAAAATGTGAATTTGCTGGGGTTTTTTTTCAAAATGAGTTGTGGCTATCCAAGCTGTGTTATTTGTCAGATATTTTTGCAAAGTTAAACGATCTTAACTTGTCTCTTCGAGGAAAAAATTGCGATTTGAGAGTTTTATTAAAAAGATCAGCATTTGGAAAAGTAAGATCGAAAAAAATTCGTTCGAAATGTTTTCCAGTCTCGACCATTTCGTAATTGAGAAAATTCATCGTAAAACTTTTATTGCAAAAACTATTGTAGATCACTTAAAAGCGCTAGAAATACAGTTCCGGACATACTTTATATTAAATATTGATTTACAAAAAATAGTTTGGATTCAAAAGCCGTTTTGGATTGGCTTAAGTGAGATTGATCATCTGCCACTTAAAGCTCAAGAGGAATTTGCTGAACTTTCGTGTGACTCAAACTTAAAACTACAATTCCAGAAAAAAAGCCCTTGACTGAATTCTGGATCGGAACTAGAACTGAATTTCCCATAATCGCCGATATGGCGTTAAATGTACTTTTGCCATTCAACACCACATTATTATGTGAAGTTACTTTCCCAGCTCTAACACACATTAAATCCCAATATCGGTCAGCGATAAAAATGTTGAACAGGTCTTACGTCCAGCAGTTTCAAACATTACACCAAGATTTGATTTGTTATGCCATAAAAAAACAGGCACATCCATCTCATTAAATTTTTAACGTAAACTTTAATTTAATATTTACCACGCAACGACTTGGATATATTCGAGAGAAATAAGACGGTCAGAATCCACTTTTGTTTTTGTAACTGTAACAAAAAGATTTCTATAACATTTTGTGCAAATTTCAATTTTAGATTTTTATATGTTTCAAAACGAATTCTAAATTTACATATTTTCATATGCATATGTATATTGTTACCAAATAAATATATCATCAAAAAATATTAGTTTATTTTTCTTTTATATTCGTTGGGGTCGTTAAGAAATTTGCAATCATAAATGGGGTCGGGAATTACAAAAGTTTAAGAAGCCCTGATCTAGAGTATAACAAGAAGAAGGAAGTATTCAAAGAAATTGGAAATTCATGGAAGGGATAAAAGTTGAAGGTTTGTAAAGCTTGGGGTGAAGAAGGTAACCTTGTAACTACTTTGATCTCAGGCGGCTTGCTTCTCCAGTGAGTTGTTAGCAGTAGTGGCCTAAAGGGAACCCCGATGCAGAGAAAAAGACTTGGGGAAACAAACTTGACTTGCCTAAGATAAGTTAATAAAAATTAGCCCAAATAGTCAAGGTCAAAAGAAGACTGAATTTAGAATATTTACAATCAAACCATGACAAAAGGCTATAATATTTGTGAAGCTCCAAAATGGCTAAATGCAGTTCGGGTCACTAATTAACTTGAAAATTACATCAGTAAAGAGGGGCGTTGAGAAGAGGGTCTTAGATATGATTAATTAACAAAAACCTGTTTTTTAACTGAAAGTAAGGAGCGACATTAAAACTTAAAACGAACAGAAATTATTCCGTATATGAAAGGAGCTGTCCCCTCCTCAACGCCCCACTCTTTACGCTAAATTTGACTTTTTCTCACAGCTCCACTTTATAAAACAATAAAAAAAAACTTTAGCGTAAAGAGCAGGGCGTAGAGGAGAGGACAACCCCTTTCATATACGGAATAATTTCTGTTCGTTTTTAATGCCGCTCCTTACTCTCAGTTAGACAAGCTTGTTTTTTATTTAATTTCTGGACATTTTTTAATTAATACAAGTTTTGAATGTGGCTCATAGAACATGAATAATTAAAACGAAATTTGCGTATTAATTTTACTGTTTTTTTCCTAATAGTAACATTATAATAACCTAAGTTTGATTTTTGTTCCAATTGTTTAAGAATGACTCCTGAATCACAAAGGCTGTTTAATTAGAATAATAACCTCTTTTAAAAGTTAAAAAAAACTTTAGCATAAGAGTGAGCCCATTTGGAGAGGCAACCCCCCTTATATACGTAATATTTTCTGTTTATTTTAAGTTTTAATGTTGCCTTTTACTTTCAGTTGAAAATCATCGTTTTGTAAATAATGTCGGGAAATACATCTCCCCCCTCCATGGAAAAATTTCCTTCCCCCACGAAAAGTTTCTCCATAGAAAGATTTTCCCACGTAACTTAAATTAGCGATGTTTGCGGAACTAGTCTTGTCAGGCATAGTAACAGAATGGCCAAAGAGGTCGGAAGCATTTTTATGAAAATGAAAGTCACAAGTTGAGCAATTCTCAAATGACTGAAATGAACGAACGAAAAAGATCTTTAAAAGATATACCTAATAATTTATTTTCGCTTTAAGTTTTAATGTTATTCCTTATTTTCAGTTGGAAAAAAGATTGCTTTTTTAAATTAATAACAACCACAAGCCAAAGACATACAATATCTTTGGTTTATTATCACATAAAAATCATAGTTATGAAACTGCTAAAGATAAAATAAAATGCTAAGATTCGCCAGAAAACAACACAAACGATTATTCCAATATTTAACAAAATTCGAACTTTAGCGTAACGAGCGAGGTGTTAGCGAAGGGGCGAACTTCCTAATATACGTAATATGAGAGAGTTTGCCCCCTCATGAATATCTCGCTCTTTACGCTAAAGTTTGAAATCTGTTCCAATTCTTTAAGAATGACCCCTAAATCCCAAATTAGAATAATTAGCTCTTTTGAAATTACTAAAAATACTTTAGCGTAAAGAGCGAGGTATTGACGGGGGAATGAACTCCACCATATACGTAATAATTACTGTTCGTTTTAAGTTTTAATGTTACTCCTTACTTTCAGTTGAAAAAACCTGGTTTTTTATTTATTTTCTGATTGTTTTTTGAATAAGGCTTAACTCACCGAGTCATGCCATTGACAACTGTTCAAAACCAAATAGCCACCGATACTGGGACTCGACCCCCCCCCCGTACTTGTGGTCCTCACATTTAAAACTGGGTCAACGCCATTGTCCCCCATTCCAAGCTAAAGAGCGGCCGAGAGTGCGACTTGAACTCCTGTCCTCACGGTTGAAGGAATTTCAAGTCTAACATGCTAACCACTCAGCTACAACGGCTTTGTTGATCTTCCATTTAATATAAATTATTCTCCCCTCTGATTGATGCAGTTTATTCTTCTACTTAAATCTAATTATTTCTACTTAAATCTACACTGTCCTTTCTAACAAAAAAAAATCATTAAAATAAAAGCCATGAGTTGTTAAACAAATTAAGAAAACAAAACGATCATAAAAATTCTTGCTCGCGACATTGAAAAAAACGATAGTTTTCTCTTCAACAATGGCTTAAAAAATGTCTTAGATAGAAATATCGTTTGAGCTTACTTTGGAAACAAAAGCTCCCAGAGACAGACAATTTAGCTGCACAAATCGCTCCAAAACTTCTTTATGACTTTGAATAATTACAAACTCCGTTGGAAAGAGAAACAAGATCATCAGTTTTCTGGAGAAATTCATTTTTTTTCAGAAACGGCAGCCAATGTAAGGACTTTACTTAAAGAGCTGCAGGTTTTATCATAAAAAAAACAAACTTCGAATGAATAAAAAATGATAAGATGGAATCTTATCCCAGAAAATTTCCTAGGAAATATTCTAACCTTATATGTATATTTTAAATACACATATATATAGTCTTTGGGCGTGTTCCCAGAAACAGGAAAACTGGCTCCAGTTCCTCTGATTGTATTTAGGGAGCTACAAATTTCTGTATCAAAAAGAAGAAAAAGAGCATAGCTTCGATAAATTAAAAAAAGGTAAAAAGGCAATCCATTTCAAAGTTTTTCTTGGAAATTTTCTAATCTTATATTTAAATTTCATAGGTACATGTACTAGTAAAGGCTATGGTCTTTGGGCGTGTTCGTTAGCGGGGACAGAAAAGCTAGTTACAGGATAGTTAAACAATAAAAGAAAATGTTTATAATTTGTAATAATTGCAGATTCTGTAGAAGAAAGGAAGAAGAAGATCATCCCTTTGTGGAGAACTTGTATCCCAGTAAAGGCCGTAAATCTATTTATCATGGTTGAAGCAGAAGGTGCAATTTAGTAAAGAGCAAACCACAGCCCATAGTAACTAAAAGTTGAAAAACGCCTCTTAAAAAAACTCCCTAATGAGAAAAATCGCCATCTGACACTGATTCAGGAATAAAAAATTAACAAAAACAAGTTTTTCTAACTGAAAGTTTGAGCGACATTAAAGATTAAAACGAACAGAAATTATTCCATATATAAAAGGGGCTGTCCCCTCCTCAACATCCCGCTCTTTACGCTAAAGTTTTTTCTTGTTTTAAAAAGTAGAGTTGTGAAAAAGAGTCAAAATCTTTTGTAACTATTGATGGGTAAGACTAAACTTGATCAAACTTATATATTTAAAATCAGCATAAAAAATACGATTCTTTTGATGCAACTATTGGTATCAAAATTCCATTTTTTAGAGTTTCGGTTACCATTGAGCCGGGTCGCTCCTTACTAAAGTTCGTTATCATGAACTGTTTGATAAATATAAAAAGTAAAGGTAAAGGATACGGCATTAGACTTTACAGTCCCTACCGGCGGTGCTGATCTCCGTTTCTTGGCCCTTCAGCCAGGAAGTGCAATGGGGGGTTGGGGGCCAACCATCCTGTGCTTTCGCACACCCTTCCTGTTTACCTTCCCCAGATTTCTCCAGGTACCCATTTAAAGCTGGGTCGACTCTGGCTAAGCTTACAGAGTCACGCCACTGACTCCCGTCCCAAACTGAACAATTGGGTACACTGGGATTCGAACCGGCGTCCTTTCAGACAAAGGATCCCAAATCTAGCGCACCAACCTACTCGGCAAGGACTCAAACTATATTTGATAAATATAGTTTCAGTTTATCTTAAAAGTAGATGTTTGCAAACACAAACTTATGATGATCTCAAAAAATAACTGTTAAACCCCTTACAAAATGAAGTCAGATCAAAATTAAAAGTGCACCACTGGAATCAGCAAGGTTGAAAATCTTGTATAGGATAGTTTCAGTCCTCAATCTTGAGTAACAAGGAAAATAACTTTTTTGCATTGGTAGTGCTGATGTGTCCTTTTTTCTACCAGGGCCAACGGGCAACCAGAACCTCACAGAGAGATCTTTAATGGCACTAAAAGCAGCACTTTTGGTGCTATTTCTCAAGTGGAAAAGCTTAGAAGCATAAAACTAATACCATTGTAATATATATGGTCCAAAAACCTTAGGACCCTTACTAGTCCTAACACATATCGACATAAGTATTGCAAATAAACCAACTGATGATAATTCTCTATGTTTGAATGATTACAAAAAACTAGCGCTTTACTGAAAACACAAAAGTCCAATATAAAAAACAGGAATATTGATTTAAGAATCAAAAGTGATCACGTAGCCTGACAACAACTAACTAATCTATAATGCCCTTCATAGTCGAATACCAACTGTGATATCATTAAATTTCAGCATACAATTGCATTATCTTAAAAACATAATTATAAAAATAAATATTATTTTAATAGCGGCAAGGTCATTGAATAGCATGTGAAAATAATGGCTTGACTTATCAGGTGATAGCTTGATCCCACCAGTCATAATACCAATAGGGAGTAATATACAATTTTAAATTCTGAAAAACATACTTTAGCATTACTCGAAATGAAGAACAAATACACTATAATATATGAACTCCAGAAATCCGGTCATTTCTTTCTATACAACGGATAATAATTATGAAAAATAATCACTAAATGCCCTTTTAGAACCAAAACGATAGCCAATTACTAGATTGAGCTCATTATGCAGAAGTGATACCAAATTAAACGAAAAACAACAACATCTGTAAAATGCTTTATTTTCTTGCTGTAAAAATTTCCTTAATCGGTTTGCTATTGCTGTAGCAAACTCCTAGATTGTTTTGTGTTTTCAGTAAAGCGCTAGTTTTCTATAATTTTCAGACATAGGAAAATATCATCAGTTTCTTGTTTACACTAGTTTTATCGGCATATTAGATAGGCCGTGAAGCAATTTTTATTCGTTTTATGTTTCAACTTCACTCTTTACCTCCCTCAAAACAATTAAAAAAATTAATTTTATTTAGAGAGTTGCAAATCTGTACAATAAAATAAAAAAAGTTTAATATAAATAAATTTTAAAATAATGGTAAGAAGGAAATCTATTCAAGAATTTTTTCCAGGAAATCTTCTAAACTTATATGTAAATTTCATATGTAGATGTGCGAGTATGCAGTCATTGGGTGCGTTTGTTCCCAGAGACAGGAAAGCTAGTTGCAGGATCATTCCAAAAAATCTTTAGGACTTTATAATTACAAAATCGATAGAAGAGAGAGAGCAGATCATCTTTCCCCGGAGAAATCGTATTGCAGAAACGACTCCAAATCTGTTAATTGTATTAAGAGGTGCAAATTTCTGCATTAAAAATAAGACAAAAGATTATTTCCGAATAAATTAAAAACAGGTAAGATGGAAATCTAATTCAAAATTTTTCTTGAAAATTTTCTAACCTTATATTTAATTTTTATAGGTACATCTACGAATATAAGCAGTAGTTTTTGGATGTTGTTCGTTGCCGGAAACAGGAAAAATAGTTTCAGGATTGTTCCAAAAATGTTTTATGACTTGTAATAATTACAGAATCGATAGGGGAGGGAAAGAAGATCATCTATTCTCTGGAGAAATCTTATTCCAGAAAGGACTCAAATCTATTGATTGTATTTAAAGAGTTACAAATTTTTGCATTAAAGAGAAGAGGGTAATCAATGAAAAAAAAGGTAAGAAGGAAATCTATTTCAAAATTTTCCTTGGGAATTTTCAAACCTTCTGTTTAAATTTAATAGGTACATATATGAGTATAGGCTAGAGTGTTTCGACGTGTTTGTTAGCGGAGATAGTAAAACTAATTGCAGGATCGTTCCAAAAAATTTTTATGACTTAAAAATTCTTATGAATAATTACAGAATCGGTAGGAGAGAGAAAGAAAAGATCGTTTATTTTCTGGAAAAATCTTATTTAAAAAACAACTCCAAATATTTCGTCGTGTTTAGTCGCGTTCCGTTAATTTTTGAATTAAAATCAAGTTGGTAGAATCTGATGAAAAAGTTAAGAGCCTTGGCTAATTGGAGAAAAAGCCAAAACAGATAGTCTGCGTGACAGGTGAAGCTGGCATAACCCGGATTTGTTAGGGAGCTTTGTTTGGTTGCGTTTGGGGAGCTGCAAATCTCTACAATAAAAAAAATGTTTAGTTGATTAAATTAAGAAAAAGCAAGAAGGAAATCTATCTCAATTTTTTTTGAAATTTCTTAACCTTATACTGGGCGAAGATGATCTATCCTCTGGAGAAATCTTATTCTAGAAACAACCACAAATCTTTTGATTTTGTTTAGAGAGAGGCGAATCTCGAAATTAAAAAGATGAAAACATTATTAGTTTTGAATATATTCCTTTTGTTGAAAAAGGAATGCACCAGAAAATTTTTGTGACTTGGAATAATAAGAGACTCGGTAGAAAAGATAAAGACGAGGATAGTCTGCTCTCTGGAGAAATTCTTTTTTCAGAAACGAAAGCAAATCTATTAAGTTTATCTAGAGAGCTGCAGATATTAAGATTAAAAAATTAAATAGTATTTATTTTTGAAACAGTAAAACAAACAGTAAGACAATAATTTATTTGCCAATAAAGTTTTTGTCATCCACTCATTTAGCAGAATATCTTTCTAGAAATGCAGCATCGCTATAATCGAAATATAGCATTTCTTTTTATTACTCGATTTCCCGAGAACTAAGAACATGGCCATGTTGAAAGAAACTATTGTTCGCTTTTAGAACGTTTTAGAAAAAATTCTTGGAAAAAAAGGTCATTCTTTGATAAAAACCTCACCCGGAGACAGAAAATTGGCAGTAAAATTATTTCACGAATTATTTGCCATTCGTGACAATGACAGATTCGTAAAAAAAAGGGCTATTAATTTTCGAGGAAAATACTTTCCAGAGGTGACAGTGAGCTAACTGATTTTTTTTAGGGAACTAAGATCCTTTAAATTAAAAGAAGAACGTGTTTGCACACAAACTTTGGAATTCAATTGAAGAGAATTTATTAAAAATAAAAACACTAGAAAACCATGTCACAGATTCTGGGGAGAGTTAAGCTCCCAGAGACGGGAAAACTCATTGCAGAATCGTTCCACAAAATCTTTGTCATTGGTTACAATGACGGATTCGTTATTGCCAGTGACGGCCTGTCGGGTCCAGTTGAAACTTCCACAGAGTAATAGCTCATTGTCAACAATAGCAAATTTATGGTGCATCAAATACGGTGTATTGTGAATTCGTACAGGTATCCCTGAAATAAATTTTAAATTAGACAAATCTTCCGTGGCATATACAAATCTTCTGGTGATGTTACAGTATTCTAAGCCGCACCCTTTTCCATGCAAAGTTAGCCAAAATCCCGAAGACAAATTAATTGGCACTTGAGGGGGAGTGGCTTGAGCAATCCTATTTGGTTGCACCCTGACTGGTTACTCATTTTGACGTCATGTGGCAAACTTCGCCTAAAACGCCAAATGAAGGAAGTGGTACTGTGGAGCATTTATCCGACAACTAAAAGGATAACAATCGCGTTCCACCAAAACAATGAATTTTTAAGTGTGGGCTTTAAGTGTTATAAGCTTATGGATTATATTTGGAAGAGGTGGGATGAAACGTTAATTTTTATGGAAGAAATATTTCAATCCTACTCAGTATATGGGCAATTAAAGGCTGGTTTGGGCAGCTTGGTAAGAACTTCAGGGTGAGCAAGGACCGTCTTACTAGACTAGATTTATCAAAGAATTTGCAAGGGGAGAAGCAGAATTAGGTGCCAGAGATTAGGGTGGAATTAGATTACAAAATAGCTTGGTATCGCTTAGGTTTCTTTGGAAGGGGTCAGAGAAGGAGCATGGAACACAGGAGCGTTAATTCATAAAAATTTAAGGTTCGGGAGGAAGTGTGGTGTACAAAATGTGCTTCTAAAAATCTAGGGAGAGGGGGGGGGGGGTAAATTTGCTATTTTGTCAATGAAACTACAATAAGACACATTCGATGAAAATATCCCCCTAAAAGTTTTTGTTTAACCTAAGTTGGGATGGCGGGGGGTTGGCAAAATCTAGTGGGCGAAAATTGCTCCACTTCCAGCTGACACCACTGTTTAAACAGGGTGGGATATCAGACAAGTGCACGTTAGCACGTCGACTCTCAAATGATTTAAAGCAGCAACACATTTTTAATATGAGCAAGCTAAGTTCTATGGTTTGTTTCTATTTAAAAAAAAAACAAAATAATATATATATATACATATATATATATATATATATATATATATATATATATATATATATATATATATATATATATATATATATATATATATATATATATATATATATATATATATATACTAGCTGTTGGGATGGCGCTTCGCGCCACCCCAACACCTAGTTGGTGGGGCACTTCGCGCCCCCCCAAGCCCCCCCGCGCGCGTAAGTCGTTACGCGCCATATTAGTTACGCGCCATTGTAGTTGTGTCCCTGTGTCCCACCTGTGAATAGAGATAGATATAAATATATGTTTTTAACTACGTAAAACATGCGAATATACAACATTCTTCGCTGTCCCATTGTCTGTGCATATAAATAGATTGTCAGGTTTACTGACTCTTGAACATGCAACATATAATTGTCCATGGGAAAAACAATCCGTATTCAGATCTATACCTCATTATTCTAATGATGTGTCCCGGTCGTCATTTATATTCCCTGTGTCCCGGTCGTCATTTGTGTCCCGGTGTCCCAGTTTGTAATTTCTCTTTGAGTGTCCCGGTCGTCATTTATATTCCCTGTGTCCCGGTGTCCTGGTCGTCATTTGCGTCCCGGTGTCCCGGTCTGTAATTTCTATTCGAACAATCCCTGTGTCCCGGTCGTCATTTATATATCCCGCCTGTGCCCCCGGCGTCCCCGTTGTAGTTGTGTCCCTGTGTCCCGGTCGTCATTTATATTCCCTGTGTCCCGGTCGTGATTTGTGTCCGGGTGTCCCAGTTTGTAATTTCTCTTTGAGGTTCCCGGTCGTCACTTATATTCCCTCTGTCTCTGTCGTCATTTGTGTCCCGGTCTGTAATTTCTCTTTGAGTGTTTTTTCTTTTTAGTTTTTTACCTTTTTTCTTTTTTCAGTTTTTCCTTCTTCTTTATTTTTCAGCGTCACTATGAAGTACATATCGCCGAACCTTTGTTTTTTAACTTAAATCTGGTAGGCATTGATGACCTTATCCAAGTCAAAATCCCAAACCCAATCATCATCGCTATCATTTTCAGTTTTGATATGTTTTGACTCTCGCTTTCCAGGTGGATTTTCATCTAACTGCGCGGTTTTGCGTTCTTTAGCCGCAAGCCTGTTTTCTTGCTGTTCTTGTGATTCCTCGGCACGCTTTCTTTTCTTACTTTCTCTATCAGCTGCAAGCCTGTTTTCTTGCTGTTCTTGTGATTCCTCGGCACGCTTTCTTTTCTTACTTTCTCTATCAGCAGCAAGTTTTTTGGCATAGACTCTTTGAGCAGCTTCCTCGGCTGTTGCCATTGTAGGTTCTTCAGTCATTTTACAATTAAACATTTTTCCGTGAACGCATGTCTTAAACATCTTTAATGACGTCACCGTCATAGCAAAAATGACGACAACTAACTTCATGACGTCAGTCGACACAGAAACATGACGTCACCTGACAGACAGACAGAAACACAGACAGACAACTTATTTTTATATATATAGATATTTTTATATATATAGATATATATATATATATATATATATATATATATATATATATATATATATATATATATATATATATATATATATATATATAAATATATATAAGATAAGACGTCATAACATCCAACTCTGAATATGCAACTCAAATACATTGCAAAAGGGGAGCGGATAAAGCCACACCTAGAAATTTTCGTTACTGAGGTTCAATCCTGCCTGTTGCAAGGAGTGCACAAATGCCAATTAAACTACTAATTGCTCTTGATGATATTCTATTATTGAAAGATTTTCATTTTTTTTCTGTCAATTCATTTTTATAAGTATTTCTAAAAGAAAACTGTTTAGTATTTTGATTATATATACTCTCTTTAAGCGACCATTATATATATATATATATATATATATATATATATATATATATATATATATATATATATATATATATATATATATATATGCATTAAAGTTTTTTCTTCTAAAAAAAGTATCCAGAAAATTTAAGTTTCCTCTTTTTTTTGGCCAAGAAAAGCACTTATATCCGTGTCCTTTCTTAGGGCATAATTTCTTCACATAAGACATTCTGATAATTATTAAAAAGCAGTCTTTATATACGGACATTTCAGACATTTAGACAATTTACTTCAACAGTATAAAGGTAAAATAATGTATATAGCACACTCCATGAATGACTAATTATTCGGATATGATTATTTGAACATCCATGTGAAGTCACCTTGAAAGTTTGAAACCATTGCCCTGAAACGCTTTTTGAGGCATAGATAGCTTCATCCTAGTAAAAGAGCTTATTGACCAACTCTGTAATAAGTGGTGTGCAACTATTTGGTACTCTAAAGCCATTAGTTTTACAGGATACACAATCTATAATAACGTTTCCTTTTGAACTGACTCTACGTAATTTCAGGGACGAATGATATGCCACACGCCAGAATGGCCTCTCAGACAAGAAAGATATACAAATACCCCTCTATATAAATACCAGTCATAGTATAAATATCAATAGAGCTGAATAGCTCTCACACTCGATATCATCTCGGCCTTACTCTGGCCGAAATTTTGGTTTTACGACCCAAAATGCTTAAATGCGGCACTTTCCTGTGGTGTGATCTCTTTGTTACTTGGATTGGAAAGAGAACTAGATCTTCAAATGTCAATTTTGTTAGACCTTTTTCAATAATGCACGACCAATGTTTTGTTATGATAACCCTGGGAAAAAAAAAGAATGTGCGATCATCATTCAGAGTAAAAATAAAAAAAATGTCACATTTTGTCGATGATGGCTGTAGGATTCTCAAACACGGCGGGTTTGACTTCATAATTTTCATCAACATTCCACCCCTTTTCAGGGGACTTTAAACCCTGTTACTAAAGACATTCAAATTTCATTAAACAAAAGCGTTTGATAAAAAAAAACAAAGTTCATCAAGTTTCCATATTTAGAATCAGCATAAATAATACATCTTATTGTTGTATATGTTACGTGAATGTCCGCAAATTGGTTAATGTGGACATTCACCGGTGAATGTCCGTAATACCCTTTTTCTCCTTGGATTTAGTCAGTGTTGCCATTTCAATTTAATTTAAGGTTTGATGATGACCGGTTAGGTTCGGTTAGATTAGGTTTTTAACCCACTTTTGACATTTAAAACCAAATTTAACCTAACCTAATCAAATCTAACCTAAACTAACATAATCTGACCTAACTTTCACTTTTACCATCATAGCTTGAATAAGACTGAAAAAGCTGACTCGCGAAGTTGATTGAATCCATAAAAAAAAAGAAAAAAAAAAGAGTTTCGGACATCAACGACATCAACGGAAAAAGAGTTTCGGAATGTCGACATCAAACATATTTCCGACATTCACGGTAACATATATATTGCTGTCGAAACTAAGTTTCCGTTACTAGTAGCTCGAGTTGTACCTTACTTGCAATTCATTGCCACGAACCGTTTGATAAGAGACATAAAAAAGAAAGAAATGTATTCCTTTTCTCTTGCTCCAAGGTTTTAGTTTAGAAACTATCCAGAAATTCTTCCTTCGCCAAGAGAAATCCTTGACGAAGAGACATGTCATCACAGTTCGATCTAAAATTTTAAGTGTTCTCCGGTGGACATATTTAATAATTTGTAACAAGCTCGAGCGACGGGATTCAATTTGTTCTAAGAAAGGAATGATTGTGGGGGGAGGGGTCTTACAAAAAAAGGAATAAAAGAAAAAATGTCGATTGCTTTTTATTTTTGTGCTGAAGTAGTAATTGTTATATACTCAGTCTGTCGAGTCTGGATCAAAGAGTTGTAAGCTTGAATAATGTGATACCATTGGAGTGATAGTCTTTTAAAGCTGAGGCTTTAGAGCTGAAAGTATAGATTCGTGCAGCGCTGGCGCAGTGAACTGAATTGAAATTAGCGATACTATATCCAGGGTTCGATCCCAGCTGCCGCAGTGCAGCAGCTGAGATAGAAACTTGGAGTTCAGTTCAGGGGCGGATCTACAGCAAAATATTGGGAGAGGCCTAATGTGACAAGGGCGTCAATGAACAAAATTTGGAGGGGCAATGTGATCCACGTGCCAATAATTGACCAAATTGACAAATTTATTCTACAAAAAAGAGTAAAAAACGGAACAAGAAAAGGATAGGAGGGCACTAGAAAATTTTGGGACCCGGGGACCTCGCCCCCTTGATCTTCCATTTTATCGCAGGGGCAACACAAGAACCTTTACAGTCAAGAAGCGTCACTAGCACATTGACTGGATGCTGATATCTAGGAATCTGGGTCGGGGGAAGCCCATAAATTTTGAGTACAATAACTCTCTAAATATTTCACTTAATATTAAAGGCTTGTTACCCTAAATTTCTCCTTTTGTAGCATTGATTCTTATTTATTAGTTAAGAATCATCACAAGGTAAATATTCAGTACTAGCAACAATTACTCATCATATTCTCCACCAAAAAGAGAGATCATATGCAAAAAGCACATGGCACTGACCCGCACATGGCGTCTGGCGTCTAGAGGATTGGGGAAGATACGCATACATTTAAACACTAACTCATCTGATTGACTGAGTTAGTGCTTAAATCAAATTTAACAGGTGTGCGGACACTAGAAAAGTGGTTGCTCTCTTTTATAGACATACATTTTTGTATTTTGCCCGAGAATAATAGTCTCTGATAGTCGATTTCTTTAAAGGTTGTCATATCAAACCATTAATCGTTAAATATCGGGAGGGCGTAAAAAAGCGTAAGTTAAAATGGTTAAAACCTTCAGTAAGTTCAGTAAACCTAAAAAGATTGCAGAACTGCGATGTGTTGTTTGCAACCAATTTGTCCAATAGAACCAAAATTAAATGCTGGAGCTTTTCCTGTGCTTAAGATTATCGACAAGTCATCTTCAAAACCACAATTTTTTAAGAAGCCAAACTTTCGACCAACGACTTAGCTTTGTAGTCATCAAACTAAATAACTTGTTACATCTCTGTTGGTAAAACATTTACTTTGAGCTACTTTACTTTGAACTGGTTACTACTCTGAGTTTTTTTTTTTTTTTTTTTTTTTTTTTTTTTTTTTTTTTTTTTTTTTTTTTTTATAAACCCGCTTCTCCTCAAGCCAAATGACAAGTAAGAAATTCGGCAATAATATTACCAAGTCTTTTTGCGGAAGGTTGAACTAATGTAATTTCATTACTTAAAAGAATATGCGATAGGCTAATGGCGAAATTTTAAAGGTTGATTTGCACATTTTGTATAGAAAAAAACAGCACAAAAGCATAAGACTTATATTGAAGACACACGAGGTCTTGCAAAAGTCTTGAATACTTCGTAGGGCACAGACCCAATATCCTTCCATCCTGATTGCATGATTGTCTATAATTGTTAATTAGCCTAGATTCAAGATGATATTGAGACACTCAATGCACAATACTTGCTACATTTATTTATTTATATTTATTTTGCCAAGCGTGGGATCACTTCTCATCATTTTATCTAATGGCAACTTTTAAAAGATAACTGAACCACATCCACATACTGCCGAAATTCAGAGCAGACCGTCATGATTATAAAGCATATCGTAAATTGACACTAGCCAGGGATGTCAAATAGACAAGTACTGCCTCTATTTTTTTTTCTTATTTCTTCAGACCATTTTGTAAGGAAGAAGCTGTCGTAGAAACATCTGGGGTGGCTAATTTGATTGTAAATTGAAAGTTCTAGTACGCTATCTAAGATTCAAAAGCGACTGGAGGGCAATCAGCCCCCTCGCATAGCCCTTTTAGATGTCCGTCCTCGAAGAAATCCTTTCAGAATTAGAAATAACAGAAGTGTTCCAAGTGGTCTCTATTAGTTATAAGATGAAACAAATTTTTTTCTACTAGAAATAAGGAACAACATTAAAACTTAAAACAAACAAAAACTATTTCAGATATAACAGGGACTGCCCTTTTCTTAATCCATCGCTCGTTATGCTAAAGTTTTTTAGTGCCCTTGTTTTTCAGAAATCGTTCTTAAGAATTGGTCCAAAAAGTCAAACAAACAGAATTGTTTAGTTTAAAAAAGATTTTAATTCAAAATAACAGATACGTTTTTCAATAGTTCAGCAGAAATATTTCAGCGCAGCCACTGAACCGTTATGACACATAAGCATACAGCAAAAAACAAATGAAAGTTGACGGATCACGTAAAAAAGGCCGTTTTTGCGTGGAATCACAACAGTGTGAACAGAGGGTACACATAGTCTATAAATCCTAAATCTTGATCATCCTGATGCTGAACGCTCTTCCACATCGGTTGACGCCAACACAGAAAGTCTGAGTCTTCGATAAATCTCCTCTAAACGCTTAGTGTTTTGCAACAACTGAGTTTTGTTTGCATAATTAATTAAAAACGCTTTTTTCCGAAAAAAGTATAAAAGCGTAAAAAAAGTATAAAGTAAAAAAGTAAAAAGCGATAGTAAAACCTCAAACGATCAAAACTAAACTCACATAATAAGTCGAACTTAGAACAATCGGAATGAATACGAATGAGTAAATAAAACCTAAAATAATATAAATTAAAATAAGTAATCAATTTAAACTCAAAAAGAGCAGACATTAAAACAAATAAGAGTGGACCTATCCCCATCTCAAACCTTTTAAGGGATAAAGTGACATTTTCACTTATTGAAAATAAAATATATTTTACGCATTTTTTTTTCACAATAACATTAACAACTAAATACATCAAACATCCAGGCGTCTTCTTTTCTTGTATCAGTAAGTATTTCATCAAAATTAAGTTTTTGTGTTTTTGAACCATATAATGTATTTATTTTAAGTCTCGTAGTTTAAGCTATCTACCATTTTTAAAACTTTGAATCTTGCTAATGGTTCAAACAAAGCAGGTCACATGACTTGTCACAAGTCACAAGAATGTCATAAGACATGTCACAAGACTTAAATATTGAATCAATCCAAAAAGGAGCCTTGTGAATAATTTTCAAAGAAGGCAAGGTGCCCTACTCTCTGCTCCTAAGAAAAGCTCCTAAAAATGACCTTCTGAACTTTCAAGGGAACACGAACACTTTCGTACAAAGGGTTATAGAAGGGGCGTGGGACTTTTCCTAAGTTTTTGTGTTTTTGAACCATATGATGTATTTATTTTAAGTCTCGTAGATTAAGCTATCTACCATTTTTAAAACTTTGAACCTTGCTAATGGTTCAAACAAAGCAGGTCACATGACTTGCCACAAGTCACAAGAATGTCATAAGACATGTCACAAGACATAAATATTGAATCAATCCAAAAAAGAGCCTTGTGAATAATTTTCAAAGAAGACAAGGTGCCCTACTCTCTGCTCCTAAAAAAAGCTTCTAAAAATGACCTTCTGAACTTTCAAGGGAACACGAACACTTTCGTACAAAGGGTTATAGAAGGGGCGTAGGACTTTTCCTAAGTTTTTGTGTTTTTGAACCATATAATGTATTTATTTTAAGTCTCGTAGTTTAAGCTATCTCCCATTTTTGAAACTTTGAATCTTGCTAATGGTTCAAACAAAGCAGGTCACATGACTTGCCACAAGTCACAAGAATGTCATAAGACATGTCACAAGACATAAATATTGAATCAATCCAAAAAAGAGCCTTGTGAATAATTTTCAAAAAAGACAAGGTGCCCTACTCTCTGCTCCTAAAAAAAGCTTCTAAAAATGACCTTCTGAAGTTTCAAGGGATCATGAACACTTTCGTACAAAGGTTATAGAAGGGGCGTAGGACTCTGAAGATACTCATTTTTGTGTTCTATCGGCTCAAAATACTAACAACATTTTTCAAAATCTTCGCTTTTCTGTTTACATTGCATACCTGTCTACGTTTCTCTAGGCCACAGAAACCTGCGCATATTTCTGTTGGATAGTTGTCGGTAAGGGTGTAGAAGGTTATGGATCTACCTTGATTCTCCAGTCGTGAGGTTTGAAATCCTTGAATGATTCCTGCTCAGGCAAGTAACAACATGCCTACTTTTTTGCCAAACAGTTGGCAGAAAGTTGGCAGACAGTTGACAGTTGTTTCTGATATAGAGAAGGTGCTACCACCATAGTCTCTACTAAAAAGGTTTCCAATGGGAAAGAACTAATTGCAGTTTGGACTTATCTCGTTTTTACACCGATGCAGGCCTTATTTCAAGCTTTTTATACCTCTTGGAAAGTTACCAGTGAATAATTTTCACAATGCTACTTAAATCGGCTCTAAATTGGTTTTTCTCTGTAACGGACACCACACTTAGTAAAAGAATATATTTAACGCCACATATTCTGCATATCTTTTTTTCCTTTCGCTCCACCGTGTGATTTTCATCATTCAACAGATTATCAATAGACTAATTCATTCATAGTCAATAGAAGGGCCATTGCTCTTAACTAAGTCAATTCAAACACATTGAGTCAAAACACCTGAACAGTTTTCTTCGCAACTCGACAGAATCTTTCAATCTAATGAAACACTTGAAAGCAAAGGCGAATAAACCACGCTTTGTTTGAGGGCTTCTGTGACTTTCTTCAGGCTTGGACAGGAATTGACTATAAATAGGGCAAAACAACTCCGAAATAGCTATCCCAGAATTTCAGCATTTCTTTGTTGATACTTTACTTGTTAACATCCGTTTTTCGCTGAACCTCCGAATGACATATTTTAGATCTTGCATCTCCTGATGTTTATTTTCTTTCAACTTTCTGTTTTTAGGCAACGTCTCAGTTTACTGCTTTGTTCTTTCTCCACCAAGCATATAAAGGCCACCAAGGCCACCAAAGGCCAACAGCATATAAAAGTAACGTATAGCCATTCCCGAAAACGAACTGAATAAGAGTAATTATTAGCCACAAATGAGTTAAATAAGAAGTTGTTGTTAACTCTTTGAAATAAAACGTTTATAACTATATATTAACCATATGAGCCAATGAGTAATTATTAGCCACAAATGTGTTACATAACAAGTTGTTGTTAACTTTTTGCAATAAGATGTATATAAGTATACATTAGCCATATGAGCCAATGAGTAATTACTAGCCATAAATGAGTTACATAAAAAGTTGCTAACTCTTTGCAATAAAATGTATATAAGTATACATTAGCCATATGAGCCAATGAGTAATTATTAGCCACAAATGTGTTACATAAAAAGTTGTTGTTAACGCTGCAATAAATGTATATAACTGCACATTAGCCGCATGAGCTAATGAGTAATTATTTGCCACAAATGAGTTACACAAAAAGTTGTTGTTAACTCTTTGTAGTAAAATGTATATAACTATACATTAGCCATATGAGCCACACGGGCCAATGAGTAATTATTAGCCGTAAATGAGTTACATAAAAAGATGTTGTAAACTCTTTGCAATGAAATGTATATAACTATACATTAGCCATATGAGCCAATGAGTAATTATTTGCCATAAATGAGTTATACAAAAAGTTGTTGGTAACTCTTTTTAGTAAAATGTATATAACTATACATTAGCCATATGAACCACACGGGCCAATGAGTAATTATTGCCATAAATGAGTTGCATAAAAAGATGTTGTTAACTCTTTGCAATGAAATGTATATAACTATACATTAGCCATATGAGCCAATGAGTAATAATTAGCCACAAATCAGTTACATAGAAATTAGGTGTTTAACTCTTTGCAATAAAATGTGTATAACTTTAATAACTTGGATCAAACGTGGACTTTATTGGTATCGCCAACACATGTAGGAAGGGAAATAGTCACAATTCTCCAAAGAGATAATCTAGTAGTTTTACTAGAATTAAACAGACGAGTCTAAGGATCTTAAGTCGTTTTTTGTTTTCACCATGTCAGATAATAAAGAAATGATTTTAATTTTTTTTCTAATCTAATTTAAGAGAGAAAAAAAAAAAACATCGAGTAAGCATGAAAACCATGTTTTTCTCGCCAGAAATTTTTACAATGTGTGAAGTGCAATGGCTGTTTGGAAAAATAGCAAGCTTAAATAAGAGGAGGGAAAGAATTCTAATCCTTGGATAGGGACAATTAGAGGATCGTCTAGGAGTTCATTCAATGAAAAAAAAGCTCAAATGGGCAAAAAATTCGAAATATTTAGAGCTGAATCATATTTTAGAAAATTTTCATCTCAATCCCCTCCAAAAGCACCCCGGGTATAGCCGCAACGATATAGCAGCGCAATCTAAGCCACACAATATAAATAGACTAGTTTACCCGCCGTGCGTTGCTGCAACCTCAAAAGAAAGGGCATTCGAGGACCCCCCTTGGAAAAATACCCCGCAGAAAACTCCCCCTCCACAGAAAGTTCCCACCGCATGCTAATAACGATCGTATTTTTGAAAATTCTCCCTGAAAAATCCTCCCCCATGCGGACTTCTCTCCACCCCAGAAAACTCACACACACCTTGAAAATTCCCTTCCCACTCCCCCGACGATTTCCTTTCATCGGGGAATCGAGTTTATAAATCGAAAAACACGAAAATGCACTGAATCTATAAACACGACAATCGATTTTTTTTTCCAACGTCTTGTTTTCCACAGTAGAGTTAATCCAAGACTGTATAAAATTGGTATTTCCCCTATATTGACATAATCTCCCTAATTAATTTACTTTGATTGCATGTGCAAAGAGTCAGAGCAAATCAAATGTATTTTAATATGCGAAATCCTCCCTCTCTCTCACACAGAAAATCCCCCCCCCCCTCAGGCAATTCCCCATGAAAAATGTCTTCCATATGTAAAATAAGGATAGTATCCTTAAACTTGAAAAGCATTTGAAAAATTAGAATGAATACAAAATTAACGAACTGTTGAATATCAAATTCAGAGAAATTATTGATAAATAAGAGTTTTTAATTTTGGAAGTGTGTTAGATGCCAGAATTCAAAATTATCTAATTGAATATCTGGATGGAATATCTAAAAAATGTGAATTTTGTGACCAGAAGGGACCATCATGCATTTGTGTTTATGGGTTTCTAATTACAGTCAGCACAAAAACTATTAAAAGGGCCTTTGCGCAGGGGGGGGGGGCTATACCTTCAATTTTACCAGCAGTGTACTCAACAACTCCTTATAGTTTTTTGGAGACCAGATGAATAGTGCAGTAAAACATACAGTACAAACATACAGACAGGTATACATTTGGTTTTATATATGCAGATGGATGTACCTTTTGCACGCAGGTCAGGAATTCTTGAATTAACCACATCTCCAATGGATTTATCTGACAATACGCGAACAGGGACTCCGCCTTTGCTAACATAAACCAGTGTTTCTGCTAGTTCGTGACAGCTGAAGACACAAACACAGACATCCAAAGACTTCTTGGCACTTTTAAGATGATTGACTAAAGCCCTATAATATAAGAATCCAATACCCTTTTTGTTCTAAACCTATGCTATAATTACTGCTAATTCTATATCTATCCTATACTGATTGTCTAAATGAGGTTTCTAACTTTTTTACTTTTCAGGTGATCGGACTGCCTGAATGATAAATATACACATAATAGTTTATTGATAAACGACTCCCATATTCTAAAAAATTGCCGAGTTCGCGTTTCAAGTCAAATTAAATAAAAAAGAAACAAGTTTTTTTTCAACTGAAAGTAAGGAGCGACATTAAAACTTAAAACGAACAGAAATTATTCCGTATATGAAAGGGGCTGTCCCCTCGTCAATGTCCCACTCTTTACGCTAAAGTTTGACTCTTTGTCACAGTTCTACTTTTTAAAACAATAAAGAACTTTAGCGTAAAGAGCCGGTCGTTGAAGAGGGGACAGTCCCTTTCATACACGGAATAATTTCTGTTCGTTTTAAGTTTTAATGTCGCTCCTTACTTTCCGTTGAAAAAACTTGTTTTTTTTATTTAATTTCGGAACATTTTTGAATTAATGTATGTTTTTGACTTTGGGTAACCGCACATGAATAATTAACACGAAATATGCATATTACTATATTTTTTTTCTTTGAATAAATGGCTTTCTCATATTTTTGATCGAACAATTTTGATAAAAAAAAAAACAAGGAGGGTGAGGAGGTCTAGTTGCCTTTCGATCTTTGGCTACTTAAAAATACAACTAGAACTTTTTTTAGGAACGTTTTATTAGTAATAAATATAAGTAACTCACGAATTAACGTACGTAACGAACTCCTATATTTGTATATTTTTATTACGTATGCAAAGGGGTTCACCCCCTCGTCAATACCTTGCTCTTTACACTAAAGCATGAATTTTGTTCCAATTCTTTAAGAATGATCCCTAAATCACAAAGGTCGTAGAATAAATAGTTGAAATTATTAAGAATACCTAGCGTAAAGAGTGAGGTATTGAGGAGGAGACGAACGCCCTTATATATGTAATAATTTCTGTTCGTTTTAGGTCCTAATGCTGCTCCTTACTTCCAGTTGAAAAAAAATGGTATTTTTCTCATTGTTTTGTTTTAAATAATGCTAGATAATTTAGCGCCCCCTTCATGGAATTCTCCTCCCTCGTGATAAATTCCTCCATGGAAAGATCTTCCCTGGGATAAAAAAACAACAAAAAAAAGAAGAAAAAACACGCATTCGTTGATAATTCCACATTTTTGTAGATAGGAGCTTGAAACTTCTACAATAGAGTTCTCTGATACGCTGAATCTGAATGTGTGATTTTCCATTATTTTTTAAATCATTATTTTAATATTTTAATCATTATTTTTTAATTTTTAAACTTTCTCAGGTTCATAGCTTTTGACGAGTAAGACTAAACTTGATGTAACTTATATATTTAAATCAGCATAAAAATACGATTTTTTTGACGTAACTATTGGTACCATTTTTTAGAGTTTTGGTTGCTATTGAGCCGGGTCACTCCTTACAACAGTTCGTTACCATGAACTGAATTCGTGGGGAGAGAGCAGACCTCAAAACTTGAAACAAACTGGAGTCACAGAACTTTCTTGTTTTCTGTGGTCCATTACAAGCAAAGCTACTTGGGCCTTGTAACCGCTTTACTTTGTAATAGTTTTTCTTTTAGTATTAATAATTTGATTGATTGATTGATTGATTGATTGACAGAAGTATCGAAGATGGGCAAAAACGAGAATGACAATAGAAACAGAGGGAATAATTAATATGATAATACACCATCAACAAAAAAGAGACGAATGAATTATTGTATTATTTTTATTAAAGCAACGAAGGAGAACCTGTGTCAGGAATTATTGAGGTGTTCCAAAATAAATTAAATAATGAAGCTTTTTCAAAACCTTTCGGTAACAATACAGATCAGAAAATAAATTGAGGTTGCTCTGGACGCTAAGCGGGGGTCTGGTTGTGACATGCGGGGAAAGTAAAACCTGGTTAAGTTACCACAATAGTGTATTACCTTTTTTCTTCTTGTTTGAAATAATGTTGAGATGCTTTCACATGATCTAGATGACGGCTAATGATTAGGAAAGCGTAATAAAACGCTTTCATAATCACTGGAACCCAATTCCGGGCCTGCATCGGTTTCCTGCGGGTTGAACTCCGGGTCCCGTATCAAACAAGAGCCGGTGTTTACCCCCCCAGGAAGATCCCTCCATGGAAAGTTCCCCCAGAGAGGAAGTGGCACCTATTCCCCCACCCCACCTTCTTTTCCCAAAATGCATCCAGTCGAAATTTCTAGATATCAATTTTATTTAAAGTAGTCCAAAGATAATACAACAATGCCTCCAGGGTTGACGCAACCCGCCAGAGCTTGGGGGCAAGGGTTGTAAGTTTGGCCCCGAGGCCATATAAGATTTTTATAGAAGGGGTGGTATTATAAATTTTGGGAGAGGCTCATTTGATAGGAAATTAATAGCCATAGTTCCCTTTTTAAGAATCAAGGAATAGGAGGGCAAATATCCCCTACGCCCTCTTTCCCCCAAATGCAATCGATTGAAATTTTGAGATAGCCATTTTGTTCAAAATAGTCCATAGATCATATAACAATGCCTCTGGGGTTGACATGCCCATCTAGACCCTGGACAAGGGTCGTAAGTGATACCAAGGGGCATATAAGGCTTATATGGAAGGAGTGGTCGTAAAAACTTTGAAGGAGTCTCATTTGGTAGAAAACTGAAAGTTCTAGTTCCCTTTCTAAGAGTCAAGTGATCAGAGGGCAACTATCCCCCTCCAAAGAACTATTTTTCCCAAATGCATCTGATCAAAATTTTGAGATAGGCAGTTTGTTTTAAACAGTCTAAACATCATATAGCAATGCCTCCGGGGTCGTTAGAGCCTCCTAGAGCTCGGAAACAACGGTCGTTAGTTATGCCCCGGGAGGATATAAAGTTTTTATTGAAGGGTGGTTGTAAAAAAATTCAAAGGGGCTCATTTGATTTGAAATAGGAATTCCTAAAGCCTTTTTATGGGTCAAGTGATTGGAGGGCAACTAGGCCCTCCTCTACATTCTCTTTCCCCAAAAATCATCCGATCGAAATTTTGGGATAGCTGTTTTGTTCAAAATAGGCCAAATATCAGATAAAATGCCTCCAGGGTCGATATACCCCCCAGGAAAGGGCAAGGGTTGTAAGTTATGCTCTGGGGGGGGGGGGTTATTACGTCTTTGTGAAAGAGTTGGCCATAGAAACTTTGGACGATGCTAATTTGATTGAAAATTGAAGGTTCTAGTTCCCTTTTTAAGACTCAAAAGTGATCGGAGGGCAACTAGTCCTCCCATGCCCTCTTTTCCCCAAATGCATACAATCAAAATTTTGAGACAGCCATTTTGTTCAAAATAGTCCAAGTATAATATAACAGTGCCCCCAGGAATGACACAATCCGGCGGAGAGGATTGCAAGTTAAGCCACAGAGGCATATAAGGTTTATATGAAAGGGGTAGTCATACGGTTTGATTTTTTTTTTTTTTTACTTTGATACTTGGTTACTTCGATATTCTTATGATATTTTGAGGAAACCTCGGTTTTGGAAAAAAAATTATTTTGAAATGGGAAATGTTGAAAAACTTGAAACTTTGGCAACCAAAAACGAACAGATATTAATTAAAAAAAGTTTCTCAAAGAAAATTAAAGGTCATATTAAACTCAAGATCAGCAGAAATATAAACCTATATTAATTCAAACTCAAAACGACCAGAAATTACTATTAAACAATAAATGAATCGCAAATTGAACAGACATTAAATAAACAATCATAACAAACAAACATACAACAGTTACCAATATAAATAAATAAATAAATCTTAAAAGGAGGAAAACATAAATTGAATATGCAAATCAAGCTTAAGGCAAACGAAGTCACTACAAAAAGAGTTTGGCTACTGCCCTCTTTCCTAACTGTAAAAGTCTAAAGCCTACTGAGTCATTGGCGCTTCACTGAAAACTATATGTCTCTTGAACAATTTTGGAAAGAACTAATAAAATTAAACTGAATATTTGATATATAATGATATTAATCGCAGAAAGCTCACGAGTTCAAGATTTTGTTTCACTGTAATTCTTATTTTATTTTCAATGATGTAATAATTACAAAAGAAAATATTTGTAATATAATTTGTTTTCAGTAAAGCGCCAGGGAAACAGTAGGCTTTGGACGTATTTCGTTTGTAGTGAAAACTATATGTGTATTAAACGGCCTTGGGAAAAAACACAATTAAACGGAATATTTGATTAATAATGATACTAATTGCTGAAAGCTCATCAATTCAAGGTTTTGTTTCACTGTAATTTTTATTTTCAATATTGTAATAAGTACAAAAAATATTTTTGTGATCATAATTCGTTTTCAGCAAAGCATCAATGACGCAGTATACTTTAGACACCTAGGTTTTTTAATTAATACAAAAAAGGCACTAGAACTTTTAATGTCCGTAATCACAACATAGTAAAGAAAGAACTATAGCCCATATTAACAGAAAATTTAAAAACACGTTTTAAAAATCTGTCAAGTGAGAAAGAATCGCCATTTGAAGGTGACTCTGAAATGGTAACTATTGTTTTAATTGATCTTTATGGGAAAAGTTTATTGCGAAAACAAATTCAGGGAAATTTGGAAAAATACCCTTAAACTCCACAAAAATCACGTAAAATCAAAATTAGAACAGCATCAATGGAGTTACCATATCCGAATCCTTTTTAGTAGAACCATGATTCCCCATCTTGAGTAACTAAGAGAATCACTTTTTGGCATGGGATCCACTGATGTGTCTCCTTGTTTCTTTTCTTTTTCTGTCTTTTCTGTTTTTCTTTTTTATTCTACTTGCTCTTTTTTTCTTTTTATAGAAAGAAACAAATATCCGTAAACTTTGTCGTGCGGTTAACAGAAAACGAGGCAAGTTAAAGCTACGGACTAGTATGTACGAAAAGCAGTTGAGTCCTGATTGCACACAAAAATCAGCCAGGTCCAAGCCCAAATTAATCCAGTTCCAAACTTGGTACAAAAACTAGTTAACTTCATCGAAGGCGTATCTAGAAATTTGTTTCGGGGTGGGGGGAGGGGTTAAAAAACCTTAATAAACGCATCAAAAATTTGTATTTATGTATTTTGTTTAGATTTTTGTGAGTCAGACAAAAATTTCAAGGATGGGGAGTTCAATCCTGATAACCCTCCCCTGGATACGGCCTTAAACACCCTTTAAAGTAAGCTCACATAAAACATTCGTTTAAAACGGGTCTCGACCGTTTCATCCACGTACGAAAGAATAAAAATATCAAAAGTGATGCTGTTCTAATAATATAAGCGCCTCAATACCAGACTGAGCACTAGGTAATACATAAACAATTAAATTGAAACATAAAAAAGTAAATCAAGGTCGAGATCAATGTTTCCTGCGTGACCCTAACCCTTACTTCAAACCTCAAACAAGTCGATCCCTTACCTCAAACAAGTCGATTCGTGACTGTAACGGCAGTTCTTATCTTCGCAAGATACATTGGGACAAGCGATCCCTTTATCAGGAAAAAATAAAACTTCTTTTACAATCTTCGAAGGAATGGCTTTCTTGGCAAAAATGTAGTCGTACACAAACTTGGTAAGGCAAACCCCACCAAATATAGCCAATGACTCTTTCCACATTTTACCTACAAAACCAAAAACAAGAGTTGGAAGTATGATAGGCTTGGACTTTGTAAAAGCAAGGATAACTAAATTAAAATACTTTTTGAAGTTCAAATCTTAAAGGTGGGTAAATGTAAGGTTATTACACAATTACAATGAACATTTAATTATTGTATTATATAATATATATATATATATATATATATATATATATATATATATATATATATATATATATATATATATATATATATATATATATATATATATAGTGTCGGGGGAGCAAAATTCTCTCGGTGAAAAGAAAGACATTTTTGTAAATTTCTTTCGAAAAACAACTTTAACTTAATTTCGTGCGAACAGAACAAAGGCTAAGAAATTTTTAGTTTGGTTGGAATTTAAAAGGGCCGTTGGCTGGGGGGCTGGGAAAGGTTAAAAAGCGAATGCAGAGTACTAAAAATTGACATTTAAAGATAAAACATCATTGTTAATAGTTTATTAATCGTTATTAATAGTTAACAGTAGTGGTTGGTCAACAGGGCCCATTACTACGCTCCATCAGGCCATTTGAACTTAATTTACATATTCCCATGACTGCCCTCAATAATGCTATTCCTGATCCCATGAGAACCTCCCTCAGGCCATTTGAACTTAATTTACATTCTCCCATGACTGCCCTCAATAATGCTATTCCTGATCCCATGAGAACCTCCCTCAGGCCATTTGAACTTAATTTACATTCTCCCATGACTGCCCTCAATAATGCTATTCCTGATCCCATGAGAACCTCCCTCAGGCCATTTGAACTTAATTTACATATTCCCATGACTGCCCTCAATAATGCTATTCCTGATCCCATGAGAACCTCCCTCAGGCCATTTGAACTTAATTTACATTCTCCCATGACTGCCCTCAATAATGCTATTCCTGATCCCATGAGAACCTCCCTCAGGCCATTTGAACTTAATTTACATTCTCCCATGACTGCCCTCAATAATGCTATTCCAGATCCCATGAGAACCTCCCTCAGGCCATTTGAACTTAATTTACATTCTCCCATGACTGCCCTCAATAATGCTATTCCAGATCCCATGAGAACCTCCCTCAGGCCATTTGAACTTAATTTACATTCTCCCATGACTGCCCTCAATAATGCTATTCCAGATCCCATGAGACCCTCCCTCAGGCCATTTGAACTTAATTTACATACTCCCATGACTGCCCTCAATAATGCTATTCCAGATCCCACGAGAACCTCCCTCAGGCCATTTGAACTTAATTTACATTCTCCCATGACTGCCCTCAATAATGCTATTCCAGATCCCATGAGAACCTCCCTCAGGCCATTTGAACTTAATTTACATATTCCCATGACTGCCCTCAATAATGCTATTCCTGATCCCATGAGAACCTCCCTCAGGCCATTTGAACTTAATTTACATATTCCCATGACTGCCCTCAATAATGCTATTCCTGATCCCATGAGAACCTCCCTCAGGCCATTTGAACTTAATTTACATTCTCCCATGACTGCCCTCAATAATGCTATTCCTGATCCCATGAGAACCTCCCTCAGGCCATTTGAACTTAATTTATATTCTCCCATGACTGCCCTCAATAATGCTATTCCAGATCCCATGAGAACCTCCCTCAGGCCATTTGAACTTAATTTACATTCTCCCATGACTGCCCTCAATAATGCTATTCCAGATCCCATGAGAACCTCCCTCAGGCCATTTGAACTTAATTTACATACTCCCATGACTGCCCTCAGTAGTGCTATTCTAGATCCCAAGACTGACCTCAGTAATACTAAAACATAGCCCATGTGCACACAATTTGCATAAGCGATTTACCAAGCAATCAGATTGCCTATACTACATGAGATACATCATCTGCATATTACAGTCGGTGCATACTTAATATTCTCTAATTCCATGATAATTTTATGAATAAATTGCCGCACTTAATATTCAGTAGACCCATGATAACTATATGATTTTTTTTTTATTCGGGTTGACTGAAGCCGGTTTAAATCTTTTATAAGTTTCCTACAGTGAGTGAATATAAAGCGGGATTTTAAATGTGTTATATTAAGCGATGCGGAAAATAAAATTTTCATATCATTTAAATAAATTAAAACAAGTAAATAAATAAAAAACGGAAAAACAAAGTCCAAAAGAAAAAAATGTCAATAAAAAAATTGTTTTTCTAAAAAAAATCATGAGTAACATATCTATACTATTTTCATTCTGTATTTCAAAAATATAAGAAGTGAATTTCTTTTACTATTGGCTTGAAAATATCATCTTATGGTATTATATTTATATGTGACTTTTAATAGTGACAGTGGAACATGAAGAAATTGACTGTTATCTGGAAATTGAATTGTAATTTATTTGAATATGATAACAGCTTTTGAAGTACTACATTATGTAGTACTCCACAATTACGAATTTTTTATGTAAATATGTAGCATTATATGTGCCATTATTTCAATAAAAGTGCTTCATTGAATTACATTGTTATGTGTACATTGCTTATGCGGTCTCCCCCGGGTACTCTGTGGCTGGTCATCGACAGTAGATGGTTTATTCTATGTTTTGATTAATATTAATTGTGCACTGGAAGAATAAACACTTATATCATATTTTAAAAAGTGAAGATGAAATGTCCCAAGGAAACACATGATAAAGTTACCTTTGCGTTGAATGCTGACAAAGACAAATATTCAAACTATGAAACAACTGCTAGTAGTAACACTATTGGAATTGTATGCATGCGTTGTAATAACGGAAAAAGATTAGAATCCTTTGGACTACCGAAAACATTCAATCCTTATAATGGTGGATATGCAAGACTAATCTTTCCAGAGATGATAGCGCACAAACAGAATGTAAAGGTAGAACTATTAGTTGATGACGAAGACCAGCTTCTTACTACTGCTGGTGGTGACACGTTATTTATTGATAGATCCTATTGCCATTTTTCTGGTATTAACTTCAAATGAAAGCCAACGGAAAAAGAAAGGCCTATTAATGCACCAAAGTCATTAACCAGATCTTATCTATGTGTAGAAACTGTAAACTATGTAAATATAGCGTTGTTACAGACACTGAAATCAAAATTAAAATAAAAAGTGCATTGACAGACAATATAACAAAGGAATATATAGATGTATTGATTAAAAACAATGCACTTGCAAACGTAACTACTGTCCTCAACAGTTTACCAAAAAAATACAATCAAGGAACCCAATAATACCAATGATGAAATGTTTGATGAGGTTGTAGCTGAACCCATGTTAAAAATCATGTATAACCCCAAAATAGAGCCATGTGAAGTGTCATGTCAAGAAACAACGTGATGAAGTATTTTATGGAATGGATTCAAAGCATTCATTTTTTATGATGATAGTCTACATGCCATTATTTCAATAAGACTATTTTATTCATTACTTATTCATTGTTATTTTTCCATTATTTTTAGGGTAAGTTATCTATCCGAAAGTTTCGTATATTAATTAAAAAGTCGGATATATAAGAAAAGGAATTTTCAGAGACATAAGTACTAAGAGCTGTCTCATAGCGGGTAGAGAGAGAGAGAGAGAGAGAGAGAGAGAGAGAGAGAGAGAGAGAGAGAGAGAGAGAGAGAGAGAGAGAGAGAGAGAGGGGGAGAGAGAAAGAGACGGAGAGAGAGATGGAGAAAGAGAGGGTCTCAGAGGGAAGAGAGAGAGAGAAAGGAAGAGAGAGAGAAAGAGAGAAAAGAGAAAAATAAAGAGATAAAGAGAAGGATAGAGATAGAGAAACACATATACAAAGACACAGAGTCAGACACTAAATCATACAAAGAAAGACACAGACACAAGCAAACACCCAATCACATACAGGAGCAGAAAAGAGAGGGACAAGCAAACAGTCACTCAAACAGATACCGAGACAAGCAAACACCCGCTCAGACACACAGGCACAGAGAAAGAGAGAGACAAAAATACATAAATACACAGTATCACATACACAAACACACAAAGACAGACACTGAGACAAGGAAACATCCACTCATACACACATGTAGAGAGAGAGAGAGAGAGAGAGAGAGAGAGAGAGAGAGAGAAAATGAGAGAGACATAGAGACGGAGAGAGAGCGTGGCGGAACCTACATCTAACTGACCATATGTAGGTTAGGTGTAGGTTCTGCCACGCTTTGTACAGTCTCCCAAATCTGACCTAACCTACTACAAATTCGATGAACAAAATCAGTTTCAGGAGGAGAACAATAGACAAGTTGCACGAAGAGAAAAATCGAGATACGAGAAAAATGAAGATACAACAAGTTTCACGAACAAAAATCAGCACGCAATAAGTTCCATGAACAAAAAATCAGCACGCAACAAGTTCAAAGAAAAAAACAAAGAAAAACCGGTTTCACAGGGAGAAAAATCAATGTAAAATTTTCAGGGAGAGAAAAATCAAGACGGAACAAGTTTCACGAACAATATCAACAGGCAACAAGTTTCATGAACAAAATCAGTTTCAGGACGAGAAAAAATCAATGAACAAGCTTCACGAAGAAAAATCAACATGCAACAAGTTTCACAACCAAAATTTCAGGACGGATCAAGTTCCAGGAAAAAAAAAGCACGCAACAGGTTCCATGAGCAAAATCAGTTTCACGAGGAGAAAAATCAATGTACAAGTTTCACGAAGAGAAAAACAAACATGCAACAAGTTTCACGAACAAAATCTGTATTCAACCAATTCCAGGAACAAAAATCAGCACGCAACAAGTTTCCACGAACTAAAATTACCACACAACAAGTTCCATAAACAAAATCAGTTTCATAAGGAGGCAATCATTGTGCAAGTTTCACTAAGAGAAAAAAAAACAAGCAACAAGCTTCACGGACAATAATCAGCACGCAAGAAGTTCCAGGAACAACAATCAGTACACAACAATTTCCATGATCAAAAATCAGTTTTATGAGAAAAAACAAATCAATGTACAAGTTTGTCGAAGAGAAAAATAAACATGTAACAAGTTTCGCGAACAAAACCCAGCACGAAACAATTTCCAAGAGCAAAAAACAGCACGCAACAAGTTCCATGAACAAAATCAGTTTCATGAGGAGAAAAATTGATTTGCAGTTTTCACGAAGAAAAAAACATGCGAGAAGTTTCAAGAACAAAAATCAGCACGCAACAAGTTCCAAAATCAAAACGCAACAAGTTCCATTAACAAAAACAGTTTCATGAGGCAAAAGGATCAATTAACAAGCATCACGAAGAGAAAACAAAACATGGAATAAGTTTCAGGGACGAAAATCAGCAGGTTAGGTGAAAATCAGCGGGTTCCACGAAGAAAAATCAACCCCCAACAAGTTCCATGGATAAAATCAGTTTCACGAGGAAAAATAATCAACGTACAAGTTTCCCAAAGTGAAAAATTAAGATGCAATAAGTTTCATGAATATAATTCAGCACACAGCATGATCCACGAACAAAATATCAGCACGCAACAAGTTCCATGAATAAAATCAGTTTCACAAGGACACGTTACAAAGACTGCCAATGAAAGCTTTCCCCGCGACATTGGAGGGTAGTAGATACCGTGTTTTTTTTTAAAAAAAACGACCTCATAGATGGATCTTAGCGGCGTTTAGGATTTCTCACTCGGCGCGGCTAGCTCCTTGCTCTTGGCAATAAGGGCGTCTACCTTCGTATTTAGCTCACTGATGTTTCTAGTAACTAATGCACTAATTTGACTTCCACGTGAGGGGACTTCCTGAGGCTCGGCAATAACAAAAGTGGATAGCTCTATGCTTTTCACGTCAAATTCTTTGAGTATCTTTATTATGTCAAGAACATTTTCACTGCCCTTCTGCCGCATTGAACGGTGTACATTTTCAAGAACAATAGAATAGATGAAAATCTTTGCTTCCTTCATCGATTCTCTTTTAACGAAGTCGGTGCACGTTCTCACTATTTCATCCTTTGGTATACCACCATGCATTGACTTGAGCAGATAGTTCAGCACAGCATTCCAGATTAGGTTTTTGGACTCATTCATTTCGGCCCAAAAATATTTTTCGAAAAAAATTACCGGTAACGCCGTGCACGGCAAAAAAAAAATCAAATTAGGAATGCGGCAAGATATTGATTCTAGTTGTAGGTACCAACCTCCAAAGGAGTCATCTTTGTTTGCTGCTCTTTCCTTGGAAAAATGGAGGGCTCTCTAGGGAATACACATAACGTTGAATGGTCCCAAGGATTTGAAATCAACGGTTGTGTAGTTTATGACATTTTTGTAGGTTTGTACTGGGTTTTGCGCTACATTTTGTTAGCGTCGAAGATTGTGATTGCTTTGTTCTTTTAACGTAATATTTCTTTCTTTTTCACTTTAATTTTTGGTTCGTTCTGATTTTCGCTGTCGCTTGTCTTCTAACAACATAATTCTTTTTTCTCCACTCCATTTTGACACCTTGTGATACTCACTTTCTCTCTATCACTTGTAATTCTTGCAACCACTTATCTTCTTCAAAGAGATATCTTTTAGCCGCATATTCCCTTGTTCTTCACTTTCATTTCTAATTAGAATAGGAATATAAGTCTGTGAACCAAAACTAGAACATTGAAAGCTAGAATAAAGACAGTCTATGATTTGAGTACCATCTGGCTGACCTTATTTGAAGCAGTAAGCTCTGCAAAAGTTGGTTCTAATCCGCTTTCTACGGCTATAGTGAGAGAAAATTCGAAATGGCTAGGATAAGTTTTGTGGATGACAAATTACCAAAGATCGTCCTTTTTGATCATCCGTCTAGGGCCAAATGAAAACCAGGTCGTCCCATAATAGGGTTGGAAGAGATCGTAAGAAATGAATCAAATGAGTTGGAACTTCTTGCTAGGCTGTAAAGAGAGAAGTGCTCAATAGATTGGGATGGAAGAGGAGGGTACGCAGCTGTTTTGGTCTCAGGCGGCGTGGTGTTGCAGCGGGTTGTTAGCAGCAGTAGTATTCGTTTCCGATAGATTAAACCAAAAATATATATTCTCCAATTATTTATGGTTTTGGAGAGTAAAAAACTTTAAATAAAATTGATTCAAAACTCTAGCGCATTGCATTATTTAGAAACATTTTATATTATGAATATTATCGTCAAGGGGAAATATATATTTGGATAAAATTGTGTAAAATTTGAACCTTCAACTGCTCTTAAGAACGGCATAATGAGACCACAGCTTGTTTTACGCAATGTTGTTCTTGTCTCTTAACCAATGAAACACTCAAGCCAAACATCACTAAGAAACAAAGCATCGCCAGCATACTGGAAGAGACATGGACTCCTTCGTACGTCATGAGGCGGCGTTTAAGCAATTAAAGTTAGACGGAACTAGAGCGTTCAGGCATCGTAGCCTGGAAGGCGTTCAAATTGCCTGGAAGGGAAGGTGCAAAACAAAAAGCCGCTTTACAACTGTAGAAACTCAATGAACAAAGTCTACTGAAGTCAGTTAAGCTAGCTCTCGGAGAATGAGTGAAATTAAAATACTGAACATAAGTTCGTCATATAATGCATGTGGTATAAAGAAGCTGCTTAACCAGTTTCTTGTGTCATGTTCGCATCATTCGCGATCAAAATTCTTTAGTTTTTATTATATAACTGATAAGTACCAAAGTTTTTAGCACATTTAAAAAAAACTTCCTATTCTAATCAAACGGTCCTTGTGTTTCAGCAGTCGTTCTTAAAAAATTGGGACAAATTGTCAAACTTTAGCGTAAAAACCAAGGTATTGACGAAGGGGACAACCCCTTGATATATGGAACAATTTATGTTCGTATTAAGTTTTAGTGTTACTCATTACTTTCATTCGAAAAAACTTGTTTTTGTTTGTTTCATTTCTGATCGTTTTTAAAATAATGCCGGCAAATCTGGCTCCCCCACCATGAAAAATGTCCTTCCCTTACGGGAAACTTCTCCATAGAAAGTTCCTCCCACGTAAAAAACACCCCCCGCGCCATAAATTCCACTCGGGCAATTCCATCCTCGCTGAACATACATCTCCTCCGTAAATTTTCTTGCAGAAAATTCAGCCTGAAAAATTCTTCTTAGCATACTTTAATTTGAAAAAGACTAAGTTCTAATCGCTTTTCCGATTCCCCCTTGCGGAAATTCTCCCTTCCGTGGAAATTAATTCACGGAAATCGGAACATGCTGAAAATTTCCCCTGGAACATCTTCAGGGGAAGATGTTCCACATGCAAAATTCAGTAGGCAAAGAGAAAGTTAGACCAATAAAAATAATTTCGTACAGGAATTCCGTCAAACCCCCCACCCCCAAAGGTAAAATTTCTGCTGGAAAGTTCACTCCCAGAAATTTCCCCCAAAATAAAAATTATCCCCATGGAAAACCACCCCAAGTAAAAAATCCCCCCCCGACAAATATCTGTATACTCCCCAACAACAAATAATATACGTAAGCAAAGGGCAAATTTATAAATTAAAGACTTTTGCCCAGAGCTGGGGCCATGTTATCTCCAAAGGCATATGTTTAGGGCTTTTCAACTATGTTGAACAAAACATCTATTTTGAAATTTCGTTCCGACAATTGTAAAGGAAAAGCGGCGTGGGAGGGGGGCTAGTTGCCCTAAAATATTTTTGGTCATTTGCAAAGGGCAATCAAACTTTCAATTTCCGTTAAAATGAGCCCTCTCCCGATGTTCTAATACCATTAGTTCGATACGATCACCCTGGGAAAAAAATATATAAAAAATAAACACGCATCCGTGATCTTTCTTTTGCCAAAAAATAAATAATTCCACATTTCTCCAGATAGGAGCTATATAGATATAATTAATCTACATCTAATATAATTAATAATCTCATATATTTTGGAATCATAATAATAAGTCGATTATTTTGATATATTTATTGATATCAAAATTCCGTTTTTAGAGTCTCGTTTACTATTGAGCCGTGTCGCTCCTTAATTACAATTCGCTACCACGAACTGTTTGAAATCCCGACACTTGTCCATAGATATGCCGGAACGAAATTTTTCTGAAATTATAAATGATAATTATATAAGGAGCTTAAAAAAATTGACATCTTTTTGGCTACACGGGGCCCAGAATTTGATCCTAGCTGCACTTTGATTGGGCAACAAACTCTCTGCTTGCCCCTATAGAAAAGACCAGACAACTAGAACGTTGGCAATTGCTAACGTCACATGCACCATCAATGGCTCTGGAGGTTTCTCCTGTCATTTCCTTTCAAATCGATAAGTCCACTGTTGCTAGTTCACCTTTCTAATTAACCATTTTCCAGCGATATATTCGCTTGCAGGATATGAAAGAAGATTTTCTGTTTCGTATAGAATAAAATAAAAATAAACAGTTTTTATTTAACTGAAAGCAAGGAGCAACATTAAAACTTAAAAAGAATAGAAATTATTACGTATATGAAGGGAATCATATATGTATCATGTATCGTATCCTCATATATGTAATCATTTATGTGTGTTGAAAAAACTTGTTTGTTCATTTGATTTCCGATCGTTCTTTAAATAACGCTTGGAGATCCGGCTCCCTTCCGTGGAAAATTCCCTTCCCCATTGAAAAATTCCTCCATGGAAAGATCCTACGATGCACCCCCCAGCAGAAAAATCCCCCTGAAAATGTCCGTATACTTCCTAATAACTAATACCATACAAAAACACCAAACACAATTTGCAGCCCTTCTCCTGGGGACTGTGGGGGTTAAGTCATCCTCAAATACATAGTTATTAGATTTTTCGACTACGCTGAACAAAAAGGCTATCTCAAAACTTCGATCGGGTGACTTTGGGGGGAAATGAGCGTGGGAGGGGGGGGGCTAGCTGCCCTCCAGTGTTTATAGTCAATTAAAAAAGGTCCTAGAAATTTTGATATCCGATCACATGAGTCCTCTCCCGAGTTTCTACGATCTCTGGTTCGATATGATCTTTCTTCTAGACACATGCTTGATCTTTCTTCTAGCAAAAATCCAAATTTCCACATTTTTGTACTTAGGAGCTTGAAACCTCTACAATAGGATTCTCTGATACGCTGAATCTGATGGAGGGCTTTTCAGTAAGATTTACAAAATGTCTAGAATTGGGTCAGACCCTCCAGACCCAAGTTCCCCCCCCCCCCACCTCAGTTTGTTCCTTCAGCTGAAATTTAGTTTCTGCAAAAATCTTGTCAAAACTCAGATAAGCCTGCATAATTCAAGTATCCAGAGAAACGGGTAAGTTTTCTTTAGTATATCTTTGCCTTTATGGTAATATATGGATCATTTTTCAGTTTTCACTGTCATTTTCAATACGCCACAGACTTGGACCCAAAAGCATCTTATTTTTTCGATTCGAAAATTATACCCAGTCTGTCATGTTATTCATTAGAAAAAAAAATTCCACAAAAGAAGCTTTTCAAAGAAAACTAAATCTTTCAAAGACAAATCCAGTCAAATAATCTTTCAGTCGTAAAACTAGCACAAGCTCACTATCAATAAATAAATGAAACTCTGAAATAAATGAAGAATAAACAGAAATTACAATAAATAAACTAGTCAAACTCAAAACAAGCAGAGACCAAAAGGGGCAGGGCTAACGCTCCCAATGCCTTCTAAAGACTAGAAATCAATTTACACTTTACTCGAACTATGTATTTTTAATTTTCATATTATACTAAAGAAAAAAACATCAACATCATAACCAAGATTACTGAAAAAAACAAATCAATGCAGATTGACAGTTTAATATATATACTGATATTCATTCGTGAAATTCTTAATAACTTTGGATTTATTAAAGTAAAAAAAAGGTGTATTTTGCTTCCAGTAAAGCGCAAATTATGTTCTGGTCATTAGAATGCCCTAAAGCCAGCAATACTTCCTTAGCCTCTGAAAAAATAGTAGTCGTAACAGTAGTAGTAGAAATGATGCCCCCCCCCCTTTACCGATAACAAACACTAAATGTAAACAATGGGCGAATTGCATAACTTACAACCCTTGCCTCGAATGTGGGAGCGGGGTTGATGTCCCTACAGAGAACTTTCAATTTCCAATCGAATGAGCTCCTTCGCAATTTTGTAAGATAACTTCTTCTATACTAAGTTCTTTGGTGAGAAAAAAATACGTAAAACAATAAATAATACATTGAGCCAACTTTGCCTTTTACTTAAGGAGCGCTAATGCGCTCTAATAACCTAAGACAATCTAAAGGGAGAAAATTAATAGCCGCCTCAATTCCCTTATATTTGAACATCGGAGACATTTATAAGATTTTTCAGAAAAAATATGTGTTTTAATTTTAATTTGTTTCATGTCTTCTTGGATGTTGCTGACATGGATTTTGTAATGCCTCATCCGTTTTCTAAAATTTCCATATTTCTTTTCAAACATTGGTGCCAGTTTTTTCTACTTACCTCTGCAAAAGCGGATTTTCAACTTTTCTGCAGATCAAGACAAAGGCCAGGATTAAGCGGGATGCTCAAGATGACAGGGGACTAGCCTTGAAAAACAACTCGATGAAGAATAATAACCCTTGGTGAGCACAAAGTCGTGGCAGTTGCCAAAGGCACCTTAGCTTAGGAGGGGGGTTAGCGTGGCTGGGGAAATGCCCAGTTTAATTCAATTTTTCGACTTTGCTTCGGCTTTATTTGCTTATATTTGAGTCTGAAGGGGGCGTTGTAATTAATTTTTCCCCAGGCACCCCTACCCTAGGAACGGCTCTGCTCACGCTCAATCATCACATTAATAGTTGGTACTAAATAAAAATGTCACCACTTTAGTTACGTTCAAAATTATATTGTCAATCATTTTATCTTGTATCGAGTCCGTTGGTCTCTTATTTAAAATTAAATTTAAAAAAATAAGTTTTTTCAACTGAAAGTAAGGAGCGAAATTAAAACTTAAAACGAACAGAAATTACTTCGTATATGAAAGGGGCTGCTTCCTCATCAACGCCCCGCTCTTTACACTAAAGTTTGACTCTTTCTCTCAACTCTTCTTTTTAAAACAGTAAAAAACTTTAGCGTAAAGAGCGGGGCGTTGATGAGGAAGCATCCCCTTTCATATGCGAAGTAATATCTGTTCGTTTTAAGTTTTAATGTCGCTCCTTACTTTCAGTTGAAAAAAACTTGTTTTTTTTATTTAATTTCTGAACGTTTTTGAATCAATGGATGTTTTGATTTTGGCTCTCCGCAGAGGAATAATTAAAACGAAATTTGCATATTTTTTTTTTTGGCTAAATGGCTTTCTCATAATTTTGATCGAATGATTTTGAGAAAAAAGAGCGGGGGAGGAAGCCTAGTTGCCCTCCGATTTTTTGGTTAATTAAAAAGGCAACTAGAACTTAATTTTTTACGAACCTTTTAATTAGTAAAAGATATATATAACTTATAAATTAGCTTACGTAAAGAACTTTTTATTCTCATGTTTTTATTACATATATGAGAGGGTTCGCCCCCTCGTCAGTACCTCTCTCTTTACACTAAATCTTAAATTTTGTCCCAATTCATTAAGAATGACCCCTGAATCACAAAAACCGTAGAATAAATAGTTGACATTACTAAAAATACTTTAGCGTAAAGAGCGAGGTATTAGGAGGAGGTGAGCCCCTCATATGGGTAATAATTTCTGTTCGTTTTAAGTTTTAATGCTGCTCCTTACTTCCAGCTGAAAAAAACTTTTTCATATTTATTTATTCATTGCTTTTTTTTAAATAATGCTAGTAAATCCTGCGCTCACTTCATGGAAATTTTCTTCCCCCATGACAAATTCCTCGATGGAAAGTTCCCCCAGCATATCCACCTCTTCTCAACCCCTCCCCCCAACCAAAAAATCCTCCTGAAAATGCCTGTATACTTCCTAATAACCATTACTGTATGTAAGCACTGGCCAAAGTTTGTAACTTGTAGCCCCTCCCACGGGGACTGTGGGGGAGTAAGTCGTCCCCAAAGACATAGTTATAAGGTTATTAAACTACGCTGAATAAAACGGCTATCTCAGAATTTTGATCCGTTGACTTTGGGAAAATAATTAGCGTGGGAGGGGGCCTAGGTGCCCTCCAATTTTTTGGTCACTTAAAAAGGGCACTAGAACTTTTCATTTCCGTTAGAATGAGCCCTCTCGCAACATTCTAGGACAACTGGGTCAATACGATCACTCCTGGGATAAAAAATAAGAAAAAAAAAAAAAAAAAAAAACAAAAAACAAAAACAAACAAACAAATAAACACACATCCGTGATCTGCCTTCTGGCAAAAATTACAAAATTCCACATTTTTGTAGATAAGAGCCTGAAACTTCTACAGTAGGGTTGTCTGATCCTCTGAATCTGATGGTGTAATTTTCGTTAAGATTCTATGACTTTTAGGGGGTGTTTCCCCCTATTTTCTAAAATAACGCAAATTTTTCTCAGGCTCGTAACTTTTGATGGGTAAGACTAAACTTGATTAAGCTTATATATTTAAAATCAGCATTATAATGCAATTCTTTTGATGTAGCTATTGATATCAAAATTCCATTTTTTAGAGTTTTGGTTACTATTTAGCCGGGTTACAGTTTGGTTACTATTTATCCTTGCTACAGTTCGTTACCACGAACTGTTTGATCAAGTTGCCATCAATCCATGGCTAATCAAACAGTTCGTGGTAACGAACTGTATGTAAGGAGTAAATCGGCTCAATAGTAACCGAAACTTTTAAAAACGAAATTTGATACCAATAGATGTATCAAAAGAATTAGATTTTTATGGTAATTTTAAATATGTAAGTTTCATTAAGTATAGTCTTACCCATCAAAGGTTACGAGCCTGAGAAAATTTGCCTGACTTTCGAAATAAGGGGGAAACAACCCTAAAAGTCATAGAATCTTAATGAAAATTACATCATCACATTCAGTATATCGGAGTACCCGGCTGTAGAGGTTTCAACTCCTATACTCAAAAATGTGGAATTTTGTATTTTTTTTTTGCCAGAAGAAAAATCAAGGATATGTGTTTATTTCACAGATTGTTTGTTCTCTCCAGGGGGTGATCGTATCGACCCAATAGACCTAGAACACCGGGAGAGGGCTTTTTCTAACAGAAATTAAAACTTCTAGTGCTCTTAGAGTGACGAAAAATTGGAGGGCAAATAGGCCTCCTCCCACGTCACTTTCTTCCCAAAATCATCCGATCAAATTTCTGAGATAGCCATTTTGTTCAACATAGTTGAAAGGCCTAATAACTATGTCTTCGGAGATAACATGACCCCCACAGCCCCTTTATTTAATTCATTATTTAAGTTATAAAATTTGCCATTGTTTACGCATAGTATTTGTTTTTTATAAGCATGCATACATTTTTCGGGTGAGGAGGGAAGAACCAATTTTCCACTGGGGGGAATTTTGCATAGGGAGAATTTTCCAAGAGGAGGAAAGCTTCCAGGGGGTGAGCTTTTCTGGGGGGATTGTATATTTCGGGATTTTGCCAGAATTCCTATACGATTTTTTTTTTATGTTTTACTTTCTCTTTACCGACTCAATTTTACGCCTGGTAGTAATTGGGGTTATTAAGGGTAATTATTTGGGGTAAATATTCACTAGGATTGAAATGTCTAGAGGATATTTCCGCGGGGAGGGGGATCTATTCTTGGAGATGGAGCACGATTTCCTGGTGTTATTTAAAAAACTATCAGAAATTAAATTATTGTTTTTTTTCAACTGAAAGTAAAGAGCAACATTAAAACTTAAAACGAACAAAAATTGTTACGTATGTGATGGGATTTGCCCCTTCATCAACACCTCGCTCTTTACGCTAAATTTTGAATTTTGTTTCCATCATTTAAAAAGGACTCCTGAAACACAACAGTTGTTTAAATAGAATAATAGGCCGAAGTAATATTTTTAAAAGTGCCGAAAAACTTTAGCACGAAGAGCGAGGTGTTGAGGAAGCGGCACCCCCCATATACGTAATAATTTCTGTTCCTTCTAAGTTTTAGTGTTACTCCTTACTTTCAGTAGAAACAAATATTTTTTTTTATTTAATTGGAGAAAAAGCCAAGACAGATAGTCTGAGTGAGAGGTACAGCTGGCATAAGCCTTTTTCAGGAATGTATAAAAATGACGTCATTTTCACTTGTTGATAGATAGTCTACCATCCATCCATCTATCTTAGGGCAGAACTAAGGTATATATAGTCATAGAACTTTAGGGATGATCGAGATTCTTGGGTCTTTCAAAACTCTAAAAAAAACTCGTGGTTAAGAAAAGTTTTGGAACCACTGAGTCTGAAAAGAGCAGTCGAAAAAGCTTCAGCCGAAAAGAGCAGTTTTAAGAAACTTTTGTGAAAAAACTGTACAAGATACAGCAAAACTGAAGGATGTTTTTGACTGGGGACTCGGGATGTTTTGACTAGGGACCCACCTGGAAAAATATTTACATGAATCTGATTCCTCCAAGTTTTGAAAGGCCCACCTTTTTAATAAAACTCAGATAAAGTTTCTGTTTTCAAATGGTCTATTTCCATAATTTGGGCTCCGGATCTATTCACTTTGGAATTCTTATTATACCGGCTATCTTTATATTTAGAATCGACGTTACCTGCACAACGTTATCACCCCCAGCAGGTGGTGCACTGGGGCAAAAAGGGCGGCTAGGTACCTTTAAAGATTTTTTGACTGAAAAAGAGCGCTAGATATCAAATTCTGTGATCGGATACACCCTTGCCCAACTTTTTATGATTATCTGTTTTATGTGATGAGGCAAGAAAAGTATGGACATATGGACACGTCGGGAATTATGGACACGTCACTCTTATCCAAGTCTACGCCCTTTCCGTGGAATATAATGCCATCATGCTTGCTCCCTTAGGGACAACTTAGTAAATACAAACCCTAGCCCATATTAGCAAAACATTTCAAAACGCTTTTTGAGAAAATTGTCATCGGAGGAAGAATCGCCATTTGAAGCTGATTCAAGAATGGTTAGTATTATTTCAATTAATCTTTATAATAACTGAAAAAAAACAAGTTTTTTTAACTGAAAGTAACGAGCGATATTAAAACTTAAAACGAACAGAAATGACTCCGAATATGAAAAAGGCTGCTCCCTCCTCAATGCCCCGCTCTATACACTAAAGTTTGACTCTTTCTCTCAACTCTACTTTTTTAAAACAGTAAAAAACTTTAGCGTAAAGAGCGTGGCGTTGAAAAGGGAACAGTCCCTTTCATATACGGAGTAATTTCTGTTCGTTTTAAGTTTTAATGTTGCTCCTTACTTTCAGTTAAAAAAAAACTTATATTTTTTTATTTAATTTCTGAACGTTTTTGAATTAATACATGTTTTGATTTTAGCTCTCCGCACATGAATAATTAAAACGACATTTGCATATTTTTTTTTTTTTTTTTTGGCTAAATGGCTTTCTCATAGTTTTGATAGGACGATTTTGAGAAAAAAGGAGCGGGGGAATAGGACTAGTTACCTTTCAGTTTTTTGGTTATTTAAAGATCCAACTAGAACCTTTAATGTTTTACGAAAGTTTTTATTGGTAAAAATATACGTAACTTACGAATTAACTTACGTAACGAACTTCTATATTCGTATGTTTTCATTACATATATAAGGGGGTTCAACCCCCTCGTCAATACCTCGCTCTTTACACTAAAGCTTACATTTTGTCCCAATTCCTTAAGAATTACCCCAGAATAACAAAGGCCGTAGAATAAATAGTTGAAATTAATAAAATTACTTTAGCGTAAAGAGCAGGGTATTAGGAAGAGGTGAATCCATCATCTGCGTAATAATTTCTGTTCGTTTTAAGTTTTAATGCTGTTCCTTACTTTCAGTAGAAAAAACTTTTCATATTTTTTTTTTTAATGCAAAAAAATCCTGCGTCCCCTTCATGGAAATTTTCTTCCACCATGACAAATTCCTCCATGGAAAGTTACCCTCACATAAACCCCTCCCCCAAACCAAAAAAATCCCCCTGAAAGCGTCTGCACACTTCCCAATAACCATTACAATAATTATGTAAACACAGGTCAAAGTTTGTAACTTGCAGCCCCTCCCACGGGGACTGTGGGGGAGTAAGTCGTCCCCAAAGAATATTTATAGGCTTTTCGACTATGCTGAATAAAATGGCTATCTCAGAATTTTGAGCGTGGGAGGGGGCCTAGGTGCCCCCCAATTTTTGGGTCACTTAAAAAGGGCACTAGAACTTTTAGTTTCCGTTAGAATGAGTGCTCTCACGACATTCTAGGACCACCGGTTCGATACAATCACCCCTGGGAAAAAAAACAACAAACAAAAAAACAAAAATAAACACGCATCCGTGATCTGTCTTGTGGCGAAAATACAAAATTCTTCCGCATTTTTGTAGATAGGAGCGTGAAACCTCTGCTGTAGGGTTCTCTGATACACTAAGTCTGATGGTGTGATTTTGTTAAGATTGTATGACTTTAAAGGGATGTTTCCCCCTATTTCCTAAAATAAGACAAATTTTCTCAGGCTCTTAACTTTTGATGGGTAAGTCTAAACTTGATAAAATTTACATATTTAAAATCAGCATTAAAATGCGATTCTTTTGATGTAACTATTTGTTATAAAAATTCCGTGTTTTAGAATTTCGGTTACTATTGATTCGGGTCGCTCCTTACTACAGTTCGTTACCACGAACTGTTTGAAAGTTTATTGTGCAAACAAATTTATGAATCTTTTGAAAAGCACATCAGAGCCGAAAACCCTATTTAGGAGAATTACAGTCCCCCATCTTGAGCAACAATAAGAATCACTTTTTTGGCACGGGAAGCGGTTGTGTATCTTTTTATTGATATTTTATTTATTATATTTTTATTGATTGATTTATTTTATTGATTATTCTTTTTATTGATACCATATTCTAACCTTCGCTTAGTTTTTTCAGGAATATGACACTCCGTTTCAAAGAATTTGACAAACCTTGTGATTAGCACAGCCAAATAAAGGGTGCTATTAAACCGAGTTTATTCACACATTAAATGTCTGGATTTGAACCCAGTATGTTAAAAGTAGGACCGGGCCCCTCCTTATCCGAGGCACGAAAATAAAAATTTTCTTCGTATTTTCATTGAAAAAATTGCCCCTCCCCCAAAATTCTGAAAAAAAAATCCCTTTTTGCATCTTTATTAAAGAAAAATTGAAAAATTTCTGGCACAAAAAGCGGTTTCAGATTCCGGTTTTAGTTTTTGTGACACTTGGTATTAACCAAGTGACATGTAGCGATCGCAAATTCTGTCGGTCTGTCATTCTGTCTGTCTGTCCCAGTTTTGCTAATTCAGGCACTTCCAGGCAAGCTAGGACGATGAAACTTGACATGTGTATCAGGGACCGGACCAGATTAAATTAGAAATAGTCGTTTTCCTGATTTGACCATCTGGAGGTGAGTAGGGGGCCGGTTAATTCGGAAAAAATGACGTATTTTTAAAATACGAACGGGTGAAGGTGTGATCGAATTACGAAGGAGTGATCGAATCTGAATGAAATTTGAAGTTTGGAAGAACATCGTCTCTCAGAGTTCTTATTTTAAATCCTGACTGGATCCGGTGACATTGGGGGAGTTGGGGGGCCTAAAATCTTAGAAAACGCTTAGAATGGAGAGATCGGGATGAAACTTGGTGGGAAAAATAAGCAGAAGTCCTAGATACGTGATTTACATAACCGGAACGGATCTGCTCTCTTTGGGGAGTTGGGGGGGGGGGGGGGTAGTTCTAAAATTAGAAAAAATGAGGTATTTTTAACTTGCGAAAGAGTGATCGTATCTTAATGAAATTTCATATTTAGAAGGACCTCAAAACTCAGATCTCTTATTTTTATCCCGACCGGGTCCAGTGTCATTAGGGGGGGGGGAATCTTGGAAAACTCTTAGAGTGGAGGGATCGGGATGAAACTTGTTGGAAAAAATAAGCACAAGTCCTAGATATGTAATTGACATAACTGGAACGGATCCGCTCTGATTGGGGGAGTTGGGGGGGGGGTATTTTTGACTTACGAAGGAGTGATCGGATATTAATAAAATTTGAAGTTTGGAAGGATATCGTGTCTCAGAGCTCTTATTTTAAATTCCGCTTGGATCTGGTGACATTGGGGGGAACTGAGGGGGGAACCTAAAATCTTGGAAAACGCTTATAGTGGAGGGTTTGGGATGAAACTTGGTGGGAAAAATAAGCACAAGTCCTAGATACGTGATTTACATAATCGGGATGGATCCGCTTTCTTTGGGGGAGCGGGGGGAGGGTTAATTCTGAAAAATTAGAAAAATGAGGTATTTTTTAACTTACGAAGGAGTGATCAGATCTTAATGAAATTTGATGTTTGGAAGGATATCATGTCTCAGAGCTCTTAAATTAAATTTCAACCTTATCCGGTGAGGGGATATTCGGGGCGGAGCCTAAACTCTTGGAAAATACTTAAGAGTGGAGGGATCGGGATTAAATTTGGTGGAAAAAACAAGCACAAGTCCTAGATACGGATTGACATAACCGGAACGGATCTGCTCTCTTTGGGGGAGTTGGGGAGAGGGGGGGTTAATTCTAAATAATTAGAAAAAATGAGGTATTTTTAACTTGCGAAAGAGTGATCGTATCTTAATGAAATTTCATATTTAGAAGGACCTCGAAACTCATATCTCTTATTTTTTTTATCCCGACCGGGTCCAGTGTCATTAGGGGGGGGGGGGACCGAAAATCTTGAAAAATGCTTAAAGCGGAGAGATCAGGATGAAACTTGGTGGAAAGAATAAGCACAAGTCCAAGATAGGTGACTGTCATAACCGGACCGGATCCACTCTCTTTGGTGGAGTTGGGGGGGGGGAGTAATTCGGAAAATTAGAAAAAATGAGGTATTTGTAACTTAGGAACTGGTGATCAGATCTTAATGAAATTTGATATCTAGAAGGATCTTGTGCTTTAAAACTCTCATTTTAAATCCCGACCAGATACGGTGACATTGAAGGGAGATGGAGGGGGAAGCCGGAATTCTTGGAAAACGTGAAATCGAAGTATCTTACGAATGGGTGATCGGATCTCAATGAAACTTGATATATAGAAGAATCTTATGTCTCAGACTCTCCATTTTCAATTGGAATCGGATCCGGGAACATAGAGGATTGGAGGGGGAAACAGAAATATTGGAAAACGCTTAGAGTAGAGATATCGGGATGAAACTTGATGGTGTGAATAAGCACAAGTTATAGATACGAGACTGACATTATTGGTATGGATCCGTTCTCTTTGGGGGAGCTGGGGGTTGTTAATTTGGAAAAGTTAGAAAAATTGAGGTGTTTTTTTACTTAAGAATGGGTGACCGGATCTTAGTGAAATTCGATATTTAGAAGGATATATGTCTCAGAACTCTTGTTTCAAATCCCAACCAGATCTGTTGACATTGGGGGGAGCTGCAGGGGGAGACCAGAAATTTTGGAAAATGCTTATAAATGTCGTAGATACGTGACTGACGTAACCGGACTGGATCCGCTCTCTTTGGGGGAGTTAGATGGTGGGGTTCAGTGCTTTGGCGAGTTTGGTGCTTCTGGACGTGCTAGGACGATGAAAATTGGTAGGCGTGTCAGGGAGCTGTACAAATTGACTTGATAAAGTCGTTTTCCCCGATTCGAACATCTGGGGGGCTGAAGGGAGAGGAAAAATTAGAAGAATTGAGGTATTTTTGATTTGCGAGTGGGTGATCGGATCTTAATGAATTTTAATATTTAGAAGGACCTCGTGACTCAGAGCTCGTATTTTAAATCCCAACCAGCATTAAGCCTCTGATTTTCCTTTTAAAGCAATCTACTGATTCTTAGAATTTTGCTAGAGCTCATACCATATGAGCTCTTGGCTTTTCCGACCTCGTCACAAGTGCCATATGAGCTCTTAGCTCTTGTTCATTCAGGTTGTTTTCACATTTCTCCTTTTTTCGCCGAAATAAAACTGCTTTTCCCATTTTATTCACAGACTAAAAAAGTTCTGATTATTTTTCCTTCTTGCCCCTGTTGTGTTTGTTTGATTACTATTTCTAGTCGGACCAGTATCTCAATCTTTGCCTTTGTTCTACCGAAGCCTGTTTCGGTTCTTCCGCTTCCAGATTTATTACATTAGCCTCTTACGATTTTTTCTTGCTTTTTTCATGGTTTTCCTTGTGAACTAAGCACCCAGAGTATATAAAACAAGAGCTAAGAGCTCATATGGCACTTGTGACGAGGTCTGAAGAGCCAAGAGCTCATATGGTATGAGATCTAGCAAAATTCTAAGAATCAATAGATTGCTTTAAAAGGAAAATCAGAGGCTTATTGCCGGTCGGGATTTAAAATAAGAGCTCTGAGTCACGAGGTTCTTCTAAATATCAAAATTCATTAAGATCCGATCACCCACTCGCAAGTAAAAAATACCTCAATTTTTCTAATTTTTCCTCTACCTTCAGCCCCCCAGAATGTTCGAATCGGGGAAAACGACTTTATCAAGTCAATTTGTACAGCCCCATGACACGTCTACCAATTTTCATCGTCCTAGCATATCCAGAAGCACCAAACTCACTAAAGCACTGAACATCACCATCTAACTCCCCCGAAGAGAGCGGATACAGTCCGGTTACATCAGTCACGTATCTACAACATTTTTAAGCAATTTCAAAAATTTCTGGTTTCCCCCTCCAGCTGCCCCCAATGTCAAACAGATCTGGTCAGAATTTGAAATAAGATCTCTGAGACTGAGACACAAGTTCCTTCTAAATATCAAATTTCATTTAGACCCGATCACCCATAAGTTAAAAATACCTCAATTTTTCAAACTTTTCAAAATTAACAATCCCCAGCTCCCCAAAGAGGACGGACCCGTACCAATTATGTTAATCTCGTATCTATAACTTGTGCTTATTCTTCCCATCGAGTTTCATCCCGATGTCTCCACTCTAAGCGTTTTCCAAGATTTCCGGTTTACAAGATTTCTGTTTCCACCCTCCAACCCTCTATGTCCCCGGATCCAATTCGAATTGAAAATGGAGCATCTAAGACATAAGATTCTTCTATATATCAAGTTTCATTGAGATCCGATCACCCATTCGTAAGATACCTCAATTTCACGTTTTCCAAGAATTCCGGCTTCCCCCTCCAACTCCCTTCAGTGTCACCGGATCTAGTCGGGATTTAAAATGAGAGTTTAAAAGCACAAGATCCTTCTAGATATCAAATTTCATTCAGATCTGATCACCCGTTCCTAAGTTACAAATACCTAATTTTTTCTAATTTTTCCGAATGACCCCCCCCCCCAACTCCACCAAAGAGACCGGATCCGGTACGGTTATGTTAGTCACCTATCTTGGAATTGTGCCTATTCTTTAAATAAGCACATTTTTCTTTTAAATTCTCGTGTTCCGAGCCCTTTAAGGCAAGTCAAATATTCGTATAACGAAAGCTTGGCAAAGCTCCTTTATACAAAAATGAGGAACCGTGTATTTTATGCCAGAAGAAAGATCACGTTTTCCCCCCAGAGGTAATTGTATAGAACAAATGGTCCTAGAAGATCGGTAGAAGGCTCATTCGAACGCAAATTGTAAGTTGTAGTTTGGAGAAGTCGGAAGAGAGTTCATTTAAACTGAAATCAAAGGTTCGAGTGTTCTTTTCAAGTGAACAGAAAGATTGGAAGGCAACTAGCCCAACTTCCACGCCCCTTTTCCACCAGTGGCAAAATTCTGATCAAAATTCTAATCAAAATTCTGAGATAGCCATTTGATTCAACATAGTTTAAATTCCAATAACTATGCTCTGGGGATTACAGGAACTCCTGCAGTCCCTGGAGAAGGGACTGTAATTTATGTTTTCGTAATTTATGCGATTTTTACCCGTAGTATTTATTATACTATAACAAATACTCCAGGAGGGGAGATATTCTCATGGAAAGGAAAGTTTCCAGGGGGAAATTCGACGTGGCAGAGAAGACCTGTGAACCGTATAATTTGCCCGTTGTTTACATATGGTGTTTGTTAAATGTGATCTATACGGAAATTTTTGGGTATTTTCCATGGGGGATCGAGAAAATTTTCCACGGAGGGGGAGGGATGATATTTCAACTTGGCTTGAAAAAAAACAGAAATCCCATGTTAAAAAACATTATTTTCAAATGAAATTTAGGAGAATTTTCCGTGTAGAATTATCCGGGAGAATTTTTAGCGAGGATAAGACTGTCCGGGAGGAATTTCCAGATTATTTTACACAGGGTGAATTTTCCATGAAGGATTTTTATGGGACGATTTACCGGGACAAACTTTCCAAGAAGGAGGAGGCAGATTTCTCGGTATGGTTTGAAAAACGATCAGACATTTTAATAAATAAGCAAGTTTTTCAGCTGAAGTTACAGAGCAAGATTAAAACTTAAAACTAACAGAAATTATCCCCCGTAAACGAGAAGTTCGAGTAGTAGCGTCAATCATCAAAAATTTAGAGGGGCAAAAATGTATCTTTCGAAATCTAAGGGGGGGGGGGTAAATTTATCTTTTTGTTCTATTTATCTTTTTTTCTATTTATCTTCTGACCGGCATTAAGCCTCTTATTTTCCTTTTAAATCAATCTATTGATTCATAGAATTTTGTTAGAGCTCATACCATATGATCTTTTGGCTCTTCTTCCCTTGTCACAAGTGCCATATGAGCTCTTAGCTCTTGTTGTGGAGGGGGATATTTAGGAGGAATTTGAAAGGGGAAGCGACGAATTCTTTTGAGGGGCAAAACAGGGACACTATATAGTTAAAGAGAGACTGTAGAATCGGATATGTATTTATTCTGGTATACAAGGGAAATAAAGGATAAGGATAAAGATCTTGCAGAGTCATTTCTAGCTCATAGGGTGTTCAATCGATGCTTCACTTGCTCGGTCTTCTTTTTACAGGGACAAGTAGCAACGCTGATCGCAATCGATTTCTATCCGCAATCTAGTAGCAACCTTGATCGATTCCTGACCCTCGTAATCAAACCTCGCCCTGGAAGGGCGAGGTTTGAAAGTAGAAGCGTTTTTGCCAGAAAAGCAGCACCTTTCGCAAATATTTAACAATTTCGGATCTTAGTGAATATTTCGCCTTTTAAGGGAGGAGTGCTAACGCTCCACTCCTCAAGTTAGCCCCATGTCAGTATTTAGATAGATATTTTTTGGTCTCAGATAAAAACAAAATATAGCAAAACTTATTTAAAACGCAGGAGGAAGGACTGAATCTCTTCTTTGATGCAGGCTATGTGTAACCTAGCTTTTTCAGCATTAGAACATATCTTTCGGGGTCAAATCCTAAATCACAGTAGTTAATTTAAAAGAAAATCGGGGAAGGTCTTATATGTAGACTAAAGGAGCTTGGATCTTGAAACTACGACCAAAAAGTACCACGCATCTAAGGGTGTTGCTGCACTCCCTAATTCTCCCACTAAGCCATGAGATATACTTGGCCCTTAAAGAGAGCTCAAAGACAATAATTTCTTTCTAATGGAGGGTAAAGAGCAAAGTTAAAACGAACAAAAATAATTGATTCGCAGCCTATGCAATCTATACCTAATACTAGTTCATATTTCCATATGCTTGTAGAATTTTGAAAAACTAGCTCTCTACTGAAAGCAAAAACATTTTACGATTTTTTTTTTTAATAGAAATATGAAGTAGAAATATGTTTTCTTTTATAAATAAAAGAAACCTAAAAACAAATAGAATGTTTTTACAGAAGAAAAACAAATTTTTTTAGAATGTTTTATATGATTTGCATTCGCTTAACTTGGTATGACTTGTATATTCATCATTTTAAAGACAAACCTTTTAAGGCGTTTGAGTAGTTTGGACTATAAACTAACGTCAGGATTCGACTCACAGCTTCAAAGTTTTCCATATTATATATAGCCAGAAAAACAGTATATCTGGAGTTTGTTAGTACTTGATTTCAAGTCAAGCAGTCCGTGGTAACGAACTGTAAGTCGGGGGCGACTCAGACTAATAGTAACCGAAGCTAAAACAACTCAAAACAATTGGTTTTTATGTTGATTCAAAAACTCATACAATTCCTTAATTTACCCATCAAAAGCTACGAACATGAGAAAAATAACCTCATTTTCAAAAAAGGGAGGAAACAACACCAAAAAGTCAAGCGATCTTAATGAAAATCTCACCTGATCCAACATATCAGAGAGCTCTACTGTAGAGGTTTCAAGTTCCTATCACCAAAAGTGAGGAATTTTGTATTTTTTTGTAAGAAGAAGGATCACGGGTGCGTGTTTTATTTGTTTCCTCCCCCGGAGAAGGACATGGTATCCAGCCGATAGTCCTAGAAAATCCGGTGAGGGTTCCTTTGAACGAAAACTAAAGGTTCTAGTGCCCTTTTTAAGCGACCAAAAAGACTGAAGAGCAACAAGCCCCCCTTACAGACGTCTCTTTTTGCCCAAAGACGTCCAATCAAGATTCTAAAATAGCCATTTGATTCCGCATAGTTGAAAGGCCCAATCAATACGCCTCTGTAGATGACATGACCTCCCATAGCCCCTGGGGAAAGGGCTGTGCATCATGCACTTTGTCCATTGTTTATATCTACTATTTGTTATTGGAAAAAATACAATTTTTTTTTGGGGGGGGGGAGATTTTCCGTGAGGAGTATTTTCCATGGGGAGGGAATTTTCCACAAGAGGCCCTTTTTAAGCGACCATAAAGATTGAAGAGCAGCAAGCCCCCCCAGCCCTCCTTTTTGCCCAAGGACGTTCGATCAAAATTTTAAGATAGACATTTGATTCCTCATAGTTGAAAGGTCCAATAAATATGCCACTGTAGATGACATGACCACCACCACCCCTCACAGCCCCTGGGGAAAGGGCTGTAGATTATGCACTTTGTCCATTGTTTTTATATACTATTTGTTCTTGGAAAAAATAATTTTCTTTGGGGGGTGATTTCCCGTGGGGAATGTTTTCCACGGATATTATTTTTCCATGGGGAGGGAATTTTCCACAAGAGGACGTGGGGGGATTTTTCGGCATAATTTGAAAAGCGACTAGAGATTAAACATAAAAAATGAGTTTTTGAACTGAAAGTAAGGAGCAACATTAAAACTTAAAACTAACAGAAATTATCCCGAACATGAGCGCAGCTACTCCTTCCTCTATCCATCGTACTTTACTATTCCTCTATCCATCGTACTTTACGCCGAATTTTGCCAATTCTGCATGCAAAATGCCAATTTTGCATGATTTTTTATTGCCAATTCTTAAAGAAGACTGCAAAAATTCAAGGCGCTTCGAATCAGAATAAGAAACTTCTTCAAAGTAAAAAAAAACAACTTTAGATTAACGAGCGAGGGGTAGAGGAGGGGGTTCCATATTAACTTCTCCTTCATATACGGAATGATTTCTGTTCGTTTTAAGTATTAATGTTGCTCTTTTTTGTTGTTGACTTATTACCAGTTATTGACAAAAGGAATGGTGAGGTTACAGTTGCTTAATGATGCATCAGTTACGAAAATAAATTTAATTATTGTTTTCTTTTTCTTCAGAGAATTTAAATTGCATTAAAAAATTTATCCATATCATCATCGGTGAAAGATTACTGAGACGTTAGTGAATTATCCTTTATTATTATTCTTTAGGTTACTAAAGGACTTTCCGCTTCTAAAACAACGATTTTTGGTGTATTTTTTTTTAAATCCCGGTTTTATTTTTTCAATTTTTCAACAAGGTTTTATTTTTTCAACAAAAAGCTAGCTTTTCCAAATTTTGCAAATTTTGCCAATTTTGCAAGCTTATGAGAAACGTCATAAGCTGGTTTTTATGAGATCGTTTTACAAGTGTTGAAGCAATATTTTGGCTCAATCTATTTTCTTTCTTTAATTAATTAAAACGTTAATTTTCCTTTTTTAATTCTTTCAAAACACAAGATTTGAAAAATTTTTTTAGCGCTGATCATCAGCAAATAATAGTCTTTTAACAGCATGTATGTACGTACATACTACTGGGGTTTAAGGAGCTTCCATGAGCACTAGTGTTGAAGCGGGACCCAAATCGACAACAATTACTGCGAAGCAGTAATTATGTTCGTTTAAAGCTTCAGCTAAACTATTTTTTATTCAATTTGATTAAAATATACTAGAAATAGACATTATTTTGAAATAGACAATAGATTGAATGTCAGAATAGAATAATGAAATAGGCTATCGAACAAACATGAAATAAACGATTGGTGCATAGTTATTGCTTATCCTGCATAGTTGTTGAACGACAATATCAAAAATCAAGATGGTTTTACAGGTGTTGAAGCAATATTTTGGCTCAATCTATTGCTTCATTATTTCTTTCTTAAATTCTATTTCCTTTCTTTAATTCGATTAGAAAAATTTCTAAAATAACTTTCAGGTCGTTTTTTTTTTCTATATACAAAATAACCAAAAAAAAAACATCTTTGACAACTTCGACGGTTAACTTAACTTTTTGGTTATTTTTAACTAATTGGGCAGTAAATTAAGTGAGTTTTTCACCCAGAAATTATGCAAAACCCAAGAGTCTTCTAGCCGATGGAAAGTCGAAATCCCCGAGTACCGTTATTATGGAATTTGAAATGAAAAAAAAGAACAAGAGCTAAGAGCTCATATGGAACTTGTGACGAGGCGAGAAGAGCTAAGAGCCAAGAGATCATATGGTATGAGCTCTAACAAAATTCTATGAATCAATAGATTGATTTAAAAAAGAAAATAAGAGGCTTAATGCCGGTCAGGTTTTAAAAAAAGAGCTCTGAGTCACGATGTCCTTCTAAATATCAAAATTCATTAAGATCCGATCATCCACTCGTAAGTTATAAATACCTTATTTTTTCTAATTTTTCCTCTCCCTTTAGCCCCCCAGATGGTCGAATCTGGGAAAACGACTTTATCAAGTCAAATTGTGCAGCTCCCTAACACGCCTACCAATCTTCATCGTCCTAGCACGTCCAGAAGCACCAAACTCGCCAAATCACTGAACCCCTCCCCCCAACTCCCCCAAAGAGAGCGAATCCAGTACGATTCTGTCAATCACGTATCAAGAACATTTCTTTATTCTATCCACCAAGCTTCATACCGATTCCTCTACTCCAAGTGTTTTTCCAAGATTTCCCCCTCCAACTCCCCCCAATGTCAAAAGATCTGGTCGGGATTTGAAATAAGAGCTCTGAGACATGACTTCCTTCTAAAAATCAAATTTCATTAAGATCCGATAATCTATTCGTAAGATAAAAATACCCCAATTTTCACGTTTTCCAAGAATTCCGGTTTCCCCCTCCAACTCCCCCCAATGTCACAGGATCTGATCAGAATTTAAAATTAGAACTTTCAAACAGTTCGTGGTAACGAACTGTAGTAAGGAGCGACCCGGCTCAATAGTAACCAAAACTCTAAAAAATGGAATTTTGATACCAATAGCTACATCAAAAGAATCGCATTTTAATGCTGGTTTTAAATATATAAGTTTCATCAAGTTTAGTCTTACCCATCAAAAGTTACGAGCCTGAGAAAATTTGCGTTATTTTAGAAAATAGGGGGAAATGCCCCCTAGAAGTCATAGAATCTTAACGAAAATCACACCATCAGATTCAGCGTATCAGAGAACCCTACTGTAGAAGTTTCGAGCTCCTATCTACAAAAATGTGGAATTTTGCATTTTTTGCCAGAAGGCAGATCACGGATGCGTGTTTATTTGTTTTTTTGTTTTTTTTTTTCCCAGGGGTGATCGTATCGACCCAGTTGTCCTAGAATGTTGCAAGAGGGCTCATTCTAACGGAAGTGAAAAGTTCTAGTGCCCTTTTTAAGTGACCAAAAAAATTGGAGGGCACCTAGGCCCCCTCCCACGCTAATTATTTTCCCAAAGTCAACGGATCAAAATTCTGAGATAGCCATTTTATTCAGCGTAGTCGAAAAACCTTATTACTATGTCTTTGGGGACGACTTACTCCCCCACAGTCCCCGTGGGAGGGGCAACAAGTTACAAACTTTGACCTGTGCTTACATATAGTAATGGTTATTGGGAAGTATACAGGCGTTTTCAGGAGGATTTTTTTGGTTTGGGGGAGGGGTTGAGAAGAGGGGGATATGCTGGGGGAACTTTCCTTCGAGAATTTGTAATGGGAGAAGAAAATTTCCATGAAGGGAGAGCAGGATTTACTAGCATTATTTAAAAAAAAAACAATTAAAAAATAAAAGTTAAAAAGCTTTTTCAGCTGGAAGTAAGGAACAGCAATAAAACTTAAAATAAACAGAAATTATTACCCATATGAGGGGCTCACCTCCTTCTAATACCTCGCTCTTTACGCTAAAGTATTTTCGGTAATTTCAACTACTTATTCTACGGCTTTTGTGATTCAGGGGGTCATTCTTAATGAATTGGGATAAAATTTAAGCTTTAGTGTAAAGAGCGAGGTACTGACGATGGGGCGAATCCCCTCATATATGTAATAAAAACATGAGAATACAAAAGTTCTTTACGTAAGCTAATTTATAAGTTATGTAAATCTTTTACCAATAAAAAGATTCGTAAAAAATTAAAAGTTCTAGTTGCCTTTTTAATTAACCAAAAATCGGGGGGCAACTAGGCTTCGTCCCCCGCTCTTTTTTTCTCAAAATCATTCGATCAAAATTATGAGAAAGCCATTGAGCCAAAAAAAAAAAAAAAATATGCAAATTTCGTTTTGATTATTCCTCTGCGGAGAGCCAAAATCAAAACATGCATTGATTCAAAAACGTTCAGAAATTAAATAAAAAAAACAAGTTTTTTCAACTGAAAGTAAGGAGTGACATCAAAACTTAAAACGCACAGAAATTACTTCGTATATGAAAGAGGCTGCTTCCTCATCAACGCCCCGCTCTTTACTCTAAAGTTTTTTACTGTTTTAGAAAGAAGGATTGAGAGAAAGAGTCAAACTTTAGCGTAAAGAGCGGGGCGTTGATGAGGAAGCAGCCTCTTTCATATACGAAGTAATTTCTGTGCGTTTTAAGTTTTGATGTCACTCCTTACTTTCAGTTGAAAAAACTTGTTTTTTTTATTTAATAAAGCACAAGATCATTCTAAATATCAAATTTCATTAAGATCTGGTCACCCTTTCGTAAGTTTCAAATACCTAAATTTTCAAAATTACCCCCCCCCCAATTCCAGCAAAGAGAGCAGATCCGGTCCGGTTATATCAGTCACGTATCTTAGACAGGTTTCTATTCTTCCCATCCAGTTTCATCCTGATCTCATCGCTTTAAGTATTTTCAAAGATTTCCGATACCCCCAACTGCCCCCCAATTACGCTTGATCCGGTTGAGATTTAAAATAAGAGATCTGAGTTACGAGGTCCTTCTAAATATGAAGTTTTATGAAGATCCGATCATTCCTTCGTAAGTTAAAAATACGTAATTTTTTCTTATTTTTCAGAATTCCCAATAGTTCACATAGTCCAGAATTCACTATAGGATCCCAATAGTGGATCCGTTTCAATTATGTAAATCACGTATGTCAGACTTCTGCTTATTTTTCCCACTAAGTTTCTTCCCGATCCCTCCAATCTAAGCGTTTTCCATGATTTTAGGTTCCCCCACCCCAAACTTCCCCCAATGTCACCAGATCCGGTCAGGATTTAAAATAAAAGCTTTGAGACACGATATCCTTCTAAATATCAAATTTCATTGAGATCCGATCACCCGTCCGTAAGTTAAAAATACCTCATTTTTTCTAATTTTTCAGAATTAACCCCTCCCCCAACTTCCCTAAAGAGAGCGGATCCGTTCCGGTTATGTCAATCATGTATCTAGGACTTGTGTTTATTTTTCCCACCGTGTTTCATCCCGATCCCTCCATTCTAAGTGTTTTCCAAGTTTTAGGTTTCCCCTCCCAATTCCCCCCCCCAATGTCACCAGATCCGGTCGGGTTTAAAATAAGAGTTCTGAGACACGATATCCTTCTAAATATCAAATTTCATTGAGATCCGATCACCCGTCCGTAAGTTAAAAATACCTCATTTTTTCTAATTTTTCAGAAATAACCCCCCCCCCAACTACCCCAAAGAGAGCGGATCCGTTCCGTTTATGTCAATCATCTATCTAGGACTTGTGTTTATTTTTCCCACCATGTTTGATCCCGATCCATCCATTCTAAGTGTTTCCAAGTTTTAGATTTCCCCCTCCCAACCCAACCCCCCCAATGTCACCAGATCCTGTCGGGATTTAAAATAAGAGCTCTAAGACACGATATCCTTCTAAACATCAAATTTCATTGAGATCCGATCACCCGTTCGTAAGTTAAAAATACCTCATTTTTTCTAATTTTCAGAATTACCCCCCCCCCCAACTACCCCAAAGAGAGCGGATCCGTTCCGATTATGTCAATCATGTATCTGGGACTTGTGCTTATTTTTCCCATCAAGTTTCATTCCGATCCCTCCACTCTAAGTGTTTTCCAAGATTTTAGGTTTTCCCCCTCCAACTCCCCCCAATATCATCAGATCCGGTCGGGATTTAAAATAAGAGCGCTGAGACAAAATATCATTCCAAACATCAAATTTCATTAAGATCCCATCACCTGCTCATAAGTTAAAAATACTTCATTTTTTCTATTTTTCCGAATATTTTTTCCGGCCCCCCACTCCCCCCCCCAGATGGTCAAATCGGAAAAACGACTATTTCTAATTTAATCTGGTCCGATCCCTGTTACGCTTGCGAAATTTCATCGTCCGACAGACAGAGAGACCGACAGGCCGACAGAATTTGCGATTGCTATGTCACTTGGTTAATACAAAGTGCCATAAAAACCTATAAATGATTATGATACACAAATACTGCCTGAAAGAGATTCTGCAATAATTTTATGTGATGTTTTTACCAAACTGAAGCAGCTATTCAACTAAAGATCGTCTTTTTTAAATTTCTTTAAACATACCCCTCTCAAAATCTTCCACAAGAATTATTCCCATAAATAGTCCAGAAACCTTCTTGTAATTCTCTACAAAACCCATAGAAAAAAATTATAAACCGTAAGTGCAATAGAAACAATCTTGATTTAAAAAAAATCGGTTAACAAAAAGGTCCATATCTAAATATTCACTAAAATACGAGAAAAGCACTGAAATCCTCAAGGTAGCTTCTGGATGGCACCTAGAGTCAAAATAGCAGAAGAAAACGGAAAATTACTGCCCCCAGTCTTAGAATCAATGGAAACAAGAGGTATACCGTACGTTCCGTTACCAAGCTGGGTTAGTTTTCCAACAGGGAGACACGATTTGATGCCAAGGCCAGATAACCTTGATGTGACACTAGAGTCGCTTAAATCCACAATGGGAATTGCAAAAGACTCCATTCGAGAATCAGAAAGAGTATGAGACAACTGTTTATGAGCTTCTAAGGCTGCGACAGTCTTAAAATGATTATTGCAGACGCTACAGACAAAGGCACCCTTAGGGCCTACGCCTTGACTGACTAGGCTTTGGCTTATGTGAATTTCAAGATGCTTTCGAAGTCTCTGCTTATCAGGAAAACGCTTTTTGCAGGCTTGGCAAAAAAGATATTTATTTTGATCGCCTGTTAAATCAACAGTCGGGGGTCTTGGAGGTCTATCTTTTTCACTTACATTTCTTGCGATTGGTGGCGAGGGAATCACGAAATTATTCCGTTGTGGCTGAGACACTAATGGGGAATTACCTGATGGAATAGCGGAAGGATGTAAAGATGGCTTTGGAGGTATGCGAGGGACTGGTGACTCGTGAGAACTAGAATCTGGCGATGTTGCAGATACAGTTACACCCCTGTTTGCTAAAACAGAAGCAATGCCCCCACTCTCTCGATTTTCCGAGTTCGGCGATGGTGCAGGAAGTGTTTTGACACTGATACTGATAGAGCTCGGAAGTTTCGGGAAGCTTGTGTTTTCAGGAGGGGCTAACTGGGGGGACGCAATTTTCTTGACAGCAAGAATTTCTATATCATCACTATCTTGTTTAGCCCGTTTTTCTTGTAGCGTTCTAGGTGAGACACTGGGTCTTTTTTTAGCTTGAGTAAACCCGGCTGATGTACCTTGATGAAATCCTCTTGATGGTAACGAATTACTGTTCATAGAGGGCCTCCGAAGAGGAATTCTCAGTTTTGGCATAGCCGATAGAGGACGTCCTCTTCCTTGTATCGGGGTGCTCGGCCTAGGTCTTTGAGTTGTATTAAGCAATGGCATTCTTGGAGATTGAGCATGTGACTGTGGGGGAACGTAGTGCTGTGAATAAGGTTGGACGATGGATGGATGCAACCCACTTGAGGTTGCTAAATTGGGGAGGATCGAGAATGGAAATTGTTGGGAAATTTGAGGTTTTGGTTGCTCAGTAATAGAACGGTCACCGACAAAAGTATGACTAAAACCTGAATCGTCGTTATTCAGAGCACCGACTATATCTTTAGGTCCTCCTGATTCACGAAAACAAAAGTTTGCATTCTCCATAGGAATCTGTACCATGGTTTGATTGCATGGTCCTTCAGGAGACTTGGAAGCAGCATTTTCGTTCAACGATGGTGACATAAGCTGAGAAGGTGGTACAACACGTATTTGCTGTTTCGGTTGTTTTTCTTCGACTATCTCAGGTTTCACAGGGGAAGGCGGCACCGGAGAAGGATCTGGCTGCAAGTTTAAATCATCAGCATGATTTGTCCTTACATGGATTATTAGATTTTCAGCATCCTCAAACACACTATCACACCTAAAACATTTTTGCTGATCTTTGTGGTATAAATTTATATGTTTTTCTAAATCACATGTAGAGAAAAAATTTACAGAACACGGCAAACAGGAGGTAGCCGGCACCGGAGTCACCTCCAAATCTTTTGTGCTGTCTTTACTTGAAATAATATCGCAGTTTTTTGGGTCAGAAACAATGTCTATGGAACTGTCCATAGCACTATTTAGATTTACATCAGAATTTATTTCGGAATCACTCAATGCTGGGTCTTTACCGCTATCCCCCGAGTTGTCCTGCTCAATCACTGCTGTTTGTTCACTGGAATCAAAACAAGAGCTATCCTCTTTAGTCTCTGACTGATCACGATCATTGTCGTTCAGTACACAGTTTTTCTCTTTTAATGACGAAAGTCTAATTGTAAGTTTTATAGGTTTTTTCTTTTCTTCATTTTCAACCTGATCGGAAACCATTCCGTGAGAAAGCAAAACGTGACTAGAAATTCTTTCAATGCTCACTAATGGGAAGGACGCATATGCATGCAGTAAATGATGTGATAGAAAGGCTGAATAACTTGGAAAATCAAAAGCGTGACAGCTGACACACTTTAAGTGTCGTTGAGACGGGGGTCTTCTTACGCGTCGTGCAGTATTATTTGGTTGTTTGTCTGAAGTACCTTCAAAAGTTACAGATGTGGTACTGGAAGTCTGATTTGAACCAACTTCACATAAAGTTTCTTTGTCAGGCAGAAGTCCTGGATCAATAGATTCAATAATCTTATTATTGCAAAGATCTATGTTATCAACAGTCTTGAGTGTTTGAGTCGTAGGAGAAAACAACTCGACCAATGTATCTTTGCTCGGAGAGAAACTTTCCCTTTGTAGATCGATTGTTGCGTCAGTCCTGGCAAGTATATTTGTTCCACTGAAATAAAAAGATAGATTTCAGGTTAAAGACTACGAAAATGAAGAGATGTTCCCGGGGCACATCTACAGGGGTGGATAAAGGTACCTCCTCCCAGAGTAATCAGGCATTCCGTCTCCTTGTATACTACTGAAAAGTTAGTCAACAGAAAATGGAATTAACTGGGGTGCTTAACAGACAACTGAGTGGATTCATTAATATAAATGATTGTCTTGCTTTCAATTTGAAAATGTTAAAGTATTTTTGCAATTATAATAGACTTGACAAATTGAATCAAGGGAAATCAAGGGAACAAGTCAAGGGAAAAAGGAGTTATTGAATCAAAATTGTGAAAAAAAGGCCTAGTATCATTAGACAGTTCAGGAAAGAAAGAAGAGCAGAATTAACAATGTTCACGGTAAGTTGTTTCTTGCGCAAGGTAACGTTGGGTCTATTCAGAGGGTAGAAAAATTTTATATCATTGATAGGAGGGGCTTTTTATTGCTATTGAAGAATTAACAAGACTTTGAGATCAGGTTAACCCTGACCGTGCCAGAGAAAATTTAGAAGACACGCATGTCAACTAGGATGGGTTAAAGTTAATCGTTTTATGTCTGATTAGAATAACTAGAATGCTTTGGCAGAAGTTCTTTTTTTAGGACAGAAAAAAGAGGATCACTGAGTTTGGATTAATAAAAGCACTTTATGTCGTTAGAAAGTTAATAAGTCTATTAACTTAATTAATATTTATATTAATTATATTAATTAATATTTTATCATTAATAAGTCGTTAGAATGTTTATTTTTGAAGTTCTCACTGCTATAATTTCGACTTAAAGAGGTTCACACAAGTGCTCAGCGCGATCTCCCCCGAGCTTGTTGCAAAAGACTTCACCCCCCTCAATAAAGATTTAGAACCTACAATTTACCCTTTTCAATTTTGACTACCCTTCGCAAAAGTCCATAAATGCCTCCCCCCGGGATCAAACATGTGTATCCTTATGCAGAGGCCTAACATGTCTATAGAGAGATAGTGTTTTTGCTTTGAAATTCTTGTCATTCGATTCGTCATGATTAACAGTACGAAAAGAATGGAGCTGTAGAAGTATTTTTATAATGATGCCTCATGGAAAAACCAATGGAGTGGGAAAAAGTTCGATAAACGAATCCACTGAATACATATTTGTACATTCAACCAGTTAGCTGAATCCCAGATGAACCACTAGAATCGCCTATATATTCTGTCCTCTACCTTTCTGGTCTGTAACATATTTCAAAAAGAATTATATTAAGAAAGTCCAATGCCATAGCAAGGATTTTTGTTCTGGGGGGGATATCTCTAAGAGAGGGGTTTACAAACAACGTTAGAAGATGAATAAAAATTCTAAAGATTTCGCTACGTTTTTACGAGTCGGACAAACATTTCGGTGGGGCGAGTCAAACCTCCTAACCCCAACCCTGGACACGGCGTTTATCAAATCCAACCATTGAGTAAATAATTTCGGATTTTTAAAAACCTGATTAGTCTTTCTGTGTGCAAAACTTGGCCATAAGCCAGCAAACAACTAAATTTAAATCCCACTTGATTGGCTCTACTGTGTAAAATTTGAAGCTGGTAAAAATAAAAAGTTTTTCAGTCATAAGATTTTTGTTTTCAATAGTCCTTAAATTTTTCTACGTTAAAGATCCTTTAGTGGTGGATCTAAAAAAAACACTTGTCCCTGCAAAAAAGACCCAGCAGCTGAAACGCCGGTTCGACATCCTATGGGCCAGCAACGGCTCTTGAGAATCTTTATTCTTTTTTTTATGGAACGCCCGAGTACACAAAAAATTACAATCCGGACCAACAAAGAGCAGAGATTGACATGTCAGCTCCAGGAATAGAAAAAGTTACAACGCTGGCAGAACCAACATTCGACATAATGCGAAAAGCTGCCAACACTTTAGCAGCACAACTTGTGTTCTGACAGCTTTTCTTTGAGCAAAAAGTATTTTTGTATTTAAAATGGTATTTTCAGACAAAATCTACCAACGAATTTGAAAACTGCCAAGCAGCACTGCCAATTTGCTACCCCACTTTTTGCACGGCGGGTCAGTTCAATACCTAACTAATGGCAAGTAACCCAGTAACATTCGGATAATAAAGAGATCAAATAAGAAAAAAAAAATAGGGAGAGAAAAGGAGGAGGCCACTAGCCCAGTACGAGCTTGCAATACAAAAGTAAATCTTATTACAATTTAACTAAATAATTAGACTATGGATATAGCCTACAGACCGAATTGACACCCGTGACGGGGAGGTGCAAGTTTTAGTTTAGACGGGGAGGTGCAAGTTTTCAAGTTTAGACGGGAGGTGCAAAATTTCAAGTTTTAAATTTCGTCCCCTCCCTATGCCGAGAACTTAAAACGAAGAGTGATCAGCACTTGACTTTGAAAAAAGAAGTTTTGATTATCCTTCCGTTTGACTGTGGTCCTTAGCAAAGGGGTTAACAAGCTTTTAGCTAGATTCTGCGCCAATTTCCGTGTGAGGGTGAGGTTTGTTTAGACCTTTCCAATGCGTTGATTATTCTAATGCCACCGGTTAATAAAAGTCAACTTTGACAGTCAATTTTTTTGAACTAAATACACATGATAGACATTTGCTGGATGGGAAATAACAGAAAAATTATCACATGTATCTAGTTCTGACAGGAGAGACGGTATAAAACAAGAGTTATCAAACAGATCGTGATAACGAACTTGTAAGTAAGGAGCAACTCGGCCCAATAATAACCAAAACTAAAAAACATGACTTTCATACCAATAGATACATCAAAAGAACTGGCTTTTTTATGCTGATTCCAAATATATAAAGTTCTTTAAATTTAACGTTCCCCATCAAAAGCTACGAGTCTGAGATCCGCGATTTTCGAAAAGGAGGGAAATACCCCGAAAGCCAGAGCAATCTTGACGAAAATCACACCATCAGATTCAGAATATTAGAGAAAAATAATGTGGAGGTTTCAAGCTCCTATATACAAAAATGTGGAATATTGGTTTTTGTTTTTCTTTTGCAGAAGAAATATCATGGTTGCGTGTTTTTTTTGTTTTTTTTCAGGGAATGACCTTATTGAACCAATGGTCCTAGAAGATCGGGAGTGTTCATTGAAACGCAAATCAAAGTTCTACTGCCCTTTTTAAGAAATCAAAATGATTGGAGACCATATAGCCCCCTCCCATGCCCACTGTCTCCCAAGTTATCCGATCAAAATTATAAGACAGCCATTTTATTCAGCCTAATTAAAAAATCAAATATATATGCTTTTGGTGATGACACGACACTCCCTAGTCCCTGAAGAAAGGGCTGCAAGTTACACAGTTAATGCCCACACTGTTCACATAGTACAGTACTTGTTACTGGGAAAAATACAAATTTTCTGTGTAATTTCTGCGGAGAGGAGGGTAGGATTTTCCATGTTCAGTGGGAAGGAAAGTTCCTGGGGGAATTATCCAGTAGAAATGTTACATGGGGGAAGAAAGGGGATTTCCAGGCATAATTTAGCATTCAGAAATTAAATTAAAAAAAAGTTTTAATTGAATTAAGGAGCAACATTAAAAGTTTAAACGAACAGAAATTATTCTGTATATGAGGGGGGCTGCCCCTTCCTCTTTACGCTAAAGTTTGAATTTTCGTCGAGATTCTTTAGCAGAGACTACTCAAACACAAGGGCAGTTGATTTCGAGTGAGAAGTATTTTAAGAGCTTTACGACTTCAGAGGAAAGAGCGAGGGTGAGGGAGGAGCAGGATCCCTCATACAAAGATCTCTCTTCGTCATAATTTAAGGGATTCTCATTTTGTAGTTTTAGCCTTATATATTTCAAATAAGTCACTTCAAAGAAATTTAAGGGAAGCTTAAAAAATTAGTCTCAGGCTTTTTTCTTGAAAAAATAATAATAAATAAACTATACAAAGTAGTTAAATTTGTCAACCCTTTAGTCCGCAAAAAATTCATACAATAGAAATCTGCAGATTACAGCAATACCTTCAAAGTTATCTACATTTTTTTTTCATTTTTTCATTTTTTTTTTACTTACTTATTTTCGACAAACCTTTTTTTCTTTTTTTTTTTAATTTGACGCACGCTACTACCAAAAACTGCATGACTGCAAGCAGAGACGTGGCTAGGGGGCAAACGGGGTAGCCATCCCTGGTGCCATGGCTAGTGAAAGGGGCTCAGCCGGGGGGTTGCCCACTTTGATTCGGCTTTTTGCTTATTTTTGAACCGGGAGCAGGGTGATGTAATGAATTCTTCCCAGATCACCACCGACCCTAGAAACGGCTATGACTGCCGTTATATGAGGTCTCTTCTGTTAAAAACAAATTCTAGGATATATAGGATTTATGGTTGTAGATGTTTCAACTTCATCATAATTTTATTGTCAATGTCCATGGTACTTCAAATACTTTATTTTCTTTTATTGAAATCAAACAACCGTTGCGAAATGTATGTTAACATTCTTTGGTTTTGGACGTCCATATTGCAATATTAACCATATAATCTATAGGCCTAGATACTCTACAATTTTTGTGGCGTAAATTTATAGTCATCCGTGAACATGTAGCCATTTTTGGACACTGCGTGTAAAAAAAATAATTGCCTTTTTTAAAGTTATGCTTTTATAAGTCATAACGGAAAGATAACGGAAAGATATACTGAATGAAATTATGGTTTGGACGCTTTGCGTGTCTAAACCAAAAAATAAAAAAAGATACTATAATTTGTTGTTCCAATAGTAGAAAAGTTCGTCTTTCACCACTCATTTCAGTTATAGAAATTTTTATGGCTGTTTGCCAGGACCACAGATGAGAAAATTTACATTATTAAGATGTTTCTAGGATTCAGCTCTTTCAAAAACATATTCAAACCGCAAAATTTAGAGCCAGAAGGGAAATTAGACTTTTCTAAGAAAAAACTTTTAATTAGTTTATAATAAAAGCCGGCAGTTTTGAAGCCAGTCCATTTTAAGCTTTCATTTAAACTTATAGAATCCAAATTTCGTTTATTTTCAGGGGGAAGGGGTGGGGCAACGAAACTAAAAGCTGTGGGCGAAATTAATTTATTATTGAGATTGTTTCCCAATTCAAGCTTTGTCCGCAGCTGGTTAGATTCAATATTTTCTTTTTTTGTACATTTCCAGAAAAACTTCCATCAATATGTTGAAAGAAGATGTTCAAAAAAGAAAAACATTAAAAAAAAAAAGCTTCCAGTTGTTAGAAAAAGCGAATTCGAATGTATCAAGCTTGGATCCATCAAATAGCTTGTTTCCTAAAGACAATATGTTCCCTTTTCTGTTTTCATTTATCTGCCCCAACAGAAAATAAATTTACGAAGCTTGAGTCATGTAAGCTTGTCGCTTTGACTGACGAAAAAATTTAGAATTTTCGTCAAAAAACTGGACCTGATTCTTTTTTCAAATTATTTCTATTACTATAAGACATTTTTTTCCGATTTGCTGTGGCTATATAGGCCAGCTTTCATTAACTTGAGAGCTAGATACTATAAAAATTGCATCGAGAAAAAATAACATAGGAAAGGGAGATTTGCCCAAATAGCGACGAATGTTCATTCTAATTTGTTTCCAACTGTCTTGAGAAATTCCCTATTGTTCTTCTTATTTTTGGTGTTTGTGATGGAAAGGCAGTGTGGTCCCTGTTTGTGATGGAAAGGCAGTTTGTGATGGAAAGGCAGTTTGTGATGGAAAGGCATAGTTCCTTCTTATACATCATAAAGCTCATAGGTTTACTGCAATTTTGATTATTTTGGCACAAGATTTCTTTTCTAAACTGGCTATAATAACAACTGAAGTCTAAATTGATTTTAATCGGAAACTCTATTTAATTGATTGTAGTATGATTTTCAGTTAAATTACAGTACAGCTCTCCTTCCCCAATGCCTGGATAAGCCTAGGCTAGACTAGCCTATACCGAAAAGTTAACTAATTTTACAGGCCTACGCTTGTGCTATCTTTGAAAATAGGCTACAATAGTTGGATTGCATGCATTAAAAAAGCAGTCTCCAGTAGCCTTATCATAGCTTTTATAAAAATATCAAGCTGAAACAATTAGAGTAGCCTATTAATTGGGGTAAAATTATAAATCAGGAGCTTTAGACTATCTTACAAAGTAGTTTAGGAAGGTGAATGAAACTCTTAAGGACGAATTAAGAGCCTTGGTGATTACCTTGGAAAGTAGACTATTTTGAATTATCTACCTCCCCCTCCTTCTCCAAAGGGTACTGACCTTTGAGGACCTTCTAAAATCTCTGGCTTATAAAAACGAAATGAGGCAAAAAAGTATTTTGAACTCAATTCTGCATAAAAAACAATAGCCTGATTAATTTGTTAAATTTAGGGGGGAATTCTTGATATGGCTTAAAATACCACACAAATACCATCAGACTGCATGTCAAAAAACTAGATCCAATGAAAAAGAAACTGAAAACCAATGGCGGCAAAGTGGGGGGAGGGGGAGTGCATTTGGCCTCCGTAGCTTTTGAAAAATAGGCTACCTTTCTGGAGTATTTTTTTTTTTTGGTAAAATCCTAGTGAATTGACTTCTTGCTATCTCAGAAAGGGTTTAGGTTAGGAAAATGAAACTTTCAGGGATGGGTCTACAGGCTAAAGTATGTCCCGGGAAGGTGTTTTAAAGTACCCGTTTCCACTCCTTCTCCCTCTAGAGGGCCCTGAAATTTGCCTATATGACATGTCTATACCTATTGAAATTTTGACAAAAGAACATTTTACCTTAAATTTCAGTTACTAGTTGCTTTTTCTCTGCCCTTAGTTCTGAAAATGCAATTCCTGTTATTTGAGTAGAATTTTGAGCCATATCAATGTTTTATTTCAAAATTTAGGAAATGTATTTGCATATCTTTAAAACCTTATAAAATGGAATTGAGTAAATTTATGAAGCTGAAAACAATTTTGTTGTACTTCAATTAAGCAGAAGATCTATTTTGCGAGGTTTCACTTTTATAACATACATATTTTTAAAGGTCATCAAAGGTCAGGGCCCTCCAGAGGGAGAAGGAGTGGAGGTAGTTGCTTCAAAATACCTTCCCGGGACATACTTTAGTCTGTAGATTCATCCCTGAAAGTTTCATTTTCCTAACCTAAACCCTTTCCAAGATAGCAAGAAGTCAATTAACTAGAATTTTTCCAAAATTTCCCCCCTAGATTTGAAAAAATAAATTTGCCACCACCCCTTTAACTTTCGTGAATTGACGACACAGTAAATACTCAAAATAACAGTGATTTTTTTCGTCAAAATCTAGATGGGTAATAGATCTGTCACTTATGCAACCTTCTAAGCCCCAGAACTAAGGATAGTCTAGGATAGAGATAGCCTACTAGCTTGATAGCACCTTTCCCGACTAGCCTGTATTTTCGGTCCTGAATTCATCCTGAAAGTTTAATTCACCTAAGTCAGCTTTTTTCAAAGATAGCAAGAAACCCCTCAACAATAACTTCGCCTGAAGTCAAATTATTGACAATAATTCTCATCGCCTAGACGCTCGCTTGATTCCACCAATTCCAATTAAATAGTTTACTCAATTGATTAGCTTGAATTAATGCAATCGACAATTAATCTTGTTAGCAACTAAACGTGCACTGAAATATTAATAATATTATTTCGTCAACATTATTAGTGACACAGGAAGCAATATAATATTCACATAATAAATTCAATTACCTGTTATCACTTTCCCCAAGATCGCTCATACTGCGCACACATACAAAAACACCAGCAACATCGAAAAGCTACAAGGCGCATACACTCTAACGTCACATTCACAATATAGCCTAACAGCCAACAACAGGCTGTTATGAACAAGATTTAAAAACCTTATTCAAAGTCGATCTTGAAGACGAATCGGAAAACATACAAAGAGCGCACGCCAATTGCAAGCGGTTTCAGAGAGCCAACCAGTTTTTGGATTTTCTCCAGCTGCGAAAGTCCCTTGGGCAACTCTAAATTTTTTTATCAATCTGCTCGAAATCCAAACACAAATATAACAGCCAAGGGACAAGACCGGGTAATTGCTCAATCAATAACATACGTCTAGTCTGCAGACATTTCGTAAGATATCGATTTAATTATAATTAAACATTATTTTGCGCCTTCAGAATTCTGGAAGAGTGGCAAAGCCAAGGAATAAGACAAATGATGTATTGACGCTGCCGTACCTATATGAGAGCAATCCAAAGAGGCCAATTCTAGTAAATATAGGAAGGGGGAGGGGGCTGAAAATGTATTTTTGGAAATGTAGAGGCAATTTTATTGTTTTCCGATTTTTTCAATGAAAATGCCGAAAAAGGTATTTTTCAATATCCGTTGCCCCTGAAGTAAGCCAAAATAGTATTTCCGACCATTTCTGCTCATTTAAGGGGGAAACATGTTAGGATCCTTTTCAGGGAAGAGGGAAGTTCGGTACTTGTGTCTTATGGCCACCACACTTGAGTTCTGTCGAGATGTGAAGTTTGGTTAATGCTAATGATATAAAACAAAATATGGTGAAAATATTGTACTTTATCAACAAAATTATGGAGACGACAACAAAGGATTGTGGAAGGGGACCTCCCAAACCTAATTATATTAAATACGTGACCTAAACTAACCGAACTAAAATACCAACTAAACATTTAATTAAAATATAGCTACCATGTGGTTTCCCACCGAGCCGAAGCTAATATGGTATAAAGACCATGAAAACCGGTTATTGTCTCATGTTCGCGACACAAGATCTTGAACGTGGTACCTATAAAACAAAAGTACCGAAAATTCTTCCAAAACATGAACAACAAACTATAAAAAACCAAGGGTTGCCCACTTCCTACTGTCTCGTGTACATCTTGGAGCGCCACACAGTTCCGTTACGCATGACAAATTTGACAGTCCCCGCAACGCTTGGCAAACTTTCACCGCGCTTAGCACTCATCACCTGGTGTATGTGATTTCTGAAAGTCGGCAGCCCCTTGATGAAAACTAGAAAATTACATAGGGACTCATAAAAATCACGAGACTTCAAGAGGAGAGAGCAACGCGTCAGGATACGAGCATAAAGGTAATTTAGGCACCAACGCAAGAATCTAGTTCGAGCAATAGATTACAAGAACAAAAGAAAACAGGTGATTTGCATAGTAATCACGGAAAATTCTCGACATATCTTAGTAATAATAAAATTTTAGTGGACATGTCCTGATGCCTATGTGACTAGGGTAAATGCATAATGATAACCAACCATGTGCAAAAAGCACATTTTTCCACATAATTTTGTAAATTTCAGGGCGAGATCTAGCCTAGGTCCCCCGTCCTTACTGAATTCCAAAGCTGAAAGCGACACCGAATACTGAAATTTATTTTTACAAGCAGTTACCACTAAAGGCAATTAGTGTCAAAATGACAATGTGAATACTTTTCCTTAACCCCCCCCCCCCTCCCCCTGCAAAGGAAACCCATCTCGGTCAATGCTTTGTCATCTTTTCTTTCCAACAACTGATAAGGCATTTCCCTTTTAAAATTGGCCACTACGCCAAAAACAAACAAAACTATTCCCTTGGTTTTTAATTTAAAACCGGAATTTAAAGCTTAAAACTTTTTTCTCTTGAATAGCTTATGTTTATTGACAAGACTTGATAAAACCGGATTTTGTTCAAAACTTCTCATATTCGAGCGAGTAACAAAGACCATTTTCTGGCAAGCATTCAAGCGAAAATCAATAAGAGGAATGTAAGCCCGGAAACAGACAAATAAACGCATGTCTGGCAATGCACCAAGACTGCTGTTCACTGGAAAGGAAGCATTTAATGTTAGGGAAAATCGATCTGTGACAAGAATGTGCTGAAAAATATTATCTGAAAGGCGCATGGACATTGCCACTGAGTTTATGAGCACCATCAAACCCAACCAAAGAGAGGAGCTAGGGAGGTTATCACGAAGAACGGGTTCTGACTCAGGAGGGGGGGGGGGTAAGAAATCAGGGGTAATTGCGAAAGAATAGGTTTAAAAACTTATGAGTATGTGTTTTTCAATAAAAATCAGAGGCGGTGCCTTAGCATGGCTTGAGTAAGGAACAATACCCCTGCAATGCCTTATAATTATTAGCTTTTCCGCGTCACATCGTAGGGATGAGTTGGTTGTAGTAAATTTGGAAGGGGCTCATTATCTTGGAAACTGAAAGTTGTAGAGCCCTTTCCAAGAATCAGAACATCAAAGACAGTCGAACATTTTTTGAGAAAACTGTTCGCTCAAAATAGTCGAAAGATCCAATAAACAGTTATCCGTAATAACACAAATTGTCACTTTCTTACACATAGATTCTATAACAAAAAAGGGAGAAGGCGTGTCTCATGCTCGGGATGCAAGTGGACGTAGCTTTTAGAGATTGTTCTCTAGGCCAAAACGATCAAATACGTTGTCGTGGGAGGGAGACGAGAGGGCCGTAAAATGGGCCACAACTTCTTTATCCCTTGTCAGTTTTAAACTCGCAGTCGTAAGTCTTAGGCCTAAGAAGAACCTAATATACAATAGAATAGTTCCAGGACACTCCCCGAGCCATATAGAAGGGGCAAAAAACAAAACAATTTTTCCCTATCAACACTAAATTTATATCACTCATAGGAAAAATACCAGTTCCTCACAAAACTGAGGCCAATAAGAGCCTTCTACAAGTTTCTTCTGTAGTTTCCATAATTTTGTTAATAACGCATCAAATTTTCATCATCTTTTGCTATATTTCATCAGGAATGAGCGTCAGAGAAACAGGTTCTACTTAGCTTCTATATACATAGGTGCTGTAAAAGACAAGTACCCAAATTTGAGATAGTCATTAAGCTCAGAAACATCGTAAGGTTTAACAACCATGCTTCTGTGGTTGACATCACCCCCACAATCCCAAAGACAATGAGACTAAATTAAACACATCCGATCACAGTTTCGATATAGCTATTTTGTTCAGAATGGTCCAAAAGGTCAAAAAACCATGCCTCCAAGTTTGACCAGCCCCCCAGGACAAGGGCTGTAAGCCATGAAAGTTGCCAATTGTTAAGATATAAGGTTTTTATAGGAAGAATGGTTATATAAACTTTTGAGGGGGCAGATGTCTCAAAGGGTGGATTTCAATGCCACGACATCTTAATTCTCATTAAACCTTCAGGTAAATAAAAGAATTAGTTCTAAGGAAGGAGCGAGGGAGGAGTTAGAAATTAATATTTACTCCCTATTTATTTCTGGATTTCTGGTCTACACTAGAATAAAAATGAAAAAAATAAGAGTGGCCTTAAACCCCAAAATTAGCCGTATCTATTCCGTATAGGAGGGGGGTGCCCTATCTCATCTCAGACATTTCCTTCGTGGGCGTAGAAACGTCGAAGGATGCTCATTTTATCGAACATTGAGAGTTCTAGTCCATATTTGTAAGTCAAAAGTGGTTGGAGACCAACAGCCCCTGTCCTAAAACTGTTTTTATATCTGTGTTTTTTTTACCCCTTAGAACATCTGATCGAAATTCTGGGGTATCCATTCTGTCGTTTCTCTGTGGCTGCTCAATTCTGAGCGTGGGGAAAATTTCCTTGGGGGTATTCTGCGGGGGGAAAGCGGGGAGGGAGTTTTTTCGGGGGGAGAAACGCCAGCTCCCGTTCAGAGAAGGATTTAACTAGGAAAGGTGGAACTATTTGGCCTTGATTGTCCGAGCAGCTAAGAACTATTTGGGATCGTTCACTAGGCCAAGATTCCCAGAATATCCCAAGGATGTACTCTGGAAACGACACGTGTGCCTGAGTAAAAAAAAAGACTTCATGTGCACCCAAGTTTTCAAATTATCAGAAATAACTCGGCTGGTCGAGTCCAAACTTTCAAGAAGTCTTGGGAGAAAGGTCAAGTGGATCACTAAATTTTTATAAGAAAAGAGGGAAAGAGTAAGATCAAAAGGCAATAGGTACATCCAGAGAATCTAAATAGCATATTTGAAGAACCCCAGGAATACCCTGAGATATAATGTTGAAACTTGTAGTTACTGTTGGGGGAAGGAAGTGGGATGATTCGGCATAGGGACTTCAAATTTTGTGTTAGGAGGGAGGAGGGGGAAGGGACTATACAATTTTTGCCTTGGGCCTACCGAAACATTTTTGCGGTATAAAGCCCATCTGAGTTATGATCTGCGCATAATTAAACAGCGCGGTAAAACAAAAGACACTATGAGATGTTAGTTTATCAAAGCATTGCGTCTACAATATCTCAGTATGAAATTTAAAACTCCCAAAAAGTATTGATGGGGAAGAAACTGAACTTTAAACAAAGACTAGAAGGAGAAATCCATCAAAAGATACTATATGCAAGCAGGTTATCTAAACACTATATCTGCAATATCAAGAACGGCTCGGGAATGGAATTGAAACATTCAGGTAGTGTAGGAGAAAGAGGGGACGAAGGGCAGTTGGCCTTCAAATGTTGTGTTGTGTCGGGAGGGGATCAACACAAACGTTCTTGCACTATAATTCTCCAAGGGAATTATAATCTAATCGCGTTTAAGCAGCAAAGAAAATAAAAAGACACTATGTGGTACCGGATAATCAAATTAGTGTATCTGCAACGTCTCAGGAATGGCTGAGGGTATTTAGTAGTCACTTATAGGGAGTGTAGTGGAAAAGAAGACATCAAGGTGTGATTTGGAGAGAGGGTGCAGAGGAGAGGAGGACTAAAAGATTTTTTTTCAATTCAATTAAAGGTTTATCGAATGTAAACCCCAATGGGATCTATGGTAAATCAAAATAGACTTGGTCAGTGGAGTTGATTAGAGGGTCTGGGGAGGGGAATATATCCCCAATATTTTTCCCTCTGCTGAACTATGAAATATATCTTTCTTTGCACTTTCATAAAAAAGGCGTTTTTTAGTATTTTCATAGAGCAAATTGAAAGAAACAACAAAACTACCCACTTGGTTAGAATAAATACATTTGCCTCCTCATTTTCGTGAATTAACGCCATTACACTGTATGCTGCGGGTGATCAAAACGGTATGTATCTATATTACACTATGTGAATCTAGGTAGTCAAAAGGGCGTTTCTACAGTATCCTGGAAATGGCGATGTGGATCAAGGTGAAAATTTTCGCGAATGTTGGGGAGGAGGGAAGATCTCAAATCTTGACTTGGAAGAGGGAGCAGAGGAGAAGGGTCTAAAGATTTTGATTTTTCTACTAAAATTTCCAGCACTATCAGCCTTGTTTCACCACTCCCAATGGGATCAAAAGTAACCATCCACAAAGTGTACATAGTTTTCAGTAGGAAACATTGCCTTTACAATAGCAAAGGGCCATAAGGCTTCAATGTACTGTAATATTTGTTGTTGTTCTTTTTCTGCCAGAGGCATTTCATACTGAAGGAGTTGTCGCATAAACTCCGGAGGGAGCTCACTCGATTGGAAATCGGAAGTTCTAGTGCCTTTAATATGATTAATAATGATCGGAGGGCAACCCAATCACCGAGCCTTTTCCCTCCTAATGTATCCGATATAAATTTTGAGATGGCCATTTTGTTTAAAATAGTACAAAGGTCAAATAAATACATCTCCAGGAATTGCAAAACCCTCCACAGCCCTTGAGTAGGGGCCGTAAGCTATGCAAGTTGACCATTGTTAACATGCAAGGTTTTTGTGGAAGGGGTGGTCGTATGAACTCTGAAGGGGATCATTCGACTAGGAATCGGAAGTTCTAGTGCCCTTTTTAATAGTCAAAAGCCATCAGTGGGCAGCCAGCCCCCCCCCCCCCCATGCCCTTTTCCCCAAAATTCATCCAATCAAACCTGGGCAAGAATTGCAAATTATACGACCTAAATATTGTTTACATGCAGAATGTATCATTAGGAAAAGGGGAAATGTTTGATTCTGGGTATATCAAAAAAGGTTATGGGTATTAAGGTGAAACTGTGGAGAATATCGAGGGATACGTTAAACTAAACGAAAAGGCATTATGTGCGTCCAGTCAGTCAAAAAGGAGAATGTGCAACATTTTAAAAACAGCTGGGGGTATCAGGATATGATGAGGAGATGCTGAAGAGAGATTCAAGGACAGATGTCCCTCATTACTGATCAAAATTTTGAAAAATAATTTTATTCAAAACAGTCAAAAGGTCTAGTAACTATACTTCTGGGGATGCAATGCCACACAGCCCACAAAATTTGTGGGCCATACAGCCTACACAGCCAAGGATTATGCCATTTGCCCTTTTTCAAATGCAGGAATTATCACTAGGAAAAGGGGAGTGTTTAAACCCGAGTATATCAGAAAAGGCTAAGGATATTAAGGTGAAACTTCAGGGAATGCAGAGAGGGACGTTACACTAAATAAGAAGACACTATGTGCATCACCGTCATCAAAAGGGTATATCTGCAATATCTTAGAAGTAGCTAAGGGTATTAACTTTACACTTTCAAGGCCGCAATTGCGACTACTTGTGACTGTAACTATGACTTCTTAGGACTGCTTGCAAGTGACACTACTTGCGACTTCGATTACCTCAAGTTGAGACCGGCACTGTGTCCACTATTTGCATTCAGGCTATGAAAATGGCATATCTAAAATATCTTCGGAGTGGCTAAGGGTAACACCTTTAAACTTTCAGGGCTACTATGGCTACTACTACTATGATTGCACTTGCGACTATTTGCAACCGTGACAAAGTCTACTTGGGACCATTTGTAAAGTGCAACTACATATGACTGCAGCTATAATTATTTGTATCTGCTAATGAGACTATTTGCAACTTTGACTATTTGTGACAGTGAATATTAGTGAATAAGATTACTTGTGAGCAAGACTTTACTGAAAAAAAACGAAAAACAAATGACCGTGAATTTGAATTTTCAGTTCAATTGACATAAACTGATATTTATTCCTTAAAGTTATGATATTTTTTTTTATTTATGACAGTAAGAAAAGTGGAAACATTTAAAACGTGTTTTGGTTTCAGTGAAGTGCAAATTATATTCTGGTCTTCAGAAGGCATGGGGGTTATTAGTCCTACTCATATTATTCTTGCTCGTTTTGAGTTTGACTCAGCTATTTATTGCGATTTCTGTTCGTTTTGAGTTTTTTTTTATTTATTGACTGTGATTTGAGGTAGTTTTACGTTTGGAAGATTATTTGACTTTATTCCTGCTCATTCTTGGCTTAATGGAGCTCTTTACTTTTCTTTGAAAAACTTTCTTTTGTGGAAAAAGTTTTATAAATTAAGTTCTGTTCAATTTTTATTGACATAGTCTTTTTCATGGAAAAATAATATTTTGTATATTTTCAATTTTTTCTATAAGAATCCATAGTATGGGTTGCTATTTGTATGTTGGAAAAACTTTTTCAACAATTTTTAATCCTGACACAAATAGCATTTTTTGCTTTTATTTTATAGCTTCTGAAGTTGATCTGAAAAATAAAACTTACTATCATCCCCAAAGATTCTATCTATGCTGTTTGACAACATGGACACACTTACAATCTTAAATAGCGACGGACAATTGTGCTGAAGACGGCCCTTGGACATAGGGCTGTAATATCCACTGAATTGAATTCTACTGTCTTAGAAAAAAATTCCCTATTGTTTCTAAGTTGTTTTTGTTTGACTTAGTCTTTTTAAATCATAATGGGCCAATTGCATAGTTGTGGGGTGTTGACATACCTAATATTCCTAAAGACATAGTTGCTGGACCGTTCTATTATGCTGAACAAAATAGTTGTCTCAAAATTTTGACTGGTCTCAAAAAATTTTGACTATAAACTACGCCCGGGGCATATATAGTGTTATTAACTGTGGAAGAGGCTCATTTGATTGGAAATTGTTAGTTCTTGTTCCCTTGACTCTATTCTTGAGTCAAGAGTGATCAGAGGGCAACTACTCCCCCCCCCACACCCTCTTTTCCCAAATACATCCGACTGAAACTTTGAGATAGCAATTTTGATAAGAAATAGTTCAAAAGTCTTATAACAATGCCTCCGGTGAACAGCCCCCAGGAGCTCGGGAGCTAAGGTTGTAATTTACAAGTCTTACATTGCTGAAGTCTAAGACGTGAAACAGTACAGAAACATTTACTTTATAAACCAAAAAAAAAACTTTGGGGGTAAAAACGACCAGACAATAATACAAACAAAAGTCCATAAAAGAAGCTTTTGAAAGAAAAGATAATAAAAAAAAACTTCCCAAAAAAAATATCTGTCAAAAAAAATTAAAGACATATTAACTTAAGACCAATAGATACTAGTTTCTATGATAATACAACTAGCCAAGTAACTAATAAATTATAGTCGAATATTTTAATTCTAAGTAGCCAAAGCTGTGAAAAACTCTAGAAAATTCATTTTATTAACCAATAGAAAACTTCGGTAATAAAACGAACATAAATCAATTAGAAAAACTTTGCATCAAAAGATGTTCTTTAAAGAAAAGTAAAGAGCAATATTAAAATCAAGACCAGTAGAAATTAATTCCTTGTATACTTGAAACTCACAACGACCGGAAGTTACTATTACGGAATAATTGAAAATCAAAACGAACAGAAATTAAAATTAAGATAACAGGTGAATATGTAAATCAAACAGTTCATGGTAGCGAACTATAGTAAGGAGCGGCCCAGCTCAATTGTAACCGAAGCTCTAAAAAACTGAATTTTGATACCAATATATACACCAAAAGAATCGGCTTTTTATGCTCATCTTAAATATACATGTCTCATCAAGTTTAATATTACCCATCAAAAACTACGAGCCTGAGAAAATCCCACACTCATGTTTCCCCAATGTCACTGGATCAAAATTTTGAGATAGCCATTTTGTTCAGTATAGTCGAAATATCTAATAACTATGTCTTTGAGGATGACTTAATCCCCCACAGTCCCCTGAGGAAGGGCTGCAAGTTATGAACTTTGCCCATTGTTGACACATAGGATTGTTTATTGGGAAGTATACAGACGTTTGCCTGGATGACTTTTTCTGGTGGTGGGGGGAGGGGGTTACGTGAGAGGATCTTTCCATAGATAAATTTATCATGGGAGAGGAGAATTTCCATGAAGGAGGTGCTGGATTTCCCAGCATAATCTAAAAAAAATAATGTAAAATTGAATGGAAAAAAACAAGCTTTTTTAACTGAAAGTAAGGAGCAACATTAAAACTTAAAATGAACAGAAACTATAACGTACACAAGGGGGTTCGTCCCCTCCTCAATAGCTCGCTCTTTACGCTAAAGTATTTTCAGTAATTTTTAAAGAGTTTTTTATTCTAAGCAAACGGCCTTTGTAACTCAGGGGTCATTCTTAAAGAATTGGAGCGAAATTCAAACTTTAGTGTAAAGAGCGAGGTATTGACAAGAGGGCGAACCCCTTCATATATGTAATAAAAATATACATATACGTATACCTCATATACGTAATAAAAATATGGCTTTGACAGAGCCATTTAGCAAAAAAAAATAAATTAATATACAAATTTCGTTTTAATTATTCATGTACGGTGAGCCAAAATCAAAACCTGCATTAATTCAAAAACGTTCAGAAATAAAATAAAAAAAAACAAGTTTTAGCAACAGAAAGAAAGGAGCAACATTAAAACTTATCACGGACAGAAACTATTATGTATATGAGTGGGTTCGTTCCCTCCGCAACACCTTCCTCTTTACGCTGAAGTATTTTTAGTAATTTCATAAGATCTATTTATTCTAATTAAACGGTCTTTATGATTCAGGGGTCATTCTTAAAGAATTGGAACAAAATTCGAAATTTAGAGTAAAGAGCGAGGTATTGACGAGGGGGTGAACGCCTTCATATACGTAATAAAAATATACGAGTATAGAAGTTCGTTAAGTAAGTTAATTTGTAATGTTACATTTATTTATTACTAATAAAAACGTTCGTAAAAAAAAGTGCTAGTGACCTTTTAAATTAACCAAAAAAATTTGAAGGCAACTAGGCACCCTCCCCCGCCCTTTTTTTCTCAAAATCGTCCGATCAAAACTTTGAGAAAATCTATTTAGCCAAAAAAAGTAAAATTAATATGCAATTTTCGTGTTTATCATTCATGCACGGTGAGTCAAAATCAAAACCTGCATTAATTCAAAAACGTTCAGAAATTAAATATAAAACAAGAGCTAAGAGCTCATATGGCACTTGTGACGAGGTCGGAATAGCCAAGAGCTCATATGGTATGAGCTCTAGCAAAATTCTAAGAACCTATAGATTGTTTTAAAAAGAAAATCAGAGGCTTAATGCTGGTTGGGATTTAAAACAAGAGCTCTGAGTCACGATGTCCTTCTAAATATCAAAATTCATTAAGATCCTATCACCCACTCCTGAGTTTAAAATACGTCAATTTTTCCTCTCCCTTCAGCCCCCCAGATGGTCAAATCGGGGAAAACAACTTTATCAAGTCAATTTGTGCAGCTCCCTGATACGCCTATCAATTTTCATCGTCCTAGCACGTCCAGAAGCACCGAACTCGCCAAAGCCCTGAACCCCACCTCCTAATTCCCCCAAAGAGAGCGAATCCCGGTTACGTCAATCACATATGTACGACATTTATAAGCGTTTTCCAAGATTTCTGGTTTCCCCCTTCAACTCCCCCCAATGTCAACATATCTGGTCGTGATTTGAAGTAAGAGCTCTAAGACATGAGTTCCTTCTAAATATCAAATTTCATTAAGATCCGGTCAACCGTTATTTAAGTTAAAAATACCTCAATTTTTCTAATTTTTCCAAATTAACAACCCCCAGCTCCCCCAAAAAGAACGAATCCATACCAATTATGTCAATCTGGTATCTATAACTTGTGCTTATTCTTCCCATCAAGTTTCACCCCGATCTCTCCACTCTAAGCGTTTTCTAAGATTTCCAGTTTCCAAGATTTCTGTTTCCCCCCTCCAACCCTTTATGTCCCCAGATCCGATTCGAATTGAAAATGGAGCATCTGAGACATAAGATTCTTCTATATATCAAGTTTCATTAAGATCCGATCACCCATTCGTAAGATACCTGGATTTTCACGTTTTCCAAGAATTCCGGTTTCCCCCTCCAGCTACCTTCAATGTCATCAGATCTGGTCGGGATTTAAAATAAGAGTTCTAAAGAACAACATCCTTCCAGATATCAAATTTCGTTAAGATCTGATCACCTGTTCGTAAGTTCAAAATACCTCATTTTTTCTAATTTTTCAGAATTAACCCTCCTTCTACTAACCTCAGAGCCACCATATTTAAGAAACTCATTTATCACACAATCAGCACCTGGAGCCTTATTATTTTTTAGTACTGTCGCTAATTCTTCCTCACAAAACAAATCTTCCTACACATTCAAGGTATCACAAACTTTTTCATTTTCTTCTATGTCTTTTCCTGCAACTGTATCTTGGTTTAGCACATTCTCAAAATGTTCCGTCCATCTCTCTTTAACTCTTTCCTTATCACTAATTGTGGCCCCATTTCTATCTTTAACTGAGACTAGTCCGGATTTACTATTCCTTCTCAATTTATTTAACATGCCAGTGTAATATTTTACAATTATGCAGTCTAGCTGCATCTTCCAGATCCTCAGCAATTTTATCCATGGCCTCCACTTCACATCTCCTTAGTTCATATTTTAATGCTTTGTCCACTTTCTTTACATTTCTTTTGTTTTCACATGATCTATCACTCAGATAATTCTTGTACAAACCCCTTCTACTCTCTATTAACCATAAAGCTTTTCACTAATATTCCTTGCTGCAGTCTTAACTTTCTTCCCTAACACTCAAGTTTAGCATTCAACTGTTCCTGGAAAGGTCTCTCAAATTTTCATCCTGGTGTCTAACAAGATCATAACTTCCCGGGAGGTAGTTACCCTTCCAAAATTTCAGCTTTAAATTAACCTTAGACGCTATTAGATGGTCATCTTTACTTTTAAAATTAATAACAGCACTCCTATATACCCTTGTATATTGTATTGATCCTGCTAGTCTTTGGTTTACAACAACATAATCAATAAGGTTTGCTGTCTTACCATCATGTGAATACAATGTCAACTTGTGGGCCATTTTTTGACCAACAAAATTGCAAAAGTCTGTAGCTATTACTGTTTTCTTTTCCTACGCCAAATTTACCTAGGCTAGGATACCATCTATCCCTATTTCTACAAGCCTGGGCATTAAAATCTTCTAGTAAAAACACAATATTTCTACCTTGTACCCTGTCTATTTGGTCCTGTAACTGTAAGTAAAATTCATCTCAGTCACTAGTATCTCTGTCAGTTGGTTCAACAGAGGCACATACTACTATAACTGATACCCAGAACTTTTTAGTCATAAAATGAGCAATTAGTATTCTATTATTAATACCTCCCCAGCCTAAACAAGACTTAGCAGCTTCCATATTCATCATGAGCCCTACTCCCTGCCTATGTACCCCATCCTTCCTGCCTGAGTAAACAAATTCTATGTCACCTAATTTCATGCTTCCTATCCCTCGGATATGAGTTTCTGAAACTCCTAATAAGTCCAGTTCAAACCGTCTGAATTCGTCAGTCAAAATGTCAATACGATAGTCATTTTTTAACATCATAACATTTCCAAGTTCCAATTTTCCTGTTCCTTAAATCACTGAAATTATTTTGGCCTCAGGAAAAGCAATGATCCCAGACACCAGTGCAGGACGGCGACCAACATATCTTCTCAAGTCTACACCAAAGCACTTAAGCCGGCTTAGAACCGGACAGCAAGAAGTCCCTGGGACCTCCAGTTTGGTTCGAGGCTTTGTGCAATCCTGGGCCCATCTTGGTCACAACATGGTTTTCAGCACTTGGCAATGCTCTTCTATCAACAACAGTCGAAATCCTGCACAGACAGTGCCAAGCCTATTACCTCTGACTCATTATATATTCATGCCTACAAACATTATGCTACTACAAGAGTCAGCCCATAGTAGATAAATTAGTTAGGAAGAGTTTTTTTCAGTCCAAAAACAAAATCAAAACAGACCAGGCCCAGAAGAAATATCCAAAAATCAGAATCCTGTGCGAATGCTGTGTTGTTTACTAGGCTATAATTTCCCTGAGGGGTGCCACTCCTCAAGTGGGAAAAGTTGACCGCAAGATCCCCAGCCTTGCAGGTACCCCAAAAGACTCAAGGCAGCCCTTTGCAGAGGCCGTTGTCCATGGATCTGGATCTTATACCCTGCTGCAGTTGCTCTCCTATAGAGGATCCTTCCACAATGATGTTCTGCATCACCATGCAATTTAACTCATTACTGGGAGAAGAGTTGTAACTCATGGGACGTGTGGACACGCCAGTGGGCCCTGTTGAGTGTACATTTGAGGAGCCTTCTTCCTCCTCCACCTGTATTTATGGTCCTGGGCGAGGGTGCCCCAGTTTCTATTATTATTACGGTGGGACTGATATACTTACACCTTTTGAGTCTTCAAGGACCAGGCTGATCGAAACCGTATTTTTTCCCTAGACCCTTTTTACAACTTAGTCCATCTGCTCCACTAGAAAGTATCTATAGAAAAAATACATCCATTCAAACACTATCCTAACCACTCCAGATATGACTAACTATCCACTCTAGAAATGGCACAAAAAGTCCCATTTCTGGTGCCATAGTCCACCTTGTGATGGTGTTGTCAAGGCAAATATACATTAAGCATATAGATGTAAGCCTTAGTTTTCATATGAGATCCCAGACAGCTTTCTATGATGTTTTGGTACCCCAGTAATACTGCAAAAATACAAACAATAAAAAAAGACGACATTTCATCAGCATTTCAAGCTCTTTTTCAAAATTTATGAAAAGTTAATTTTAAAGTCAACTTCTACTGTTAAGTTAAAGATCAAACAAAATATCAGTTGCCTAAATTGACTGAGTGTGAGTGTAACTCAACCTCCGTGAACTTATTCCCATCCCTCAACTCAACCCTCGGCAAATCAAAACATATTCAAATCAGCCCCTATTCGATTCAACTTCCACTAAATCCGACCCCCACTCAACTCAACTGCATACAATTCGAACCTCCCCCCCCATGCAACTCAATCCCATTTAACCCAATCTCCATTCAAGTCAGGTCCCTGCAATTAAATCCCCGTTTGTGGGTGTAACTGGTTACACGTTAATTTATGTTAAGTTATGTGGAATTGAATGAGAACTGAGATAAATGGGGTCGAGTCAAATGATGGTTGAATTGCATGGTACTGAGCCAAATGAGGGCTAAGATGAACAGGGTTGAGCTACATGCAGGTAGAGATGCACAAAGGTTGAGTTGAATGGAGTTTAGCTGCACAAACGCTGAATTACACGAGGATTGAGAATGAGATACACAAACATCAGGTTGAATAGGGTTGAGTTGAACTGGGTTCAGTTAAATGGGAACCATTGACTGGTATATGAGACAATATCCTAACCCGGTTTGAAGGAAGGAAGTTTTAACTGAAGTACATATCTTCACACATTCCTTTTGTGTTCTAAATTAAAAGGACTTGTGATGACAGTAAGAAGCTCAAACAATTAAGTTGAAGATTAGCAGCATCATTTGAAAATTTTCAAACTAATTTACTGCACTTGCACAAAGCCCTTAAGAGTCATTAATTAATATTTATAAGCTAATTAAGAGTCAATGACCTTAAGAGTCATTGTCCTGTGTAGCATCCTGTGTTAAATAAACATCATTGCTCCAAATTTAAAACGTCAAGAAACAGAACCGTTCTAATCATGCCAACATATGCTGAATATATTTCAAGACTACCTGACGTCTTTCTACTCCTTTTACAGACAATCTCTTCCTTAGCCCTTCCCTTTTTCAACACTCCGCCATACATGGTTGGATTCAGGATTCAGGGTTGCTGGAATTCGGCCCAGCAATTGCCATGTGCTTGGGGATGAGGAATTCCTAGCTGCTGATGTTACTGACAGACCAAAACCATCCAATGTTCCAAAATAAAACTCTGTCTAAAGTAATTAATGCAGGCAAGTTCAAATCACTTAGAGGCAGAACTAGTGTGTTCGACAAATTCTCAAGCTCTTATGGCATGAGTATTGACTGCTACTAATCCAGAAGTAGAAATACCTTATCCAAAAAAGCTGGTGCAATCAAACACAACAAGGGCAAGCCTCAAGTTCTCACAGATACACCAGTCAAAAATATTTTAATTGAAGAACTCTCAGCTACGGAAAAACAAAAAATTGTGAAGCATGTTTTTAGTAGGATGAAAAATACCACTAACATAGCAAAATAACTATGGAAGTAAGGGACTTTTACCAAAGGCAGATGCAAGCCTTCACAGTGAAAGAGAAATGGTCTTCAACAATGACTTGGATCTTGAAGCTGATATGGATGACATTCAAGCTGAAAAAGGAAGAAACTAGTGCAGAAGATTTTGTTCTGGTGAAACTTGTTTGGAAACAGAGGAAAAAAAAACTTTGCAGGTGAAATGAAGGAAGAAACAAGCAAGTGATATGTTGTGAGCTTCCTTTGTAGATAATCTCCTGCATGGAAATTTGTTTTTCCTAGAAGTAATTGACAAGGCTGTAGTCCCTCAATATGATGTTGTTTTGAAGCTCATGGGACCTTTGGTGGGACTGAACATGCTGTGAAGGCACAGGTGTTTGATGTTTGCCTTGGGGAATACTCAGCTGAATAAGTTATATCTTTTTTCTGTTTTTATTGTACTTGAAGATTAACAATTCATAATTGAAGTTGAAAAAATGTTTACCTTTAAATGATACAAGGCTTCTACTTCAATTATGTCAAATCTCTGATGTAAAAAAGAATGCAACCCAGTTTGTGACCAACCTGCCCACCCCTGGGGCACATTGGTCACTTTTAACCTCACCTGTTAAAATGCTGCTTGATGAAAAGACTAATTAACACATTAATATCTAACATATTATCAAAGCTAGAACAGTGAACCCTGCATCGTGTTGCCTCAGAACCCTTCTTCTAGACTTCATACTGTCCATCAGAACAAAAAGGTAACCAACCTCCCCCCACCTTGGCCTACTGGTTAGTCATATCTCTCTCCCCCAACCTTGGCCTGCTGATTGGTCATATACTTCAATAAACCCTAAAATACAGGTTCCCTGCCTTGTGTTTTCTTCATATCCCCCTTTCGAATGCCAAAAATAAAAAAAAAATATCAAGAAATCTTTTATACATAGCATTTGCAGCAAATGCCACCTTTTGTTAGAAGTTAAAATATTATTGCTAAATATGGTATTTGTGTATAATATGGTTACAGTTGAGGATGCCACTTTTGCCTTTGAGAAAAAAAACAAGAGTTTTAAGTCCATGGGTGGATCTACCTTTTTAAGTAGACCTGCATGTATAGTTTTCAATGTTGGTACCTTATTGTATTTGTTATTCTTTTTCTCTATTTTCTATATGCTCCTTCTTTTCTGTTATTTGTAGGATGGGTTATTAATAAAACCCAACTCAATAAACAAGTGGTTTTGGAGGACAGTTGTGCCCTCTTTGGACATGTCCTACTGAATATGAACTTAGTCAGCCAGTTTGCTTCTACTTGCAAGTACAATGCTATTTTGTGTCAATAAACTCAATTTTTGGCCCAAGGTACTATTTATTAAACACTCTCTTTAACAGGCCTCTTTAATATGTTCAACTGTTTTATGAGTTTTTATCTCTTATATGTGTTTTATGGGGGAAAGCTTTTTCTTGGATATTGTAAAAAATTGACTTGAAGAAACAGAAATTATTTTATATACAAGGGGAACAGCCCCTTGCTCAAAACTCATACTGTATGCTAAAGCCTTAAAGTATAATATGAAAAAAACTTCGTTTTCTTAAAGAGTTAAAGAGGCTGCGTCCCAAAGTCGAACCTTAAAACGTAGAGGAATTAGGAGAGGCAGTTGGGGGCTGCCGCCCCCCAAACCCCCCGCTCTTAAAGACTCCTTTGTACAGGTTTTTTTGTTGTGGGGGGCTACCGCCCCCCTAACCCCCCGCTCTTGGCTTCGGAAAGGCCCTCTTTTAATTAACAAAACAAAAAACCTGTACAAAAGAGTCTTTAAAAGCTGGGGTTTGGGGGGCGGCAGCCCCCCAACTGCCTCTCCTAATTCCTGTACGTTTTAAGGTTCGACTTTGGGACGCAGCCTCTTTAACTCTTTAAGAAAACGAAGTTTTTTTCATATTATTTCTGCACGTTTTTCTACAATCCATGGTGGATGTAATTTAATAATTCCTGTACTCTTCGTACAGGAATTAGGACTGCCTCTCCTAATTCCTGTACGTTTTAAGGTTCGACTTTGGGACGCAGCCTCTTTAACTCTCTAAGAAAACGAAGTTTTTTTCATATTTTGTGAAAAAAAAACGCCCAATAAGGGACTTGAACCCTTGACCTTAGGATTAAAAGTCCCACGCTCTACCGACTGAGCTAACCGGGCATGTTTGAAGTCGAAATACCTGCATGTATATAAATATAACTTTTAAAAATTTCAAAAATTAACATGGGCTCTTATGGGGAAATGGATTTTTCTAAGCTAGAAAATCGGGGGGTTAAGATTTTCCGACGAAACTTTCCAGGAAAATTACTCGGAGAATTCCGCGTCGAATGAGTCTTTGTACACCCAGATCCGATTTCGGCTGTGACCTGTAGGCGTGGCAGAAAAAAAAAACAAAAGGAGAACATGAACATTATGTGGCTATGCGTGGTTTCTGGAAAACAGGGAAGGAGTTATCGGATCGAGCTGAAATTTCGCGGATAAGCTCCTGGGCCCTAGGGAACGTTAACTTGTGAATTTCAGCCCGATCGGACAACGTTAAAGGGGGGTGAGGTTGGGGGGTCGAAACTTTTGGCCAGATTTTCCCCATGAAGGAAAAGTCAGAGGGGGATGAAATTTGGCAGGTTTCTTAGATGGAGCTCGGGCTATGAAATGCATCCCTCCCCATCCCTCTGCGACCACTGGAACCGAAGATTGCTTAACATTGTTGTGGTTTGCCTCTTTAAAGAGGCACGAGTGTGCCTCCTTGATAATGCCTTAAAGGCTTAATAACTTCAGTGTAACGAGCAAGGTTTGAGGCAGCTGCCCTTGCATATATAATAATTTCTGTTCATTTTATGTTTTATGTTGCTCTTTAATTTCAGTTGAAAAAAATTCTTTTTTTTTTTATTTAACTTCTGACAATTTTCAAATTCTGCCAGGCAGCCCCCTTCCTTGTAGAAAACTCTCCTTGGAAACTTTCCTATCCATAGAAATTTCTTCCCTTGGAGAAAAATTTCTTCCTTTGGGCTGTGGGGGATCACTGTCATCCAGAGGGGTATAAGTATTGGACCTTACAACTATACTGAATCAAATGGCTATGTTGAAATTTTTATCAGATGTCTTTGGGGAAAAAGGGCAAGGGAGGGTGCTCTTTTTGGTCATTTGAAAAGAACACCAGAACTTTCATTTCTGGTTGAATGAGTCCTCTCCTGATCTTCTAAGACTATTGATTTGATATCATCTCTGAGAAAAGAAAAAGATTTTTTCTCATCCCTGAGAAAAGAAAACAACAAATAAATATGCATCTGTGATGTTTCTTCTGGCAAAAAAATACAAAATTCTACGTCTTCAAAGATTATTTCCTGATATTCTGAATCTAATAGTTTGATTTTCATTAAGACTACTTAACTTTTTGAAGATGTTTCACCCTTTATTTAAATCAGGCTAATTTACTCAGGCTTGTATTAAATTTGGGATTCTCTTTAAGGTGAGAGCCTGACCCCACACCTCCCAGGATATAGAAAATGAATCATTATAGGATACTACATGGTTAAGTCTAATATTTATTTCATCAGGTAAAATCTGTTTGATACTTAACCTATAGTGTAGCACTAAATAATAGGCTACCTTAAAAGAGAGGCCCCTTTTGACCTCTCTTTGTATGTATGAAGGATGGACTAAAATGAAAAATTTACCTCTTTTGAAAACATTTTTATGAATGGATTTTTATTACTGTCCTGAAAAAGAGGGCAATCACAAAGCAGTATTTAGCCTACAATTGGGGCTATTGGGAAGGAAACTTAAAAAAAAAATTCTTACTCTATAACATCCAGAATATTTGTAATTAACACATTTTGTTGGTGCTACCCCCAACTCCATTAATGTATAAATATATAGCCTATATGATGTAGGCTATTTCCTGTGTGTTTTTCTGTTTCCTGATTTTGTCAGCATTAGTTTTATTTAAATTTGAACAGGTTGAAACAAGATTGGGTAAAATTCTACTTAATTGACTTCTTGCTATCTCGGAAAGGGTTTAGGTTAGGAAAATGAATTTTTCAGGGATGGGTCTACAGGCTAAAGTATGCCCTGGGAAGGTATTTTAAAGTACCCACCTCCACTCCTTCTCCCTCAAGAGGGCCCTGAAATTTGCCTACATGACAGGTCTATACCTATTGAAATTTTGAAAAAACAATATTTTTCCTTAATTTTCAGTTACTAGTTGCTTTTTCTCTACCTTTAGTTCTGAAAGTGCAATTCCTTTTATTTGAGTAGAATTTTGAGCCAATCAATGTTTTTTTTTTCAAAATTTAAGAAATATTGAAGAAGAGGAAATTGAAAAAGAAGATCTATTTTTCAAGGTTCCACTTTTATAAGACACATATTTTTAAAGGTCATAAAAGGTCAGGGCCCTCAAGAGGGAGAAGGAGTGGAGGTAGTTGCTCAAAATACCTTCCCCAGACATACTTTAGTCTGTAGATTCATCCCTGAAAGTTTCATTTTCCTAACCTAAACCCTTTCTGAGATAGCAAGAATGAATCTGAGATGAATCTACAGACCAAAGTATGTCCTGGGAAGGTATTTTGAAGCAACTACCTCTACTCCTTCTACCTCTACAGGGCCCTGACCTTTGATGACCTTTAAAAATATGTGTGTTATAAAAGTGAAACCTTGCAAAATAGATCTTCTGCTTAATTGAAGTATAACAAAATTGTTTTCAGCTTCATAACTTTGCTCAATTCCATTTTATAAGGTTTTAAAGATATACAAATACATTTCCTAAATTTTGAAAGAAAACATTGAAATGGCTCAAAATTCTACTCAAATAACAGGAATTGCGTTTTTCAGAACCAAAGGCAGATAATAAGCAAATAGTAACTGAAAATTAAGGTAAAATGTTGTTTTGTCAAAATTTCAATAGGTATGACCTGTCGTGTAGGCAAATTTCAGGGCCCTCTAGATGGAAAAAGAGTGGAGGTGGGTACTCTAAATACCTTCCCAGGACATACTTTAGCCTGTAGACCCATCCATGAAAGTTTCATTTTTCTAACCTAAACCCTTTCCAAGATAGCAAGAAGTCAATTAACTAGAATTTTACCAAAGATTGATGCATGGCAAAAAAACATGATAAACATATAATCAGTTCTTTATATTAGGAAATTAGGTGTGGGGGATGTAAAGTAGGCTAAAGTGGAAGCACCTTCAAGTACAGTTTTTCTGCCTTTTCAGAAGGAAGAATTGTTTTCTTAACATTTTTCCTTCTCATTAGCCTCATTTGTAGGCTAACATCCCAAATACTAATTCTCCTATAGGTTGACTAGCCTTAGTAGACCTAGGTCTATCATTCTTGATAGTGTAATTGTCAAGTCTAGACTTTATCAAAATTATTACAGCTCTCAATGAGCCTAGTAGCTAGTTCTCTGGAAGGTACTACTAACAAGGTGGCTTCTGTATTCATCAGCCAACAAAGCAGGAGGGAAAAGGCTTGTATGTTGATAGACTTATCTATTAACAATTGAACTGAGCCTAACATCATTTTATACAATCCTAGTAAGAGGGTTAATGCCAGATTTGCCTCTCACTCAATCAGTCTTGGCTTTTTTAACAATTAGCCATGGCTTGATGCCCATAAATATTCAATTTTAATTCAATGAAAATGCCTTTAATAGGCCTACCAAGCTACACTTCACTAAGTTCATAGGCCTATACGGAATAAGTTATGAAGGATTTTCTTTAACAGTAGGTTATACCATCAGAACAAAAAAAAATTACATCAAAATACACATGTGTTTGGGTTAAAGAGCCACAGTTACTAACCAATGAATGAAAAGTTCGATTTTTGAATTTTTTGCGTCCTAAAACATAAATAAGGAAAAGTTGCACTGGAGTATTCTATAGATGACTCTTTAGTTGAGACCTTATTATAGGGAAATGACCTGGGATGTGCGCAAATTAAGATCCAGAATGGTAAAAGAGAGGGAGAGGGAGAGAGAGAATTTTATTAAAACAAAAAAATAGAAAATAACAGAGAAAAAATACTGAACAATTACTGAAGATTTTGATTCACAGCTCTATGCCTATAGACCTCGATGAGGTCTTATTTAGGGTCAATCCTCGTAATATTTTTACTGGTATTCTCAAAATCCTCCTTGCCTCTTTCTCCCTACAAAACACTGAATTTCTACGAATTTTTAAATGATTTCTGGGCTCTAATTAAAAGTTTAAAAATTGGTTTTATATCTCCATTTTTCCCGACTTATTAAGTTTAAAAGGTTATAAAAATCATTAAGAATTTGAACATATAGTTTTAGGACTTGTTCAAAATCTAGGAACATTTTTTAGTATCCTGCAGTAAAATAAAACTATTTTTGAGCCTTTTCTTAATTTTTTTTCTTTTTTTAGTTATGAGGTGTTTTTACACTGAAAAAGTTGAAATGGAAATAAAGTAAATGTTAAGAGATTTAAAAAACTTCTTGGGCGCCAGTTTGGGCTTTATATCTGGCTCTGAAAGCTTCAATCATTGACAAATAAGAGAATACATTTTCCTACTTTTGCAAAAAGCTATGTACCTGCTTACGGACTATAATCAAGCAAAGTTTTATAATTTAAGTCAATTAGTTCGTCGAAAGACCTATTCACAAATAGACTTTACTACCAGCGGAAATTATTTAAAGCTGATGAGAGCGAAAAAGAAATTTTCATAAGTCCTTCAGCCAATTGAAAATTTTACAAATAGCCTTATCAGCTAAAATTAGTGGAAAAATTAGTAAAGCTGCACCTCTACTAACAAAACCTTGTGAAGCATATCAGCAGTGTGACAAGTAAGTCACGCTCCTAAAGCGACAGAAAAAACAATAAATATACTCTTTCCAAGTCTTGCGTATAATCACTCTCATCCAGATAGCTACATTGGTAAAATTTCCATTGGCAAGGAATTGATTAGCAAACGTAACAGTGAAAACTGTAAGATTACTACTACTATAACTACTACTACTAACAACTCACGGCAGCACCAAGTCGCCTGAGTCCAACACAGCTACGCACGCTCCTCCTCCATCCCAATCTATTCAGAGCCTCCCTCTTTACAACCTCCTGAGAAGTTCCCATTTCCTCTAAATCTTTCTTTATGACATCCACCTACCCCACATGAGGACGACCTGGTTTCAATTTAGCCCTAGACGGTTGACTGAAAAATACAATCTTCGGCAATCTGTCATACTTAATCCACATAACGTGCCCTAACCACCTCAACCTTTCTTTCATTATAGCCCTAAAAGGCGGGATTGAACAACTCTATTCGTACAACCTACTGTATGAAATACGATCAGTCCGCTGGGTACCAGGACAATCCATAGGTAATTTCTCTGGAAAACATCTAGCAAATCTTCATCCGCTTTTCGGAGCAATCATGCTCCGAAAAGCGGACAAATACGGCTTCAGAGCCGTATTTGACCGCTACTATCACTGTTACTTCCGATATTCTAATCTTGGTTTCCAGACTTATCTTCCTAGTCTTCCAAACTTTTTTTTAACTATGAAAAAATACCCTGAACCTTAGCTTCACTGCTCCCACCGTCTTTACTAATATTACTCCCAAGGTAAGTGAAGCTGCCCACCTGATCAATCGTTTTGTTAACCAACGTCACCTTTTCATCTTCACTTACTCCTAGCCTTAGTGGCTTAGTCGTCTTAACATTAATTTTTAAACCTATTCTAACACCTGAAACTCACAAACCCTCTAAAAGTACATTCATTTTGCTCACACTTTCATCTAGGATGCTTAAATCACCAGCATAATCTAAGTCCAGGAGAGTTTTTCCTCCCCATTTTATTCCTTGGTCTCCCATTGCCTTTCCTGTGCTTCTTAAGACAAAGTCTATTAAAATGCGCCATATAAAGGGGGAGAGAACACAACCCTGCCTAACTCCTGATTTAATACAAAACTAGCTGCTAACCTCATTTCCTACCTTAACTGCAGCAGCATTATTCTCGTACACAGTACTAATCACTTTAATGTATTTGCCTGGTATACCATATAACGATAATACCTTTGGTAAAACTCTTCTATCAACGGAATCGAACACTTGCTCACAATCTATAAAACTGAGGACCAAAGGCGTTTGACAACTAAGGCACTTCTCAATGATTCACCTAAGAGTAAAAATTTGGCCGACACATCCTCTAACTTTTTTAAAACCGCACTGTATAATGTTAAAAGGATAACAATAAAATTCCAAAAAAAAGGCAAAGAAGATCATTTTACTTTGTAGAATTACTTTAAAAGAATGTGGCAATTTTTTTTCGAGTTGTTGCTTAGTATCTGAAAAGTCTTATCCCGTCAAGATTTTGAGTCGCCAAAAGAAAAGATAGAAAGAAGACTGATGTGAACACGATTCCGTCGCGTTTTTCTAAAAGGGCCTAAGTCCACTTTTTTCCTAAAATGAGTAAACCGTATAGTTCGAAAAAAATATAAGAGATCTATCAATTGGTCTGTTCAAAATGGGCTTATCTGTAATTCTGACCGAGTTATAAATTGTTTTAAAGGGGCGTAAAACAGAGTGTAAGTCCTTGTATCTTCTAAGTATCGACCAATTCAGTAACTTGGACACTAGCAACGAAGTTGACTAGGAATCAATCTTTAAAGTTTCAAGTTCCTTAAGTAGATTAAAATCCATTTAGCTTCTTGGGCCTATTAATTGATTTACTTTTGTAATAGTTTTCTTTAGTATTAATAAATTGATTGAATGATTGATTGACTAATGATCCGACCCATATAATGCCATATAACGACCCGTAATAGGTTGGTAGATGTAGCTTGTTTGGAAATGCTGCAGTCGAAACAAAGTCAGATCATGGTCTTTACCAGATAAAGGCTCTATTAGATGGAGTTGGAACATCTTATATTTGGAATGAGAAGCTAAGACTGCCAGAGTCATAAAGTGGAAGACGAAGAAATCCAGACTCGGATTCTGAAGGTAAGGATCTTAGAGACGTTGAAGTCTTGTGCCCAGATTCAAAGTGTTTTGTTTTGAATATTTTGAATAATTAGAAATATCAACCGAGATATAAGGGACCTGGTTAGGTCCCCAAGATATAAGGGACCTACTCGACCGATGTGTCTACCAATAAAAAAAAAATAGAAACAAGGTGTTTCAAAAGATGATTACTGGCTTCGGGTGCAGATTACTCTTGCACCAGATGCAATTTAAGAGCTTATGATGCAGCATATTATGATGCAGGATGGCATCAGCTACCTTATTTAAGGAAAAAAAAAATTTGAGGGTGATACCCTTGATTTTTCAATATCATGAAGACTGCAAGACCCCCGTTCATTTGCGTTTTCAGTTTGTTCTCCTGTAAAATTAAGAACAATGGGCTTTGGTCCTTTTTGAAAACCCCCACAGAATTATCAATTAGGCTTAATTTATACAATTTTTATTAGAGGTATCAAGAAGGGTGAACAAATAAAGTAGAATCAGAATAAACACAGTAGCATTAGCAAAGTTAAAAGTGAAGTATCTTCCGTGAGTGATTTATTTATCTTTTTTCTCAAATGCTCCGTATTGGAGGGATGTTCCCAGGATCCAAGCAGAGGGCTCATTTGTTCAGAAATTTGAAAGCTTATTGCCCATTTAAGGAGTAGTGATTTGAGGGTGACCAACCCCCTTCTATCCAGAGTCAATGAGTCTGTTTAATGTAATCCTTTTCAATTTGAGCCGCAATTTTGTTACTAGCAAATTCGGCCAGAGCCGACTTTGACTCCTTCATAGGCTCCAATATCTGCTAGACTCGTGGATGAGTTTGTAGATATAAGACAATGGTCTATCTGGTTTTTTGCATGAATATTAAAGAATGTCCGAGAGTATTTGTGTAAAAAATAGGGAGGAAACAGAGTTCCTCCGATGACAAGATCATTTAGAAGAGCGAAGTCGAGCAGCAGCTTTTTATTTCCATTTTATTTTTTACAACATAGACATTGCACAGATGTTCCAGAAACAAAATTTGATGTCTATACTCGCTTTTAGAAATCGTGTCCTTGGGCACACAATTGTCATCATCAGTTGGAAACGTGTCCCAAGGTTCAGTCTGATTTTTCAGTTTCAATAAGTGTTTCTCCTGAAAACATGCCCGGTAGATCCAGAGTATAGGTCGCAAACCCAGAGCCCAACTCTCGTCCTTTTTCCAGGCTTGGGACTGGCCATAGTGCACAAGAGATGCACTAGACGGAGCACACCTACAGTTCACAAAAATGAACAGTCATCGTTGATCATTTATCCAATAAAAGTAACGGTAATAGAATATTAAGCAGCTGCATACTCTATTAGGGTGATATCTAACGGATTCTTTTATGCAGAGATGGGTATCCAAGGTTTTGCAACGTTTTCAAACTTTCTATGAAAGATAACTGAATGAATGTATAAATATCAGTCATCTCTCCCCTCCTAAGAAAAACAGCAAAAAAAAAAAAAAACAACACACACAGACAAATTGAAATTACCGTCATTTCTCTAATACTCCAGGGACATATTCTTTCTTAAAGCTGCCTGCAGGATCTCGAAAGCTCAAGGGTATCACCCTCAAAAACTTTTTTCTTAAATGAGAAAGCTGACGGCAACCTGCTAGAAAGTGTGCTGCATCTTCAGCTCATAAATTACATCTGGTGCAAGAGTAATCGGCATCTGAAGCCAGTCCTCATCTTTTAACCGCTCTTTTAAAAATTCGGTAGAGTACCAAACCGGGTCCCTTATATTTCGGCCAACATTTCTAATTTTTCAAAATATTCAAAACCAAAGACCTTTTGAGCCTTTGGTAGAGACTTTAACGTCTCTAAGCTCCTTATTATCCAGATCTAAATCTGAATTTCCTGGTTTTCCATTTAGGGCTTCGGCAGTCCATGCTTCTGATTCCAAATATTCCTGCCCCATCTAATAGAGACTTTATCTAATAAAGACCACGCTCCTTTTTGTTTCGACTGCACCATCTCCAAATAAGATGCATCTACTAACCTGTTACAGGTTGTTATATGGATATTGTATGGGTCGGATTATTGGTCGTTAAATCAATTTTAATCTGTCTTTTGAAGTATTGCAGCTGAATTGATTCCAACTGATTTGAAGTATTGCAGCTGAATTGAATGGAGATATGAGCTGCATGCTCATATCTCCAAAGCTGAGCTTCATAATCAACTGTGGGTCACAGTTTAGAATTCAAGGTACATTTATGCATCTTCAAAACCACATTTAGACCTATCAAATTTAGCTAGTGCTGCATATATACCGTGCAACGTACACCGTCTGATACAACACTGATGACTCTAATTTACTTATCGGGTATACTATAAAATATGACCTTCACCATAGATTTTCTGTGAGCTGAATCAAATACCTGTTCATAGTTTCTTAAACTGAGGACTAAAATAGTCTGAAGATTCAGGCACTTCTCAATTTTTAATCTAAGATTGAAAATTGGGCCAATGCATCCACTCTCTCTTTTTAGAATCGCTTTGCTCTTCTCTTAAAACTTTATCTACAATATATTCTATTCTAGTAAGTATCATTATATAAAGTAATTTACTGCCTATGGTAATCACGTTAATGCATCTGTAATTACTCCACTCATTCTTATCATCTTCCCTGTAAAGAACTTTGATTAAAGTGTTCCTAAAATTCCTATGTACTTCCCTCTTTTCAACAATTGTATTTGTAATCTTGAGTAAGTTGTTTCTAACTTCACAACCATCAAATTTAGAAAATATACCAGATCGTTACCACCCAATACCCAATCCTTTTATAAGCACCTAAGAACTTTTTATTTTTCAATTCTTTCGGAACCGTTCAGTAACACATAGCTGTGTATATTGCTTAAATAAAAATACCGTATACCCTATCCTTTATAATACCCAAATATCCTTTATTATACCCAATACCCTATCCTTTTATAAGCACCTAAGACCTTTTTATTTTTCAATTATTTCGGAACCGTTCAGTAACACATAGCTGTGTATATTGCTGAAATAACAATACCCTATACTCAATCCTTTATAATACCCAAATATCCTTTATTATACCCAATACCCTATCCTTTTATAAGCACCTAAGACCTTTTTATTTTTCAATTCTTTCGGAACCTTTCAGTAACACATAGCTGTGTATATTGCTGAAATAACAATACCCTATACTCAATCCTTTATAATACCCAAATATCCTTTATTATACCCAATACCCTATCCTTTTATAAGCACCTAAGACCTTTTTATTTTTCAATTCTTTCGGAACCTTTCAGTAACACATAGCTGTGTATATTGCTGAAATAACAATACCCTATACTCAATCCTTTATAATACCCAAATATCCTTTATTATACCCAATACCCTATCCTTTTATAAGCACCTAAGACCTTTTTATTTTTCAATTCTTTCGGAACCTTTCAGTAACACATAGCTGTGTATATTGCTGAAATAAATCATAATTATTTAAATCATTAAATCAATTAAATAATTATTAAATCAATTAAATAAATCATTTTGGTATAAATCATAAAGAGTATTAGCAGCCACCTACCCCAAGTCATCAACGACAATGGTTCTTTTGCTCTACGCTGCAGAACGTTTCACACTAGCATACCTCAAGACTAAGCTAAGTTAAGTAATCTTACGGAGCAAAATAAATCTGCAACGTAGGCAGTGCCGAGTAGACTTAGCTCTACTTAGAATTTATGTTACACAAGCTTGTGTTGTATTATAAAAAACAAGTCAACAGAGTAGAAACAACAATTGAATTCCTGGTTTAGACATTAACAAAAACAATAACATCAAAAAAAATAAAAAGCCTTTCACACTTGATTAAAGCTTTAATATCCATTTCAAATTTTTAGCTTTGAATAGATTGTGGATGATGATTGTGAGGATGTGTAGATGATGAACGTGATGGTTTTATAGATTTTACAGCTAGCCTAGTGTGAAAGGACTTGTTTAAAGTGTGAAAGGGTATAATTTCCGTAATGTAACTTAACCACTGAGCTTAGAAAATTACGAGCGCAGAGTGAAAGCAATTTAAGTAGATGAATAAGAAAAACTAGCTTTAAGTCCATGCCACATATTTTTTTTGTTCAATTCTTTTTGTTCAATAGATAGTGGATGACGATTGTGATGATGTGAATGTGATGGGATTATGAATGTGACGGTTTTATAGATTTTACCGCTAGCCTAGTGTGAAAGGACTTGTTTAAAGTGTGAAAGGGTATACTTTCCGCAATGGATCTTAACCACTGAGCTTAGAAAATTTCGTGCGCAGAGTAAAAGTAATTTAAGTAGATGAAAAAGAAAAGACACATGCAAGAACAATGGAGATTACGACCATTGTGACATAGAAGTCGTATAAAGTTTCATTTAATTTAAAAAGTTTTTGCAAGGTTTGCTAAAGTTTCAGAATGCTTGGAACAGACAATGGCCAGAGAGCGTGGTGATATTTCATTGTCAAAAAGTCGCACAAGTCGTGGATGATAGCCTTTCTCAATAAGGTAAGCCAGTCGATCAAGAAGGACAAAATGTTCAGCTATATTTTGTATTCGTGCCTGAAATTAAAATGCAACTTATAATCAAAACAAAGAGCATGGTTAACTTATTAAAGGTTAACCTACCTTATTATTACACTGGTAAAAATACAAGTATCTTATAAGAGTATCTAAAAGTACTCTTGTAAGTTAACCGTTCTCTTTGGCTTATAACGTATAATGTCAATACTCATTACTTGTGGCGGCCAGTCTGGAGGTATTTCAGCCAGCATCAATCTCTAAGACTTACTGGGTTAAAGCTGAACGAATAAGTTCCAGTTGTTTCACGAATGGGATACGATCACTTGACCATCTGTGACCGAGTCGTTTAGGCTCCAAGTTGAATTTAATCACGTTTCATCAGCTATTCTTTGTGCTCCTCAATGTGTACTCCAGGAAATGAGAGGCTCAACTATAAGGATGTTGAAAGGCGTGGCTTCCGCAAGATACCATCCAACAAGTTTAGTTGGTAATCTCTTTCTTGGTACAAAAAATTTCTTATGCTTAAATGTTGAAGTTGCCGTCACCCAGGCTTATTCAGAAAACACGTATTCTGTGTTGTTGTCAGATAATTTCATTCAATGAATTGTAGTGGTGTTAATTCATGAACCATGTTTCTATTCTGCAAGGGAGAATAATCTGGACCAATGCCAAGTGGACTCGGACTTAAATCAGGAGGAGCAAAAGCTACATATGAAATTAAACAGACAAAGATTGCATTTACAAAAAAACAATATTAAGGTAAATAATGGTATTACGGGGTGCATCATACACAGTGCGCTTTTTAATTTTACGTCTCATAATGTGAATTTTCGTAATTATTTTGTTCTAGTCGTTTGGTAGACAGTTTCTTTCTGGATGATAGCTAAATCGGTTGGCCGAAGAGGACCAATTGAATGGCCACCCAGATCATCTGACCTATAACCACCAGATTTTATGCTGGGTCTATTGAACGATTAAGTTTATAATCTTCAGCCCTAAAACAATTATAGAATTAAATAGTGCTATTTCGATAAATTTTATGAAAATACCTTTGAATTCTGTAAAAAGTTCGTAAGTGCTGCTTACAGACGTCAGAATTGTACCGGAACACAACGAAGAACATTTCAAATAAATGGCAAAATTCTACAACCTTATATTTTTTACAACATTTATTTTGTTCTTTCTCCTAAATTTCGTTTTGAACATTGTTAAACAAAACAAGCCTATTACGAATTTTCGAAAATATAATATTAAGTTACTAACCTTTGACAATGCCTGAAGGTTGGGAAAGAAGGACAACCAAAAAGCTTAAATTTTGTTCTATTTAAAAATGGGCGTTACAAACGCCGCACCCCGCATAAAATTTTTTTTTTTTTAGTTATGAGAGCTAGATATAAATCAGAGGAATTTGTTTCTTCCAACTTTCAATAAATAACAAACGAAATAGTAGCATTTGGAGCCGGTGTTTAAGGAAATAGAAGTCTCCCATGGGCTTAAATTAAAACTATGTTTAAAATTAAATATCATTCTCTAAATTTTCAACAGAAAACTTTTACAAATCTAACTTCAATAAATGTAACTATACAATGTCTGCAGAATTAGACAACAAATAGCAATAACTGGTACCTTTTTAATAAATTGTCTGCGCGACGGGTACAAAATCCTTTCTCTGTAGATTAAGAAAAAACCGTCCACTAGCGTCAATTTATAAAAAGTTTGAGGGAGGGCAAACATGTTTTCAATTTTTCAGGAGGCGGGGGTAATTTTGTTAATTTTTCAATTTCTTCAACGAAAATACTAAAAATGAAGTTTTCAATGAAGTTCCCCAAAACCATATTTTTCAAGATTTAGTTAGAAGGGGGGGGGGGGAATGCAAGGGCAGAGAAAAAAACCCCCTCCTACTGATGCCACAAAACTACCACTTAAACACTGAATGGATTTGATGTTTGAAAAATGTTTAATATATTTTGCTCTCCCTCTTTCTCTCTACATCATCTGTTATATAACTATAGAAGGGTAGCTTACCTGAATTACGCACAAAATTCTGATTTTGTCGATAAAATTAGTCTGAGTTAGTGCCCATTTTATGAAGTGGTCCTCCCACTCGTCGGAGTTGTAGGCCCGCACTCCGACTCGGAGGAAATTCTCAATATCACCAGCGTTTTTTGTTCCCAATGGTTTCCGTCTGGATTTAGCAGCAGTTACTTTAAAATCTTTAATAAATCGCTCAAGACTTGCACGAAAAAATAAGTTCCATGATTGAAGTATTTTATTCTGTTTTCGCCACTGTTCCCAACTCTCTTGGGCAGCAATTCTTAAAAATGTTTTTGATATTTTAATGTCACGCCGTTTCAAACCTTGAGAAACTGGAAAATTATTGTCCATTCGGTGGTAACAGCAGGAGACTACAATACAAGCTTCAGCTGACGCACAACCGTCAAAAATTTTTAACATCGTTGGACTCAAGTCCCCGCAAGCGTGGAGACCAAGAAGACATAACGGAGTTGATGGCTCAAAAATGTTCTCTGTAAGTTTAGAAAGAGAGTCAAGACATTCACTTGTGCCATCTATTATTAAATGTCTATAAAAAACTCTACCAACAGATTTTGTTCTCCGGGTGGCTGCTTCAGTTCTATATTCATTCGATTCTATTCCGAGGATTTTTAGTTTTGTTCTTTGTTCTAGAAGCTCATCAATATAACCCTGAAAAGAAATCTATGTTCAATGAATGTATTGACAAAACAAAAAATTAATAAATCTCACATGACTAAAAACATATCAATCCATTCCTGGATGCTGAGAGCTACAATACTTTCATTTAAAACGTAAATGCTCAGAGTGTTCATCATTCCTACTTCCCGACAGGATCTTCATTCAATCATTCACCTCCTCATCAATCATTATAATTAACCAAATACTTTCCTGCTCCTAGCCCCAGGAGAAACCACCCATAATAAAAAAAAGAGGCAACAATTCCTTTGTAATGCTAATAAATGATCTGTATATAATGCTACAATAGGGTCGTAGCCCATAATAACAATACATACTAAATAGGAATCATCTACCTAGATGCGCCTGACATATACCAAAGTCACCCGCCAATTGTTAAAGGAGATGAAGTGAGGGTAGCCATTGTATTATACCTTTTGAATTATACGAACTCTGTTTGGTTTAGTTGAGTATTAGTTTATATGCTATTCAACCAATTTGAGGCTCAATTCACTGAAATAGTATACTAAACAAATATATTGGTGCTATTATTTGCAGTTCAGAGTTCATTTATTTAACAATAAATTTATAACAAAAACAACTTCAACATATTCTCCTCCATAAGGTGCCAGGGTCAGGACGGAACAGTTAAAAAAAGAAAAAACAAGTTCCAGAACAAAAAAAAAAAAATCAAATCTCGCACCTCAAGTATTCCTTAATCAAATGCTAAGCAAGGGAATAGTGCATGATGTCAAAGCAACAACTAAATTAAGCAAAGATCTAATTAACTCGTTTCAATCAAACATCCAAACCAAATCTAGAGAAATCAACTCCAGGGGAAAGTGTGAAGGAAACCAGGAAGAAACATGGCAAAAAAAAGAATGTAAAAAAAAAAAATCTAATCTCCCACCTCAAAACCCCCTAAATCAAAAGCTAGGTAAGGGAATAGCGCATAGCATTAAAGTAATCCTAAATAAAATTCAAATGACTCATACTCAAACAAACATCCAAACCCAATACATAGATATCAACTTCGAAGGAAATTATGAACATAAACAAGAAAGGAACAGTGTAGAAAATAAGAATAAAAAAAAAGAATCCAATTTCCCACCCCAAAAATCGCTTCATCAAAAAATAGCTAAAAGAGTAGCGCATGATTTCAAACCAACCCATCAATAAAATTCAAATAACTCAGGTTGGAACAAACATTGAAATTCAATCCAGAGACATCAGATGAAGGAACAGGGCAAAAAAAAAAATAATAAAAAAGAATCCAATCTCTCACCTCTAAAATTCCTAAACCAAAAGCTAGGCAAGAGAGTAACATATGATTACAAAGCATCCCCTCAATAAAATTCAAATAACAGGCTGCTTGGTAATCCAAACCTACTCCAGAGACATCAACTTCGGGGGAAACTGTGAAAATAAACCGGGAAATTACAGGGCATTAAAAAAGAGCATACAAAAAGATCCCAAATTCCCACTTCAAAAATCCCTAAATCAAAAGCTAGGTACGGGAGTAGCGCATGATTTCAAAGCAACAAATGAATAAAATAAAGAACTTAAATAGCTCATGCTCCAACAAAAATTTGAATCCAATCTAGAGACATCAACTCCAGAGGAAACCATGAAAGAAAACCAGGAAGGAACAGGGCAGAAAAAAAGAATATACGAAAAAAGAATTCAATCTTTGAACTCAAAAATAACTATACCAAAAGCTAAGAAAGGGGTAACGCACAATTTCCAAGGAACAAATAAGTAAAACGGAGAACGCAAATGACTCATGCTTGAACATACATTCAAACCTAATCCAGAGTCATCTAGTCCAGGCAGAAAAAAAGAATATACAAAAAAAAAAACAGTCTTCCGTCTCAAAATGTCCTAAATCAAAAGCAAGGCAAAGGAGTAGTGCATAATTTCAAAGCAACCCCTCGATAAAATTTAAGTAACTAATGCTCAGCTCAACGAAGCATTCGAAACCAATCCAGAGACATCTAGTCCAGGGGAAACCGTAAAAAAAGAAAAAAAATGCTTCCGTTGTCCCTTAGTTTTCGATGTGTTTCACGGATTTTACCAATTCTCGCGAAAATTAATGTTAACTAAAATTAATAATTTGTATTTTACGTTAATAATCATTTATTTACGAACGTTGATTTTTGGAGATAATTGGACAGACTAATTTTCATTCGGGGAAATCCCCAAAAACTTGGAGATAGTGAGAAGCAATGGTTACGTGCACATATTGCAAAGAACGGGCACTTCTATTTGCCATCAAGAATCGTAAACACAAGTGCCAAGCTCTGACATTTGAGTCAAAATTGGAGTTAAGTCAAATTATGTTATGTTAATCAAAATAGGAGTTAATCCGAAAATTAATTCAAATATATTTAAATATACATTTAAAATTATTTAAAAAAATTTCATTTTGTTCTCATTACTTGCTGTGAAGTATCAACAATCATTATAAAAACCGCACAGTCTTTGATGAAGATGAAAGCGCATAGAAAATAATTTAAACTTGTACGCAAAAGATGCAAATAAAATCGATGCAAATAAGATGCAAATAAAGATGCAAATAAAGATTTAATAAAATCAAAAGCAAATATAAAAATTAGTAAAAACTTTGTTTTTATTGTGGCTAATTTAGAATGCAACCCTTGTACCAGCCGTACCGTACCACAAATAGAAAAACACTTTCCAATAAATTGCTGTAAACTGTACTATTACATTACCAAATTATTACCAAAAAATTACCAAATTACTATTGTCCAAAATGACAAAAAAGTCTTAAGAAAAACCTTATGCCCAGGAGATATTATAGTCACACTTGTTGATCGAATCAAGATTACGCACGACTACAGCGCCAATTACGTACACCGTTCGTAATTTTGCGAGTTCAACATTGTTCAGCTTTCTTCTTGATTGACCAATCAGAGTCGAGAGTTATGAATGAATGAACTTTATCATCCGTAAAAATATAGAAACACAAAGTACCGAGTATTATAAATAAACAAAACAAAAACGATAAATAGCGAGAAAAAATTCAAACTAACAAAGACAGCATGAACTAATTAACCAGTATCAATATGGAAAAAAGGTTGCAGAGGTTCGTAAACGTGAATAAAGTTGATAGTTTTTTTTTACATAAACCGTTACTGGAAGACCGAATCCGAGAAGGCACGTTTATTAAACCAAATCGAGCAATGAATGCATGCTTCTTTTAAACTTGAAAAAATGGAAGCTTGGACAAACAATTTTTCTATGTGCAACAAAATCTGACAAAAGCTAAGAAGGCTTAGTATTAGTAGAGAATAGCTGGATATAAATTAGTGTTTGATCAAACTTTTTAAACCATTTTCTCGCAGGTTCAATTTTCCGTTTCTTAAATACAAGTGTGGCGCCCCATGAAAAGCCTCATGTTATTCACATGTCCATGTGAATAACGACACATGTGACCATGGTGTAGCTAAGACATTAAATCTATGACAATGAAGAAATAGATGAAAACAATCCAAATTAAGATCCAAGCCACACCACATCTGTTACCATCAGCATCATATAAGTCAGATTTATGTCACATCCAAAGGGAAATTTGTCAATAAAAAAAAATCCATGAATGAGATTAGTGTTTTCTTGATTTTAACGCCATATCTGACATGTGTCACAGAAGCCGGTAATTAAAATGATCGGTTTTAAAAGCTGATGCTAACACTAGTTTGTTCCCAACTACTACCTATTATATAGTTACTATATATAGTATGTACTATATGTTATTATATATGTTATTATTATATATGTTACTATATAGTATGTTACTATGGATTTGCATCCTTCCCAGGTTTCTGTTACAAATAGAAAACCTGCTGTTGATAAATAATGTATTTAATTCGAAAAAAACTATCATAAGCCCCCAAGGGACAGATTTCGAATTCTGGGTTCAATAACATCAAATACGTTTGACCAACACACTTAAACCTGGCTAACACTCATTCACTAACCGTTATGTGAAACTGAATGCTGGAAACTTAATATACAGCTAGAGAAGCGTTTTCAAGCGTTTGAGAATATGTGCCTTAGAAGACTCCTCAACATACCGCGGCAGGAGAACGTCACAAAAATAGAATTTCATAAACGGACTGGCAAGCCTTTTATTACCGATCTGCTGAAGCGAAGGGGATGGACCTACGTTGTCCAGATCCTTCGAATATCTGAGGACTGACTTCCAAGAACCGTATACGAGCGGAACCCAGAGGGGAGGCGTCAAAGAGGTCGACCGAAACATACCTTGAGACGACAGTACGTCCGAGACCTGAGGACAGCAGAGGTGTTACTCCGACTGAAATTTGAGGACGTCACTACCGCAGCTCCGCTCCAAGAAGTCTTGAAAGGCTTTGTAGACGCTCTGTGTGCCACACCTGGCCCTGGAGGAACTAAGTTCTAAGTATATATATATATATATATATATATATATATATATATATATATATATATATATATATATATATATATATATATATATATATATATTAACATAATAAATACTAAAAGATAAATAAATTTATATGAAAGTTGAACAATGTTCAACTCAGGAAATTACAAACGGTATACATAATTGGCACTTTAGTTGCAGATAATTTTAAATTTCTGGAATCTTCCTACAATGTGATCGAAATATAATACACAAACAAACGGGGGTCAATTCAATCATACTCACTAGCCCACAGCCAATGTCAACGACACCTGAAATTCCTTCTTCTTCAAAGAGTTTTACCAAAGCACAAAGCCGCAGAATTTCATGTAACTTCTTGGGACTCAAACCCTTCATAATAATTGGGAGATCATCAGCTTTTTTAAGGTTGAATTCTGGGATGTTGAGTGACAGCTTCCTCGTCATACGCGCAAAATCCTTGAGACTTTCAGGTATAGACTAGAAACGATAATAAAGAAATGGTACTAATATTCTTCCATTTCTTCTTTACCACAAATACAGTAAAGAGCAAAGTGATAAATTTTAGCAAAGTAGCCCCTAAACATTATTCGTTTTAAGGAACATTTTAACGGTAGGAATATGTTGATTAAAGGAATATGATGAATCATGAAATCAAAGAATTCAGGATAAGACAAATTAAGAAGTATGTTCCATATTATACTCAAGATTGGTCAAACATTTGAAATTTCAGCCAAGTAGGTTTTAAGCATCATTCGCTTTAAGACACATATTTAACGGTAGGAATACGTTGATTAAGGAATCAAAGAAATAAAGTATGGCAAAGAATTAGGGATATATTTCATGTTATATTGAAAGGGAAACGAATGTTTTCAATTTCGTTAGATTAGGCCCTGGGCACATCCTTTGCTTTAAGGAAGAGATTTATAGGAACATTAGGAATGTATTGATTAAAGGATTGAGAAGAATTAAAAAATCAAGGAATTAAGGACGAAAGGAATTAAGGAGTATATTTCAGACTAAATCAAAAGGAATATAACATTTTACAGTTGAGCAAAGTAGGCTAAAGATATTTTTTGGAGACCATTTTATTTTTTAAAATTAATTTTAGGAAGAATAATAGCAGTGGCCAAACCATACTAGAGCAAAAACTAAAGATAAATTATAAATTTAAAAAATCTATATTCTTTTTCCATCCCGTATAACAAATCATTTATCAGTTACCCTACTAAATGACTTTTTCAGTAGTTATCAGCATTCAGTTATTTGTAAAAGTTTGTTTTTCTTTTTTATGGGGGGCACTTTTTCTTTTTTATGGGGGGCACTTTAGACACGACAAAAATATAAGAACATTTATAAACATACGGACAAAAAAGGTATATTAAATAAGATATGCGTTATAACTTTATATAATAAGGTTTACAGGTTATATCCTTATATCAGGTCAGATTGCTGAGCATGATGGAAATGAAGCTCGACACCCGTTTCTTGAACGCTCTGTTTCTCCAAATCTCCATGTTTTTTCTCCATTTTCTCCAAATGGAGAAAAATCTCCATTTTTCTCCAAATCTCTATGTTAGAGTTGGTGATTGACTTATGGACATATCGACATATAGACTCAGAATCTTTGAGTAAGACCACCTTCTTGGAGTCAGGGGGCTTGCTCTTGATAACACATCCTTGGAAGCAATCCCATAAGTTATAGTGCTCTGAAACTTCCAATGTGACGAGAATATTAAACAACCCTAAATTCCAGCAAAACTATTACTTGAAATGGTTTGTCACCACCTCAGAAAACAATGATTTGTCACCATCGTTCCTCAGAAGACGATGTAGCAAGCACGAGTATATCCACGATTTTTGTTCGGGGAGGGGGGAATTTTGTTCAAGGATTTGTTCATGTGCATTTTTGTTACGATTTTAAGAATCGGACAAAAACTTCGGGAGGGGGGTTCAAACCCAGAACCCCACCCCCTGGATAAGACCTTGCTATTCGTCATCGTTTTTTGGGAAACAACTGAATTCAACATACTTAACCAAACCCATTTTGGAAGCCAAAATAAAAAGGAAAGGGAAAAATGTTACAACTATTACAAATTACATATGGGTCAAAGTGAAAATTTTTGGTAAAGGTGATAAATTCGATTTTTGACCACGGCCATAAGTGGGAAATTTTGGTCAGCAATAAATACAATTTTGTAAGGTATGCAAGGTACCTTTGCTTGTCTTGGGACCCAATCGCATTTTTTTTTAATTTGACAAAATCCTAACTCTTTTTCTCTTTTTTAAGCCAAGACAAATCAAAAAAGCAAAATCAAAAACAAATAAAAAAAAACCTGACTAGTCAAAATAAAGTAGAGACAATTAGTGGAGTAAAAATACGGTTGGATCTCGGGGAAATTGCAACAGAATTTTTTCTACATCAAAATGTTTAGAAAAATCAGTTGAATTGCACACAAAAAAATCCGCCAAAGTCCCTCTTGCACAAGCGTCCCGAATATACCCTTGAAAGGAGAAAATGAGGGGTGAAAATTGTTTTTTGTGTTTATAAATGTTTTGGAGTTTAAATAGTCGTATTGTTTTGGAGTTTAAATATCCGAATACGACGTCAGAAATTCATTTTTCCATATCAGGGTATCAATTTTCACCTCCATGGAATGGGTGGAAGGGTGGGTAAAGTACGCAGGTCATTATCTGACGAATTCCTGCCGCTAAAGAATCATTTTATATCAGACAAAGTAGTGTATTGCCAAATATGAGGTCAAAAAGCAGTTTATTTTACTATTTACCTGATTTCAGCCTCTGAGGCGCATGTAATATTAGGGGTTGCTAAGTATAACTTTCTGAAAACCACTTCTTTAATTGAGATAAAAACTTCAGATCAATCAGTTATAAAAAGGTACGCTTAGAACTCAGGTAAATTAATCACAAAAACATTTTGATTTTAAAGCACAACCTAAAGCTAATTCTTCTTTCTATTCGTCTTTATTATCGTCCTCATTCTGTCTTGCTGCAGCGTTAGCACATAACGCCCCTTAACACTCCCCACAGGCGAAGCTGCAGGGCAAATCGTTCCTACCGCAGCTTCGTCTGACAGACCCGCATCCGCTTGTGAACTGGCACCGCACCATCTTCAGCAGATTTTCTGGTGCTGGCAAAGCATCTGTCATAATGGAAAGATACGTATTTCGTGACGAAGAGAAGTGCCAACCCCACTTTTCGGGCTGTAGCGAATTGGACGTGCCTTGCCACTTCATTATTTGCAAAAAGCACCCGTAAAAGTAGTGTTTTGCGGCCCCCAAAGTTGGCGGAAGCCGCTCTACCTCAACAAAAGCATTTGAACTTGCAACCCGCATTGGCCGCACCCGGACATCCTTCAGCGTCTTTCCCTTTGTATATGCGGAGCAAAGCTTTCTCTCCAGCTTTGGTGATCTTCTGGTGGTTCGATCATGGTGCCATGAAGATCTTGCAAGAATCCAAAAAGTCCCATCTTTGAGTGACAAGGCAACCACTGCTGGTTCCCCAACGCCATGAAGTCTAGATGCTGCATTGCTGCCAGACATTGCGTGGCAAACGAGTAGACTTTCTGCTGATTTGGTTCCTAGTTTGTTCTTGATCCTTTCTATGTCATACACTCATCGGTTATTTTCATGTGAGTACGTCTGCATAAAAATGGGTATCATTCCAAATCCAATTTCTCGACAAAGTTTCAAGACAACTGACTGCAATTTGTACAACTAAGACATCGGCAACATCGTGAGTACGCAGGGTTTATATCCTGAGTTTTCCAGCCTGTCAGTAAGTAGGTTGGTGAAGCGTTGTTTATTTTTGGGACTTCTCAAATTAATTTTTGGGCAATGTCACTGAACCACAGAGCCCCAAATCTTCATCAGAGTATTTGTTAGAGAGGTCTTGTCAGTTGTCCTCCTCACCTAGAACGAACTAAAGAGCAATGATGGAAAAGTACAGAACTCGAACGACAGAACCCTGTTCAAGTTCAAGAGCCATTGGTGCTAGCCATTGCGGCTAGATGTTGGAGAATTAGCCATAGTTACACTTCTCAGCCATAGCTACAGCTTTATACTTTCTTCTTAAAACATACGACTACGTTTAATAGTTGTGAATCCTGTCTGAAGGGTTCTAGGGACTCAATGTATTGAACTATCTTTTCTATGTCCATCAGATCTCTAGCTCTCCTCAAAGATATCGCTTCTGTGTGATTTCCAATAGCCAACTCTGCAAGGCCTCTCAGGTTCTGCATGCGTTCGTTAACGGGAAGCAATGTAGGCATAGCAGATGTCCAAATTATCTGCTACAATCAGTGATGCACCTACCCCTGGTCAGACCGCCACCCATTTTCATACTTCTAATTAAGGTTTGCCTGATCAGCAAATCAGGAGAAAGTGCCACCCAGTAGCTGTCAGCTCTCTGGATGAACAGGTATTCCTTTAACATTCTCTACTGCTCTGGATTGCCCTTCCTCAACTAAAAAATCGACTGCACGAGTAGCCAAGTAGACTTCGTGTAAAGATTATGCCTGGAGGCAGCAAATTAAGGCAGTTCTGGACTCAGATAATACACTATGAACTATTTTATGGATAAGCTCCGCTGCTTCCGACACCCGCGCTTCGTCTGCACTTCAAGGAGCAGTTCATATGCCTGTTTTGTTTTTTCAAGTGGTTCTGGTACCATGTCATTGTCGCCAAACACTCTGCTATTCAGTTCTGATGATAAAAAGTTCGCATAAAGGGCTACCTCCAACAGACCATGGCCTTGAACAGCACGAGAGACAGATTTACCTTGTAACATACCTCATCTAGTGTTAGGCGCGTATGCTTGAATGGGGATTTCTGAAAGTCCCGAATCAGCCATAAGGAAGGCAATGACTCCCAGGAAACTCAGCCGTGTGTGAAATTCACCTAGGACAGCAATAGCATTTCTTAAAGCACTTGTAGCAAGCTCTGCATCAACGATACACTTTGCCTTCCAGTAAAGCGGCTGGTCGAAGGTAATGACTAGAGTTTTTCCAGGTCATTACGTAAAATCAAGTTTTCATCTTTACATCATCCGCTCAGCATCCGTTCATTCCATAGGAAACGATAAAAAAATAGAGAATATCCCCCTCCCCCTCCCCGTTATTTTAGGGTGGAAATGGGCATAAGAGTACAGAAAAATAGAAACCTGAATTCAGATTTGCAGTCAGCATGATTGATTTGAAAGTAAGCGACTATTTAAACTCCAAAATATTTATAAACACAAAAATCGATTTTCCCCTCATATTCCCCTTCAAGGGCAAATTTGAGAAGCTTGCGCAAGGGGGATTTTGCTGGATTATTTTTTTGTATAATTCAGCTGATTGTTCTTGGTGTAAAACATCTTGGTGTAAAAAAAAAAAATCTGCTGGAATTTCCCTGATGTTTGACCATTTTCCCCCTATCTTTCCTCCACAAAATTGATTTATCCCAGAGTGCTAGATTCCAGAATTGACTAAAGTGGCACAAATTCGGTAAACTTATAGTTGACAACATAATTTAGCTAGGACGAAATTGAATACATCACTTAATGCCTTTTTTATGCTCTTCCGTTATTAAATAGTTGCTTCTGAGTACATTACATTATGAGCCTTTAATGGGGCCCCTAAAAGTAAAGCAGTCCATAGTAACTACTACTACTTACAACTCACAACAGTACCAAGTCACCTGAAGCCAACAGAGCTATGCACTCTCCTCCTCCATCCTAATCTATTCATAGCCTTCCTCTTTACACTCTCCCAGGAAATTTCATTTTTCTTAAATCTTTCTTCACAACATCATCTCACCCCAACCGCGAAAGACCTGCTTTCTGTTTAGCCCTAGACGGTTGGCTGACAAGGACAATATGTTTCTAAAAAAATTGCCAGAAAAAATTGCAATTTAGAAAAAAATGCCATTTAGAGTTGATCAAGGGATTGTATTTGTTATTCTCCTTAGCCTTAAAAAATATTATTTAGAAAAAAAGTTACATGAATTTTGAAAGAGGAAACCCCTCGAAAATGACGTCACACTGAAATTGACGTCATTTTTGAAAGGTTTCTGAATCTTTTTCATAAAAGTTCTACATCTGTCTCCTATTATAATTCCTAGGCTAGAGAATCAGCTCTAAACTAGCCTACACTTTTTCTCACCAACCAGTATTTTATGGAAAAACATTTTAAAAATTTTGGGCTGTTTTGAGCCGTCTTAGCCTCCTAAATTTTAGCACATTAAGCCGCTGCTTCACTTAACTGTACTTTAGCTCATAGAAATATAATAATTTACGTATATAATAATATATACGTAGAAATATAATGATTTAGCTCATATAATAATCTTGGCTGTGGAAATCCATTGATGAGAAGATTATCTTTATTCTACACTTTATAATTGATAATTGATACTTTATTATTCAATACTTTATAATTGATACTTATACCTTATGATTGATTTAATCATTGACGTCAAGCGTTGACTAAGTTTGGTCTATTAACTAATAATAAGTAGTTAAAACTAGAAACTCCTAAATAATCTCTGAATGACGCTGCTCAAAATGAGGAGTAGCATATTTTTATGCATCAAGCCCTTGGGCCCTATAGCAGACTTGGGCCAATCAACAACCCCTCAGCTAATCTGATTAATTACTATTGTATGATTTTCTTTTCAAAAATCGTAACTTGATAAATCCAAGGAAAAATTGTTTTATCTATAATCAAATTCAATCATTTTTTATAATTTAAATCATTTTTTCTCTCCCTCGAGGTCACGACATACCAGAGTATTGGGACACTGTAGACAGGAGGTCGTGGATGGCCAGAAAAAAAACAGGCACTCATATATTAAAAAAAACACTAATCAATTATAATTCTATCAAATGTGCAAACAAATACATGCAAACGCAAAAATAACAAAAAATAACAACTAATAAAACAACAACTCCGGAAAACGAATAAGCAAGTTTCAATCAAGTATCAGTGATATAATAAGGTTCTACTCACAAGACAAATTATTACGTTACAATAGTTATTTATTATGACTTTGGGAAGTGGTGGTTGGTGGTTGGGAAGTGGCAGTTGGCTGTTGTTAAGCGGCTGACATTGTTTTTTATACCTATTTGGGGGGGGGGGGGGGGGGGCGTAACGCTAAAATGATTGTCGAAAGATCATTTGAATGATAACTAATATTAATAAAAACTTAATATTTATTAGTTCTTTAATCACTGAAAACTATAATTAATACAATTTAATAATTTAGTTTCTGTTAGATAATCAGAATAAAACTGCGCAAAGCATCCCGATCCCAAATAGGAGAAAAATATTTTTATATACAAAGTTTTGAGGAGGGAGAGGGTTTGGAGCCCAGGATCACACCTAAGCACCCACAGTTGTTTTTTTTAAACTATGAATCCTCATACAATTTTACTTTCGACGAAAGGCACCATGATGAAGCCAGGTCAAGGTTTTCAAAGTCAGCAACGACCAGACTCATAAACAATCATGAGATTAACGATCGTAAATGTAAAATCCTAAGGATTAAGATCATAGAAAAATTCAGTAAAAAAAAAACTGCCAAGGAAAAATTAATGTTTCAAAGTCAATGTTTTCAAAGTCAGCAGCGACCAGACTCATAAACAATCGTGAGATTAAAGATCGCAAATGTAAAATCCTAAGGATTAAGATCATAGAAAAATTCAATAAAACAAGAGCTAAGAGCTCATATGGCACTTGTGACGAGGTCGGACGAGCCAAGAGCCAAGAGCTCATATGGTATGAGCTCTAGCAAATTCTAAGATTCAAAAGATGGATTTAAAAGAAAAATCGGAGGCTTAATGCCGGTCGGGATTTAAAATAAGAGCTCTGAGTCACAAGGTCCTTCTAAATATCAAAATTCATTAAGGTCCTATCACCCAATCGTAAGTTATAAATACGTCATTTTTTCTACTTTTTCCTATCCCTTCAGCCCCCCCAGATGGTATAATCGGGGAAAACAACTTTATCAAGTCAATTTGTGCAGCTCCCGGACACGCCTACCCATTTCCATCGTCCTAGCACGTCCAGAAGCACCAAACTCACCAAAGCACTGAACACCACCCCCTAACTGCCTCAAAGAGAATGTATCCAGTACGGTTACGTCAATCAAGTATCTACGACATTTGCTTATTTTACCCACCAAGTTTCACCCTGATTTCTCAACTCAAAGCGTTTTCCAAGATTTCCAGTTTCCCCCTCCAACTCCCCCCAACGTCAACAGATCTGTTCGGGATTTGAAATAAGAGCTCTGAGACATCAGTTCCTTCTGAATATCAAATTTCATTAAGATCCGGTCGCCCGGTCTTAAGTTAAAAATTCCTCAATTTTTTTAATTTTTCCAAATCAACACCCCCCAGCTCCTCCAAAGTGAACAGATCCGTTCTAATTATGTCAATCACGTATCTATAGCTTGTACTTATTCTTCCCATCAAGTTTCATCCTGATCTCTCCACTCTAAGCGTTTTCCAAGATTTCTGTTTCCCCCCCTCCAGCCCCCTATGTCCCCGGATCCAATTCGAATTGAAAATGGAGCATATGAGACATAAGATCCTTCTATATATTAATTTTCATTAAGATCCGATCACCCATTCGTAAGATAAAGATATCTCAATTTTCACGTTTTCCAAGAATTCCAATTTCCCCCTCCAACTCCCCCCAATGCCACCGGATCTGGTCGTGATTTAAAATAAGAGCTGTAAAGCACAAGATCCTTCTAAATATCAAATTTTATTAAGATATGATCCCACGTTTGTAAGTTACAAATACCTTATTTTTTCAAATTTTTCCGAATTACTCCCTCCCCCCCAAATCCACCAAAGAGGCCGGATCCAGTACGATTATGTCAGTCGCGTATCTTGGACATGTGTTACGATGTCCTTCTAAATATGAAATTTCATTAAGATACAATCACTCATTCTTAAGTTAAAAATACCTCATTTTTTCTAATTTTTCAGAATTAACCCTCCCCCCCAAACTCCCCCAAATAGAGCGGATCCGTTCCAATTATGTCAATCACGTATCTAGAACTTTTGCTTATTTTCCCCACCAATTTTCATCCCGATCCCTCCAGTCTAAGCGTTTTCCAAGATTTTAGGTTCCCCCCCAACGCCCCCATATGTCATCGGATCTAGAGTGGATCCATTCCAGTTATGTCAGTCACGTATCTTGGACTTGTTTTTATTTTTCTCACCAAGTTTCATCCTGATCTCTCCGCTTTAAGTGTTTTCCAAGATTTCTGGTTCCCCCCAACCCCTCCCCCCTAATGACTCTGGATCCGGTCGGGATTTAAAGTAAGAGATCTGAGTTAAGAGGTCCTTCTAAATATGATATTTCATTAAGGTCTGATCACTCCTTCGTAAGTTAAAAATACCTCATTTTTTCTAATTTTTGAGAATTAACCTTCTCCCCCCAACTCCCCCAAACAGAGCAGACCCATTCCAGTTATGTCAATCACGTATCTAGGACTTCTGCTTATTTTTTCCACCAAGTTTCATCCCCCCCTCCAACTCTGCCCAACATCACCAGATCCGGTCTGGATTTAAAATAAGAGTTCTGGGACACGATATCCTTCCAAACATCAAATTTCATTAAGATCCCATCACCCATTCGTAAGTTAAAAATACTTCTTTTTATCTATTTTTTCCGAATTATCGGGCCCCCCCACTCCTTCCAGATGGTCAAATAGGGAAAACAACTATTTCTAATTTAATCTGGTCTGGTCCATGATACGTTTGCCAAATTTCATCGTCCTAGCTTACCTGGAAGTGCCTAAAGTAGCAAAACCCGGACCGACAGACCGACAGACAGACCGACAGAATTTGCAATCGCTATATGTCACTTGGTTAACACCAAGTGCCATAAAAACTGCCACGGAAAAAATTAATGTGTCAGAGTCAGCAACGACCAGACTCATAAACAATCATGAGATTAAAGATCGTAAATGTAAAATCCTAAGGATTGAGATCATAGATAAAGTCAGTAAAAGAACTGCCACATAAAAGTAGTACTCCTCCATCACCCGTCTCTTCGCCATTTCCATATCAAGAGTGATGCTGTTGCTGCGGGCAAACATCTTCTTAAAAATTTCTTAAAAATAAAACAAGCATTTTGACAGTAAAACAGTTTTAATATGCAGCAATTTCCGCTCAAATGATTTATTATGTTCATCATTTAATAAAACTTTGATAAAATATCAAATACCTCTTCACAGCTATAGCGTTGAGGCGTTGCAAAACTATCAAAATATGCTTCTATCTGGTTGGGGTCAATACTACACCATTCCAAGGGTATCTTTTCTAAGACATTACGAATCAAAATTTCATTGTTAGGGGAGTCGTAAATCCAGTGAAACCTCCCAAAAAATGTCAGTGCATCATCAAAATATTCCTCCAATGTCTCATGGAATTCTAGCAGCTCTGATAGTGACATTTCTTGTCCCTAAAATATAGACCTTACATACATAAATAAAAGACAAATGATTTCGGCTCTTGTTTTTAGAACCTCTTTACTCACATTACTTTCATATGCTTTTTATTTTCAGCTAAAAAACAACTGGTGCGCTGGATTCGGGATCCTTTGTCTGAAAGGACGCGGGTTCGAATCCCAGTGTACCCAATTGTTCAGTTTGGGACGGGAGTCAGTGGCGTGACTCTGTAAGCTTAGCCAGAGTCGACCCAGCTTTAAATGGGTACCTGGAGAAATCTGGGGAAGGTAAACAGGAAGGGTGTGCGAAAGCACAGGATGGTTGGCCCCCAACCCCCCATTGCACTTCCTGGCTGAAGGGCCAAGAAACGGAGATCAGCACCGCCGGTAGGGACTGTAAAGTCTAATGCCGTATCCTTTACCTTTTTTTTTTATTTTGAATTAAGGATTGTAGTAAGGGCATCGATATTTAAATCAATTTCCAAACAGTGTGCCTTGTGTGTTTGGAATGGTCTTTTAACTTTGAACTTCCGAGAACTGATGACTTACGTGAAATAGTGGGTTCGGATTCCTTTTCATTTAATAAAATTAATTTTAGGAACTTTATTTTGAAACGCAAATACATGTAAATGAGCCTTTTTTTTCAAATTTTATAGATAGTTTTCTTGAAACAGCATGAATCAAATTATTTTTTTCCAAACCAAGGCAAGGAGTGAAGTTACAACTTAACACATTCAGAAAATCGATAAAAGTTGCTTGGCGACATAAAATACTAGAGCAACCTTTGGTCAGCTTTGCTCAGAAGTGCAAACTTTCCAGACCGACGGAGTGCTGCAGAAGCAACACTTAGATTTTAATTCTTCGCCACAGATTGAATGCTGCAGTTGTCAAATTCTCAAAACATTAAAAACGGCATGTCTCAAAATGAATAAAATAGGATTATAAATACAAATACATAAAACAAATAATATCGAACAGTTCGTGGTAAAGAACTGCAGTAAGGAGCGATCCGGCTCAATAGTAAACGAAACTTTAAAAAAATGGGATTTTGATACTAATAGATACATCAAAAGAATCGGATTTTCATGCTGATTTAAAATATATGAGTTTCATCTTTCATCATTTAGTCTTACTAACCAAAAGTTACGAGCCTGAGAAAATATGTTTTATTTTGGATAATAGGGGAAAACACCCCCTAAAAGTAATAGAATCTTAAGGAAGATTCTTTTTGTCAGGATTGATCGTATCGACCCGTGGTCCTAAAATGTTGCAAGAAGGCTCATTCAAACGGAAATTAAAAGTTCTAGTGCTCTTTTTAAGTGACCAAAAATATTGGAGGGCACCTACACCCCTCCCACGCTCATTTTTTCCAAAGTCAACGGGTCAAAATTCTGAGATAGCCCTTTTTTTCAGCATAGTCGAAAAACCTATAAACTTTGTCTTTGGGGACGACTTGCTCCCTCAAAGTCCCCGGGAGAGGGGCTACAAGTTACAAACCTTGACCAGTGTTTACATATAGTAATGGTTATTGGGAAGTGTACAGACGTTTTCAGGGGAATTTTTTTCTTGGATAGGGAGGGGGTTAAGGGGGGATTACATGGGAGGATCTTTCCATGGAGGAGTTTATCATGGAAGAAAATAATTCCCATGAAGGGGGCGCAGGATTTTCTAATATTATCTAAAACAAAATAATGAGAAGATAAATATGAAAAAGTTTTTTAAGCTGCAAGTAAGGAGCAGCATTAAAGCAAAACGAACGGAAATTATTGCGCATATCAGGGGTTCATCTCCACCTAAATATCTGCTCTTTACGCTAAAGTACTCTTAGTAATTTCAACTATTTACTTTACGGCCTTTGTGATTCAGGGGTCATCTGAAAGAATTGGGACAAAATTTAAGCTTTAGTGTAAAGAGCAAGGTATTAAAGAGGGAGCAAACCCACTCATATACGTAATAAAAATATACGATTATAGAAGTTCGTTACGAAAGTTAATTTGGAAGTTACGTATATTTCTTATTAATAAAAACGTTCATAAGAAATTAAAAGTTCTAGTTGCCTTTTTAAGTAGCCCAAAGACTGAAGGGCAACTAAGCCTCCTCCCCCACACTTTTTTTTCAAAATCGTCCGATCAAAACTAAAAAAAGCCATTTAGCCAAAAAAAAAAAAAAAAAAAAAAAAAAAAAAAAAAAAAATGCAAATTTCGTTCTAAGTATTCATGTGCAAAAAGCCAAAATCAAAACATGCATTAATTCAAAAACGTTCAGAAACTAAATAAAAAAAAACAAGTTTTTAAACTGAAAGTAAGGAGCGACATTAAAACTTAAAACGAACAGATATTGCTCCGTATATAAAAGGGGCTGTTCCCTCCTCAACGCCCCGCTCTTTACGCTAAAGTTTTTCACTGTTTTAAAAAGTAAATTTGAGAGAAAGAGTCAAACTTTAGTGCAAAGAGCGGGTCGTTGAGGAGGGAAGAGCCCCTTTCATATACGGAGTAATTTCTGTTCGTTTTAAGTTTTAATAACGCTCCTTACTTTCAGTTGAAAAAACTTATTTTTTCTATTTAATAAAATATAAAAATGATGACACATTCCTTAAATACAGTCTCAAATTGCACTGCATTCTTACCCCTGGTTCCCACCGCTGCGATTTCGCGCAAAATCCTGCGACATGCGACAAATGACACAAATCGTGCGACAAACGATGCAAAATCATCCATCCGTTTTGCTGCAATGTCGGATGCGTTGAATAATTTCAACTTATAGGACAAGTCGCATGCGTTGTTCTGATTAAAAAAAAATAATAACCAAAGTCATGGATCTGATTGAAAAGCTTATTTTGGCTGTTAGGTGCCAGCCCACATTATATTCCAAGGATCACGATGTGGTCACGAAGGATCACGAGTTTGAGAACCTGCTTTGAATTCTTCTGGAGTTTGTCGCAGTGACGCAAAAGTCTGCGTTTCTTTGTGAACCTCCATGCGATTCTGTCGTACGTCTGTTCCACCAGAAAAAATTCGTGTCGGGATTGACGCAGCAGTGGATACTATAAGTTACAAGCTAGTTGGTTATTGAAGTTGGTTGAACCAACTTCAATCTCTATTTCCTGACATCCAATCAATATTGTTCGTTTAACCATATGCAAAAAATAATACTTTACAACTTTGCCCCGAAAGGTAAAATCGAATACAGTCTTTACTATTATTTCTAAAATTGAAATACTTACAAGCTGAGGCTATGTTACAAGCTTTGGCTGTACCTTTTGCCCTTTAGTTCATGCTGTTTCCCAGGGTGAGCAAAATATTTCCTTGCCCAAGTACAGCAATCAAAGTGAATGATTGAATGGAGTGATAGCTTTGAGTAAATGAATCATAGCGTCATTTTAATACGTCATTATATTAATCCGATTGAATAATTTCTTAGACCCTATAACCTTTTTATTTATATTTAGAATTAAATAAAACACTTGAAAATGGTAAAAATTTTAATAAGATACTGACTTTTCCAAGAAAACAACAGACCTTTTTTTTTTTTGTTCATGAACAATAACAAATTTCCAGCTTCCACACAGGAACGTAGAAAACCTGCTATCAGCCAGCGCCTTCTATGAGCAGTAAGCAGCACATGGCCCTCGCAACCAGTATTTTTTCTTATTTTATTTAATTTATTTAAATTAGTTTATTTAAAAATTATAAATTAATTCATTTAATTTATGTAATTGCTTCAAAATATTACACCTATTGCTTGCTTCATATGTATTTGATGGTGAAAATGCTTTGATTCTGTATCTATCACCGACTGATTGACACACAAACAATTTATTAACAATTGCCAAAATAGGTCATTTCGCTGAACTGCTAGAAAGCCAAAATCGAGATTTTATTCAAACAAGCTGTAGCATGCCTACCTTTCCACCTTAGATTTAGGGATATTTAAGCAGGGATATTGAAGGGAAAACCTTCCCATTTTGGTCATCCAGTCGTACAAACTAAAACACCATCAACGACTCTAGTGCTAAAGATGAAAACATGGCCATCTTCAGGCTAAAAACTTTGGCTGTGGGGCCGAGTAGTGCTTTTGGAGGGGCGTTATCGTTCCCAAGATATTGCACATACGCCATTTTGACAGTCTGGCGGAATAAAGTGCCTTTTGCAGTGGTGTCGATTAGAGAGGAGCAGGAGGGGGCTGCTCGCGCTAGATTTAGAACGATACCCTTTTGGGTGGTATTTTCAATGAAAAATGTATTTTTTATTATTCTATTGAAAAAAAGTTGAAAACGACAAACTAGCAGCCCCCCTAAATATTGAACATTAAACTTTTGAGCTTACCCAAAATTTTCGTGCATTGATGCCACTGGTATTCTGATCTATATCAATGCTTAACAGTGCATAAATTACGAATGTAGTAAGAGCTTATAGCGCAAAAAGTTATTTAGATACAGATTAAAAACAAAAATTTGCTAGCCCTTTATCCCTCCCGCAAGAATAAATATGAATTTCAATTGCTCACTACTAGCCCTTTCTTTCCTCCAACGGTGCTGAAAGATTAAACTCTACTGTCTCCCAAGTCAAGACTGTATATTCACATCTCTCTCCAACCTTCTAATATTCCCTCGAGGTTTTAACTCGACTCCTAATCCATTCCCAAGATATTGTAAATAATTTAAAAATCAGGTGCATATTGTCTTTTGATTTACTCAGGTACAAGAGTCGTTTCTAGAGGACATTCTCGGGAAGATCTGGGAATCTTGGTTTAGTGAGTACTTCTTAAGAAATCACTCGTAATACAACTAACAAGGAATAATTTTTTTTAGCCTATTTCAAGACTCCCAAGATCCTCCCTTCTACTCTACCAAATGTGAGATTGTTTTGGACTGCAGAATAATCTTCAAAATTTTGAACCTCGTAAGACACCAAGGATCGGAGAAAAATTCCGTAGCACCTTCCCCCTCCCCCCAACATAAAACTTGAATTTACTTTGCTATACATTCTCCAATCCTCTGCCCAAAAGTGCCTTTAACATTTCAACTCCTGCAGACAGGATATTTGGATGAACTGGATGTACACAATGTCTTTCAATGTACCTCGACCCCCTCTCTCCCCAAGTCAAAATATAAAGTGTTCCTGACCACTTCTTTTCTTCAATAGTCATCCAAATTTTGAACTCGATCTCTTAAATCGTTCCCAAGATACTATAAAAATTTGCTGCACTAGTCTTTTGATTCCCTTGGGCATGCGTGTTGATCAAAGAGTATAATGGAAAACACTAAATATCTGGGCATACCAAATAATCCAGAATAGCTCAATTGAAATATAACTAATCAGGAGCAAAAAGTTTTAAGCCCACTTCCAGGCCCCTACCCCCGCCCCTACACACATAACAAAATGTTTAATTCTTTTGACTCAGAGAATGATCCCTGAAAATTTCGAGCTAATCAGATACCAAGGATGAAACAAGCCCTTTTCCACTAAAGAAAAAAACACATTTTTAAACAGTGGGGAACTTGCATATTCTCCTTCCCTTAACCCATGGGTTGTGGGGGTTAGGCCATCCTCAGAGGCAGAGTTATGAGAAATTCTGAATAATCTGAACAAAATCAACACCTCTTAATTTCGATTGGATGTCTTTAGGAGTTATGGGGACCGGGTAGCAAAAAGTGCACATGAAGAGGAAGGTGGCTGCTAGCCCTCCAACCACTTTTGATTCTTAATTACACTAGAACTTTCAATTTTCCATCGATTGAGTCTTCTCCAAAGCTTCTACGACTACTCCTTCCATATGCAGTGGCCTGTTAAAAATAATATATGGAAGCCATATCGATTTTTGCTCAGACATCACTACTGCGTTGCCTATGATTTCCTCAAAGATTGAACATTAGCATAGAACGGCCCTCATACTTATTGAAAGCACGGAAGAAGAAAAAATTCATCTCTCCAATACATCAATTGCAAACACATTTCTATGAAGGCTTATTTTTGAAGCAATGTTTTCCAAAAGTTAAATTTTGACGTAAAGAACGATAACTTGAGGGGGCTTCCCTCATACTTCGGGCCATTTTGAAAATTTTATTAAAAATAAATTAGCTTCTTTCAAAACAAGTTTTATTAAATGAAAGTAAACAGCAACGTCAAAATTTAAACAAATATTTCTATCCTGCATGGTTTTGGGTACCCGACTGACTGACGGTATCTCAAACAGTAAGCAGTAAAAAAAAAATGTGGTTCAATTCCACTATCTCGGGCTATAATTAGAGAAAGACTGATACGGTTAGGACACATTCTGCGGATGAAGGATGGCAGATTGCAAAGATTGTCCTTGTTGGCCAGCCGTCTAGGGCCAAATGAAAAGAAGGTCGTTCCCAAATGGGGTAGGAAGATGTCGTTAGGAAAGATTTAAGAGAAATAGGAGCTTCTTGGAAGGGGTAAAGAGGGGGGCTTTGAATAGATTGGGATAGAGGAGGAGCGCGCGTAGCTGCCTTGGCCTCAACCGGCTTGATGCAGCAATGAGCTGTTAGTAGTAGCATTAGTAGCATGCTGCAGATCCTGAGCTCCCCCTGAATCCCACCCTTTATACGAGTGTTTTTTCCCTCTCTAAGTTTAAAGAATGGATGCTATCTCTGACACAAGAAGAATGTGATAGAAAGTTCAAAATTTTATCATAACGCTTCGAAGAGGGCCTCATTGAGCTTATTTGCTTTAAACAAATGAATTTTTGTTCAAGTGATTCGAAACACAACCTGTAAATAAAATACTTGTAGTTTCCATCGCTTACATAACTACGATATTTTACTTTATCATAGAAAGGCCATTGTCAAATTTTTAGGTATATTTTTCCTAGGAAATTAAGTTGAGTTCTTTTTAAATATCTTAAGACCAACTTTGTCAGAAATTCTAAGATTCATGATCAGAATCCTCAACATGACTGAGTAACAGGAGTTAAAAAAAGTCAGCTGGAGTTCGAGAGTAGAACGGTCAGAGTCCCTGTGACTACGGAGGGTAAAACACTTGAAGTTGAACATAGTTCAACCAAAGTCTAGGGTCCAAACTCACCCTATAAGGTGCATTCTAGGATGGTTCGAGGGTAGCACTGGTCCAATTTTAGGACTCTTGTGTAAGCATGGACACCCATAAGGGGCGAGAAGGGATTCGCCAGCCCCCCCCTCTGCCATTCGCATTTTACATTTAAAATGGAAAATCGTGTGGTTTTTACAATAAGGTGCTCTAATAAAAATAGTAAAGCATATAGGCCTACAGATATTCAAGGATGTAAAGTAGCACTGGTCCAATTTAGGACCAATTTTAGGATCCTTGTGTAAGCATGGACACCCATAAGGGTCGAGAAGGGATTCGCCAGCCCCCCCCTGCCATTCGCATTTTACATTTAAAATGGGAAATCGTGTGTTTTTTACAATAAGGTGCTCTAATAAAAATAATAAAGCATATAGGCCTACAGATATTCAAGGATGTAAAGTAGCCCTGGTCCAATTTAGGACCAATTTTAGGACCCTTGTGTAAGCATGGACACCCATAAGGGGCGAGAAGGGATTCGCCAGCCCCTCCCCTGCCATTCGCATTTTACATTTAAAATGGAAAATCGTGTGTTTTTTACAATAAGGTGCTATAATAAAAATAATAAAGCATATAGGCCTACAGATATTCAAGGATGTGAAGTAGCACTGGTCCAATTTTAGCATTTTAAAACGCAGATTTGAGAGGGCAGTAGTTCTCCTCATATATTGCCGGGCACAGTATTGTATCTGCCAAAACTTGGATTTCTTTCTTTTTAATAAACCGAAAATTCTGTTTCAAGTCACTCAGGCATTTTCTGAATTCTTCTCAGAATCTTAATTCTGAGGATTCTAACAGTTCCGAGGATTCTGAAAATATCCAAATGACTTTCAATCGAATTTTAGGTTTATTCAAAATTCCGAGTGCAGATACGATAGTTGGCACGATAGGCGATGATATATGAAAATTTATTTTCTTTTGAAGTTGTAACCTCAGTTTTTACCTCCACCTAAAAAACTAGTGTTTTATTATTAAATTCCATCTGAGAAATAAAAAAAGAAAAATGTTAGGAATTTCAATTGGCTGCAAAATGTGTTCAAACAAAATTCGTTATCGATTAAAGCATAGTACATGGAATCAGAGATTCTTTCTCCGAATCCCATTTTTTCCCTACTTGTGTTGATGAAACCCTAGGGGCTTCCTCGACGACCTTTACTTTATTTTTTCAAAATTACGTTTTTTAAAAGCCTAAAAGGGAGATATCGCTGAAAAAATAATATGGAATCCACGTAAAACTTTGGACTCTTGACAGTTTTTAGCTTTATTTTCAAAAAAAAAAGAAAAGAATGCGGCACTAGACTTTATATTCCAAACCAGTGGTTATGATCTTTGTTTCACACCCATCACCTAGAAATAGGGAGTTGGGAGCTAGCAGTACGCCGCGTCGTCTCTTTATTTTAGAGTCCATTCAATATAACAACGGCTTAGAATTTGGACTTCTCTAAATCTTATTTACACCAGCAGGGCGGCGAAAGTAGTTCACAAGTCTCATTTGCGTTACACCTAAATATCAACATTTTTGACCAGCTTGCTTGTGCGCTGTAGATGCGCAAACGCATGTGCTAGGAACTATACTAAAATAGCCAAGTTTGAACTATAAGGATAATCAAATTTTGATATTACTTGACGAAAGTAGTGACGGCATTGTGGATTCTGCCGGGCAGATAGAGGGTATACTATTGAAGCTACTAATGCCTCAAGACGTTACTACGTGTACCTGGACCTTACAAAATATATAGCGCACCTGCAATGGTATAATACACCTGTATATTGCGTCACAGGGTTTGTTTTCTTCAGGATTTCTTTGGTTGTTATGGAACAGGGGTTTGTTTACTTCAGGACTTCTTTGCTTGTTACGTAACATAATGTTTTACTTATGCAAATGGATACAGGTGGTTGTTACATAATAGGGGTTTGTTTACTTATGCAAATGATTTCTTTGGTTGTTACGTAATAGGAAATGAATACATACATTGATGATGATGCCATCTTACGTGACTTGGCAGAGTTATTGGGAATTACATAATCCCTCGTGACAAGCTAGACTTCAGGAGCCCCTGGGGAATCCCCGCCTGTAACTGAGGACGGCACACACATAGGTGTTACGTAATGACGGCGCGCACGTGGCTGTTACGTAACGGCAGTGCCAACGTGACTTAGACCACACTACTTTTCCATTTACGAAAAATTAAGCAACAAATGGGTTTTAATTTCAACGAAGCAGCGAACAAAAAAAAAACAAAAAAACACTTCAATGAAAAAAGTACTCCCAATATTTCGGTCCCACGTCCAGGACCCTTTCTCAACGGAAAAAAATAGATCAATCGAAACAATAATGAACTAGTTTTTTTCAATTTACCATAAACCAACTAAAAACAACTGTTAAAACATAAAATCGTGAAAAAAGGAGAAAGCAAAGAACAGTCAGGTTTTATACTGGCTGTTTATTTTCCTCGCTTTTTTCTTTCTTCGCAATTTTATGTTTTATCATGATTAGCAAGTGTGGTCTCAGAAATTATATAACAGCGAGCGCTATTTGTATTTTTCATCATATAACCCGATCCCAGTGAAACGAGGTGTAGTTTTTTCTTTAGTTGATAGATTATTAAAATTAGTATGACCAGAATACATGAGTAGAAAGCTATTTTTTATTAAGGATATTCTAATAGTAAATGGATATCCCGAAAATATGATTTCTCAAAAAATTTAGACAAGAAAAAAGTTAATGGAGTCTGTATTATTAGAAGAGGATGGGTTAACCCAACAAACCAATTACATAACTTTGCCTTATATCCCAATCCAATGTTGTCACAGAAATTAAGAAGAGAAGTAAAAAACATTATATAAAAACAGCAATTAAAAAAGGACAAACTATAAATTCTGTGCTAAATAATGGAAACGACAAGCTTCCAAGAATGATACAAAGGGAAGTATACAAAATTCCATTATTTTGTGGCAAATTTTATGTAGGAAGAACACAGCAGAATTCGTAAAAGAGGTTACAAAAACGTAAAAAAATGCCATAGATTGCTCGCTAAAACATAATCAGAACCGGAAATGTTTAAATCAGCTGTTGTAAGACATATTTTTCACTTTACTCATTACAATACTTTTGCAAAGTTTCATAGAAATTATAGGAATAAAAAATTATCTATGGGATATTAGTATCAATAAAGATGAAGGAGATTTTAGGATAAACTCAATTTATAATAGTTTAACTAGGGAGCAAGTAAAATCATCAACCAGTAGTGATTTAGATAATTGCCCTGGAACAAATGATAATCTTGCGAATCAAAGTCAGAATGAGGTCAAAGCTAGAGCAAGTTAACGGACTGCAGCTAAACTATCAAACAAAAAAAATCTACTTAATTTATAATTCTTGAATTTGTTTATTAACCTGCAAGAATTAGTTAGGGGGGATGGACCTTGGATTTGTTGACTTTTTTTGTTCGAGTAATATATAATCATCAATTTTAATAGATTCATAATTATACACTGAATGTTGAGAGGAGAGTGGCCCATGGTTTCTCAATAGACATTCGCTTTGAATTAATTCTTATGTAGGAACATCAGTGCAAGAAGTTTGAAAATAATGTGAATTTCTTTTTTTTCTTTGTGTGTGTTTAGTTGTTGTTTTTTGTGTTTTTTTAAAACAACTTTTTTTATTTTATCGTTCTTTTCGTTTTTTTCACTGAGAAAGGCTCCCGGAACTGGAGCCAAAATATTCGCAAAATTCTTTTAAAAACCTGTTTTTTCTTAATTTATCGTGACTGTTACGTAATGACGAGGCACACATGGGTGCATGTTATGTAACAGGCAATGTTCACCTCTGTTTAGGATGACACATTCTCACGGGACTTGTTTTTTCAGGGCGGTGGTGGATCCCTACTTGTACCTGAGGAGGGCATAGACGTTGGGGGTTACATAATGACAATGCGCATGTGAGTGTTACGTAATACTCTAAGAGATTTTTCTTCTCCAGGATTTAGTTTTCCTTTCAAGACATTTTTTTCCGTTCAACGATTTCATTCCGTTCAATTTTTTCTTTTTTCAGGGAACATTTACAACCTAAAGATTTTTGTCCCCTTTAGGAATCAAAACATATTTCCCCTAAATGGAATGGAGTGCTAGACAGCTAAACCAAGTAAGCCTCCCTAATGTTTCGATTCGAAAAATACTTTCTAATGGAAGCGTTTCGATGAAGCTATGGATTACATGTTTCCTTTGTCTGTATTAATAACATGGGGGGGGAGAAAAGTTGACTATTGGAAATTGTTTATATTTAACGTGCACTTGTTTGTTCAGAAATACTTTAAATTGTATTATCTGATAATATTGGGGATTGTTCTTAGCACATTTTTTAGTAATAGAATATTTTACTATAGATAGATAAGTGTATTTCAAAAGCCTAAGGGCCATATACACACAAAAATATAAATAAATAACAAACAAGCAAGAAAATTAAACAACAGTACAAATTACAAGCACGCACAGAAACAGAATACAGCGCGAAAATACCTAATCTAACGACAAAATAAGTTAATCATATAAACTTTTCATCTTACTAAGGATTAACGGACTTTTCCCCTTTATTAATTATATTTTCACTCTTAACAACCTATTATATATATTGTATATTGAATGCACTATCAGAGGTGAATATAAGCACAAGAGTATCGTTATGGCTAGGATATACTACAGCTTCATATGCAATCAAAAGTCTATTTTTTCCTCACCACTACACATAATTTTACAGTAATATTAGGGGCAATCTTGAACAAGTATATCTATATACAGTGGCTACAAGATACTTAAATCGCATTAGTGAAATATATTGCAGTTTTATCCTGGAACGACAATTCTAAAGAATGAAGGCTTTTTGTACATACAAATTTTGTTAATAAAATCAAATTTGCAAGTATTATTAAAACCCTTTATTCTTAAAACACTGAAATAAACATTATACAGGTAGAAGTGAGATTTTTCAACTAAAAATTAGTTCGATCGAGGATTCTCAACATGAATGCTGAGAAATTCACCATAAGTATATCCATAAAATCAAAATATAAAACTGCATGAAAACCATCACTAATAGCCAATATATCTATATGTATGGAGAGGAGGGTGGATTATTAGAGGTATATTAAAGGAGGGCAGAGAACATATGTCTTAATTCTATATTTTGTTCATTTTTTCTTACTATTTTCTGGTGATTCCCAGCCTATGATTTTCAATGGCTGACACACGGCAACCTCAAACAACCATTATCACTTCTCACAACCATTAAACAACACTTTTAGATCGTTAAAACTGAATAAAAAACCAAAAACGTTTCCTCTGATGACTCCAGGCAATTGAGGCCAGCGTGGCACAATCTACCAACCCGATGGCACACATTATCACACCTAAAAGTATTTCAACCCTTTTTTCCCACAAAAGTAACTCTGTAAACTGTAGATATTCATTGTTTTTATTTGAAGAGAGGAAATCTGCCATTTCATTGTTAGATTACGATGTTCCATGGCATTTTCCAGCCTGCAATATTCAATGGCTGACACAAAGCACCCTCTGGCAACCATTATCGCACCTATGGCATTTTTTGGACATTTTCTTCAAAAATATTCGTTTACACTAGATTCGATCGTTTAAAATGAATGAAAAATCCACAAGAGCGTTCCTTCTGATGTTTGGCGATTGAGGCCAGCATGGAACAATCTACCAACCCGATGACAACCTCTGGCCCACATTATTAAACCTAAGGGTTACTTCAACCTTATCTCCCACAAAACAACTTTATAAACTAAAATGAACATTGTTTTATTTGAACAGCGGAAACTTGCCATTTTATTACTAGATTGCGATGTTCCATGGATATTCTCAGCCTGTGACATTGAATGGCAGACACACGGCATCCTCTGGCAAGCATTATCACACGTATGGCGTTTTTTCAGACATTTTCCTGCTAAAATATCTATTTTAGCAGGATCATTTAAGGATCATGAAAGGATCATTTAAACTTAGTGATAAATCCACAATAATATTTCTTCTGATGACCTCTGTCAATTGAAGCCAGTGTGGCACAAACTACAAGCCCGATGACACCCGATGGTGCACATCATCAAACCTAAGGGTTTTTCAACTTTTTCCCGTAAAAATAAATTTGTAAACTAAAATGAACAATGTTTGTATTTGATTAGCGCTGCCATTTCATTGTTAAATTGCGAATTTCCAGGGCAATTTCAAGCCTGTGAAAATCAGTAGCTAACACAGGCCACCCTCTGGCAACCATTATCACACATATGCAATTTTCGGACACTCTCCAGCAAAATATCCGTTTACACTAGAATCGATCGTTTAAACCTAACGACAAATCCCCAATGCCATTTCTTCTGGTAATTGAGACAAGCGTGAAACAATAAACCAGCCCAATGACAGCCTCTGGCGCACATAACCGCACCTAAAGGTTTTTCAACCTTTTTCAAATAAAAATAATTTTATAAACTAAAAATGGCCAGTGTTTTATTTGAATAACAGAAACTTGTCATTTCACTGTCCCATGGCAATTCAGAGACTGTGACACTCAATGGCTGACACACGGCATCCTCTGCCAATTATTATCACACATATGCCGTTTATCGGACATTTCCCTGCTAATATATCCTTTTACACTAGAATCAACTGTTTAAACTTAATGAAAATCCCCAATAGCCTTTCTTCAGATGCCTCCTCGCAATTGATCAATTGCAAAAGGGTCATCTGAAGAAAGGCTACTGGGGAAGCCAGTGTGGCACAATGTGCCAGCCCGATTACACCCTCAGGCACATATTATCACACTTAAGGGTATTCGACCTTTCCACCACAAAAATACCGCAGGGCTGTCCCCATGATACTTTATAGCTGGCGTGTGTGTGTGTGGATTTTGGAAAAAATCCGGCTCATCTCTCTCTGACTTGGTAAAAACCCCTGCTAACCTATCTCAGAGTCTAGTAGATCCCCTATGAGCGTGGTAGTAGAAGCGTTGTCTCTGAAAATTCCTTTTCTGGCGTGTCTGACTTTTGAATAAACCTTCTTAATGTTTTAGTTGTCAAAGTACCCTAAAGATAATGGGAACATAGCAAAGTAATACAATAAAGTATTTTTAATGAAATAATGGCATATGGAATATCATCATAAATGAATGCCATAAATCCACGCCTTAAGGTACTTAATCATGTTTTCTCTAGAGATGTCACATTTTGGACCATTCATGATCATAAACAACTTTTAACAACCTCACCATACATTCCATCGTTTATGATATCGGGTTCATAGACTGTATCTGTTGATAAGCTTGTGATGGTAGTAACGCTTGTTTTTCATCAATTTATCTTTATATTCCTTGGTGATATTGTCTGTCAAAGCCTTTTTATTTTACTTAGGGTTTAACTGTCTATTGCGACATTATTTTTACATAAATTGCAGTTTTGGCACGTAACTAAGCTATGGAAAATGAAGTTAGTGCAGCAGCAGGTCTTTTTTTCCCTTTACTGTCATTTAATTGATGTCATTAATTAACAGTAGCAAGAAGATGGCCTTTGTTATCAACTTAAAGTTTTACGTATGCATTCTCTTTGAGCACTAATATCTATGGAAATGTTATCCTTGCATATCCACCATCATAATAGTTGAACATTTTCGGTACTCCAAAAAATGCTAATTTCTCACTGCCATGATAATGCACACATAGATTTCCAATAGTGTGACCACTAGTAATTATTTCATAGTTCAAATATTTTCTTTGTCAGCGTTCACACAACGATAATTTTATTATGTGCACACATTATCTTGGAATGTTTCAACTTCACTTTTTAAAGTAAGATGTAACTATTTATCTTTCCAATGTACAAATGATACTGATTGAAAACTCACAATGAAATAGCAACTGTTGATGAACAGCCACAGAGTACACGGGGGAAGCCACATAAAAATTATGGAATTGACGAAAGGTTGAGAATGCTTTAGGCGTGATAGTGCGCGTCAGGACAGTGTCACCGGGCGGGTAGAAAATGCCACGCCGGCGTGAATTGACATGGTGTATCACAAGGGTTGCTTCTGTAAGCACTAACCAGTGGATTTAAGGCATAACTTTTATCAAGAAAATATCTGAAAAATGTCGTAGGAATGATGATATATATCATAAGGATGTAATGGGCCAGCCGTATATTGTCATGGGGGCGTGAATTGTCATTGGAGATCGCAATCTAACAAAGAAATAGTAAGTTTCCGATGTTAAATAAAAACAATGGTCATTTTTAGTTTATAAAGGTATTTTTGTGAGAAAAGGGTTTAAAAACCTCTAGGTGTGATAATGTGCGCAGGAGCGTGTCATCGGGCGAGTACATTGTCCCACGCTGGCCTAAATTGTCAGGAGTCATCAGAAGAAACGTTACTAGGGATTCTTCAATCAGTTTAAACGGTCGGTTCTAGTGTAAACGGATATTTTTGAAGAAAAACGTCCGAAAAATGCCATGTGTGATAATGGTTGCCGAAAGGTGCCATGTGTCAGCCATAGAGTATCATAGGCTGAGAATTTCCACGGAATGTCGTAATCTAACAATGAAATGGCAAGTTTCCTTTGTTCAAATAAAAACAATGGTCATTGTTAGTTTATAAAGTTGTTTTTGTGGGGAAAAAGGCTGAAACCCCCTTAGGTGTGCTAATGTGCGTCAGAGGGTGTCATCTGACAGGTATATTGTTCCACGCTAGCCTCAATTGCAAGATTTCATCAGAAGAAATGTTATTGGAGGTTTTTCATTAAGTTTAGACGATCAATCCTCGTGTAAATAGATATTTTTGGAGGCAAATGTCCGATTAATACCATACGTGTGATGATGGTTGCCAGAGGGTGCCGTACGTCAGCCATTGAGCATAACAGGGTGGGAATCTCCATGAATCGCCTTAATCTAACAATGAAATGGCAAGTTTCCGATGTTAAAATAAAACAACGGTCATTTTTAGTTTATAAATTTATTTTGTGGGAAAAACGGTTGAAAACCCCTTAGATTTGATAATTTGCACCAGAAGATGCCATTAGGCTGGTAGATCGTGTCAAACTGGCCTTAATTTTCTGGAGTCATCATATAAAATGCTAATGAGGATTTTCTATTCAGTTTACACAGTCGATTTCTAGTGTAAACGAATATATTTTGGGAGAACAATGTCCGAAAATACCATATGTGTGATGATGGTTGCCAGAGAATGCCGTGTGTCAGAAGCTGAGAATCGCCACAGACCACCGCAATCTTACAATCGCAGGAAAGCGTGAGGAATCGCCAGAAAACAATACCAAGAAAAAATGAACAAAATACAGAATTAAGCCACATGTCCTGTGCCCCAGTTAGTGAAAATAATGGTCTTCATGCAATATTATATTTCGATATTGTTTATAAACTTATTGCGAATTTCTCAGCATTTATGTTAATAATCCTCGATTGAACAACTTTCTAGTTGAAAATATCTCCCTCTTACCATAAATAAAAAAAAACGAACAGAAATTATACCATATATGAAAGGCGCTGTCGCCTTCTCATCGGACCGGTCTTTACACTAAACTTTTTTATTGTTTTAAAAAGTAATTTTGAGAAGGAGTCAAAACTTCAGCGTAAAAAGTAGGGCGTTGGGGAGGGGACATCCCCTTTTATATACGAGATAATTTCTGCTCGTTTTAATGCCACTCTTTACTTTCAGTTAAAAAAGCTGGTTTCTTTTTTTTTAATTTCTGAATGTTTTTAAATCAAAGCAGGTTTTGATTTTACATATTAATTTTACTTTTTTGGTTAAACGGCCTTCTTGAAATTTTGAGCAGATGATTTTTATAAAAAAGGGCGGGGGAGGGGCCTAGTTGTCCTCAAAATTTTTTGTTACTTAAAAAGGCCCATAGAACTTTTAATTTTATTTACGATCGCTTTTATTAATAATAAATACACGTAACTTGCGCGTTAACTTACGTAACGAACTTCTATATTCTTATATTTTTATTACGTACGACAGGGGATTCACCCCCTCGTCAATACCTTTCTCTTTACTTGAAATTTCGAAATTTTGGTCCCATTCTTTAAGAATGACTCCTGAATCACAAATTCGATTTAAATAGAATAAATAGCCCTTTTAAAATTACTAAAAATACTTTAGCGTAAAGAGCAAGGTATTGAGGAGAAGAACCCCTTCATATGCATAAAAATATCTCTTCGTTTCAAGTTTTAATGTTACTCCTTACTTTCAATTAAAAAAACTTTTTTAAGTTAATTTCTCATTATTTTTTAAATACTGCTGGAAAATCCAGCGCCTCCTTCGTGGAAATTCTCTTCCCCCATAAAAATTCCTCATATGGAAAGACCTTCCCATATAACCCCTTCCCCCGATCCCACCAGAAAACGTCTGAAAAATACCCGTGAAAACGCCTGTCTACTTCCTAATAACAAATACTATATGTAAATAATGGGCAAAGTCCAGAACATGTAGCCCTTCCCTCGGGGCTGTGGGGAATTAAGTCGTCCTCAAAGACATGGCTATCAAATTTTTCGACTTTGTAGAATAAAATAGTTATCTCAAAATTTTGATCCGATGACTGCGAAAAAATAAGCGTAGGAGGGGACCTAGTTTCCCTCCAATTTTTTTGGTCACTTCAAAAGGGCACTAGAACTTTTAATCTCCATTCGAATGAGCCCTATCGCAACATTTCAGGACCACTAGGTCGTTACGTTCACCCCGGGACAAACAGACAAGCAACTAAACACGCATCCGTGATCTTTCTTCTAGCAAAAAATACAAAATTCCACATTTTTGCAGATAAGAGCTTGAAACATCTACAGTAGGGTTTTCTGACATGCTGAATCTGATTGTGAGATTTTCAGTAAGATTTAATGACTTTTAGGGGTATTTCTCCCTTTTTCAAAAATAAGGCAAATATTCTCAGGCTCGTAACTTTTGATGGGCAAGACTAAACTTGATGAAACCCATATATTTAAGTGCAACATTAAAATCTAATTCTTTTGATGATTCTTTAGGTTACTATTGAGCAGGGTCGCTCCTTACTTACAGTTCGTTACCACGAACTGTTTGATAATATGGATTTCAGTGTCCTAAACCTGAATTATTTTAATAATGCTTATAAACTTATTTTTATTAATAAAACTTGTATGTACAAAAAAAGTCATTATTTATATTTCTTGTTCCAGGATAAAACTTAAATGTATTTCACTTATGCAATTTAAGTATCTTGTAGCCTATGTAAATGGATATGCTCTAATATAAACATAAAATCCTGTGTAGTGAAGAGAAAAAGATATAATTTTGATCTTATATGAAGGTGTTGCATATTCTAGCCATAATGATACTCTTGCGTTTATTTCACTGCTGATAGCACATTCAATATCCAATAGAATAAAATACTCTATGACTAAAAAATGTGATAAGAACAATCCACAATATTATTTGACAATATTGTCTAAAGTATTACCCAAAACAAAGGTGCACGTTAAATGTAAGCAGTTTCGAATAATCGACCCCCCCCCCACATTTTATTGTTGCAGACAATGGAAACAAGTAATCCAAAGCTTCATCAAAACGTTTCCACTAGAAAGTATTCGCCAAATCAAAATTTAGGGAAGGATTTCTTGGTTCAGCTATCTAGCGCTCCATTCCGTTGAGGGAAATGTCATTTCGAAAGGGGAGAAAAACCATTAGATTATAAAGGTTCCCTGAAAAAAAAATTGAAAGAAAAATCAAATACTGAAGAAAAAATTTCTTAAAGTAAAGCACGTGTGCATCGTCATTACGTAACAGCGTACGTGTGTGCCCTCCTCAATTACATGTGGGGATTCCCTACGGACCCTAAAGGAACAAGTCAGGTGAGAATGTGTCATCCTTAACAAAGGTAAACATTACCTAATATGTAACATACATGTGTACTATAATATTACGTGACATCCCATGTGTACCCCATCATTACATTATAGCCACATGTCCATGACCATTACGTAACAACCACGCCTGCGCTGCCATTACGTAATACCATGTGTGCACTGTCATTACGTAACAGAAACTTGTCATTGTCATTACGTAGTACCCACGTGAGCACTTACTTACTTACTTAGACTTAGATTCTCCCGCACCTAAAGGCACATAAGGCAGCAACAGTGGCTTGTCACGACAAACAACCTGTCCTTAGCCATCGACCAAAACTCCTCCATCGAATTCCTCGCCAACTTCGCCTCCTTCTCGAACTTCCTGCCAATATTCATTTGGGTCACCCTGACTTGTGGAGGCCAGGGGGTGTCCAACACCATATGTCATGAGGCAGTAAAACGTGAGCGCTACCATTACGTTACACCCATATGTGCGCGTCATTATGTAATACCCACTGCCGTACTCAGTTAGAAGCGGGGAGTCAACAAGGGACCCATAAGTCTAGTATGTCACACGAGATCTTCCTCAACCAAATAACGCAAGATTACATCTTCCTCAACGTAAGTAAACATCCCCTATTACGTAACAACCAAAAAAATCATTGGAATAAATAAAAAAACTTTTATGCAACAACGGTCTGCATCTATTTGCATAAGTAAACAAACACTATAACGCAACAACCAAAGAAATCTTGAAGTAGACAAACCCTTATTACGTAACAACCAAAGAAATCTTGGAGAAAACAAACCCTATTATGTAACATACAGGTGTAATATACCGTTGCAGATGTGTTTTAGTATTGTATAGACCCCGGTGCGGTAATAACGTCTTGAGGAACTAGTAGTTACAATAGAATACCCCCTCCCTGCCCGGTGGAATCCACAATGCCATCACTACTGACAAAGCGTGGTTTTCATTGGCTGTCAGGTATGCTGTGACTGAAATCGTAAAATACCATTTTTCCTTTCCATAATTTGAGAGGCAGATCGTTATTCTAGGCTAGCACCCCCCCCCCCACTATTCTTGTCACACTGGCAGAGGACAGCTACGCTTGTATCTTTCATGTTTAGAATGACAGTGATAGTTGTGAACCACGTACGCTACCATGAATAAGTTGCTTCAAAGTCTTCACATCAATATTGTGTATATTGAAGGAGTGGGAGGGTCGAAATCAAAAATTACAAAAGAGGCTGACTTGACTATATAATGGCTATGAAAAGACTTTGGAAATAGGGTAATCCGCTGGACTTTGAAATCTATAGAGGAGTATTAGGGAACAGTCTGGGAGCCTTTTTGGTTATCTTTTCGTGGTGTCCAACCCTACCAACTGATACGGGAATCATTAAGCGTACGACGTCTCGTTGCGTCAATTGGGGGATGAGGGCATGTAACCCTCGCCTCCCAGAATTTTGCGTCCCTATACTATGATAAATACCTTTTTTTTGGGGGGGGGGGGTATTAAAACATAATTTTATGGATATTTTCGTTAAAAAAAAAACAGCAAGGTCGCCCCATTCCCTTGTTTTTCAAAAATGCACTTTGCCCCCCCCCCCCAAAAAAATAGAAATTGTGAATTGATGCCGCTGTACAGAACAACGTGTCTTGTGATTTTTAGAAGCTCCTTTGACAGGTTTCCAACCTATAAATGCAGATGCACGGATATTGATATGAAGTATAAAAAGATGCATAAGAAGTATGAAGTATAATGCACACTAAAAGTGCGATAATGTACGCTAAGATACAAGACTCGTAGTTTTTATGCAGTAATTGTTTCTTAGCTGGTAATTTTTGTCCATCAGTTTTAAGGTTAACTTTCAAAGATGGGGTCTAAGGTAGAATGGAATATTGTAGTTCTCTGGCGATGTTGTTGATCAACAACCGTGTTCTAGCAACCAATAAAGGTTTAGTTGATCCGATTTAAACGATCCACATAATTACCGATTACACCACATAATTACCGATTAAAACGATCCACAACGTTGTTTGTCAAACTTGATGGTCAAGTTAAGCGAGGATTTCAAAGCAAAATGCCATGGGAGAAGTTTGTTTTGTTCTTTCGGTTTTAGAAGAAAAAAATATTTACTTTGCCATAAAGGCTGTTCTAATTATTATTAGCGAAAATAAAACATGGGGATAATTCTTTGGAATTATCTACTCATTTCCCAGCCAAACTTTTCAGGATTTTTTTTTTTTTTAACACGAGAAAAATGTTTGTGCAAAACCGTAGCTGTTAGATCAGATAGCGGAAGTTATAAAACAGAAAAAACGAAAATATATAAGAGCTGAATAGAAAATAGCAATCTTCAATTCATCTTGCAAAAAAAGTTATCTTGCAAGTTTTATTGCATTTTTACGAATTCTTAACATAGGTCAGAATTTTCGCGAAGTTTAACGTCTTTCCATGGCTAATAAAGTAGGACAAGTGACAAATTCGTGGACAACTTTAACACCCTGGAATCTTTAAATAGAAATAAAGCTAAAAAGACGAGTTTCAGTTATAGAATTCATAACTAAAAAAGTGTTATTAACTGTAAAAAATTAACAAAGCCAATTCTTTATACAACGTGGTAGGAGTCACCGCACTAGAAACAACTAAATAGAGGCACTTGTTTCGCCATCTTTGATAAAAGCCTGCTACGCCATCTATTGAACTACAAATACTATTGTTTTGAAGCAAAAAAGGCGATATAATCTTTTAAGGAAAAAAAAATAAGCTTTAGACTTTAAATAACAGCGTAGTCGCCTATTCAAGAATTTTTAAGATGAAAGGGAGGGTAAAGACAGTTATTTTACGGGTAGGTTTAACTATCCCTCATTCTGCAGACTCGGTATTGATTTAAATTTAATCTTTTTTAGCTCCCTGACTTGAAAATCAGCTGGAGAAGTAAAAAATTAATATTAATAAATTTAAGGAGACCGATTATGAAATCCTGTGCAAAAATTTTTTTTTAGTAGTTGTTCTAATTATTATTCCGTTACTTAAAAAGCTGAGCAACTACCAAAATGAACCATTCCCAGTATTTTTTCATTTTGCCATTTATATCAAAATTTATTTAGAACATTTATATGGAAAATTTTCGAAATTTATTTAAAACAATTATATATTTCGCCAAAAATGTGCTTCAGTAACGAGCTTTTATTCTTTTCAAACACAATTTTGCACCATAGAGCAGTGGGAAAAATTTCGTCGAAAGGGAGGGGGGCAAAGTTGGAGCCAGTTTTCCCAAATCAAGTGAAAATGACAGCGAGAACTAAAAAATGAGTCATATATTACCATAAAGGCAAAGATATACAAAAGAAACTGACCTGTTTCTCTGAATCCTTGGATTAAGCTGGTTTATCTTAATTTTTACAAGATTTTTTGCAGAAACTAAATTTCATCTGGGGGGGGGGGTCTGCCACGGAGTCAAGGAACAAGTGATGAAGCTTTCATTGATGATAGAGGCCTGGGACTAATAATGGAGACCAAATAAACGAATATTCAGGAGTTGAAAGAAATTGTAAATAGTACTAAGTCAAACTCTTCAGGAAGTGACGGTATAAACCGTAAGACCTTCAAGCGTACTATGGTTTACCTCCAACCATGCCTTGTTTACTTGATTAATTTATAAATGAAAACGGGAGATTCCTCTACACAAAAGTGACCCAAAGACTGATTCGACTATCTGGAGACCAATTTCTCTTCTGTCAGTTTTCTCTAATTTGTGCGAAAAAGTTATGCATAAAAGGCTTTCTGCACATTTGACAAAGCATTGTTATTTAAGTGATAGTCAGTTCCGATTCAGGAAAGGCCACCCTACTGTTCAAGCTATGCAGCATTTTCTTGATTTTCTGAATGCATCAATGGAAATTGGTGAAATGATTTTATCGGTTTTTATAAATTTTAAAAAAGCGTTTGACAAGGTTATTTTGAAAATTTTAATTGAAATGTCAAGGTCACTTGGAGTCACAGGTAGTATTTTAAAATGGTTTATATCTTATTTGATAAAGCATCGATACGTGTTTTTTTGATGATGTTATATCTAATAAATTTTCTATAAACTGTGGTGTTCTGCAAGGTTCAGTTTTGGGTCCTTTGTTATATCTTATATATGTAGATACTATGCGGTTTGATGTTTCAGGTGCTTTGATACTTCTTTCGCTAATGACACGGTATTGACAGCTGCTGCAAGAAATGCTGATGATCAATGAAATCGAGAAATGAATGATCAATGAAATGATCAGGCTTTTAATTTTTAAAAAGATTAGCCGTTTATCAGTGAATATCAGTAAATATTTTATCAGTGTCAGATCAGTGTATATTTTAAAAATTCATTTTACGTTGTCTAGTCGGAAAGGAAGTTAATTTAAGCGGAAAAATATTTCTTTGTAATAGGTCATTGAAACAAGTAGCTGTGACCTTGGTTTCCAGCTTGATCAAAACCTGAGTTGGAGAGCACAGAGTGATCAGGTGGCAGCTAAGGTATCTAGAGAGCTTTGTCTGATTCGGCGTCTGAGAAATCAGTTACCGCGTTCTGCCCTTTTAACTCTTGATCATTTTATTATCATGCCTCATATTTTTTATGGTTGTGTAATATGGACTAGTGGATTTCATATAAATTTTAAACGTTTTCAGGTTTTAAAATAAAGCTATTAGACAATTAGGAAATTATGTCCATGTAAAAATCATACAGTTAATTGTTATAATAAACTCATGATTCTAAAAGTTAACCAACTTCATGATTATCAACTTGCTATTTTTGTATTTAATAGTATTTATGGTTTTTCCCCTGAATTTTTTCGTCAAAAGTTTACAAGGAATTCTTCATGCCACAGTTATGAGACTTGAATTTGGCATGTGGACGATTTGGTATATGAGTGTCACAGCTCTCACAGGGCAAGTTTTAGTCCCAGGTTTGCTGGACCAGTAGTATGGAATTCTTTACCAACGAGTACAAGGTTATCAGAAAATGTTAGCCAGTTTAAGAGTAGACTGAGGAACCACCTTATGGTAAGAGATTAAGTAAATAGTTTAAATGGGATGGCTTATTGTCTTATTTTGCAAGTAGGATTTTTTTTTCTCGGTCTCTCTCTCTTCTTCTTCTTTATTTTCATTTCTTTCTTTTCCAACTTTTTTGTCTGATCTCACTTTTTCTTTTTTTTTAATGTAGCCGGTATTGTTGTTCATTGAATCTTTATCAGCCACTACTAACAAGTCTTTGATTTTCTAAAGTGGCTGATGTAGTTCTTCTGTATTGAAGATATGTATAGGAAAAGTGTCTCTCTCAACAGACGTGAAGTCCGATTGTTTGAATTAGGTTAACATTAAACTTACATAATCACATATATATTCAAAAATTCGGAAAAATTAGAAATTCAATTTTTTGTGAAAAAGACTTTATGAACAGTTCTAAAGTCTCTGAAAGTAGCGGGCGCAAAACTTAAAAAGAGAAACGAGGGTGAAAATCAGCAAAAACTAGGATAAAAGTAAAAACATATAACGCCAACCAGCTTGAGAATATATAGCTTTTCTTTGAATGCTTCGTTGTCTTTGGGAATCAAGAGATTGTTATGTTTAAACTCTTACGAAAAAAACGTTGTCAAATTTAACCAAATAATTTTACCTCCTTGCTTCATGGTTCAATGTCACAACACTGGTAAAAGTGATCCCACGAAATCTTCAAAATATTTAAACAGCTGAAGAAAAAATTGCGATTTTCAGGTATGAATGGACCAAACGTTTAATTTATTATTTTGTAATTCCTAGTACTCCAAAATTGGGCTGCACAATAACAGACAAAAAATGTCTATTTTGTCTGCCAAACATCCCTTCAAAGATATATTAAATTATATCGTTACTTTAATTGACTAAAACACTCGAATTAAAACTTCAAAAAATTTTATTTTATTTTTCAAGATTTTACCATTTTATGGTCCCAGAACAGATACACCACACAAACCTGCATTCAAATATTTTTCAAAATTATTCAAAAATTTTGAGGACGAATTTTATTTATTCTTTTAATATTCTTAGTATTCCACAATTTGGCTACACAATGACAGACAAAAACCGTCTATTTTATCTGCCAAACATCCCTTCAAAGGCATATTACATTATATCGTTCTTTTAATTGACTAAAACACTCGAATTAAAACTTCAAAAAATTTTCCATCGGTTATCACTTGTGACTTTATCAGTTTGTGGTCCCAGAACAGATACACCACACAAACCAGTATTCAAATATTTTTCTGCCACACGCAAAACATCATCTCTGCGCGTCTGCTTTAACTCAGTTCTATGCTTCTCATAAAGTTCATCAGATATTCCGTGCACAAAGAATCTTGATCCTCTAGAGCCAGGTGGAACTGGGGCATCCACTTTCTGAAAAACACTTAACTTTGCTTCTAATAACATCTGATCATCAATATTGGCTTTAATTAGCCAATCCAGTGATTTATTGAAAACTTCTAAAGTTTCTAAGCCCTTCGGATCTCTATACGAATAGAATTGAAGAGCGCCATGGCTTCCTACAACTGCACCTGAGCCATAAGCCCCGCCCTTTTCGCGCACCTCAGTATGAAGATATTTAGCACTTAAAAGTCTGCATAAAATTCTTAGTGGAGCAAAATCACTAGATGAAAATGGTACAGTTGGCACAGCTTTGGATACGAAATTTACTGGGACTGGAAGTATGTTGTAAGTCCATTGGGAAGCTGGCTTAAAGGTACTTCTGTCTACTACAAAACGACTAGAATCACTTTTTTCTAGGTTAATAGAAGTCAAAAAATTTTCAAGGCTCTTAACAGCTAAATCTCTGGATGTTGGAATGCAATTTAAAGAGCAACGTGTTTGAGAATCAGATAAAATTATTTTTGCTACTTTTTGGACATTTTCAAGGATTTGTTCAAACTTCCCAGATTCAGTTAGAGTTCTCAACTCCCTGATGAACGTAAGACCTTCAGTACTTTCTCTTATATTCAATACAGGTGTCAAGCAGGAAGAAGCCCCACCCATCGCATATGCGTGTCCCATTCGCACTAAAGAGTTGATATAGTCTCCCACCATTCCTCGAACTAATGTTTCTAGCCGACCTACATCGGACAAAGTCAGATCCAGAAATATTTTAGACCAAAGCTTAAACATGTGCTCAATATTACTGTCTAAACAGTGTGAACCAATCATTATACCATCTTCATATTTCATCACACTTGAAACTTCTTCTGATATATGTTGTCCAACGCCAAAACCACCTGTTCGCAACTGCACTTCCTGATCAAATTGGCGATAGTCTAAACCTTTCACACCCATTTCAGTTGCGAGAGAACAGAACAAAGGCACGTACATTCTAAGGTGATCTGGAACATTTTTGGCTGAAAGTATTGCACGAAAATATGTTATACCATTTGTTGGCTGCAAACAAACTTGAACATTAGTATCTCCTATGCTTATATGATCTAAAGTTGTTTTTTCTAGCATTGGTTTGATATCTTCAATTAGTAATGTTGGTAAAACTGATATATCTTCAATATGTTTTTGCTTCTTGTTAAGTTCCAGAGCTTCCTGAAGCATGATTTCCTTATCGTCTTTTGTAAGGGAATCTATTTTAGATTTTAACAAGCTTTGTTCACTCGACAGCTGCTTCTCTTCATAATCAACCACAGGTGACATGACACTAATTAATTGATGAGTGTTGTCAATAAAATATTGTCTAATTTTTTCTTGGAGGAAATTTGGGTTCTCTTTTATCTGATTTCTAAAACATGAAAGTCTTTCATTGACTTTCAGAAACTCTAAAGGATCACCTTCGTGATTCCAAGGCGGGGTTAAGCCCATAGCAAGGCCAAGTCCAAAATTAGATCTTTGATGCTTGATGCTCAGTTCAATTTTATGCAAAACAGCCTCGATTCGTTCAGTAGGGAACCCGTTTTTGGCAGCATCTTCAAAAGTCGTCCGAATTACTTCAATTACTTTTTCACTATCTTCTGTTTTTACACCTTGTAAACCAATAGTAAACATGGCGTTTCTCGAATGTGCATCATACCCAGTAACGGGTGTATACCCAATTCCGATATTTGGTTCTAATAGTGACTTATAAAACGGGGAATTTGGCCCATCAATTAATAACTGAGATATAATTTGCAATATTGTTGATTCGAGAGGATCACTTGCATCATTTAGAGAGAAGCTAACAGCAACTGTGGTTTGCTTATCTTTTTCAGGAGCCATTGGATCATTTCTGCTTTCAACTTCAATTCTTCTCGAAGTTGTCCATTTAGGTTCTAATGGTACAACAGCTGCTCGGTCAATTTTGTCATATTTTGAAAGATACTCTTCATCCAAGAATTTCAGATGATTCTCAAAAGGTATATTTCCATATGAAATGAATTTAGCATTGCTTGGGTGATAGAACTGTCTGTGAAAGTTTTTCAATTGCTCCCAAGTTAAAGAAGGTATCTTGAGAGGATCCCCTCCATAAACAGTAGCATATGTATGACTTGGCAATAAGGTGTTCATGATTTTCTGAGACAAATTTGACTGAGGATCAGCATATACCCCTTTCATTTCATTAAAAACAACCCCCTTAATTATCCATTTTGAATTGGGATCCTCAAGATTCTCTGGCTCTAATCTCCATCCTTCCTGAAGAAAATCAAGCTTCTCAAGCTTAGGGTTAAAAACTGCATCCAAATAAACAGACATCAAATTCCTAAAATCCTTATCATTTTGAGTTGAGAAAGGATACATAGTAAAATCAGGTCCAGTCATGGCGTTCATGAAAGTGGATAAGGACCTATTTAGCATCTTAAAAAAGGGATCACGAACAGGATACTTTTGACTACCACAAAGAACAGTATGTTCCAAAATATGAGGCACACCCGTTGAATCAGTAGGAATTGTCCTAAACCCAATCGAAAACACGTTATTTGAGTCATCTCTGGCTAAGTGAATATAGTCAGCACCAGTTTTGATATGTGAAAGCACCGTTGATTTTATAAAAAGTTCTGGTATATCCTCCACCCTTTTTACTATGAACCCATGAATCTCTTGGCCAACAAAAGAACCTGCTGGACGTGACTGAAAACGAAGTGCAGCAAAATGACCCTTTCGCAAGAATCCACGGAGAATCCCCATGATAAAACCACAGTCAATAAAGTATCTGCAAAAAAAAAATAATTGTACATTTTGGATATCAACAATACAAAAAAAGTAACAATACGGTTCTGGCCTCTTGCACCCAAGGCAAAATCTCAATTAGCCCATTCAGTTCTGAAGTCATCATTGCTACTCATTCCAAAGCAAGAGACATGTTTAAATTTTACTCATCTGCTAGCAAAAAAAGTTTTGCAAAAAAAAATTTTGCATTTAACGCACTACTATGTTCTTGATCCAAAGCATATGCAAAATTGTGGCTAAATTGTCAAAGCAATAGAGATTATTGAAAATAAATTGCACATTGTTGGTGGATAGAGAACAATACCAAATCTGCCGGCAAAATTATGTTGTTTATTTAACGTTGGTCATTATAATTCAACTCCAGCTTAAACTTTATGCTGAAAAGCTATAGAATTTTTTTTTAATGTAATTAAACCATGAAATGACCTACCCCCCCCCTTGGCTTATGAAGCAGTTAGTGTCCAGTCATTTAGGCGCCATCTAGAGGATACTCCATTTTATTTAAACTATCTAGTGTTTCACAGTACTTCACAGGAGTGTTTCCTTAGTCTAGTCATTATTAAATGCAAATAATCACTTCCATTATTTATATAATTTACGTCATTCATGTCTTTTTCCTTTTTTGTTGCTTTCATTTATTTTGTTCTCCTTGTGCTATTATTATTTCTACTTTTTTCGTATTACATTTGTTTTGTTGTTTTTTTTGCGGCAAGAAGTTGGTTAAATGCTGAATGTCTATAGAAACCGTGGCCAAATCGTCAAAGCAATAAAAGTATATATTGTGGCTAAATCGTTAAAGCAATTATTAAGCAATTATTGAAAATAATTGAAAATAAATTATTGAAATAGATTATTGAAAATAAATTGCACACTGTTGGTGGCTAGAGAACAATACCAAACCTGCCAGCAAAATTTAGTTATTATATTTCGTCTTACTCGTCTTACTGATTCTCAATTATATTATTATTATTATATTATTATTATATATATTATTATTATATTATTTAACGTTTGTCATTATAATTGAAATCACCTGCTTAAACTTTATGCTGAAAAGCTAAAGAAAAAATTGGAATATAATCAAACCATGAAATGACCTACCCTGCCGCCCCCTTGGTTTATAAGACAGTTAGTGTGCACTCATTTACGCGCCATCTAGAGGATTCGCCATTTTATTTAGACCGATGGCAAGAAGTTGGTTAAGTGCGGAATATCTGTAGAAATACATTAAATCAGCTCCATATTGGCCAAAACAAGTCCTATTTGCAAAGGCTTATTTCTAGAAAGCTGGGCAAAAGATGACTGCTATGATTATTGCGAAAATTAGTTCCAATAAAACTTTGGCGCTTCAGTGGCCTGCTTGAAGCAAAGAGTTCTGAGAGGATACTGTTAGTTGGGCACAATATCTAAATTTTCGAACCAAAAACCACAAGAAAATCTGTTGCAGGTACTACTGGGTTGAACCAATCACATTTTCCTGAATCCAAGGGTAGTAAGCTTAGTTTGCCATCACATCAAACAGTTAGTGGTAACGAACTGTAAGTAAGGAGCGACGCGGCTCAATAGCAACCGAAACTTTAGAAACGGAATTTTGATATCAGTAAATATATCAAAGGAATTGACTAATTATACTGATTCCAAATATAAAAAATCATTAAGTTTAACTTTACCCATCAAAAGCTACGAGGCTGAGAAAATTCGTCTGACTTTCCAAAAAGAGGAGAAACAACCCCCAAAAAGTAAATGAAAATCACATCATCATATTCAGAATCTTGACAACCCTATTGTAGAAGTTTCAAGCTCCCATATGCAAAAATGTGGAATTCTGTATTTTTAGCCAGAAGAAAGATCATGATTTATTTGTTTTCTTTTCTCCAGGGATGATCGTATCCAGCCAATAGTCCTAGAATATCACGAAAGGAAATTAGAAGTTTTAGTACCCTCTTAAATTACCAAAAAGATTGGTAGAAAACTATCCCCCTCCCATCCCCATCTTTTCTCAAAGCCGTCCGGTCAAAATTTTGGGACAACAATTTTGTTCAGCATAGTTGAAAGGCCCAGTAGCTATACCTTTGGAGATAACATGACCCCCACAGCCCAAGCAAAAGATCTGTAAGTCGTGAAATTTGCCCATTGTTTACGTCAACTGTTTGTTATTGGGAAGCATACAGACATTTTTTGGGGGGAGGGGAATGAACTTTCCATGGGGATAGTTTTCCATCGGGAGGAAAGTTTCTGGAGGTGAGCTTTCCAAGGAAAATTTAACTCTGGGGGAATGGGCCAGAATTCCTTTACAAAATCGTTTTTTATTGTCTTATTTTCTCTTTCCTGACTCAAATTTACATGTGGACATGTTCACATGTCCACATCACAAAGGGAATTGTCCAGGGGATGGGGTATTTTTGGGAAGAATTTTCCACGGAGGGGAGGGATTTCCGGCATGATTTTAAAAACAATCAGAAACTAAAGTCTTTTTCCAATGAAAGTGTGACACGAATTTTTTTTTTTAGAAGAAATCGTCCGATTTTTCTTGTAAAATTTTCTGCTAGAATGGAATTGTCTGGGGGGGGGGGAATTTTCCTGGTGGTAGGGGGGTATTTACTTGGGAAAAACTTTCTTTTGGAGGGATTTACAGCAAGGGAAATGAATTTTTCATGAAGAGGGAGCCAGATATCCTGGCATTATTTAAAAATGATCAAAAATTAAATTAAAAAAACAAGTTTTTTTTAACTGAAAGTAAGGAGCAACATCAAAACTTAAAACGAACAGAAATTATTACGTGTATAAGAGTGGTTGCCCCATCCTCAATACCTCGCTCTTTATGCTAAAGGTATTTTTTAAGAACTTTTAAAAAAGCTTATTATTCTAATTATACAGTCCTTGTGTTTCAGGGGTCGTTCTTAAAGAATTGGGACAAAAAGTCAAATTTTTGCGTAAAGAGCAGGTATTAAGGATGGGTCAGTCGCTTCATATGCGTAATAATTTCCGCTTATTTTAAGTGTTGATGTTGCTCTTTACTTTCAGTTGAAAAAACTTTTTAAATTTAAATTTAAGTTTTAGTTTTTAATTTAAGTTTTTTAAATTTAATTTTCAGCCGAGGGTTCTGGTAACGGATATTGTGTACAGAATTCACTAGGAGAAAACTATGGTATTCAAAAGTTCAAAAGATGGTATTCAAAAGATGCTCTGATTCATCTACGATTCTGTGAAGAAAAGAAACAACAACAATAGTTTAAACGACACTGTTAACAACAGCAACAAAAACCAACAACAGGTTTGTATGGGGAACAAAAGTTGGCATAAAAGAGATTCATGGGAGCACAGGAAAAGACATAATTAAATACACATTAACAATTCAATTTCAATGCTATTATAGATTTGCGCGGGCTGTTCTTTTTCATAACAGGAATGGATTGATCCTGTAGTCAGAAAAGTTATAGCTGGAACATGAACTTTTGGCTCTTAATTAGCTCTGCTGAGATCCTATAGCCCCTTTTGGTTGATACCCTGATGACAAGAATTTAAATAACCTTCACCCCCCCCCCAAGAACCCAAAAAAGGTAAGATTTGTCCCCCCAGCCAAAAAAAGGAAACATAGGACATTAGATGTCATTAAGCTTGGTTGATTTTGAACTCCCTTCTGGTAGATACCCTGACGATAAAATTATATAAAATAAATAAATAAATATATTCGCAAATTTGTTGAATCCCTGACGATTATACCCAAAATTATACCCTGACGATAAAATTTAGGAACCCTTCCTCAGCAGAGCTCGAATCCACAACACGTAAAACAGCTAAGTCTCTCGTCTGTAGTGAATAATTCAATAGGGAGTAGTGAATGTAGTGAATAATAATTCAATTCATAATTATATTATGATATTATATTATTAATTATAATATTCATATTCATATTCGATATTCATAATTATATTATTATATTATGATATCATAATTATAATCATAATAATTCAATTCAATAATTCAATGAATTCAATTCATAATAAGTTCAATTCATAATAAATTCAATAAGAATTCACTGTAGTGAATAATAATTCAATTCATAATTCATGATAAATTCAATAATAATTCATCCTTCAATTCAATAATTCAATAAGTTCGATTCAATATATTAAATTCATATTAATTCAATAATAATTCACTGTAGTAAATAATAATTCAATAGGGAATGTTCTATGGTATAAAGATAAAGTATTCTTGTTTCGTATGTGTATGTTTTGTGTTTTCAGTAATGTAATAGTTGACTGACCGTATCAAACAGTTCGTGGTAACGAACTGTAGTAAGGAGCGACCCGGCTCAATAGAAACCAAAACTCTAAAAAATGGAATTTTGACACCAATAGCTACATCAAAAGAATCGCATTTTAATGCTGATTTTAAATATATAAGTTTCATCAAGTTTAGTCTTACGCACCAAAAGTTACGAGCCTGAGAAAATTTGTGTTATTTTAGAAAATAGGGGGAAACACCCCCTAAAAGTCATAGAATCTTAACGAAAATTACACCATCAGATTCAGCGTATCAGAGAACCCTACTGTAGCAGTTTCAAGCTCCTATCTACAAAAATGTGGAATTTTGTATTTTTTGCCAGAAGGCAGATCACGGATGCGTGTTTATTTGTTTGTTTTTTTCTTTTTTCCCAGGGGTGATCGTATCGACCCAGTTGTCCTAGAATGTTGCGAGAGGGCTCATTCTAACGGAAATGAAAAGTTCTAGTGCCCTTTTTGAGTGACCAAAAAATTGGAGGGCACCTAGGCCCCCTCCCACGCTAATTATTTTCCCAAAGTCAACGGATCAAAATTCTGAGATAGCCATTTGATTCAGCGTAGTCGAAAAACCTTATAACTATGTCTTTGGGGACGACTTACTCCTCCACAGTCCCCGTGGGAGGGGCTACAAGTTACAAACTTTGACCAGTGCTTACATATAGTAATGGTTATTGGGAAGTGTACGGGTGTTTTCAGGAGGATTTTTTGGTTGGGGGGAGGGGTTGAAAAGAGGGGGATATACTGGGGGAACTTTCCATCGAGGAATTTGTCACGGGGGAAGAAAATTTCCATGAAGGGAGCGCAGGATTTACTAGCATTATTTAAAAAGAAAACAATGAAAAAATAAATATGAAAAAGTTTTTTTCAGCTGGAAGTAAGGAGCAGCATTAAAACTTAAAACGAACAGAAATTATTACCCATATGAGGGGCTCACCTCCTCCTAATACCTCGCTCTTTACGCTAAAGTATTTTTAGTAATGTCAACTATTTATTCTACGGCTTTTGTGATTCAGGGGTCATTCTTTTATGAATTGGGCCAAAATTTAAGATTTAGTGTAAAGAGAGAGGTACTGACGAGGGGGCAAACCCTCTCATATGTGTAATAAAAACATGAGAATAAAAAATTCTTTACGTAAGCTAGTTTATAAGTTACGTATATCTTTTACTAATAAAAAGATTCGTAAAAAATTAAAAGTTCTAGTTGCCTTTTTTATTAACCAAAAAATTGGAGGGCAACTAGGCTTCCTCCCCCGCTCTTTTTTCTCAAAATCATTCGATCAAAATTATGAGAAAGCCATTTAGCCCAAAAAAAAAATATACGAATTTAGTTTTAATTATTTCTCTGCGGAGAGCCAAAATCAAAACATGCATTGATTCAAAAACGTTCAGAAATTAAATAAAAAAAAACAAGTTTTTTCAACTGAAAGTAAGGAGCGACATTAAAACTTAAAACGAACAGAAATTACTTCGTATATGAAAGGGGCTGCTTCCTCATCAACGCCCCGCTCTTTACGCTAAAGTTTTTTACTGTTTTAAAAAGAAGAGTTGAGAGAAAGAGTCAAACTTTAGCGTAAAGAGCAGGGCGCTGATGAGGAAGCAGCCCCTTTCATATACGAAGTAATTTCTGTTCGTTTTAAGTTTTAATGTCGCTCCTTACTTTCAGTTGAAAAAACTTGTTTTTTTATTTAATTTCAAAAACGAAGCTATTCGGAAAACGTGGTTCTTTCCCACTTTTTAGCGTTATAATGAAAGAAAGACTGATATGGCTAGGACATGTTTCATTGATGAAGGATGACAGACTGCCAAAGATTTTCTTTTTCGCCGTCTATCTGGGGCCAAACGAGCCCCCAAATTGCTTGGGAAGAGGTAAAAAAAAAAGAATATAAATAGTTAGCCAAAAACTAGATTGTTATGGAGAAAACCCAAAAAGATTAAAAATATTCCTATTTTAACCAATGAAAAAACTATGCTGATTAAAAACGAACAGAAATTAGTGATAAGAAGTTTTTAGAGTACAAGGATTTTTGTTTTTAACAAACATTTTTTTGTTAAACCAAAGACTAGGAGAAATAAATTAAAATGGTTTTCCCAGCGTAATCTTAGATTCTGCAGAAAAGAAACAAAAACAATAGTTTCAACAACATTGTTAACAACAAGAACAGATTTGTATGGAGACCAAAAGTTAGCATAAAAAAGATTAATCAGAGCACAGTACAAGACATCATTGAATACACATGAATAATTCAATTTCAATGCTATTATAAATTTGCGTGGGTTTGCTACAAAATGTTGCTCCAATATTGGGCGTGGGCACAAATGCAGGATTTGTCTTACGGTTCAAACTACCTTCGAATATGTTCCCTTTTTTGTATTTCGGCCAAATACTTGCCTCTTTCAAAGCACCACTTCCCAAAACAACCAAATCAGGCAAGGGGGATGACTAAAAGGGGTCAATTTATTTACTAAAAGGTTTATAACAAATGTTCAGGTAGAATGATTTTACAACAAATAAATAGCTATTTTTTTCAGGCAGTTGCCTATGGAGAGATATAGCGCTTCTTATTTAGTTCAGGCTAGTCTTTCCCAGTTTTCTGAACTGTATCAAATGATGCATAAACTTAGTCATTTTATTTTGTCTTACAAAAAGTTCAAATTTTAGTTTGTAGAAAATAGATCAATATAAGATACACGTGTAAAACTTCGAGGGAATAGACGACCAATTCTTCAATCTTATTTTCTTTCAAGGGATCAAAAGATTTATTCGCTGGACCGTCGATAGTCTTCCTTTTCTATTATGATATTTCGATATTCTGTTTTATATTACAATATACCGATATACGATATTAGCGATCGGTTACGATACAATAATTTTCTACAAGTATGTTACTGCGCAGAAATTCATTAATAGACATTTAGATCCGGGTCTTTGACACGCAACAAAGAATGCGGAATTCTGCCAACCTAAATTGCAATCAAATGCTCTTTGTACTAACAAATATATATTTATTAATATTGACCGTTTACCGATATACCGTCAATAGTCTTGCTTTTCTATTACAATATTCCTTGGTATTTAGTAACAAAGGAAAATAAATGCTTGCAATCTTTCCAAGCCTAGGAGGAACGATTTTAAGAAAAAATTAGCGATATAGACAGAGATTCAGCGCGGAAGTCCGTCTCCTCGCTTCTCCAGCAGTCCATATCCTAGTAGAAAAGTGCAGAAGAACTTGCAAAGACCCAATTGATGTTGTTCATATCAAGACAGAGATTAACCAAAATGAATCAGTGACTCCAGATTAAGAAGAAGACAGCTTATTTCCTAAGTTTCTCAAAATGACTGGGCTGCGGATAAACTCTTCACGTCAAAATACTAACAATATAAATACTGCCCGCGTAAAAGCAAATATTCTCAGGGTATATGAGGAGAGAGTTCTGGTGTTTTTGTGTGAGAGATGCAGATCAGAAGAAAATCTTTTCCGCTAGAATTTTGCACTAACTGCTTCTATACTTATTCAGAGATAAGTGAAATTACATGCATGCATCTCGCAGTGCTTGCAAAAAACTGAAACATCTGTTAAATTTTAATAATTTAAAATATTAGATAATAATTTAATATTAATTTTAATAATAAATAATAAATTTTAATAATAAATTAATTTTAATTTATTTAATAATATATATATATATAAATATTATATTTTAATAATAAAATATATATTATATTATTTTAATAATAAATATTATTAAAATATTTAATAATATTTTAATAATAAATTAAAATAATATTTTAATAATAATAAAATATTAAATTTATTTAATAATTATTTAATAATAGGTCATTTTAATAATAAAAGCAGCCGTTTCTGTTTTTGGGTAAAAACACGGAAAAAAAGAAACGGGGTTCCGACTTTGGGGAAAAAGGGGCACTGGAGCAGACTAGTTGCCCTTCAATCGTTTTGTTCACGTAAAAAGGGAGCTAGGACTTTTAGTTTTGGTCATAATGAGCCCTCTCCCTCTTCTAGGACCATTGGTTCTATATGATCACCCATGGAAACAAGAGCTAAGAGCTCATATGGCACTTGTGACGAGGTCGGAATAGCCAAGAGCCAAGAGCTCATATGGCATGAGCTCTAGAAAAATTCTAAGAATCAATAGATTGATTTAAAAGGAAAATCAGAGGCTTAATGCCGATCGGGATTTAAAGTAAGAGCTCTCAGACTAGAGGTCCTTCTAAATATCAAAATTCATTAAGATCTGATCACACACTCGTAAGTTAAAAGTACCTCATTTTTTGAATCGGGGAAAACGACTTAAACAGGTCAATTGTGGGGGTCCCTGATACACCTACTACCAATTTTCATCGTCCTAGCGTGTTCAGAAGCACCAAACTCGCCAAAACACTGGACCCTCCTTATTCCCCCAAAGAGAGTGGATCCAGTCCAGTTATGTCAATCACGTATCTACGACATTTCCTTATTTTACCCACCAAGTTTCATCCCGATCTCTCCATTCTAAGCGTTTTCCAAGATTTCCGGTTTCCCCCTCAACTCCCCCCAATGTCACCAGATCTGGTTGAAGTTTGAAGTAAGAGCTCTGATACATGAGTTCCTTCTAAGTATCAAATTTCATTTAGATCCGGTCACCCGTTCTTAAGTTAAAAATACCTCAATTTTTCTAAATTTTCCGAATTAACATCCTCCCCCTAACTCCCCCAAAGAGAGCGGATTCCGTCCGGTTATGTAAATCAAGTATCTAGAACTTGTGCTTATTCTTCCACAAAGTTTCATCCCGATCTCTCCACTCTAAGCGTTTCCCAAGATTTCCTGTTTCCCCTCCAACTCCCCCAAATATCACCAAATACAGTCGAGATTTAAAACAAGAGCTCTGAGACACGAGGTCCTTCTAAATATCAAATTTCATTAAGATTCGATCACCCATTCGTAAGTTAAAAATACCTCATTTTTTTCAATTTTTCCTCTCCTTCCAGCCTCCTAGATGGTCGAATCGGGGAAACGAAAGTTATCAAATCAATTTGTGCAGGTCCCTGACACACCTACCAATTTTCATCTTCCTAGCACATCCAGAAGCACCAAACTCACCAAAGCACTGGAAATCCCCCCCAACTCTCCCAAAGAGAACGGATCCGTCCCGATTATGTCAATTCCGTATCTAGAACTTGTGTTTATTCTTCCCGTCAAGTTTCATCCTGATCTCTCCACTATAAGCGTTTTCCAAGAATTCCAGTTTCCAAGATTTCTATTTCCCCCTTCCAGCCCCCTATGTACCCGAATCCGATTCGAATTGAAAATGGAGCATCTGAGACATAAGATCTTTCTATATATCAAGTTTCATTAAGATCCGATCATCCATTCGTAAGATAAAGATACCTCAATTTTCACGTTTCCCAAGATTTCCGGTTTCCCCCTCTAGCTCCCCCCAATGTCACTGGATCTGCTCGGGATTTAAAATAAGAGCTCTGAAGCACAATATCCATCTAAATATCAATTTTCATTAAGATCTGATTACCCATTCGTAAATTAAAAATACCTCATTTTTTCCAATTTTTCCGATTTACCCCCCCCCCCCAAACTCCCCCAAATAGAGTGGATCCGGTCCGGTTATGTCAATCACGTATTTAGGACTTGTGATTATTTTTTCCACAAAGTTTCATTCTGATCCCTCCACCCTAAGCGTTTTTCCAAGATTTTAGGTTTCCCCCTACAACTCCCCCCAATGTTCAGATCCGACCGGGATTTAAAATAAGAGCTCTGAGGCACGATATCCTTCTAGGTACTCCTCCCCAGATGATCGAATCGGGGAAACGACTATTTCTAATTTATTCTGGTCTGGTCCCTGATACACCTTCCTAATTTCATTGTCCTAGCTTATCTGGAAGTGCCTAAACTAGCAAAACCAGAACAGAAGGACAGACCAACAGACCGACAGAATTTGCGATTGCTATATGTCACTTTGTAAATATCAAGTGCCATAAAAACAATAAATAAACACGCATCTTTAATCTTTGTTCTGGCAATAAATATAAAAATTTCTGGAGATGGAAACTTGAAACCTCTACAGAGAGGTTCTCTGATACATTGAATCTGACATATTGTATTATTGCCCTTTTTTGCAGATTTGGGTAGAGATAATGTTAGAACTTCTGCAACATTTCTGTTTGGTATTTTCTAGGTATAAAGAAAACTTGAACAGTTAATCGAAAATGCAAAACAACTGCTTTTATGGCATAATCATAAAACATAAAATGGAAATGTGGCTTTATGCAAAACTTTCACATAGTTAAAAAACAAAATCTCATAAATGACCCGTTTTCTGTAATACAGTTTACACAATAGGTTTTGACTCTTTTATAAGAACATCTTGTTTTTTGCAAAGAATACGTTTAATTCTTTTATGAATCTAATAAAATGATAGTTTTACACAAAGATGAATGAATGAGTTATTCATTTGGCCTATTTAATTGTATCCTTTAGCCAGTTTTAAACGTATAGCTGTTTAAAACTTTTTGTTGTTGCATTTGTCCTGTTTTGTTTTTTTTACCTTGAAATACAAATTTGGTCCTTTGTTGTCTCATAAGATATTTATTTCAAAAAATGTCTATCACAAGCCCCAAAGGACCAAATTCGCATTTTGGAGTCATAAAAGCAAAAAATACAAAAAAAACCATCGAAAATAAACAACAACTAAAAACCAGGCAGAACAATGCAAAAAACAACAATATTAGAATGGCAAAACCATTTATTAGTCAAAAATAATAAGTGGCAAAATGTCAGAAAGTTAAGAGGTAAAAACTATAAAAAAACTAAAAAATAGTGAAATAAAATTATCACTAAAAAGGTTTCAAAGAAGAATAAAAGAAAAATAAAATTTGGGTGTCACCAGTATCAAAGAAAAAAATAGCATAATGATGATATCTACTTTGACGCAACTAAAAATCACATGATGGCATCCCAAATATGAAATAGTATATATTGCTTAAAATTTCTATTAATTCTAATACACTATTACACATTTGAAAAATATTATATATTGTATATCTAATTATATAATAAAAACCATACTTTGTGCACCTTGTATATAAAAATTTCCATTTCTTACAGAAGCACTTGTTAGAAAAAAAAATGCAAAAAAGTCTCTAAACTGTGTATTATATTGTATATAAATTGTGTACTACTATAGTATTGTAGGAAAATAATTATATTTATCATACAATTATTTGATGATTAAAACGGTGGTTTATTTCCCCCAATTAGTTCACTAATGTTTGCAATTTTTTCATGGTATCCTATACATAAAATCAATGTTACCTCCCTCTCTCCAAATCTTGATCTGTTCTATTAACCTTCTTTTCTCTGTCTTCTAAGCATAGATCATTACAAAACTGAGATGGTTCCTTCAGTTAAGGGGGGACAGAAGAGAAAACCATTCAGCTATCTCTTTCATGTTAAATATTTTTAGTTTGTGCAACAACAACAGACATATAAGGGTATTGATTGGTTTCAGGTGATGCTACAAAAAACAGTAAGAGATATTTTAGCCTTGCTTGCTATGAGAGGAAATGAACTCTCTCAAAACGGACTACAAGCTTGGGTAGTCCATTTCTCCCCCCCCCCCAAAAAAAAACGATTGAATTTTCCAGCACATTAGATATTTTGATTCCATTGAATATTAATTTTCTTTCTATCTTTATTTTTTTTCTCTATTTTTTTATATTTTTATGTATTATTATATTACTTATCTAAAGGTGTATTTGTTTATTTGTTGTGGCTCATGGCAGAACAGTATAATGTTTGATCAGAGAAGTAATTGGCAAAATTACTGTATCAGAGATTATGTTTTAATTTCTTGAAGAGAAGGGGTTGAGAGGCTGTTTTTTAACGTGGTAAGAAAACATGATTATGAATAGTGAAGTAATTGAATTCTTGTCATCAAGGTTACACAAATTAGAAAAAAAGTCAGTTTTATTTGATACACTTTTTCAAGCTTCTTTAGCTCAGGATATTAGCTTCAATTCTTTATGATGCCCAGACTAAAGGTTATGAATTACATATTTGCACTTTGGATTTGTCTAAACTTTCAACTGTATTTGCCATGCACAAGTATGACACTTGTTATTAGAGTTTGGAGTGAAGCTTTCTGTCATACATGCACTTGAATTTTGGTTTAGCAATTCATTTCTTTGTTTGAGATCTGGTAAAGGATTGTATGGTAATACACAAGTTCAATCTGGAGTACAACAGGGTGGAGTACTATCACCTTATCTATTTAATGCTTGGTATCAAAACGTGTTATCAGGAATAAGGCCTTCAGAATTTTATAATTTATCTGATGCATATATCTATATATTATATACATAAATAAATTGCATAGTTTTTAGTCCCAAATCAACAGCCCACAATTTGTCCCGTGGATCCTTGGTAATTTGCAATGTTGTAAGTTTATGGTGGTTAGGGATTAGTGATTGTTCTACACTCCCTTTTTGTGAATACAGGTTCAGAAAGATGTTAAAGAAAAGTTGAAGGTTAGAAATGTATATTCCAAAATTGTACCTAACTGTGGAAAATATTCATGTCGGACATTAGCCAAAATGTATAACATATATTAGGACCATTCTGTCTTGTTTTTAAGTGGTATGTATTTGTTCTTGAATAAGAATGATTTGCACCAGCTCTGTATTACTTATTTTATGTATTGCAATTTTTTGCTGTATTTCCCCACTTCATATCATAATACACATATTATTGAAAAGTATGGTGCTACTGACATAACAAGACATGCCTTTGTATCCCTAGAGACAAGCCATAATGTCCCTAAGAGACAAATCTGCATGTTTTTGTTCATTCAGGTTTTTTGCAATGTGTTAATATTTGTGATTTGGTAAAATTTATAATATTTAGTTTACCTATTGTTGCTAAAAAGAGGGATATATTAACAGGATAAGCTTGTTTTGGTTTTACTTGGTTGTTTTACATTTGCTGTTTTTTTTTTTTTTTTTTTTCATAGGCATGTATTTTGGGGGTGATACCTGACACAGGGATGCCATGGATATTCTGTGGTAGCCACAACACTGTGCTGGGTAGAGAATTTAGAGTGGCGAAACCCTATATAGGCCAGTGTATTCTCCTGATGAGCCCTTATGTTGGGTGTTGCCTCTGAATTATTTGTCTATATTATTTTTCTATTGTTTGGTAAATGACGACTTATACTTTTTGACAACATGACTGCCTGTCCATGGATTATTCTTTATGGTTGATTGTGTATGGCTATGCTGTTTGACCTATGTGATTGTATGGATGAGTAGGGTTAAGGCCTCATTCAAGTGCTGGTCTATATTAATCACTAATTTAGGAAAACAGTCGTCCTTTTCTCCTTCTGTCTTTTTTTTTTTTTTTTTTTTTTTGTGTTTGTGCTGTTGCATTGGTGATTTCTCTTTTCATGATATGTGTCTGTGTATTTGATTTTTCTTCATTTTTAGTTTAAATTACTCTACCTGTTTGTTTCAAAGTGGGTTATAAATAAATCATTAATATTATTATTTATGATATTTCATATTCTTTTAATATTCATCAAGTAAGTATATATTTTTTTATGAAACAACTTGTACAAAATCTTGCTTTCAAAAGATATTGTTCTGGGAATCTTGGGGATGGTGGAACAGACAGTGTGCAATAAAGAAATTTTTATTTTATTTGGGTACTGATGTTTAGGCCTTTGTGAAACTTTCTTTGATGTAAATTCTGCATAATATGATATTGATGTAAAAGGATACCAATTTTTTTACATGAATAGAACCCAGCAACTAAAATGGCGGTTTAGCTGTTTTAATCAAAAATTATATCCAGTATGTATGAAAGATTACTTTTTACTATTTAATACTGAAATGAAATTTGAATGTTGTATAGTGAAGTATTATTTTCATAATAATGAAAAAAAAAAGTAGTGATACACCATCACCCTTCTTCTAATAAGATAAATTTTATAAGTAGATAGGAAAATATGTTAGTTTACCTTTCTGATTTTTGGGTTCCATTCATGATCCTTGGTGACTTTAACACATATGTAATGAGATACAGATCTAATTATACATTGTATTATTTATTCATTAGCACAGATCTAATTATACATACCTATTTTTAGAGTGCTATCATTTCTGTAATTTATACATTCACTGTCAATATTCTTTTCTTAAACATGTAAGACTATATCTGTGATTATGGATGAATCAGCAAAAAAGAGAATCTTTTCCACTAAAAGTATGCACAATTATAATCAGCCCTTGGTGATTCATATTGAAACTTAGTACTAGAAACAAGATATCCAAACAGATCACTGGACTTTTTTTAAAGGTCTTTTAGCTGGAATACGACCTGCTGGGAGGATGTGGTTTTTTCTATATGATCAACCTCAAAGAATCAACTATAATAGTCAACTGTATTCAGAAAGTGGCTTCCTTCTACTCAGAACAGGTCTACTCCAACATGTTCCCATGAGTGGTTAGGTATGTCAAGCAGTTTGAGAGATTCTTTCTGGTTGTTCCCTTTTTTCTACAGAGGACACAGCTGTATAAATACCTCAGTAGAGTAACTTGGATACCATACCAGAATTAAGCCAAATGCAATCCCCAAACATGTTTTCTACCCTATCCAACAGACCATTCAACACTGCCCCTCTTTAAACATCAGGGTTAAGCCCAGAAGCACAGAATGGTAAATTTATGACAGTTCATATTATTGACTTACCAATAAAGTGAATATACCACTTGATGCCTTTTTTTATGCTCTTTATTAATATAACAATAACTTATATTGCAAATTCAAGTTTAAGCACTTTTTAACCTAACCTAACCTTAGTACAAATAATTTTAGCACTGAGAAAATGTAGCATTATTTTCACAAAAATGACCAAGAAAAGATGGTGCTGGGAAAACATAGTATTATTTTGTTGGAAAAACACTGATAATTCATACTTTCAATGAAAATTGGTCTTTTTTAAGAGCTCAAAAAGAGCTTAAATTTGAACTTGCAATTGAAGCAATTATTATATTTGTAAAGAGCATAAAAAAGGCATTGAGTGGTATGTTCATTTTATTAGTAAGTCAATAATATGAACTGTCATATTTATACTCACAGAATGCCCTTCACAGTGGAGTATTACCAACTATAGTGCATGTTTGGGTGTGAAAAATGTGGAGTCATTTTTGACTTTTTAGTTTAATTAATGGTACAGAAAGAAGAGATACTGGTTAAAATCAAAGATAATACAAAAGTTATATTTTTGGTCTTTGTCTTTTTTCTTTATTGTTTAGGAGAATGGAGAAGTAATGTATCCTATATGTGCTTGTGATGATATGAATGTTGCTTCTACTTTGCTTATAAAATGTGCTTATAGTTTTACCAAATAACAAGCAAAATACCAACTCTATATATTAAAATTATAACTAAAACATACTTATATAGTAGCCTAGTTTATCTTACTGTGCCTAAGCTAATTGTCTCCAAATGCAGACAGACAAATTGGTTTTACATAAAACTTACAACACAACTGCCTGTCCATGGATTATTCTTTATGGTTGATTGTGTATGGCTATGCTGTTTGACCTATGTAATTGTATGGATGAGTAGGGTTAAGGCCTGATTCAAGTACTGATCTATATAAAGTACTGATCCAAGTACTAGGACATCATATTAAAGGTATTTGAAAAAAAAACAGCCTCAATGAATTATTAAAGTACCAAGGACATCAAAATAAAATTATTTTAATAATATATTAATTATATTATAATAATTATATATATATATTATAATATATTATAATTATATAATAATTTATATATTATTATATATTATAATTATATAATAATTTATTAATTATAAACAGATTGGATCAAACTTTTTCAGTAGAGTTGCTATAATACATAAGTACCAAATCTTTTATCCAAAGAATCATATTTCTATGATGTATAACTGAGAAATTTCAAGATTTTGTACACTTATGGATCCAAAACAGAAGAGAAAGGAGCATAAGTTACACCTGTTGTCCCTGATAAATAACAAAGTGGCTTAGTATCCAGGTCTCTAGGATACCACTTCACAGCTTTTAAAGCAGAAACTAAATCTGTAACAGCTATTGATTGATCTAGAAAACCGAAATGAAGGACAAACAAGTAAAAAAAAAATGCTATTTGTAGTGACTTGAAAGCTGTATTAAAAGATTCTTTTGTAGATACAAAATTCATTTACATTTGAAATGGAATTTTCAACATCACTCCCCTGTTTTTCTAATGTGACAAGTCTATGGAATTTATTATTCATGCTACCAATCCATATTTTTATTCATATTGCCATTTTTATTCATAGCCTAGTAAAGTTATGATTTTACATAGGTTATGGTTAGTAGAAGTGCTTATAGTTTTTAGCCTAATAAAAAAGGCCTATGGAGTGTAATATATATGGCTTTTTTGCTCAGAATTGGAAGTTTGTATTTTTGTTGTTAGTTTGTGGGCTATTAACATGGTCAATGTACTGTTACACTGATGTTTGTAATGAGGTATTATTGCTATTTGTAATGGGACAAGCATAGGGCTTACAAACAAATAAAAGTAATCTAACAAGTACAAGATGATGCACAAATTCTGCTTTGCTGTTTTTGAATTTAAGGTCTCTGGTATTTAAACAAGTTTTTAACCTAAGAATAGCATGACCTACTTAGGCCACTAAAGCTGTAACCACCACTATTACGAAAAGGTCTTCATTGCAATAGGCTACTAGAAATACACAAAAATTAAAGCCTAAAATATAAAACCTTTAGATTAATCAACAGCCGATTTTCATGTAATAGTTTTTGAATTTGTTGCTGAGATTTTCGGCATGCGTTGAAAATACTGTTATCCGTTATCCGTTATCAATACTTGAAAACGCTGTGATTTGTCATGCTGTGATTTCAGCTGAAGTACTACGTACCTCAGCTCTCTTACAACTTCTAATAAGACTTTTCACATCTACTGCTGGCATGAAACGGTAAAGCGATTCTACGTCTTTTATTTTTGCTGTTGGCAACTCAACTACTGTACTAGAAGGTACAGGAGGCAGCAACATTTCTACAACACTCACTGCTGACACATTGGGCAATGGCTTCCTTGGGCTAGCCTCTGGTGCAATTAGTGCTACAGAAGGAGTAGTATCCGCAAACGAAGTTTTGTAGAACACCCTTTTGCATAGTCCTTGCTTAAACTGCAGTAACTTCACCTTTGAAAATGGAATTAAGCTACTTATAGCATTTGGACGTTTGGGCGTAATCGAAAAACTTCTGCTTGGTCATTTGAATAATGACAAACGGGTCACGGGGCTGAACAATCAAAAGCTTTTTTGTCAAGACTAGTAGCGAAAAGACTTCCTTGTGTTTCAAAGACCTCTCAGTGACGCTGTGAACAGCATCGACCACCTGAATCGTGGATTGGCCAGGCTCAGAATACTTCATCGTTATACTCTGAACGTATGAGAGCTTCTTCAGGGTGTCTTACATCATGTAGCTCATTATTTGATTACGATTTTGAGGCACACATGAATCTGACCAGGTAACCAACTTTCTGATGTCAGGATAGTTAGTAAAAACCTTATCAAGGATAGCACAAAGACCACTGGCAATATCATTTCCACTTCTACCAGCAAGATTCTGACCACAAACAACAACCGTTATCCGATAACCGTTATCAAATACTGAAATCCGTTATCCGTTATCAATCCCATCCGTTGAAATCCGTGAAATATACTAAAGTGCGGTTTGAGGTTTTCACTTTGATTGATGACTGTACTATAACCATAGAGGAAAACGGGAAAATGGAATTGAATTACAAAATATCAAGACTGATCAATTTCTTCATTGTTTTGCAAATTTCATTTTCCCAAAATGTATATAAGCGCTTTGAATATAAGTTTTCCTTTAAACCACCCTATTTGGCCCAGAAAGATGGATCAGTACCATTTTGGCAATACTCAGGAAGTAAGTTTTGTTTTGCTAACTTAGTAGGCTAATATTTTAGCTGATGAGATTTTTCTCTATCTCAGAAAGTAGTTGGATCTCGTGATTAAAATTTGTATGAAAGGACACAGAGCCCAAAATCATATACTATAAGGGCCTTATAAGCTCCTGTTTCACTTTTTTCCCCATGGCCTGGACTATTGGTGATTTCTTGGTTGAGGTTTATTGGCTATTAATGGATTATTCAGGTGTTTAAGAAATAAACTTATCTCTATAGTTAGAATTTCATCCAGAATGCAAATTTAATGGTAAATTTATAGCACTTCATGTAGGCTAGCCTAACTGACTTAGGCATAGGCCTACCAATAAAGTGAACATACCACTAGTTGCCTTTTTTATGCTCTTTACAAATATGATGATCACTTCTACCATAAATTCAAATTTTAGCATTTTTTAACCTAAACTAACTTAATTATAAATAATTTTAGCACTAAGAACATGTAGCATTATTTTTTTGAAAACAATAGAACAAGATTAGGTAAAATTCTAGTAAATTGACTTCTGAGAAAATGTAGCATTATTTTTTTGAAAAAAAATAGAACAAGATTAGGCTACATTGAGAAACATAGGGTAAAATTCAAGTTGATTGACTTTTGGCTATCTTGGAAAGGGGTTAGGTTAGGAAAATGAAACTTTCAGGGATTAGTCTAAAGGCTAAAGTGTGTTGCAGGAAGGTATTTTGAAGTACCCACCTCCACTCCTTCTCCCTCTAGAGGGTCCTGACCTTTAAAAATATGTGTTTTATAAAAGTGAAACCTTGCAAAATAGAACTTATGCTTGAACTAAGTACAACAAAATTGTTTTCAGCTTCACAACTTAACTCAATCATAAGTTATAAGGTTTTAAAGATATACAAATACATTTCCTAAATTTTGAAAAAAAAAAAAACATTAATATGGCTCAGAATCCTACTCAAATAACAGGAATTGCATTTTCAGAACCAAAGGCAGAGAAAATGCAACTGGTAACTGAAAATTAAGGTAAAATGTTGTTTTGTCAAAATTTCAATAGGTATAGACCTGTCATGTAGGCAAATTTCAGGGCCGTCTGGAGGGAGAAGGAGTGAAGCTGGGTACTTCAAAATACTTTCCCAGGATATACTTTAGCCTTTAGACCCATCCCTGAAAGTTTCATTTTCCTAACCTAACCCCTTTCAAAGATAGCCAAAATTCAATCAACTAGAATTTTACCAAACATAGTATTATTTTATGGAAAATGAATGATAACTCACACTTTAATTGAAAATTCATCATTGTTAAGTGCTCAAAAAGAGTTTAAATTTGAATTTGCATTAGAAGTGATTATTGTATTTGTACAGAGCATAAAAAAGCATCAAGTGGCATGTTCCCTTTATTGGTAAGTCAGTTATATGAACTGCTCTAATTTTACCAATTAACTGGCATTTGCATCAGAAATGAACTTTACTTCCATCCCTAGGCCTATACCAATTCATTATATATATTTGTACATTGGTAGGGGATAGGATAAAGGTCAAATATTTATTGTCAGAATGGCATCCTGAATCCAAATTTAACATCCATTTGCATCAGAAATAGATTTTACCCCCACCTCCATAATGTGCATATGTAGACCCTAAAATGGTAGGCTAGGCTATATATAGAGGTGGGGTTAAAGTTCATTTATAACACAAATGAATGGTAAATTTGGATTCAGGATGCAATCCTGAATATCTGTTAATATAAACCTTACCTCACCAGCAAAAACATGGCAAACAAAAAAGTAGGTTAAATTAAAAATAGATTAAAATTCTATTTTAGAGGCTTTTCTATCTTTGAAAGTAGTTGAGTCAATAAAACTCTCATGAATACATCTATGATCTTCTGATACATCTATGTCTGATACATCTATGATCTATGATACATCTTTGGTCTATGACCAGATGACCAAATAAGTAAAAGATTCCTCAAATGTCTGCCATTACTGGCATGGAAATAGAAAACAAGAGGCCAAAAGAAGACATGGCGTATAACATTGAAGTTTGATCTGGAGCCAATTGTAGGGTTCAGAGCCATTCTTGGGATTTTTAACAATGCAAAATCTCTAAAGCAAAATATCTGGAAGAAGACATGTCATTATCTGTTGAGCACCATGATGAGCCTGGGTATGGCTTGAATATTCAACAAGTATGAGTACTTACCTCTGTTCAGTCCTAATTTATAAGCTTTTAAAAATCTATAGAATTATTTCTTAACTTTAGGAAAAAACCTTGATATGGCTTAAAATTCTATTTAGGTTAACAATATATTCTTCTGTCAACCCAATTACAGTTAGTTGCATAGTTGCTACTCCATGAAACTTTAAACGTAGATGCAGATAATGTCTTTTGATTAGGTTTATATTCTCCTCAACATTCCCTAGAAGCTTCAACTTAATGCCAATATTTGTTCTAAAGATAATATAGATATGTGCCTTTATGACATGAATGTACATAGTGAGTTTTAATTTACTTCAACATGGCTGGAAGTTTCAACCAATAACCTTAGTCACTACTTAGATATTACTGGTAGATTCTTTGGACAACCTAGATGCAGGTAATGTCTTGTGATTTAGTCTGAGATCCCTATAATACCCCCTAAAAGTTTAAACATGATATCCCTGGCTGTTCTTGAGATATTGTATGTATACAATTTTGACAACTTGGATACATCACCTTAATCCATCTGAGAGCTTTAAGGTTATCTGGACCTTACATTGTGCTCTTGAGTTGGTCCCAGTCAAACATCCACTATGTCTTCTCCCACTCCTTGTCAAGTTGGCATTTGAAAGACTGAATGGAGGGAGTGCTGGGAGTTGAGTCCCTCTTTTCATTCCTGTGGTTTATGACTCTTCTTGAGAGGTACATTTGATGGATTCTTGATCAGGAGCTTAACTTTGGCAGCTTCTTGGATTTTCTTCTTGTGTGATGATGGCTGGTACTATGGCTGCCAATGAAGAGGGTAGTTTCCCTTTTGAAGTTTGTAAGTCAGTATTCTATTGCTATGCATATGTCTACAAACAATGGTAGGTAGCTTGATTTGATGATTAAAATGTTGTACATGTACATCAGGAAAAGAGTAGAGCCTAGTTACAGTTCCCTGTGGGACCCCACTTATTTCTATGGCCTCATCAGAGTAGATTTCTAGCTTCCTATCTTGAATAAATAGACTTTCTGCTTGCAGTTAGGAGTGAGAAGGATGTTATTGGTCAATCAGATTTGTTATTATTTTGTATGATTTCAATAGGTTTGTTTCAGTATATTTTCATGACTGGAATCCATGCTGCTTAGGCAAGAAAGATCTTGTTGGTGGTTAAATTTTTGAGAATTTGACAGCTGAATCTTAACAACAGCTGAAGTTAGGCTAATAGATCAATAATTCTCAGATTTTTAACAATGACCTTTTTTAATGCTGGCATTATGTTGACTACTTTCCAGTCTGCTGGTAGCTCTCTAGAGGTAAGCTATGTCTGGAAGATTTTTTTTTGGGGGGGAGGGGGTCTGCTATCACTTCTGCAATTTCTTTTAGTATTCTGAGATGTATATTATGAGGTACTAGTGACTTTCTGAAGCCTGACACAAGTGAACTGCTTAACATCAAGCTGCCAGGAAATGAGGAAAGAATACTATTCTAGGAGATTGTTTGTTTTCTAAAGTGAAATGACATAGTTTAGTATGGTTGACATGACCCTAAAACCTGATTCAGTTTGGTTAAGTGGAAGAATAATTGGAAAGAGGAATACAAAGATTTGAAAGAAATAAACCAGCAGATAATTTTTATGAAGACAAAAGAAGGCTGTTTTTAGACTCCAAGTGCTGTTTTTCAAAAGAAGAGGAAGAAGCATAGAACAGTCACACTAGAATGTAGCAGCAATTCTTTGTTTATTTTGGGAATTAGATTTGGGCAAAACTAATATCATAGCTTCATAATGCATGTGACTGCCAGGCTGCCAATCTATATTGTTCTCCCACAAAATCAAATGGTGCTTTTTATAGTTGTAGTACAGTGATCAATGAATATCAAGCATGCAGTTGGGTATGCATTATTTTTATAATACCAATAGTATTGGAGTTTACAACTCCATCCATTAAGTTACAGCCATAAGCTATATACAGTATACTTTGGACCTTAAATACTATACTCCACTAGCAGCATAAGAGTAAATATAATACAGTACTTTTGATAAAATGGTACATATAAGATTATGGAGTATGATATTAATGGCTAGTATATAACCTAACTTCACTTCTTAAGTGGTAGTGGATATATCATACAAGTACCTCAGATAGTTTTGCATACTTGGTATTGATGATGGGCAGAGGGGTAAAATACCAATGGGGGAGCCCAGGCTTTATTGGTTCCTCTTCTAAACATAAAATTCTATAGCTGATCTTGGGATTGTCTGACCACAAACTTGCAAAACATATTTTTTCAATGCTTATGCAAATGTTACTAATACAGCCTAGTATATTTAAGTACAAATATTACTCTTCATAACACTTGCCTTTGATTGAATGTATCTGTGAATTCTGACAACTTTGAAATTCTGCATCCAAAATTGGAGAATGTTTTCCAGGATTAGACTTGAGCTTAAAATCTCAATTAGTGATTAGATTCCACAATTAATTATTGATTATTTAAAATAATTAGCATTGTATCTGGCTAAAATATTCAAGCTAATGACATAATTATTAAGAAAATATAGACAAATATAATGGTAAGAAATCCTATTCTATTTGAATATTCTAAAAAACATGACAAATAGTTTCAAAATTAATTAATTATGATCATAAAAGCCCCCCTCCCCATCTTTCAATGGTGTTTTTATATTCTAACTGAGTACATAACTACAAAAGCCTTTTTGAAGATCTAGCGTCTTAGAAACTAGGATTTCTAAGTCTTTATTGACAAAGAAATTGGTGGTACTTAATATTGTGAATATTTAAAATATAGAAATACTAGAAAAATTGTCATTGTTCAACTGTATTATATCAAAGAAAACAAAAATATATTGCAAAATATGAAGAGTGGAGGTAACCTAAGATAATATGTTTAATATAAATTTTCTGCATATTATAGAGTAAGAATTTTGTCTTGGTAGGCTTTCTTTAGAAGAGACTATAGATAAGAATGATACCTTTTTCTCTATGCCCATCTCTGAATGAAACATTATAACAAAATTTTCTGACATTAGAAAAAGCCAAAATTTTGTTATTATTGTGTTTCCTTTAGAAGAGACTATAGATAAGAATTACTCTTGCTTCTCTATGCCCTTCTCTGAAGTAAACACTGAAAGCCTATTTAGAGTAAAGCCAAGATAGCTAGTCTCTATGAGAGGCAAAGCTGGCATAGCTTTTTATAGCTGTATAAAAGATGACATTTTCACTTCTTCATTGTAGTCTATTACTCTAGGGGAAATTTTTTTGTTATGCAGTCCCCAGATTAGTGGGACTAACTTTGCTTTTGATTGCAAGTATTGATGAAAAGTTATATTTCTTGTCTAAATTTGCTACTCTCTTATTATGATCTATTTTAAATATATTTGTAATGATTGTCATTTTCTATTATAGATGCCATTGCTAATGAAGAAATGCTGAGGGTAACTCCTTCTTTAAAGAGTCAAAGTGGTAAGTGATCAACTGATATTCCTCCTTGTTATGCAGTTTTGTGATTCTATATTGTTTGTTATGTATATGGTGGGCTATAATCTATAATTAATTAATTTTTATGAAGTTAAGTTTGCCCAAACAAGATCATATCTGGGGGTTGGGATTTGACCTCCCTTGAAATGTTTGTCTGAGTTGTAAAAATGTAACAAAAACAAATATAAACCTTTTTAATGTATTTTAAGTTTTTTGTAACCCTCCCTCCCCCACTGCCCTGAAAAATTCTAGATACGTTCTTGGGTCCCAGACTGGGTGGTATAGATTACTGACGCAATATCTCATGGGCAGCCCACCTCATATACAGAATAATTTCTGTTTGTTTTTCAGTTTTAATGTTGTGCCTTAGTTCTAGTTGAAAAAAATGTTTTTATTTAGTTTGTGACTGTTTTTCAAATTATGCAAGGAAATCCCTTTCTCTTTTACCCCTCCCCCTGGTGAAACTTTCCCTTTGAAAATTCCTCCTAAAAGGTTAAAAAACTTGTTTTTTAACCTTAAAATTTGAATTTGTTAAAGTTGCATTTAGTTTAAGACACATAAATTAAATTAGTGCTCATTTTTTTATGATAAATAGGGTTTTATTTGTTTAGGATTGAAGGCTGAGGCTAATTTTGGCCCAACTCACTGAGTCTTCTAACGTCTTTTTTCTTTTTTTTTACAATTATTTTTTCCTTTTTTTATAATCTCCATCTCCCTTCCCAGGAGAAGAAATTGAATTTTGTCTTCCAAATTGTTTCTTTTTTTGTTATATACTTTCTGCAAACGCACTCTCTCAATGTATACCACAGCTTATATAGACACCAGTTGTGCAAACATTTTTTAGAAGCAACAGATAGCTATCGTCGCTACATCGACGATAGAGCCAAGATCTTTCCGCGCTGATTGGCTGTGGGAGCACTGGAGGTTAACGTCTAGTCTAAAGATGTGTGTTGAAATCCTACTATGGGCAAGATACAACTCCGCGCAACTAGTGTCTATATAGGCTGTGATGTAAACACAACAACAGTTATCAAGAGACTGGAGGTTGATTCCATGACCTCTGGTACTGGCAACTGGTGTCAATATAGGCTGTGATGTAAACACAACAGCAGTCATCAAGAGACTGGAGGTTGATTCCATGACCTCTGGTACTGGCAACTGGTGTCAATATAGGCTGTGATGTAAACACAACAGCAGTCATCAAGAGACTGGAGGTTGATTCCATGACCTCTGGTACTGGCAACTGGTGTCAATATAGGCTGTGATGTAAACACAACAACAGTTATCAAGAGACTGGAGATTGATTCCATGACCTCTGGTACTGGCAACTGGTGTCAATATAGGCTGTGATGTAAACACAACAGCAGTCATCAAGATACTGGAGGTTGATTCCATGACCTCTGGTACTGGCAACTGGTGTCAATATAGGCTGTGATTTAAACACAACAGCAGTCATCAAGAGACTGGAGGTCGAGTGCGTAACTGTGTGTTTAGTTCCACTTTCTCAGCAGAGGTGTTAAAAAAACGATCGTTCATTTTATCTATCTTTTACTATAGTGACATTTTGACTATAGTATCCAGGGGGGTTGAACCCCATACATTTTTGATACGTTTAAATAAATAAAAATAAACTGTAGTGACTATAGTGCATTGTTACTGCCGGCTTGTTTTCACTGCCCAATGTGTACATTGCAGTACTATCCTGTACACCTCTAACTGTTTCTTGAAAAATAAAATTGTTGCTAATATCATCATGAACAGCAGTAACGTGATGCTGAGTAGAATGAAGAATTGTGTTATTGACTATATAACATTTTATTATGTTTTTTTTTATAATTCTTTCCTGTTTTATTCATGTGAAGGTGAGATTTAATTTGAAATTGAGATTAAAATGTTTCAAACATAACTTTTTTTATTGTACTTTTTAGTCCTACTTAACAAATGGCTTTGGCAATTAACCTCTGTGAAAATGAGATTAAAGGAATAGTAACACATGGTTTAATTTGAAATATTACTTGCCTTTAATTTCATCAGCAACACCAGCAATATGGTGGCATTTCAAATTAGAAAACTAAGGACAGCTTTAGAATCTAGCTAAGATTATGTGATATTTAGCTATTTATCAGATGAGATTAAGAAGTATGGTAAAAAAAAAATGATGCAATGGCAAAAACGGTGCAATTGTTTGTGGTAAAAACAATTTTATAAGTTTCAGTATTGTTTTCTTTTACATCCCATCTGATATTATCCATCCGCTTCCATGAAAATAGCAGACGGATTTACAAGCCTCTAAGAAAAAGAAGAAAAAAGGCTTGTAATTTCACTCAATCATAAAGACGTATGTCTAGAACAAAGTGTAGGGTCTAGAACAAAGGTTTTTTTTTCAGTAAATAAGTGTATATTTATCTTAAAGAGCTCCAATATTCAGTATTTATTCTAGTAATATCAATGTTTCATCTTATTCTTTTAAAGAATAACCTATCACTGGTAGTCTTTGGCATAGGCAGTATATCCGAGAATATTGTTTAGTTAGTAAAATAAGGTAATAAATAATCTCTTGAAATCAGTTTGAAACAAAAATGTAAAACAAGAAAAAAGTCAATATATATCACAAATTTTTGGGATTTTTCTAGGAAATAGAATAAGAAATAGTTGTTTTCCTTTATTTTTCCTCCATATTTCCATTGAAACACTTGACATGAAAAGAACGAATTTCATGAGTAATTAAAAATGATATTTTTTTCATTTAAGTTTTACTTTGGAGTAATTGTCATATGCTACATGAAGTCTTGTTAAATTGTCAACCCAATTCAAAAGTAAAATAAAGAAGAAAACTACATATGTTTGTCACATGATACATCTAGTTTCTGCGGATGACTTCGATAGGGGGTGGAAGTGACTACCCACTAAGCTTTTCCAGAGAAAAAAAAAAACAGAGAAAAACTTTCATAATTTGTTTGCTGGTGACCAAACTGGTCATATTGTTTCACTCCCGCTTGTTTGTTATTATTTATATCAAACTGTTATAGTTTCAGATACTCTTCTTTTATTTTTTAGGGGCAGGGGAGGCTTTAGAGTTTAGAGTATTATTGCTTTTTTTGCTGTTTGAAATTTGTTTTTGTTTTTCCTTCTCATGTGATGATTCATAAAATTTGTATTAAATTGTTTTTTATTCCAGTAATTGCATATAAGGTGCCAAAATTGTGATTTTAGTCAACAGACTTGTCTTCAACCCCCTCGACGATGACCCCAATTTGTGTAAATGGCCCATTAAAAAAAAACTAGAGGATTTTTAGTAGATTGATGAGATTTTTGCACTTAGATAAGATAATATAATATTTATTTTCAAAAGACTATCACAAGCTCTATAGAGCCGAATTCGCTTTATATGTCAGTAAAAGCTAAGAAAAAAAAAATCAAAACAGTACATTAAGTCAAACACTTAAAATTAAAAGGAATTAAAAAAGCAAAATCATCAAAGATAAAGGGCAAATCAGTAAACTTAACAATTAAATTACGAAAACATTGCAGTAAAACAAAAAAGAATAAAAACGGCCATAGAGGAAATCCTTTATGCATGTATTTTGTCTTACTGTTCAGCTTTGTGAATTTGTTGTTTTATCAAGGATTATTTTATTGCCATGTTAACAGTTCCAACAGTCAAACAATCGTACCAGGTAAAATTCACCAGACCTGGATATAAGGCCCCATGAACCATTTGTTAAAATTATTACAAAATGAAGTGATATATAAGACAAATTGTATTTGCAAGATCATCTTCCTGTGATAGTAAATTTTGAGCATTGCTTTGGGACATAATGTCTGAGTAAAATGTAAAAAAAAAAATAACATCCAAAAACATCCAATTAATAGCCTATAAGTTTTTCAGCTGGTGAATCAGCATGTCCTTAAGTGAAAAATTGCATATTGATCCCCTTAACCTATATAGCCCTACATAGCCCTTCTATTGGCATTCAAATGTAAAAAAACATCAATAACAGCCATCTTAAGAATTGGTCTTAAACTGATACTGGGGAATATCCAAAATTAAGATATTCGTTTTTTTTGTTATATGTTAATAGTTTAAAATAGTAAATTTGTAGATCAAGTTTAGATAATTATCACATAAGTAAATATAACTAGGTAAATGGTACAACAAAAAGAAAGTAAGATAAAAGCTAAATAAACAAGCTGTGAAAAAAAACGAGGTAATTTCACATGGATTTTCTTGAAACAAATAAAGACTCCTATTTTAAGCAAGTGGTACCTAATCTGAGGTATTTTTTTTTTTTTTCTTAGTTTCATTTTATCTTTTATTAAGTTTAACTTTACCTATGTTCGAATGGCTTAAAGTAGACTAGAAATCTACAGGTTGAGCAGTTACAAGTTGAAGCACAAACACTTTTGGTTCTATTTGATGCAGAAATGTGTCAAAAGTCTAGAGATTTTATGAGGAAAAAAAATACCAACGACATCAATTTAACAGCCATTTTGAAATTTTATCTTGAAGTGACTCTAGGCTATATCAAACATGGCTATAGCTACATATGCTATATATATATATATATATATATATATATATATATATATATATATATATATATATATATATATATATATATATATATATATGGCCTGGCTTACCTGGTTTATAGCTAAATATTGAATGTTTAAAATAGTATATTTGCAGGTCAAGTTTGGACAAAGAATAGTGTCAACTTTGACTGGTGGGAAGTTGAGATGATTTTTCGCGTAACAGGCCGGGGCAGGATTGGTGCAGATGGATTAGCATTCTGGTACACAGAAGAAAGGGGCACTCCTGGACCTGTCTTTGGCTCTAATGATATGTGGAAGGGATTGGGAATCTTTTTTGATTCATTTGATAATGACAATAAGCACAACAATCCTTATATAATGGCCATGGTTAATGATGGAACCAAAGTATATGACCATAAAAAGTAAGTTTTGTGGTTAAGACGGCGTAATTTTTTGATGCTATGTTATCGCTAAGGGAGGTAGGTTTATCGTTAGCATCTGGGTATTTCTTCTATTAAAGGTAGGTAGGTAGGTAGGTTTTTATTTTTATCCAAAATATAAACATAAATAAAAATGACACCACTAATAAATTATTGCAGCAAAAAGAAAGTTCTAAGGACTTGTGCTGCAATTATTTTGTAAAGAAAATAATTCTTACAGTTTTTAATCGGTAATTTTCAAATGATTTTCCTTTTTTTGTCTGAGAAATACCCTGCATTAAAGTGGGGAGTGAAGTGGGGGCTAGAGTGCTCTGCATCATTTTCATGGTGATTTATTCCAATGATCTTAAATCTTTGCCGTCACTAAGGGTCACATTGACATTTTTCCACTTTTAAAATTGACCAAAAACCTTTTTAAGATTTTTTTATTTGTATTTTTCTGTCACACTTTAACTGTGTTAAAATTATATTAAGTGTGATAACACACAGAAATCACACTTTTAAAATAATTGCCAAAAACTTTTTCAGCTGGTAAATTAGCATGTCTTTAGATGGAAAATTGTATTTTGATCCCCTTGACCTATATAGTCCTACAGATCATCCTTTTGAGAACAGCTTAGCACAGGATTTTTGGAAATTATCTCAAATAATTTCTGAGACCACACTGGCTAATCATGAAAAAACTCAAAATCGTGAAGAAGAGAAAACATACATGGAAATATAAAAAATCATACCTTAAAACAAACACAAAACTAACATGACCCTTACTGAGTAACTGTGAAAGGGTAACCCAAAGGATGGCCCTTTTAAGGGTAACTCGGTGTTACCCTTTTATCGTTGCTCTGAAAGGGTCATCTTATTTTAGTTTCGTTTTAAGATTTAGTTTTATTTTATTTTTATTAGTATTACTTTGTACTGAGGACGGTCAAGTGGATGTCCTGACCGAAATATTCGCACTTTTAATTTTTTTTTTTTTTTTGCTTGCTGCTAAATTAAAATTAATTTTTAATTTAAATTAATTAATTTTAATTAAATTAATTTAAACTAAATTAATTTTTAAAATTTAAAAAAAACTAATTTTTCTGCTGGTTGCTATTGTCCTCATTTTCTCTTCTTCACGATTTTATGTTTTGAAATTATCTCAGAAACGTGAAAATGTCAGATGTAATCCTTAGGTGTGACAAACAATTCCCAATGATATTTAGTTCTGTTTCTTTTTTGTGTTCGCAGGTTTCACGTTTGTATTTAAGAATATGTAAGTAGTTAATATCAGGAAAATAAATCGTTGATCAGAAGCCAATTTGTACTGTAAAGAAAGCTCTTAAACGGATGGAGATACCAGGAAAGGGGGTGTATTTTAATGACTGAAATTTTAAATGAGGGTTAAGAAATGTACTATCGTTTCTTTCTATATTTTTTTTTTACTTTCAAGACACAACAAAAGCCTTTCAGCGATTGAGAAAACGAGGGGTGCCTTGTTTTTGGGAATATCTAAACTGCTAATTATCTTGAAATATACGATATAGCCTTATTTACCGTATTTACATAAAGCCTTATTAGTCTTATTTACCGTAAAGCCTTATTTTCCCTTATTTACCGTAAGATACGCAAAATTGATACAACTGGTTGAGGTTAATATACATTTTAAACCCATAAATATATTTGAGCATGCTCAGTTTATTGGGATGGCCTATAAATAATATTTAGCTAAAAATGCTATGATCGCTTTTGGATTAGTAAAGCTGCAGGGAAAGTTCAAGAACTCCTACATTGAATGTATAGAAGAAATATACTAAAGGTGATTTTGCTCTCTAAACATCATTACTTGTCTGAATTTAATGTTTTTTCTTTTAAAAGTATATTCTATTCAACACTATTATATCTCATTTTCAGTATTCCGCCGAAAAATCTATAGGGGAGGATACATCCCCGATTGACTAGATAATTAATTCTATGTAAAGGCCTTAATCAATGATGAACAAGCTTGGTCTTGATAAACCAATCGAAACTCAATTAAACTTCTATTTACTTTTCGCTCTTGGACAGAGGGGGGATTAAATCTTCTAGAAAGTTTAAAAAAACTCAGATAGGTTATTTAAAATTTTCTCCCATGAAATTTTTAAGAATGCTAATTCCGCCTACTAGTGGCTTTTCCCCAATATAAGACTAAAAAGGCAAAGTTTTTCCTGCAAAGACTAAAATTTCTAATGTATTTTACTGAAAACTGAATTTTCACTACTAACTTTAACGAACTAGGACTTCGTTTATATTACGTTGAAAACTAATGATATTGCTTAATTTGAAAGTGTTGTTTTGCTAATCAATCCCATAAACATTTGAAAGGAGCATATTTGTTGCATGCAGGCCTGCTACTGCGTGTCTGTTTGTTTTTAAAACATTTTTCACTGAAAAGAAGGGTTCTAATTTGCCATGGGGCAAGGGGAAGCAACTGCCCCTCTCAGACCTCCCACCAGACTATAATTCTCTTTGCTAAAGTTTAGTTTCTTCAAAAATCTTGTAAAAGCTAAGGTAAGCCTGCATAATTCAAGCATCCACGGAAACAGGTCAGTTTTCTTTAGTGTATCTTAACCTTTATGGTGCTCTGTTGCTCATTTTTCAGTTTTTACTGCTAACATCATGGGAGTTAGTAAAATTAGCTCCAATTTTGCCTTCCCCCCCCCCCCCAGAATTTTAGCCTGATTTGTTCTGACAAGGTATCGGAGACGGCAGTTATCAGAAATACAAAGAATTGATAGAATGTACAATATTTACTACATTTACTAATGACAACTCCCCCCCCTCGAAATGTTTGTCTGACCCGTAAGAACTAAGAAAATGAACATATACCAATTTTTGTGTTTTCTAAAGTTTACGCTTAAGAAAATTGACAACTCAAATTGTATTAAAAATACCTTTATATGCGGTTTCGGCAACTCAAATTGACAACTCAAATTGTATTAAAAATACCTTTATATGCGGTTTATTAGTAATATCGGTTCGGTAGTAGGGGTAGTAATGGTTATAATAAGGTTTCGGTAGTAATGGGTGCCAAGTTTAAAAAAAGGGCAAGTTTAAAAGTTTAGAAAATCAGCCAAAAAAAAACCCAACTAAATACACATAGCCCCGATTAAATTAACGATGTGCAGATTCCTTCGAACGTGTATTAGTTTCTGGGAATCAATGGTTTGTTATTATTTAAATTTTCACAGACGAAAAACGCTCTCAAAATTGATATATATATATATATATATATATATATATATATATATATATATATATATATATATATATATATATATATATATATATATATATATATATATATATATATATATACATATATATATATATATATATATATATATATATATATATATATATATATATATATATATATATATATATATATATATATATATATATATATATATATATATATATATATATATATATATATATATATACATATATATATATATATATATATATATATATATATATATATATATATATATATATATATATATATAGCTGCAAGAAATTGTTTCTGAATGGTGCTTCAGAAACTGTTTCTGAAGTGAGAACATTCATTCGTCCAGTATTCATTCTGACTTCGTTCAGTATTCATTCAGACTTCGTCCATAGTTTTAAAGATCTATATTCACGATTCAGTTTTGAGACTTTACGAAAATGTGGACTGCTTAAAAAACAGTGGTTTTTATGGCACTTGGTATTAACCAAGTGACATATAGCAATCGCAAATTCCGTCGGTCTGTCGGTCCCGGTTTTGCTACTTTAGGCATATATATATATATAGGCATTATATATATATATATATATATATATATATATATATATATATATATATATATATATATATATATATATATATATATATATATATATATATATATATATATATATATATATATATATATATATATATATATATATATATATATATATATATATATATATATATATATATATATATATATATATATATATATATATATATATATATATATATATATATATATATATATATATATATATATATATATATATATATATATATATATATATATATATATATATATATATATATATATATATATATATATATATATATATATATATATATATATATATATATATATATATATATATATATATATATATATATATATATATATATATATATATATATATATATATATATATATATATATATATATATATATATATATATATATATATATATATATATATATATATATATATATATATATATATATATATATATATATATATATATTCAATTTTGAGAGCGTTTTTCGTCTGTGAAAATTTAAATAATAACAAACCATTGATTCCCAAAAACTAATACACGTTCGAAGGAATCTGCACATCGTTAATTTAATCGGGGCTATGTGTATTTAGTTGGGTTTTTTTTTGGCTGATTTTCTAAACTTTTAAACTTGCCCTTTTTTTAAACTTGGCACCCATTACTACCGAAACCTTATTATAACCATTACTACCCCTACTACCGAACCGATATTACTAATAAACCGCATATAAAGGTATTTTTAATACAATTTGAGTTGCCGAAACCGCATATAAAGGTATTTTTAATACAATTTGAGTTGTCAATTTTCTTAAGCGTAAACTTTAGAAAACACAAAAATTGGTATATGTTCATTTTTCTTAGTTCTTACGGGTCAGACAAACATTTCGAGGGGGGGAGTTGTTATTAGTAAATGTAGTAAATATTGTACATTCTATCAATTCTTTGTATTTCTGATAACTGCCGTCTCCGATACCTTGTCAGAACAAATCAGGCTAAAATTCTGGGGGGGGGGGAAGGCAAAATTGGAGCTAATTTTACTAACTCCCATGATGTTAGCAGTAAAAACTGAAAAATGAGCAACAGAGCACCATAAAGGTTAAGATACACTAAAGAAAACTGACCTGTTTCCGTGGATGCTTGAATTATGCAGGCTTACCTTAGCTTTTACAAGATTTTTGAAGAAACTAAACTATATATATATATATATATATATATATATATATATATATATATATATATATATATATATATATGTATATATATATATATATATATATATATATATATATATATATATATATATATATATATATATATATATATATATATATATATATATATATATATATATATATATATATATATATATATATATATATATATATATATATTATATATATATATATATATATATATATATATATATATATATATATATATATATATATATATATATATATATATATATATATATATATATATATATATATATATATATATATATATATATATATATATATATATATATATATATATATATATATATATATATATATATATATATATATATATATATATATATATATATATATATATATATATATATATTCAATTTTGAGAGCGTTTTTCGTCTGTGAAAATTTAAATAATAACAAACCATTGATTCCCAGAAACTAATACACGTTCGAAGGAATCTGCACATCGTTAATTTAATCGGGGCTATGTGTATTTAGTTGGGTTTTTTTTTGGCTGATTTTCTAAACTTTTAAACTTGCCCTTTTTTTAAACTTGGCACCCATTACTACCGAAACCTTATTATAACCATTACTACCCCTACTACCGAACCGATATTACTAATAAACCGCATATAAAGGTATTTTTAATACAATTTGAGTTGTCAATTTGAGTTGCCGAAACCGCATATAAAGGTATTTTTAATACAATTTGAGTTGTCAATTTTCTTAAGCGTAAACTTTAGAAAACACAAAAATTGGTATATGTTCATTTTCTTAGTTCTTACGGGTCAGACAAACATTTCGAGGGGGGGGAGTTGTCATTAGTAAATGTAGTAAATATTGTACATTCTATCAATTCTTTGTATTTCTGATAACTGCCGTCTCCGATACCTTGTCAGAACAAATCAGGCTAAAATTCTGGGGGGGGGGGGAAGGCAAAATTGGAGCTAATTTTACTAACTCCCATGATGTTAGCAGTAAAAACTGAAAAATGAGCAACAGAGCACCATAAAGGTTAAGATACACTAAAGAAAACTGACCTGTTTCCGTGGATGCTTGAATTATGCAGGCTTACCTTAGCTTTTACAAGATTTTTGAAGAAACTAAACTTTAGCAAAGAGAATTATAGTCTGGTGGGAGGTCTAAGAGGGGCAGTTGCTTCCCCTTGCCCCATGGCAAATTAGAACCCTTCTTTTCAGTGAAAAATGTTTTAAAAACAAACAGACACGCAGTAGCAGGCCTGCATGCAACAAATATGCTCCTTTCAAATGTTTATGGGATTGATTAGCAAAACAACACTTTCAAATTAAGCAATATCATTAGTTTTCAACGTAATATAAACGAAGTCCTAGTTCGTTAAAGTTAGTAGTGAAAATTCAGTTTTCAGTAAAATACATTAGAAATTTTAGTCCTGACCGGTATTAAGCCTCTTATTTACCTTTTAAATCAATCTATCTATTCATAGAATTTTGTTAGAGCTCCTACCATATGATCTCTTGGCTCTTAGCTCTTCTTGCCTCATCACAAGTGCCATATGAGCTCTTAGCTCTTGTTCAAATAGTGGTTTTCAGGTATGAATAGGCCTTAAACGGGGCTATGGGTGGATGTTTTTATTTTGTTGTCCTATGTACTTTTAAGAGCTTGATATAAAAAGAACTGTCATGGGGATTGGCTGCTCCCTCCGTTGCAACGGTCTCGCATCGGCAACGTTTTCAAATCTTTGCCTTATATCAACTTCGATAAGTAGGCTGTGCATCTACCATGGTTGCAAGGGGTAACGGGGAATCGGGGATCGATTCTTGAGAGGGAGCTTGAGAAACGGCTACCGCATCCAAGGAAAGGAGCAGGTTCCCTTGCACTTGCTGTATAAAAACATTAAAAACCAGGACTGGGGGGTGTTTTATGTAGAGTGCCACACAGTCCTGGTTTACTTAATTTGCCACATTATCCTGCTTCGCTGTAGCACCTCACTAGACTTCGTCTGGTTCAATTTAGCAGTTTGGTTTCGTTTTTCAATCTAAAATTGTTAAATAAGACTAATTTTTTGATTATAGAGATGGATCATCTCAACAGATCGCTGGGTGTCTTCGAGACTTCGGGAACAAGCCTTTCCCAGTTCGTGCTAAGATAAAGTACTATAAGAATACTTTGACAGTAATTTAGAAGTTTGGTTTCATCGTTCAATCTAAAATTGTTAAATAAGACTAATTTTTTGATTATAGAGATGGATCATCTCAACAGATCGCTGGGTGTCTTCGAGACTTCGGGAACAAGCCTTTCCCAGTTCGTGCTAAGATAAAGTACTATAAGAATACTTTGACAGTAATTTAGCAGTTTGGTTTCATCTTTCAATCTAAAATTGTTAAATAAGACTAATTTTTGATTATAGAGATGGATCGTCTCAACAGATCGCTGGGTGTCTTCGAGACTTCAGGAACAAGCCTTTCCCAGTTCGTGCTAAGATAGAGTAATATAAGAATGCTTTGACAGTAATTTAGCAGTTTGGTTTCATTTTTCAATCTAAAATTGTTAAATAAGACTACTTTTTTGATTATAGAGATGGATCATCTCAACAGATCGCTGGGTGTCTTCGAGACTTCGGGAACAAGCCTTTCCCAGTTCGTGCTAAGATAAAGTACTATAAGAATACTTTGACAGTAATTTAGAAGTTTGGTTTCATCTTTCAATCTAAAATTGTTAAATAAGACTAATTTTTGATTATAGAGATGAATCGTCTCAACAGATCGCTGGGTGTCTTCGAGGCTTCAGGAACAAGCCTTTCCCAGTTCGTGCTAAGATAGAGTAATATAAGAATGCTTTGACAGTAATTTAGCAGTTTGGTTTCATTTTTCAATCTAAAATTGTTAAATAAGACTACTTTTTTGATTATAGAGATGGATCATCTCAACAGATCGCTGGGTGTCTTCGAGACTTCAGGAACAAGCCTTTCCCAGTTCGTGCTAAGATAGAGTACTATAAGAATGCTTTGACAGTAAGTGGTTAGTTATGTTTTTTAAAGCTAAGTTTGGAATTCTAGTGGTAAGATACTCCAACTGAGGAATAGTTTAGTATAGTGTGTACAAATCATTAAAACGTAACGAATTAGATAAAATTGATCATTATACTAATGAAATTACTAATGAGTTATTTTTAAATAGAAAAATTATCAAAGTTAATTAAAGTTTAATCATTAAAATTAATTAAGTAAAAATAACTAAAAGTAAATTAATTTAAATTTTAGCAACTAAATAATTGAATTACATAAAATAGTTTTATAAAATAAAAACAGAATATATATAAACATAGTTGTCACAAGTTCAGCAGCACCGAAACACGAATTTTTAAATTTGTATTATTTTTTATCTTGTGTTTTGAAACTACTCTGCCCACCTCCTCGCCATTTACTGTCGATGAAATAGCACTCGGGGATCCATGGGAACAACTTCTGAAAGCTCTATCCACCAGTGCAATCACAACCCCACGGTCACAAAATTTTACATTGGAGGAGAATTCAATTCTCTTTAGTTTTGATGTGGTTTCCATGTATTCAAATTGTAATGTGAAAATGTACGAAGATATATTAAGGATTAAATTACAAAAGCACTTTGATTTGATACAAGATGTGACCATGGCTAGTTTGGAGATAGAAGTCATTATGAAGTTGGTTATCCTTGCAAATAAATATTCTCTATATTTTGGTTTTGAGGTGAATTTTACACCTCAAATATTTTACACCTACAAATAGATACATAGGGCAAAGAAATGAAACTTTTCGGCCTATTTAATTTTGTACACTGTGAAACTCCAATAACCCTATTGTTGTGTTTGATGTGTCTATTTTTTATTATTTTATCAATGAATTTAATTGGGTAACTATTACAAAATAAAATATCCCTCAAGTACAGTAATTCAGAATCTAAGGACTCCCGGGAACAAATTCTGAAAGCTCTATAAACTAGTGCAATCACAACCCCTGGTTTCACTAAAATAGGGTGGCAAGAATGAATGTTCAAATACTTATCGCTGTGTGTAGGCTTTCTGTATATCGAGACCAGTTTACATTTTTATCAAAACTGTTTAAATGTTTATGGAAAAGGTCTAAGGACTCTAAGCCTACAAAAGCATTTTGATTTGATACCAAGTGTGTCCATGGCTAGTTTGGAGATTGAAGTCATTATGAAGTTGGTTATCCTTGCAAATAAATATTCTCTATATTTTGGTTTTGAGGTGAATTTTACAAACAGGTGTTTGGTTTGGCTATGGGGGCATCTCTTTCTCCTTTGTTGGCAAATCACTTCATGGACTCTTGAAACCTCCGCTATACACAGTTTTGCTGTTTTAGGCTTTCCCCTTGTTTCTGGTGCAGATTCATGGATGATGTGGTTTGAATTTGGAAACACGGTTTAGAGTACTTAGACCTTTTCCAAAAAACATTTAAATAGTTTTGATAAAAATGTGAAATTTACAGTGGAGTTTGAAGAAAAGGACAAACTATCTTTTCTTGATATCCTATTGATTAAAAGTGATTTCCATTTACTTTTCTCAGTATATAGAAAGCCTACACACAGTGATAGGTATTTGAACTTTCATTCGTGCCACCCCATTTCAACGAAACGAGGGTTTGTGATTGCACTGGTGGATAGAGCTTTCAGAATTTGTTAACAGGAGTTCTTAGATTCTGAATTGTTGTATTTGAGGGATATTTTATTTTGAAATAGTTACCCAATCAAATTCATTGATAAAATAATAAAAAATAGACGTATTAAACACAACAATAGGGCTATTGGGGTTTCACAGTTACAGAATTAAATATGCCGAAAAGTTCATTTCTTTGCCTTACGTACCTATTTTCGGGGAGATGCTTAAAAGAATTTCGCGTAAACATAACATAGATACTTGTTTCCAATCAGTGAGACCATTTGGTAGTTTCCTTAATTCTGGGAAGGACTTAAAACCTGGGAGATTTAGTTAGTGGGGTGTATAAAATTCTTTGTTCTTGTGGAAAGTTTTATATTGGTAGAACTCACCAGCAATTTATTGAAAGATCTATTGAGCATCGCAACTCAATAGAAAAAAAATCTACAATTAAGAAAGCCTCCTGAAACTTTTGTTTCGGCTCTGGCTGAACATACATTCTTTCAACGAGGCTATAGAAACTAAAACATATGTTTGCTAATCTTTCAATAAATAGAGACACAGGAAATTTAAATATTGGCCCAATTTATGATTGTCTTTTGAAAAATGGACCAGTAGTCAATAAAGGAATTAAAATTTTACACAATCACTAGGGGACAAGATTAAATACTAGACCAAAATGAGTTGCTTCAATATTAGCTAACAAGAGGATTATTTCGCAACGGAATAGTTACCTTACTTTCAATTTTAATAATTTTTTCTCAGTTGCTTTCATATTCTCATTGATAGTAACTCTAATAGCTAGTTGTCATGTCTCTGGGTTTGCCCCTGCGTGACAGGGGTGAAACAAGGCTGTGTGCTATCACCACTGCATCCTTATCATTGATTATATTTTCCGGATCTTTTACGGACAAGGTATCGAGTTGGACAATACGCGACTCGGAGATTTCGATTTCGCTGACAATATCTGCCTCCTAGGGCCCTAGAAATAAAAGCTCCAGCATTACCTAGACCAAATCAGAGACGCTGCCGAACCTTTTAGCCTTAAGATAAATGCCAATAAAACAAAAAATATGGCGAACACTGGATCTCCACTCAGCATAAGATGCAATAACCAGACGAAAGAGCAAGTCGTAGAGTTCAAGTACCTAGGGAATACCATCCACAATTCAGAATCGTGTCAGTGAAAAGTTAAGCTAAGAATCAGCCAGGCTAATATATCTTTCAGGAAACTGTCTCAAATTTGGTGCAGCCAGAAGTACTCTATCCAACTCGAGCTGAGGCCGTTCAACAGCAACGTCCTCTCAACGCTTTACTATGGTTCTGAAACTTGTCACATAGATCAACAACTTGAAGAGAAACTCCTCGCGTTCAAAAACATGGTTTCAAGGCACATTCTAAATATCCAATGGTCTCAAAAAGTGACAAACGCTACCTCATGAGACAAGACATCTCAGCCACTGATAACCAAAGTAATCAAATATAGGAAGTGGAAATACCTTGAGCATGTGATCCTCTTGTCCGAAACCCGACTACCAAAGGTCGTCCTTCAGTGGCAGCCACGTGGTACCAGAAGAAGAGGAAGCCCCAGAAACACCCTAAGTGCCCCTGGATGCACAGGAGGATCTAAGGTGTAGGATAAGTCAATCTGAAAGACCTCGATGAAGAAAGAAACTAATTTTTTAAAGTAGTTTTGGTAAATGTTTAAAAAAAAAATAAGGTAATCACCGTGATTCTCGGTACACGGCTATTTCCCGGTACCATGAAGTAGTTGTATCTCCACTGCTTCTGTATCTTAAAAAAGAGGATAAAGTATTTTATGAGGATTTTAATCTGTAGTTCCCTATTGTCATTTGGAAAGTTATTAAGGATAGGATTCAGAAAGAGTTTTAAAAAAGTTAAGAAAAAAAATCTCGTCCGAAGTTATTAGCAATTGAAATATTGTTCTACCAAGCAATGTTTATAGATGAACGTTGTTTTTATTTTTTTAAATGAACAAATATTTAACATTTTGTAGTCATTTACTATTTGAAACTTTTCAACCATCCTCCCAAGCAAATAAAAACACTTACAGAAAAGTATGGTCTTCTTTCTTTAGGATTGTCAAATAATTCCTTCAGTCTAGGACAGCTTGGACACCCTCTATTCATTGGATGATTGTATCGTCTATGCATTATTATGCTTACTCTAAAATCACTTATTTAAAAATCACTTATTTAAAAAATCAGCTGTATTTCCCCTTTTTTAATCGGCTATCTTTCACTTAGTCACAGCTTAGATACCAATACAGTTATGAAACTCCTAATTGCCCATGAGAAGCTTTTGGTACAGAGCTCTGAACTTGGCGCCTCCTCCGAGCCCGCGCTCCGACGCGTAGATCGTACTACAACACCATAGGTGGAAATGCAATTTTGTTTTGTTAACACCATAGGCTATAGATTTATTGGGATCTAAGCTGTGAATTGCTCCGACTTTTAGATTCAGACTGCCAGTTTCATGTCTCCAGCCGCTAGCATTGCTACTGCGCACTGTGTCCCAAAAATAAATCGAGTTTTCATAACTGTATTGGTATCTAAGCTGTGCACTTAGTATACATTTATGTATACTAATTTTACGTATACTAGTGAATACTTATGTACACTAGTGTTTTTAAGTATACTTATATACATTTTAGTGTCTATACATTTTTTGTTAATGCTTTGTTTACTTTTCAGGTATACTTCCAAAGTGGCATGACAAACAATGAGAAAGAATACGAGCTGTGTTTCCGGTCTGAGAACGTGATCCTCCCTAAAGGTGGCTATTTTGGTATTACCGCTGCCACCGGTGGTCTTGCTGATGATCACGATGTTCTCAAAGTAAGTTGCCTCTCCACATACTGAAAAGTATGCTCATTGAGCAAATGAACCAATAAAAAAGGCATTCAACATTTATTGATATTTTGGTATTATGACTTTTTATGACATCATGACATTTTTATTTATTACAAAATGACATTGGGGCCAACCTTTTAATATTGGTCCAACCAACCCTCCTCCTCGTAGACAAATTCTGAATTTGTGGCTAAAAAACGGCGCCCTTTACTGCCAGGAGATTGTAAATAAGATTATTTAAACACTGGTAGTTATTTAAGCAAATCTTATATTGTGATATTCTTATGTTTTCATACGCCTGTCCTGCTTCGCGCCCATTTCTCATTTAACATCAGGCATCTGAAACAGAATATTCAAACAGGGCTCTAAAAATGTTTTATTGGCTTTTCCTTTAATCCTTATAAGTTTGTGTAAATCAGCTTCATCTGATCTTCTTGGAAATAAGACGATATTAAGTTATAATGGACTTTTGACTGAAATGCCTACAGTCAACTTTTGCCATCTCTTTCTCCCTCTCTATCAAGACAGCTTGGCAACTCACTACGACACTAAACTTTCTAGAAAGAATTCCAGTAGGCTTTTGCTTCAAGTGAATTTTAATTCGGCAAGCAAAACATATCTTATTTCCTTAGTGCAGTATTTGACATCTTCCTGTTGATTTTATATCTTACTGTTGTATTTATGTTGTGTTTGTGCAGTATTTGATATTTTCCATAAATTATATTGACATTTTCCATATCTAAAGAAAAATATCATAATTCCTTTGTACAGTATTTTATTCTTTTAACTATCGATTTTATTGCTTGACTTTTTCTTTTAGATCTTACTGTATAAGTCCTGCAGTAGTACTTGCTACTATTGGATTTTTGCTCTTGTGGCTTTTTTAGCTCTTTGCTTTATTTGATTCTTTTTTTTAATATTGGCATGCTCGTGCTAGCTGAAAGTACCAAGGACATAAAAATAAACAGCATTTTTGCCACCCCCTGAGGCAAATTTTTGTCCTAAGAAGAGTGAATCATTTTGGGGGGGGGAAGAGAGTAGGGAGTAGGATAAACCATCCGTCTTGGATCTATTTATATCCGAAAACCACGATTTTGTAAGATTTTTCTTTTGGTCGTTTCAAAATTATGACGTCTATACGTCAATACGTCGTATAAAATTATGGTATTGCCCCACGTCATTTTGTGGTATTGCCCCACGTCTTTGGGGTAATACCACAAATTCGCTACTGTTGCCACATTTAATAACAAAAGAGTAAGTAAATCTTATTTGCTAAATTTATAAATTTTGGCGATACAAAGTCGAACATTAGGTTGACAACAATTCATCAGGTTGGCTTGTTGTTGACAACAGCAACTTGTTGACGTGAAAATTGAATACAGAAGTACTCCCTGTGTAATAAAACATTTATTAGTACCTATATTTATCATTTTCAACTAATATTTATCCTTAGGTGTCATTTTAAGTGGCTTCCCTAGTGTGTGAATTTACCTACCTGGAGTTTGAAATTATTCATAACTAATTTTCTATCCCCAAGAGAATTCATCCTTTGTGTTTAAATTTTAATTAAAACAAATAAGGTAGATATTTTAAGTGCATTTGTTTCTTCTGAAATTACATAGTTGCCAAAGAGGGTGTAGTTGCCAAATATAGCCAAGCGTTATATTTTTATATCACCACAGATTACGTTGGCTCAGCCGTTTTTCGCGTATTTTCGGTGATAGAATTCAGGCTGCATTTTTTGGAGATAGGCTGTGCAGAAGAGACAACAACGAACATTCAAGAGGCCGTATAATAACAGCGGGATTTTTCATCCTTAAACTGCTGGGATCAGGTGATCTTTAAAGCTTGTAACACGATGCCACCAAAGAGACCTCGTCAGAGCCCCAAAAAAGGGACTGGTAAGTGCGCAACATGTGGCGAGAACTTAAATGTAAATTCAGGTTCTATGGACTGAGACGGATGAACCCTCTGGATATGCATTGATTGTCTGAAAATATCAGAGGCGGAATACTCTCTACTAACTGAAGTAACACGGCGAGTCGGCTGTAAGTGGAAATTCCCAGTTTGCAAAAGTCTTTGGAAGATATTCACAAACTTATGGACAAGACTCTCGAACCATTCCAGTCGACTCTTAGTGCAGTAAAAGAACTGGACACCAAAGTTAAAAAATACTATGAAAGAAGCATTTGCCGAACTGCGAGGACAGCTAACCATTGTCATTGAAAATCGTTTCGGTAATTTGAAATCCGATTGAGACCCTTGGACAGTGTCCCTCGCGCTGAAAAAAAAAAGGCGAGTGTCCCTCGCCTTGGACAGGCGCTGAAAAAAGATCTGGAGATGCAGCTTGAAACCAAAGTTAAACAGATGGTTGCAGATGATAGAGACCGTCAGCGTCAAAAGCTAAACATCGTTGTTTTTGCCCCCCCCCCCTCAGACTAGTGATGGACTTTGCATCCAAAAATACCTTGCAGGTGATTGTGAACTCCGAAACATAAGCGTCTCTAATGTCCCTCATCTGAGGAGTCAGCAAAACCAAGTTACATCCACCAATGGCCAAGAAAGGGCCTGTTCCCATATTATTCTCAGTCCCAGATGTCAAGACTCAAAAACCGATTCTGCAAATGTCTTACGAAAGAAAATGGTCAGGTACGTTTCAGTTCCGAAATGATGTCTCCAAGATCGACCGTGAGAAAAAGGCAAAGCTATATGACGAGTTGAATGTCAGCCGTGCACAGAGTGAAGCTGATTTGGTTGTGCGTGGGAACTCTAATAGTTCCAAAAACGGTTAGATTCGTACAGGCCATCCGGCTGCAATGGAACATTAAATGATATAACCTGCAATGTAACCAGAGTAAATAGACAGTTAGATGGTAATGGTTTTCAAAGTAACACTAGGGACACATGGCCCCCTCCAGGCATGAAACGGAAAAAGAATCTTTCCGTGTTGTATATGAATGCCGATGTACTTTCAAACAAACTTGATGAACTGTATCTTTTGGTAAATTTAGCAATTGCTCGGAGAACTCACCATAAAATCTATTGAAATGTTGACCATAAAACTCGGTTTGATATGTCATACCTCCCCCCCCCCCTTTCTGATACATATTGGAGGAAAAACGGCATCAGCCACTTTAGCTCTGCCGCAAAAAAAGAACCTCTTGAATTTTGCAATTGACTGATTTACTGGCCAATTGAAACAAAGTGCAATAAGCTCACGCTCTTTGTGTCTCGGCAACCGGTGTAAGGTAAACTGTACATCTTAGTAGAGAAATGTTCGGTGGATGCACACATGGCAATTCCAGCAAAATAACATTACTTTTATTTAAAAAGCAAAGAAAATTCTGTAATTGACTGGTAGACAGTATAAGCTTCTCAACATACAGTAAAAGAAAAAACCAACGTTTTTTGAAATAGCTATTGAGATATATGGTAGATAACTAGATCTGGTTAAATATTTTGAAATTTTTTTTTGTTCAGATATTAAAAATTCAAGTGTGAAGAAACTCAAAAGAGGATTTTTCTTACTTTTTTGGTTCACAGATTTCTGCTTTTTAGTCTGTAACAATTAGTTAAACTCCACCTGAATTTTATTTTATGAGTTTATTTTTGAAAACTTCCTACATATTGTACAACGGGAACTGGTTAAAATGGGCAAATATTTATATTTTTCGTTTCATTGTGTTTATAAATTATTCTTAAAAAAAAAACAATTTCAAAAACTCTAATTCATGAGATTTTCATCATAGTAAAAAAAAGAGTAAAGTCCGGCTTGAACACCTTATTCAGCAATTTGGAAAATCCGTCCTAGCCAATAAGAGCCACCGATCACTACTACCCGAACCAGCCCCTCCCAATAGTCGAACTTGGTTACAAAATAAACTTCTACCCCTAGAATACGAGCTAATCGTTACGCCAACTCATTTGTGCCTTTCTTCATATCAATTTTCAATGCTGAGTTGTAGTGTGTGATTTTTGTTTAAATGTATGATTTTGTAAAAAAAAAAAAAACTGAATTTAGCTGTGCTACGATATTTTTTAAATATACCGATCTCTCTCTCTCTCTCTCTCTCTCTCTCTCTCTCTCTCTCTCTCTCTCTCTCTCTCTCTCTCTTACTTTCAAAATAACCACAGTTGAAGGTTGTAATTGTCAGTTTACTCATTTTCCTGTGATGTTTCTTTAAAATTTAGCATTATACCACTCAATTTTAAAAACAATTTTTCCTCTCTGTTTTTGCTGATAGATTTATGTTTTTTAGTTTTTGACGAATAGTTTAACTCCACCTGAAGTGATGGATAAGGCAAATCAACGTATCAATCAATTGGAGCAAGAAAAACTGGCTAAAGAATATGAGCGCTATCAGGAAAACTTTCAGAAACAAAAGGACGAGTGAGTTTTTCAATTTTGTTTGCTTAACAGCTCTAAATGGGTACCGTGAGGACAGGGGTTCGAGTATTGGTGTCACTGGTTATTTGGTTTAGGACAGGTCAATGCTGTGACAAGTCAACGGACTGCAGCTAAACTAAACTAGCAAATGAAAAAATGAATTCAATTTATAATTCATAACTTTGCTTCATTAACCTGTAAGATTCTTTTTGAATCTGGGGTTGAGTGACCTTCTTTTGTTTTGTTTATGTAAATATAATTTTCATTTTTAATAGATTCCCATTTATACACCGATTGTTGCAGAGGAAAGGAACCCATGGTTTCATTATAAACATTTGCTTTGGTTTTGTTCTAAAGTTGTTACCATCAGTGCTGGGAGTTTTGTTTTATACTGTGAGTTGTTCTTATCTATTTTATTGTTTATAAAGATATTTTTTTCGTTTTTTTTAGTTGTCGTGTTTTTTTTGTTTGCTGATGTCTTAAAAAGTCTTAAATTGTCGGTTGTAATTTTTTTTTTTTGTTGAGAAAGGCTCCCGGACGTGGGGCCGAAATATTCGGAGTATTTTTTTTTTTTTTTTTTTTTTTTTTTTTTTTTTTTTTTTTTAGTTAAAGTGTAGTTTTTATATTTTATTTTTGTTCACTGTTTTGTCGATATTTAAACCCGTTTTTTCTTCGCTTAATTTTTCGTAAATAGAAAAGCAGTCTGATCTAAGAATTTATTTAGGTCAGTTGTGTGACTGCAAACTCAGGCGGAATCGACCCAGCTCTAAATGGGTACCTGGAGAAATCCTCCACTGCACTTCCTGGCTGAAGGGCCATGAAACGGATATCAGCACCGTCGCTAGGGGTTGTAAACTCCAGTGCTGTATTCTTTACCTTTTTTTTACCTTACTTTCGTAAACTAATAAGAAAATAGTCTCAAATAAAACAATAACAGCTTGGCCAGAATTTACATTGCTCCAAAGGAATAAATCAGGCTTCAATAGTGGACGAAAATAACCATTGTACGGTTACAATGAACGACATTAAAAATGTCCTTGATACTTTAAATTAGTTTAGTATGAAGATATACAATCATATAAGTTATAAGTAAATAACAAAACCTGGTATCTTAATTTTTAATGAAAAAGACGTCTGTATGCGGCTATCTAGTTTCTAACTTAGCTGGCGTTAAGTTTGAAAATAAGGAACGTGTGTAAAGAATAAAAAAAATATACGCGTAAAATATCAGCACAAAATGAATAAAAAATATATAATCATAGAACTCTAGAAATAAACAACAAAGAGAGATAAACTCTACAAAAAGAAAACTTCAAACGAGACGACGGCCAGTAGAGAGGAAAGACTAAAACAACGCGGATATTTCGCCTGTATCCAAACAAGGCGTCCTCAGCACAAGATAAAAAATTAAAAGAAAACTAATCTAAAAACAAATAAAAACCACCACCAATAATAATAAATAAAATTGTCGCTACTTATCCACGTAGGGGAAAGCAGCTATTTGAGTTACTTCAATGAGAATCAAAGAGCAACTGAGGAAAAATTATGAAAATCGAAACTTAGTTAATTATTCTGTTGCGAAATAATCCTCTTGTAAGCTAATATTGAAGCAACTCTTTTTGGTCTAGTGGGTAATCTTGTTCCCTGGTGATTGTGTAAAATTTTAATTCCCCCATCAACTATTGGTTCATTTTTCAAAAGAATATCATAAATTGGGTCAATATTTAAATTTCCTGTGTCTCTATTTATTGAAATATTAGCAAATATATGTTTTTTAATTTCTATAGCCTCCCTCGCCCACTGAGAAAAACCTTTATCATTAGAAATAGCTGTAGCCTCATCAAATTGTATAAAATGTTCAGGATAAAAGAATGTATGTTCAGCTAGAGCCGTAACAAAAGTTTCCGGAGGCTTTCTTAATTGTAGGGTTTTTTCTATTCTCATTATTACTAGAAAACACTAATTTCATTATTACTAGAAAACACTTGTATTTAATGTTTAAACCTATAGGCATTTAAGGGGAGGGATGGATTCATAACGACTAATTTCTCAAGTTGTTTATTTGTATTTCAGATATAGAAAGGAGAACCCAAATGCACCGAAAGAGGAAACAGAGGACGGGGAATGGTTTGAATCAGATCAACAGCGAGAGCTGAACCAGATTTTCTTAGGACAAAGCCAAATTTTTGACCATATCCGGGATATGCATAGAAAACTAGACGAAATTGTTGGAAGACAGGAAAGAAGCATGGTCTTACTCTCTCAGGTTTGATATAAATCTTAAATATATATATATATATATATATATATATATATATATATATATATATATATATATATATATATATATATATATATATATATATATATATATATATATATATATATATATATATATATATATATATATATATATATAGTTTTACTTAAAAAGCTTTTCATGAGAAAAATACCAAACTTTTAGATCCAGAAGGCTGAAATCAAGACCCAGGCTCCAGCAGCTGGATTCAGTTCAGCTATTGTGAACCGAGTTCTTCTTCAACCTTAAGTCAACATAAGCGATGTCGTTTCCATTCTCATTGCATCTGGAACTATGATGAAACTGGTATACCAACTGTCTTGGACGTTTCCAAGGTAGATGCGAAGAAAGACTTAAAGCAGATGTCGTAGGTCAGGTTTGTAGAGAAAGGAACAAGTGTGACAATGTTGTTCAGGTCGGTTTTTCGGGTCGGGTGAAATCGCCAGTCTGTATCTTTCCAAGGATGTCCTTGATCTCATTTCGGGAATGTCCCGAATGTCCCGGTTGTCTAGGAATAACTCACCGAGATAGCTGGCTGACTTGTCTTTACCTTGCGTCTTCCACCCAGCAAAACGTTCTAAGGATCTTTCAGCATTACTACTCCATGATAGCCATAATGTCCAGGGGCTGTGTACTTCCTGTCGTTGGTGTACGTGGCTCTGTACTACCGAGCCATAAAAATTTCAGAGGGGGCCTAGAAACAGTTAAGAGTTTGTAGTCGAAAGTTTCAGCTAAAAATATTCAGGAGGATGATGAATTAAATGGAAATGCACTATTCACATCCGGGTATTCAAAAGGGCGTATCTGCAATATTTCAGGAACGGCTAAAGGAATTAAGTTGAAGTTTGGGGGCATCTTGGGGGAGGGGTTTCAACTAAATCAAAAGACAGTTGGCGTATCCAGGTTGTCCATTAGATAGCCATTAGAGCCACATGTCAGTTGAATTTGTGAAACCTGACAAGGACAACGAGAACAACAGTTTTGCTTTTCCTTCACACTGTTCACATTACTTCAAGCCACTCAATGTCTCAGTTTACTAGCCATTTGAGTGTATACTGAGAAAAAGGATAATTTTTTGGCATCAACTTAATCCTATTTGGCAAATTTCTGTTCATGACCTTAGCTTTGAGAGAAGCTACTTTAGAGCAAGCTGAATCTAGAATAAGTTCAGAATAGCGGGAATTTGGGCATTTAACAGAAATATTTTCGCAGCGCTGACTTTCTACCAGCCTAGATGACAAGACTCGAATATATCCGCTTGTCACATTAGCCCAACAGGGGTCCCTCTTCTCCCCAAGGAAGTTTAAAAACAACGCAGAGGATAGACTGGACTCCTGAAGCAGTAAAACTGTACCCCAGGGCAGTAATCGCCAAACGACGGGGGAGTTTCAAGAAGCAGGGAAATACCCACTGATACCCAACAAAAAGAAACCCTGGATGCTGATGCTCAGCCCAAAAAAGGAAAATAAAAATAAGAATGTAACTCAATCCCACACAAAAAAGAAAAAAATCGAGACATGTCAAAACATAGAACATTAGTAGCAGTGATGAAGAGGTTGAATTGATTAAGAATTAGAGCAGCTCCTGAATACTGCATAAAAATGCTGAGAAATAGGCTAATTTCTTGAAGGCTGTTTTTCAAATGTGATTTGTACCACACAAGGTGCCATTAATTATGCAAAAATTCCAAAATGTATGCTTCCTATCAGTGCTGTGGAGCACCTGAAGTCGTTGTATTAAATTATTAAATTAAATGTTATTATTAAATATTAAATTAAATTTTAATTTATTAATTAATTTTAATTTATTAATTTATTTATATTTAATTTATTAATATTATAATTTATTTATAAATATTAATAATTTATTAATTAAATTTTAATTTATTAATTTAAAGGAATACTAAATTAAAATTTCGCATTTGTTGCTTGTTTCCTGCACATTTCTATGAAGGCTGAAACGTCATACTCAGCTTTCTAAGTCATCCTGTGCCTGTCCAGTTTCTCCCTACAGGTAGGGCCAAAATAGGCAGTGGGTCAAGACCCACTGTCAAACAGTGAACAGCCCACATGTATGGAGTATCTTCTGAAATCTTTGAGAGGGAGAGAGAGAGAAGAGGTCAATTTAAGCTACAATGGCTAATTTGGCTCAAATGGCTAATTTGATGTTGAAATACAAAACATGTTATTATGCACTGTTTTATATATCGACGTAAAAAAGGGACGAAAGAGTTCTGGTAGCGGCTTGTCCAATTACGTACAGGCACAAGTAAATTATCTTTGAAAGATAATTGACTATTCAAAAGATTTCTAGCTTTCAAGTAGCATACATTTTTTTTTTTTTTTTTTTTTTTTTTTTTTTTTTTTTTTTTTTTTCGTCTGACGAAAAGGCAGTATTGCCCCTTGGTTATCGGAAGAAAAAAAGGAAACAGTCACTGCAGCAAATAGGGTTTTCCAGTATAATGAACAGACAATAACAAAAATCAGAAAAAGACTGCGAAAGCAGCAAATTGAGGGAGATTTTGAAGCTTCGGGGTGGGGGGGGGGGCAAGGGCCAAACCTCCTCTCGTCGCACGCAGGCTTTTTGATTCTCATTATTTATAGACAGCCTCTTTCACCAGAGGTAAAAAGAGGTTTTAACCTCGTTTTGACTCCCTGTGGCAATCAGAAAGAAGCTATTCTGGACTACATCGCGTTTTTTTATCTCCTGTGTATCAAAATGAAACCACATTATTCAGCTATGCGCCATGATCATGATGTGTGGTCTCAAGTTCCCTGTGCAAGTTTTTTGTGTGTTATTTTATGTTATTTATTTTTGTTTTATGGTATTTATTATAAGTTATTTTATTTTGTCACCAATCCTGCGGATTAGTGCTTCAACGCAAGACTTTTTCTATTTGCGTGTTTTCTTGTATTTTATATTACCAGTCCGTTGACTTTAATTTTCTATATTTTCTCCAATTTTTGAAGTTAATAAAATGCTTTAATTGAACTAAGGAGATAAAATATGTAACTCTGGAAAACTGCTAGTGTCACTTGCAGTACATTGTTATCCAAACATATTGCCAAAAACCTAATTTTTTTGTGTTTGTTTTAATTCATTAGAAGTAGAATTCCTGGTTTAAAACCGAAGATTAGTGGGCGCTTTTGTTATAACAAAATCTATTCGCTGTTGTCAAACATTGCACATAATGTCGATTTATCTTTCATGGATAAGAAATGGCTGAAAAATTAACTCGAAAACTAAAATACTTCTATGCTCTTTAGAAGATTAACCCTCTCTCTCTTCTAAAAAAAACTAAAGTGTCATTCTGTCCTATCAGACTTATTTTTCGCCTTTTAGTGCTTGTTTTCTTTATTTGTCTTGCTTTTATTTGAAGATGTTCATGTCACTTCACGTTTTTCTTTAATTCATGTTTCTCTTTCACTTCATGTTTCTCTTTAATTGCTTGTTTATTCAGCTAACACATTGGCTTCTTCCCTCCGTTGGCTAGAGTTGAACTATTGTTGTAACTATTTGTATTACTATCATTTATGAAGCAAAAACGAATCTTCAGATGTATGGTGGAAGCAAAAATCTACGACAGAATACTTTGAAAAAAAAAATGCGAATCGTGCCCTTTCCTTTTGGATAAAACGTATTGATGAGAAATTTAGTGAGTAAATTCTTAAAACTGAAAGTTAGACTGAGTATCAAAACAAGTGGATAGTTGAAAGTTATTGTTATTTCTGCATTGCTAAATAAGATTATTAGTTTTATTAAATTTGAAACCAGAATTGTACACTTTAGTGAATTTATTTCCTTGTTGGGATAAGGGGGTCGTTAGGATTAAAAAAGAATCTTTAAATTTTTTGGCTTAATTTTCGGCTTTTTTGGCTTTTTAATTTTTTGTCTTTTTTCGTTTAGACTGCAACAGCAGCTACTGGCGGTGGCCTTCAAGGTGTGCAGCCTGTTGGAATTCCAGCTCCAGAGGGTATACGAAGAAATGAAGTCGACCAACTTCTAGTCAATCAAAGGGAGGTTATGAATATTGTTCGAGATCTTAAGTAAGTCTCTCTCTTTCCCTTTTTCTTTCTCGCTCTTCTCCTTCTTCAGCTTGGAAGGCTTAGGTTGAGGTTTGGAAGACTTACCAGTATTCTATATGCGGCTTTTGGGGATTATCCGAATCGTGAAGGGGATTATCCTATGGGATAACCTTCATAGGACGTAAGGTTACACGAGCCCTACCATTACCCGAGCAAACAGCCAACAGAGACATACTACTTTTACGGGGGAGGCGTTTAGAAAAGCTCGACTTAGTGGCTGAATTGTTTTTGGTGTGGGGGGGGGGGTAACGTTATACATAACATTTAATAGGGAGTCAAAATGGGGAGGGATGACTGGCGATGGTTATGAGTTTTTTTGTTTGTTTTTTTAGATTTATGCTGGTTTTGTATGAACCCAGGTATCTTTTGGTGGTGAGGAGGGCTGTAATATACTTCAGCTTTCAGTGCTTGTGTATTTACTTCCTTGACGAGAAAAGGTATTACCTTGTTGTTCTTTATAAAGTAGCTTAAACAGGGGGAGGGGGGATAATTGGATTTTTCTAGGGTGTATCTGACACCGCGACCATGATATTTCATTCCTTAATAAGAAGCTGCTTAAAACAACGTGGTGTCAGCACAGATTTAAATTTTTTCTTTTTTACATTTTGAATGCTTTAACTTTTTGTTTTTCTATTTTTTATTTCCTCTTCTTGTTCTATCCTTCTTTGTTCTTTTTTTTCGTTTTTCTATTATTTTGTTTCGTTTTTTTTCGTCTGTCATCTCAGCTGAAGACGTCATATTGGATTTTTCTTTTGTCACGGCTGTTTTTTACCTTTTGGAAATTTTATCTTTGATCTGTTGAAAATGTGTATCTTTCACTCAGTTTCTAAAATGTTAAATAAAGAAAAGAATATCATAAAATATAATTATTAAACTATTACTACTGCTACCACTAACAACTTACTGCAGCACCAAGCCGCTTGGGGCCAACATAGCTACGCACACTCCTCATCTATCCCAGTCTATTCAAAGGTTCCATTTTTACATCCTACCAATAAGTTCCAATTTCCCTTAAATCCTTCCTTACGACCTCCTCCCACCCTTTCCGGGACGATCCGCTTTTGTATGGCCCTAGATGATTGGCCGAAAAGGACTATCTCTGGCAATCTTTCATCCTTCATCTGCAGATCGTGCCCTAGCTGTATCAACCTTTCTTTCATTTTAGCCCTAGAAAACGGGATACAACCACATTTTTTGAACAACCTACTGTTTGAAATACGCCCAGTCAAACTGGTACTCGGAACTATCTGTAGACAATCCTCTGAGAAACATCTAGCAAATTATCGTGTCCGCAGCGTTCACGGTTCTGAACCAATGAATAATCAAACCATTGATTCGCATATTTGGCTTTTTCCTCCTCCCCTCCCCCTCACTCCGCTGATAAATCATTTTCACACACATTTCACGTTTAAAAATGTGTTATCTTTACTACTGAAATATGTTGTTTTTTTTTTCAGCTCCTACAATATTGGTTAAAGAAAAGTAGCGTAAGACTTAATGACTAGATGGTGTCGGAAAAGATACAATAATGCATGGGCGCCACTTCGCTCTTTATTCAGGCAGCTTACTTCTTTGGTTACTACTGATCAATAATGCTGCGTTTATCTAGCTTCGTTTCATAGCCATGATCACATTTTCACATCTATTAGATTCGTATAATTGAAATAGTCTTATTTTACTTCAGTTTCTTGTCTAAGAAATTACTGTGAAGCGCATTTGCATAAGTTTTCGGTAAATATACCCCTTGAAAAGGTATACAACGTTTGTTACTATAAAAGAGGGGTTTTAATTAATCTTTAACTCACAGAAAGTAAGTAATAAAAGGGCATAGTAACAGGTAAATAGTAACGGGTAAACGGCATATTTGACGCTTCTGGAAGAAAAGTGAATGATCTCAATTTTATTAAGAGCATAGATATTTACGATTTGTAATTTGTTAAAAGTATAATTTGCTAAGAATATAATTGTATTGTATTTTATCATATATACATGCTATATTTGTACAAGAGTATAAAGAGCATAGAGATATATTTGGGGCTATGTATTTGCACAATAGGGGGGGGGATAAAGTCAAGCACTTTTAGGATTTCTAAAATTAAGTATTAAGAAGTTTTTTTTTACTTGTTCTTAGAATTTTATGATGTTTAAATAAAAAAATAGCGACGAAGACCACACTGCCTTTCCATAACAAACAAATACAAAGTAGAGATAATAGGGAAAATCTTTTCAAGACAGTGGAAATTATTTATGTCGGCAGGACCCATCAGAATCTAGACAAACGGTTACAACAGCATAAAAATGACATAGACAAGGCCTTAATTTCAAATAGTTCCAATAACTCCTTTGATTCTGCTTTAGGTTGGCATATATTTAATAATCCGTCCCACATGATACTTTTTGAAAACTCTTCACTCATCAGTAATGATTTGGGAATAAAACAGGTGGTTTGAGAATCAATCGAATTTAATCTCAAAATAAATAATAATATTTCTTTGGGACACAGGGACTTAGGGGAATACTCACTAAATTCTTTATACTCAAATTTAATTAAAAATGATCTAACAAAATATTTTACTAAACCGATTTATAATAGTATTGAACCAATTACGAAAAGGCCTTTGAGACAGGCTGCTAAACAAGCAAGATTAGCTTTAAGAAATTGCATCTAATCATTTTATTCTCTGTAGTTTGAATGAGCTTATATTCTCATTTCATTCTTTTTCGCCAGTCCTGGTTGAACTTCGTTGAAGTAAGGATGCTAGGGCTATTTTTTTTTTTTTTTTTTTTAAGGTTTTAAAATGTGTTTTTAATTATTCAGTTTTAATCCTCACGATTTGATGTAAGTTTATTTATATATATATATATATATATATATATATATATATATATATATATATATATATATATATATATATATATATATATATATATATATATATATATAGTTTCTCTCTTATTCTTGTCTCTACTTTGTATTTGTTTGTTTATGATGTTTCCTGTTGAGGAAGAGTGACTGTGAACAAGTACGATTTATTTTACTAATAGCTTATTTACTAGTCTTCCTAATTAGTTGTTCAGTATCTTAGTTTTACTAATATTTTGTTTTTATTTTACTAATACATTTGTATTTTTAGAGCATACGTGAATGAAGTTCATTCTCGAACTGGAACAATTATTCAGAACCAATCCAAACAACCAGCTGGTCAAGCACAAGTTCAAACCTTTGGCTATGATCACGTGATGAACTCCATCAATGACATCAAGGAAGGGATCCATGTTGTTAAAAGAGATGTCAGTAGTACTGCCCAGAAGATGAATCACTCATGCCCTCAGTGCCTCTCTATGACATTCTTCCTTATATTTGGCGTTGTACAAACTCTTCTGTTTGTCGTCTATTTTGTTTATAGGTAAGTGTAATAGTAATTACAATTAACAAAATTGTCATTTTGTCACAACAATTTACTCTTTCACTGCTGATGTTGATGATTTTTTTTTTGGAGCATATTCAAGGGGACGTATAGAAGACCATTTTCCCTTGGCCTGAAATTCTTGTATTAAAAATACTCAAGAAAACACCCCTTTTCAATGAAAATGCCACGAAAGGTCATATTTTTGTTTTAATTTAGAGGTTGCAGGTTAAAAAAAAAAAAAAATCGTGCATGGATAATGCCTCCTTTCCCCAGCTGAGACCAGGGTTACTAAGGGCCGTGGTTCGTTCTTTACTAAGTTAAAGCTATCGCTGAAATCATGAAAATTGTGACGCTTGGAAGGGGCATTTTTGTAGATATAAAGTATGTCTGCGTGTAACTACATCAAAAATCTCTTTTGGAAATAATCCAAATTATATTGAACACGATCATTGATTAATCGAAATTGTCTGACTGAGTGATTCTGGGTGGTATGGAATATTCAAATTTATGTCGAATCTACTATTGTTTATCCATCTGACAAACAAAATATTCTTGCTGTTTTTATTATACTTTATTGGGCTATCAACAACTTTTAAATATAATGGTGTGCTTGTTCAAATATGGAGGTTGTGCTTTTTGTTACGGCTCCCATTAGCAGGAATGGGTGACAGGCTTATTTTTATCCCTGTAAGAAAGATCCAGCAACTGAAACCCCGATTTGGTGCCCTATGCGTCATGTACTTATTTTTTGAGAGAAAGATGGGTTTATTAATATAAATAACAAAACAAAACAAGCCAATGGCCCGAAGCAAAGCTTGTGCATTAGTACGTGTACTATGCGTGTTTATTACATATGTATACATTATTACTATGTATTACGGGTTTTTTTCGGCCCACCGTTTAGGGCTAGACGCAAAGCTGCTCGTTCTTGTCTGGGCTGTGATGAAGTCAAAAAGAAAGATTTAAAGGAAATGGGAACTCCCAGGGAGGGTGTTAAGAGGGAGGCTTTGAATAGATTGGGGTGGAGGAGGAGTGTGCGTAGCTTTGTTGGCCGCAGGCAGCTTGGTGCTTCAGTGAATTGTTAGTAGTAGTAGTAGTTGTATATGCTTTGCTTGGTGATACGAATTACAAAAGCAAGGCTATCTGGCAGCCTTGTTTTTATCCCTGTAAGAAAGGTCCAGGAACTGAAACGTCGATTTGATGCCCTATGCGCCATCTACTTATTATTACATGTACTACGTGTATATATTGCTATGTATTACGTGTACTTATTATTACTTATACGTTCGAATGTATATGCTGGGCTAATAAGGCTCCAGGTGCTGATAGTGTGGTAAATGAGCTTCTTAAAGATGGTGGCTCTGAGGTTAGAAATAAGTTACTGAAGATTATGAATATGATTTTTGAAAAAGGGGAAGTACCTAACGATTTTAGAAAAACCTTAATTTAACGACTGTATATGAAAGGTGATAAGAGTGAGTTTCGTAAATATTATGGTATTAGTCTGTTCCCTGTAGGTTGCAAATTACTTAGTAATATGATACTTTTTAGACTGAGAGATGCTGTAGACAAAGTTTTAAGAGAAGAACAGTGCGGTTTTAGAAAAGGTAGAGGATGTGTTGACCAAATTTTCACTCCTAGATTAATAATTGAGAAGTGCCTTAGTTGTCAAATACCTTTGATCTTCAGTTTTATAGATGATGAGCAAGCGTTTGATTATGTTGACAGAAGAGCTTTAGCAAAGGTCTTATCCTTGTATGGTATACCAGACAAATACATTAAAGTGATTAGTGCTATGTATGAGAATAACACTACTGCGGTGAAGGTAGGAAATGAGGTTAGCAACTGGTTTTGTATTAAATCAGGAGTTAAGTAGGTTTGTTTTCTATCCCCCTTAATGGATCGTTTTGATAGACTTTTTCTTAAGGAGCACAGGAAAGGCAATGGGAGAGCAAGAAATCAAAAAGGGAGGAAAAACTCTCCTGGACTTGGATTATGCTGATTATTTAAGCATCCTAGATGAAAGTGTTAGCAAAATGAATGAATTTTTAGAGGTTTTGCGAGTTCAGGGTGCTAGAATAGGTTGGAAAATTAATGTTAAGAAGACAAGTCACTAAAGCTAGGAATAAGTGAAGATAAAAAGGTGACGTTGGGTAAGGAAAAGATTGATTAGGTGGGCAGCTTCACTTACCTTGGGAGTATTATTAGTAAAGACGGTGGGAGCAGTGAAGATGTTAGAAGTAGGATAGCCAAGGTTCAGAATGTTCCTTCACAGTTTAAAAAAGTCTGGAAGAATAGGAAGATAAGTCTACAAACCAAGATTAGACCATTGGAAGATACAGTGATCACAGTTGTCAAATATGGCTCTGAAGCATGTGCGCTCCGAAAAGCAGATTAAGATTTACTAGATGTTTTCCAGAGAAATTGCCTACGGATTGTTCTGGGCACCCGGCTGACTGACTGTACTTCAGACAGTAGGGTGTAAGAACAACTTGGTTCAATCATGCTTTTTAGGCTTATAATGAAAGAAAGGTTGAGATGGCTAGGGCACGTTCTGCGGGTGACGGATGACAGATTGACGGAAATTGTCCTTTTCGGCCCACCGTTTAGGGCTAGACCCAAAGCTGGTCGTCCTTGTCTGGGCTAGGAGGAAGTCAAAAAGAAAGATTTAAAGGAAACGGGAACTCCCTGGGAGGGTGTTAAGAGGGAGGCTTTGAATAGATTGGGATGGAGGAGGAGTGTGCGTAGCTTTGTTGGCCGCAGGCAAGCTTGGTGCTTCGGTGAGTTGTTAGTAGTAGTAGTAGTTGTATATGCTTTGCTTGGTGATGTAGGTCACAGAAGCAAGGCTATGTGACAGGCTTGTTTTTATCCCTGTAAGAAAGATCCAGGAACTGAAAAGTCGATTTGACGCCCTCTGCGCCAGGTCCTTATTATGTGGCGCTTGTTCAAATGTATATGCTGTGCTTGGTGATGCGGGTTACAGGAACAAGGCTGGGTGACAGGTTTGTTTTTATCCCCCTAAGAAAGATCCAGGAACCGAAACGCCGATTTGACGCCTGTGCCAACGCGCCAGCAATGGCCTTAGAGGATCTTGGTCTTTTTTCCTGGACCTTTTTCCTTCCATCTTTTCTATTATTTCCTAGAAACAAAAAAATAGTTCCTGACATTTATTTTAAAGCTTTATTTAATGAAACTTATTTGCTTTAAATTTCGTTAAATTATGCGCAACGATTTCTAAGCGTGCATTAGCTTTTATGAAGGACATTTGGTTCATTTTATAGGCGGTGGGAGGAGGCAGATGCCCTAAAGATGCATTTTAATGTCGAGACTCTCATTGAGTCTATATGAATATAGAACTAGTTTTAAGGAAAGGGGAGGGGGTAGGGTTGAAAGAGGAAGGGGGAGGGAGGTAGGAGGTAGAAATCTCTCTTGATTTCTGGGAATATTTTTGAGTTTATGCCTTTATTATGAAAGTAAATTGTAACATCAAACCCTAAAACGTGCAGAACTTATTTCGTATTGGAGGTGGGCTGTCCCCGCCTTGCGCCCCTTTGTGGTCGTAGAAACTATGGAGGATGCTCATTCGATCGGATATTGCGAGTTCTGGTGTTGTTGTTTTATTTAAATCAAAACGGATTGTAGGGCAACCGTCCTGTCCCAGAACTTTTGTAATATCTGGTCTTTTTGCATCCCCTCAGGACATCAGACCAACATTCCGATGAATTCATTTTTGTTCAGAATAGTCGAAAATATTAATACGTTTGCATCCAAGGATGATATAGCTCAGGGTAGCCCCTGGAATCAGGACAACAAATTATGCAAACTGTCAATTCTTTTCTAGCTGAAAACGACGGGGGGGGGGGTGTTTGATCTTGGGATTCCAGTGACGTAAGTCTTTGAGGGATTATTTTCTTGCTTGAAAAGAGCATCAGCATTTGCTGTGGCAAGGTAAAGGTGTTTGGGCCCTGAAATTGACCCACAAAAACTTTTTCCCTGTTCAATTTGAAAGTTACAGTCGTATTTCCTTGGGCCAAGAGGACTGATGTACAAAAAAGTATTCTAAGGATTGGTCCCTTTCAATTTGTTCCTCCTCTAACAAGGAGAGCTAAAAAGAAGCATCTTATTTTTCCGACCGTCCTGAAACTTAGGGCTAAGGGAACCCCAGTGCAGAAGGGGAATAAAAAAAGTGCTTCCTTTTAAATTGCAGCCCGAAAAAAGGGCCAGAAGAAGTGCCTAAAATTATTTCTCCAATGCCAAGGGAACCCCAATGCAGAAGGAAAATAAAAAAAAATTGCTTCCTCTCAACATGCAGCCCAAAAAAGGGCCAAAAAATTATTTACCAACCACTTCACTGGAACAAGCTATTTTAGAAACTTGGGGGGGGAGTTGAGTGAGAACTCAACCCTCAGGAATACGGAAAAAGAGTTAAAATAAAATGTAAAATTCAATGCATTAAAGACATTCTACACTACATATTCCGCATATATTTAGGAATATTAATAGAATTTCCAAAATTTCTTCTTTTCTTCACTATTTTGATTTGTCATACCTTTCTTTGTCGGCTCAATTTTGCATATGGAATAATTTTCAACGGTGGAGGGGGGGGGGGTAAGCCTGGCTCTATATATCTTGTCTCTTCGCTTTTTTAGTATTACTTAAGTTTATTTAGTTTAATGTTAGTTTCGTTATTTAGTTTAATGTTAGTATTGTTATTTAGTTTAATGTTAGTATTGTGTCATCTTAACTTTTTTTGTAAATGAAATTATAGCTTTGTGACGTAGACATTATGTTATAAATTGTTATAAATTATTATCTATGGTTTTGAAAAATCTAAGTCGTAAGTGAGGTAAACCAGTTGATCTCCTATAAAGTTTAATTTGAAAAGACGTGTTTTTATTCTATTCAGTCGTCTCAATAAAGGCGATAATATTTAGGTATCTTAGCAAAACCAATTAAATGCTGCCTGTGGCTAATTTGCAATTAGCAGATCGAAAACTGCCACTTTTTTCTTTCTGACGAATAACGTGTGTGGCCCATGAATCGTTACCATGGATAAATGATTTGACCCATGAATAAATTACTTCATTTATTCACTATTTTGTGTGTTTGTGTGCATTTAAAGAAAGCCTAGACAGTAATTTTGGTGCATTTTTTTGCAGCTGCAGTCTTTTTATTAATTTGAGTTGTACAGTTTCTCATTTGTACAATCAATTGTACAATCAATCATTATACCATTAATTGTACTCATTTTTACAATCGAACAGTACATATCAAGATTTCATATTTGGAAATAACATAATAACTGAAAAAGAAAAAAACAGGCAAAGTTTTTTTTTTTTTTTTTTTTTTTTTTAAGCAAAAAGTCGTTAATACAAAAATATATCAAAACGGCAAATTACTGTGAATGATTCTGTTTTTCGTTTTTTGTTTTTAATTAGCTTAACATTTTTCAGGGACAACAAGGAATCACAAGCTAAGAAGTTCTACTAGTTGTTTTTCATAGGTAATTTTGACAATTTATGAATGAAAATGGTGATTTATTGAAAAATGTTCTATCATTGTGCAATTCTTTATAGACAGAATGGAGTATTTTTGCTACTGACATAATTTATAATTTTTTTAGTTTAATTGGTTTTAATTGGTAAATGTTTTTATTATTTTTTTCCGGTTGGGTCTAAATAAAAAGTTTATTTTAAGTTTGTTTTTTGTCAGCTATATTATACGAAGGATAAAGATGGCCTCTTAGTTTGGATTCTTGACTTCGGATAGACGAGTTAGATTGTAGTAAGCTTACTGAAAAGAAGTCATGATGCTATACAAGAAGTCATGATGCTATACTGTATCTAGACTACAAGAAGTCTAGGTGCTATTCGAGGATACTATATCTATATCTAGACTACATATCTATACTGTATCTAGACTACAAGAAGTCTAGGTGCTATTCGAGGAATAGAACGTATATAAAACTATCGACCAGTAGATGTCGAAGATGCGCCATCACAGAAATTCTTATGAATCTATGAGCTCTCGGTCGAATCGTCTATTCACAGTTCTTTATTTAAGTAAAACACAAAGCATTTTAAAAACCAAGTTTTACACGAAAAATCTGTTAAAGGAATTAAACACCTAACTATGGATATCTAACTACTCAAGTTCTTTAAGTAAAATGCGAAGCATTTTCTTCGCAAATGCTTTACATTTAACTTATTTATTTATTTATTTAATAATATATCAAACGGTAAGCAATAATGCTTGTCGCTTAAGTAAGAGTCTGTGAATAGTTAGGTATCCATTGGTAACTTTTGATACTCTAGATACCAGAGTAATTCAGATACTTTGATATACCCATGGATATCTAACTTCTCAAGTTCTTTAAGTATTAAATAAAAAAACAAGTTTTTTTTAAACTGCAAGTAAGGAGCGACACTAAAACTTAAAACGAATGGAAATTATTCCGTATTTGAAAGGGGTTGTCCCCTCTGCAACGCCTCGCTCTTTACGCTAAAGTTTGACTCTTTCTCGCAACTCTACTTTTTAAAACAATAAAAAACTTTTCGGTTTTATAAAAAACAATAAATGAAAATAAAATAAAAACAATAAATAAAATAAATAAAAACAAAAATAAAAAGCAATAAAAAAATTTTTAGGAGGTGTTTCCCCCTATTTTCTAAAATAAGGCAAATATTCTCAGGCTCGTAGTTTTCGATGGATGAAACTGAACTTGATATAAGTTATATATTTGAAATCAGCATAAAAATTCGATTCTTTTGATGTAACTATTGGTATTAAAATTCCTTTTTTTTTGAATTTTGGTTACTATAGAACCGGGTCGCTCCTTACTACAGTTCGTTACCACGAACTGTTTGAAAATGCGAAGCATTTTCTTCACAGATGCTTTGCAGTTAACTTATTTATTTATTAATACATCAAACAGTAAGCAATAATTTGAAATATCCAACTATCTGTCAAAGAATAAAATAAACAAGTTCAAATTAAACAAAAAAAAACTTCAAAGTCAACAACAAATAAAAAGAATAATAAGCTAAAACAAATAAATATGTATGATTATTGACGAGTGTGTGTGGTATTAAAAATCTTGACAAAGGAGGGAACAAAACTTATTTGCGTAACGTGCTGCTACCGGCTGAATTTTCTTTTCTGACCAAAGGTAAAAAAAAAAAATTATTATAGCCAAAAACGCTTGAAAATTAAGGCCTTAAACCTCTTACGGGGTTAAGTCCGTTTATTATTTTTTTTTTTTTATTATTAATATTTTTATCAGAAAATCTTTGTAGTTTGATGACCAGAAAACACGCCTAGTGCATCTGGCGAAAAGGTATCCCTATAGTAACTGTTACTAATTCGGCTCAACGGTTTGAGAACAATAAAGGTTATAACGGTCCAGTTTGAATTTACCTGTCCTCTATCATCAGATTTCTGATGAACGAATTGGAAAAGGATTAACCTAAATTGGACTCCAATTGATTGGACAGAACAAATAAACTAACGTGCTGCTACCGGCTGAATTTTAGGTATCGGTTCAGCTGCTTGTCGAGGGAGCTGTTGGCGCAAAGGGAGATGCTCAGGGGGGGGAGTTTTTCACGAAGCCGCAGATTTTGCCAAGTACTGACACCAAATTTGAAACACCATCCATCACGACGTGTCGAAAGTGTTGTAAGGGACTATTGTTTGAAACGGGAGTAATAAAGAAAGTAATAGGAACGAATTTGCTTAGTATCTGATTTCTGGAGCATGTTCCAGGAAGGTGCAACACACAGAATATGCCGTAGCACAGTTGCATTATATAATATTAAATAATATATAATCTACATGTATTATATAATCTAGATAAAATTATGCGATTAAAATGGAGTTTACTGGCCACAATGCTACCATATGCTTGATATATGCATTTATGCCCGGTTGTTCCACATGTGAACAGATTTTTACTCTGCGGCAAGTGATAGAAAAGACACGGGCAGTTCAAAAGAAAGCGTACATAGGCTTCATCGACTTAAAAGCCGCTTTTGACTCGGTAGATGGGAAGTCGCTGTGGCTCATATTAAGAACACTAGGTTTACCCTAGAAATATTGCCCTCTCTTTTGGGGACGTAGCCAGATATTCTGCATTTGTAAAGGAGTTTGTAAGAGATGTACCGCAGTTCCTTAACTATTTAATTGCATCATTGACTATGTGATGATGAGAACCGCTATTCGAATCAACTTTGGCTTGAAGTTCGGTAATTGACTTTTAACGAATGTTGACTTTGCTGACGATTCGAGGGTGACGAATACCCCCAAAAAACTTCGTGCAGCGCTGACAGTTATGAGATAAAAATCTAGCAAGGTTGGGCTCAACATTAGCTGGAGCAGAACAAAAGTTATGTTCATCAACAAAACGTTATGAGAGAAACAGCTAGCAAGGTCGGGCTCAACATTAGCTGGAGCAGAACAAAAGCTACGTTCATCAAAAAAACGTTATGAGAGAAACAGCTAGCAAGGTTGGGCTTAACATTAGCTGGAGCAGAACAAAAGCTATGTTCATCAACAAAACGTTATGAGAGAAACAGCTAGCAAGGTTGGGCTCAACATTAGCTGGAGCAGAACAAAAGCTACGTTCATCAAAAAAACGTTATGAGAGAAACAGCTAGCAAGGTTGGGCTTAACATTAGCTGGAGCAGAACAAAAGCTATGTTCATCAAAAAAACGTTATGAGAGAAACAGCTAGCAAGGTTGGGCTTAACATTAGCTGGAGCAGAACAAAAGTTAATGTTCATCAACAAAACGTTATGAGAGAAACAGCTAGCAAGGTTGGGCTTAACATTAGCTGGAGCAGAACAAAAGTTAATGTTCATCAACAAAACGTTATGAGAGAAACAGCTAGCAAGGTCGGGCTCAACATTAGCTGGAGCAGAACAAAAGCTACGTTCATCAAAAAAACGTTATGAGAGAAACAGCTAGCAAGGTTGGGCTTAACATTAGCTGGAGCAGAACAAAAGTTAATGTTCATCAACAAAACGTTATGAGAGAAACAGCTAGCAAGGTCGGGCTCAACATTAGCTGGAGCAGAACAAAAGCTACGGTCATCAAAAAAACGTTATGAGAGAAACAGCTAGCAAGGTCGGGCTCAACATTAGCTGGAGCAGAACAAAAGTTAATGTTCATCAACAAAACGTTATGAGAGAAACAGCTAGCAAGGTCGGGCTCAACATTAGCTGGAGCAGAACAAAAGCTACGTTCATCAAAAAACGTTATGAGAGAAACAGCTAGCAAGGTCGGGCTCAACATTAGCTGGAGCAGAACAAAAGCTATGTTCATCAACAAAACGTTATGAGAGAAACAGCTAGCAAGGTTGGGCTCAACATTAGCTGGAGCAGAACAAAAGCTATGTTCATCAAAAAAACGTTATGAGAGAAACAGCTAGCAAGGTTGGGCTCAACATTAGCTGGAGCAGAACAAAAGCTATGTTCATCAACAAAACGTTATGAGAGAAACAGCTAGCAAGGTCGGGCTCAACATTAGCTGGAGCAGAACAAAAGCTACGTTCATCAAAAAACGTTATGAGAGAAACAGCTAGCAAGGTTGGGCTTAACATTAGCTGGAGCAGAACAAAAGTTAATGTTCATCAACAAAACGTTATGAGAGAAACAGCTAGCAAGGTCGGGCTCAACATTAGCTGGAGCAGAACAAAAGCTACGTTCATCAAAAAAACATTATGAGAGAAACAGCTAGCAAGGTTGGGCTTAACATTAGCTGGAGCAGAACAAAAGTTAATGTTCATCAACAAAACGTTATGAGAGAAACAGCTAGCAAGGTTGGGCTCAACATTAGCTGGAGCAGAACAAAAGTTATGTTCATCAACAAAACGTTATGAGAGAAACAGCTAGCAAGGTCGGGCTCAACATTAGCTGGAGCTGAACAAAAGTTATGTTCATCAACAAAACGTTATGAGAGAAACAGCTAGCAAGGTCGGGCTCAACATTAGCTGGAGCTGAACAAAAGTTATGTTCATCAACAAAACGTTATGAGAGAAACAGCTAGCAAGGTTGGGCTCAACATTAGCTGGAGCAGAACAAAAGTTATGTTCATCAACAAAACGTTATGAGAGAAACAGCTAGCAAGGTTGGGCTCAACATTAGCTGGAGCAGAACAAAAGCTATGTTCATCAACAAAACGTTATGAGAGAAACAGCTAGCAAGGTTGGGCTCAACATTAGCTGGAGCTGAACAAAAGTTATGTTCATCAACAAAACGTTATGAGAGAAACAGCTAGCAAGGTTGGGCTCAACATTAGCTGGAGCAGAACAAAAGTTATGTTCATCAGCAAAGGTTATGGAGCAAAACAACAGTTATATTCACAATTATCTCAACATCCTCTTCTTACAGTTGACGTATGCCAAAATCAAGTAGCAGTCGTGAAGCATTTCACGTAGCTTGGCTCCATTCTGTCAATTGATGGATCAGTCGAGAGGAAAGTCAACGCAGGAATTGTTAAGGCAACTTTCATCCTTGGGAGACTCAATAACATTTGGCGCAACTCTTGTCAGTCGTCTTACAAAGATGCGGATATTTAATGCATCTGTCTGCTCAGTCCTACTATATGTCAAAGAAACTTGAACAGCAATCACCATGACTTTGAGAAAGCTGTATATAGTCCAAGGTAAAGGACTCCGAAAGACGGAGGAACTTCACTGGTGAGACTTTTATCAGCAACACCAACCTCATGTCCCTCATGATGCAAATTCCATTCTTCCTGGAAGTTGCGTAACGCACACTGAGATGGTATGTCCACCTCCTCTGAATGTCAAAAGAAACTCCTTGTCACACCGTATATGATTGCCGTAACCTGTCGTCGCTGGATGGAAACGTTATCGCAGTCTCCCAAGAATAAGATGGTCTGGTAGTCTACATCATTTCCTAAACAAGACAGGAATAAAACCTGAAGATACACCTTAATGAAAGGTGGCTTAAGACTGGGTTTATTGGAGAAGGGTAGTGTCTGCTCTTTCGACGCTGGTGCCAAATCAACAGGAGAATTAAGTCAAGTACTATACAACGCGGAAATTCGCATTTGCTGGTGACTAACTGAGAGCGAGCGGGTAGCTCGCTGTCACTGGCGGAGCGGGTAGCACGGATGGTCCTATGGGGGGCCCAAGAATTGAACGAAGGTACTGGTTTAACGGTAGCATCACCAAGTATAATAGATCATCCCCATTAAATTAGTCGGATCATCCGTCTTAGTCGGATCATTCCCATTAAAAAGAACGATTTTCAACGCTTCAATGAAACTAAGACCAATATTCCGGTATTCATCATTTAATATTTTAAAATTCTTAACGCGCACAATGGATCGACAAGGCATAAACACATCATCAACATAACAAACTAGACTTAGAAACAAACCGTGAAGTATGCATGAACACTCAATTTCCGGTTGTGCCTCAATTATCGCGCTGTTGAAAAAATCAGGTGCAACATCCCTGCCCCACTCCCTTATAAACTAGTAATTAAACAAATATCCCTGATTACTAGCTGCATCAACATCTAAAAATAAATTTTGGTACTATTCCAGAGGAGAATGCCATTTGGTACAGTAGGCTCAGGTGGTCGAGCAGAATATTACTACTAAAATAAACAGCAGCCCCGCAGATGCCATCAGTACCCTTACTGAATTTATTTTTCAACTTGAGTATAGCAATAACCATGCTATGTCGCGCAATAGAATCCATATTTTTATGAAACTGAAGGCAGGGGTTAATCTTTTCAGCATGTTCTGCACTAAAATTGGAGGAGGGAGATGCAAACTCATGGTGGTCAGATGCAAACTCATGATCTTTCGAAAAATTTTCAGTAGGACAGGAATAAAACAAACAAATGACCGTGGATTATCAATTAAATTGACATATACTGACATTTCCTCCTTAAGGCTTTGATAATTTTTCATTTTTGAAAGTAAGAAAGGTGAAAACATTTCAAATGGAATTTGTTTTCAGTAAATTGCGAATTGTGGTCTAGTCTTGAGAAGGCATTGAGGTTATCAGCCCTACTCGGGTTAAGTTTTGTTCGTTTTGAGTTTGATTCGGCTATTTATTGTAATTTCTGTTCGTTTTGAGTTTCATTTATTTATTGATAGTGATTGTGGTAGTTTTACGCTTGGAAGATTAGTTCTTTACTTTTCTTTGAAAAACTTTTCTTGTGGAAAAAGTTTTTTAAATTAATTTCTGTTCGTTTTTATTGACACAGTCTTTTTCATGGGAAAAAAATATTACATATCTTTTCAGTTTTTATCTATAAGAATTAATAATATGGGTTGCTATTTGTATATTGGAGAAACTTTTTTAACAGTTTTTAATCTTGACACAAACAGTATTTTTTAATTTAATTTTATAGCTTCTGAAGTTGCCCTGAAAATAAAACTTAATATCATTCCCAAAAGATTCTATCTATGCTCTTTCACAACCTGGATACACTTACACTCTTTTTATTTATTGAAATCGTAAGAGCAGAAGTAGTAGTAGTAGTATCCCCAAAAGTTTCAACTTAATACCCCCAGTCACAACCTCTTTCACAACCTCGATAATCTTGCACTCATTTTATTTATTTAAAAGTTTCAACTTAATACCCCCAGTCACAACCTCGATACACTTGCACTCATTTTATTTATTTAAAAGTTTCAACTTAATACCCCCAGTCACAACCTCTTTCACAACCTCGATACTCTTGCACTCATTTTATTTATTTAAAAGTTTCAACTTAATACCCCAATCGTTCTCGATATATTGTTGAGGTGTATTATTAGCAACCATTTAACACAATGCCTATGGTCTATTTTAAAGCAACATTTAGTTTTAAAGTATTTTTGGCTAATGGCATAATTTTGGGGGGTTGACATGCCTAGTATCTCTAAAGACGTAGTTGCTGGACCGTTCTACTATTCTGAACAAATGCCTCTAAATTTTGAATGCATACGTTTGGAAAACGAATGGGCTTGAGAGAAGGGCTGCTTATCCTCCAATTAGAAAGGGCACCAGACACTCGCGCTGTAATTGCAATGCAAGGGGGGACTTCCCCCTTCATATATCTAGTAAAAACATTTTAAACAAGTAACAACAAAGTGAAAACTTTTTAAATTTATTTTTTCAGTAAAGTGCAAACTATATTCTAATCTTGAGAAGGCATGGGGATTGTCAGCCCTACTCGTGTTAATTTTTGCTCGTTTTGAGTTTGACTTGGTTATCTATTTTATGATTTAAATAAACAAAATATGTTTAAAATGTTTAAAAATTTTTAACCTTAATAAAATAAAAATTATCAAAACTTTAAGGAATATATATCAGTATATGTATACTAAACTGACAATCCACAGCCGTTTTTTTTTCAGTAAAGCGCAAATAATGTTCTGGTATTGAGAAGGTATGGGGGTTGTCAGAGACGTAATTTCCAGACATTTCAACTACACTGAACAAATGGCTCTGCCAAATTTTGAAAATCACTTTTGACTAATGAAAAGGGCACTAGCCCTTTCAATTTCCAATCTAATTAGACTTTTTCGAAGATTCTATGACAACAAATGGAAATCTCAAATTTCTAGCAGATGCGTTTCGGGATAATATGAGGCTTGAGGGGGGGGGGGGCATCCGCCCTCCGATAAATCTTAAAAAGGGAACTAGAACTATTGATTTAAAATTCAACGAACCCCCTCTGAAGTTTATACCATAACCCTTTTTATATGTACCTCATATGTCCCCAGGGCATAACACCTTGTCCTGAAGGCTGTGGGGGAGATCATCCTCAAAGACAATATCCGGTCCTTTAAATAACGTTGAACAAAGTCACTATCTCAAAATTTTGATTGTATGTGTTTGGGGAAATGGTGGGCTAGGGAGGGGGGTTAGTTGCCCTCCAATCGCTTTCTACTATTAAGAAGGGCACTCGCCCTTTCAATTTCCAACGGAATGAGCTGTTTTCGAAGTTCCTGCGACAACAAATAACCGTTTCAAAATTTCTATCAGATCATACAGTTCGTGATAATGAACTGTATGATTTTGCTGATTTTCGCTGATTTTAAATACATAAGTTTCATGAAATTTAGTCTTTATCATCAAAAATTACGAGCCTGAGAAAATTTGCCCTATTTAGGAAAATAGGGGAAAACAACCCCTAAAAGTCATAGAATCTTAATGAAAATCACACCATCGCGTTCAGCGTTTCAGAGAATCCTATAATAAAAGTTTCAAGCTCCTATCTACAAAAATGTGGAACTTTGTATTTTTTGCCAGATGACCGATCACGGGTGCGTGTTTATTTTATTTTTATTTTTATTTTTTTTTCAGGAGTCATCGTATCGACCGAGTGGTCCTAGAATGTCGCAGGAGGGTTCGTTCTAACGAAAATGAAAAGTTCTAGTGCCCTTTTTAAGTGACCAAAAAATTGGAGGGCACCTAGGCCCCCCCACGCTCATTTTTTCCCAAAGTCAACCGATCAAAATTTTTTTGAGCACAGTCGAAAACCATAATAACTATGTCTTTAGGAAGACTTACTCCCCCACAGTCTCCGGTGGATGGGCTGCAAGTTACAAACTTTGACCAGTGTTTACATACAGTAATGGTTATTGGGAAGTGTACAGACGTTTTTCAGGGGGATTATTTTGGTTTTGGGGGGCTTGAGGGGAGGGGGCTATGTGGGAGGATCTTTCCTTGAAGGAATATGTCATGGGGGAAGAGAAATTCAATGAAGGGGGCGCAGGATTTTCTAGCATTACTATAAAAAAAACAATAAAAAAATAAATATGAAAAGTTTTTTCAGCTGAAAGTAAGGAGCACCATTAAAACTTAAAACGAACAGAGATTATTACGCATATGAGGGGTTCATCTCCTCCAAAATACCTCGCTCTTTACGCTGAAGTATTTTTAGTAATTTCAACTATTTATTCTACGACCTTTCTGATTCAGGGGTCATTCTTAAAGAGTTGGGACAAAATTTAAGCTTTAGCGTAAAGAGTGAGGTATTAACGAGGGGACAAACCCCCTCATATACATAATAAAAATATAAGAATACAAAGGTTCGTTACGTAAGTTAATTCTTAAGTTACGTATATTTTTTACTAATAAAACGTTTCTTAAAAATTAAAAGTTCTAGTTACCTTTTCAAGTAACCGAAAAATTGGAGGGCAACTAGGCCTCCTCTCCCACCCCTTTTTTTCTCAAAATCGTCTGATCAAAACTAAGAAAAAGCCATTTAGCCAAAAAAAGAATTAATATGCAAATTTCATTCTAATAATTTCTGTGCGGAGAGCCAAAATCAAACATTATAATTCAAAAACGTTCATACATTAAATAAAAAAAGTAGTTTTTTTTTAACTGAAAGTAAGAAGCGACATTAAAACTTAAAACGAACAGAAGTTATTCCGTATATGAAAAGGTGTATTGTATTTTTTACATTCTTTTGAAAAGTAAACAAGAACAAACACAAAAGTAAACAGTTTTAAAAGTAAAAAGTTTACAAAAGTAAACAAGAAGTAAACAAATTACTTGAATATGACTGGTTGGCATCTGAATGTAAATTGCTAGCGCATGTACAGAGGTTCCCTGAGTATAGGTTTAAAGGTGGTCTTTAATTTAAGTCGTTTACGTGGCGCTATTGAAGGAACAAATATACTCTTAGAATAGAACCTACTGAACGACCAATACAGTTTGAAATTCGAAATGGAGTTGAGCACGAAAACAAATGATAAGGATTTGGTCATATAGGCACTACGAACCCCCTCAATCGAATGTACTGATATACAAGTGAACTTTATGGAAGTAAAAAATCAATATGAGTGAACGGTTTTGATTTAGCTACTAAACCAATAAACGAAGTTGAAAACTGCTATAGTGACATTATAGGTCCCAATCAGCCAAAGGGGCTGAAGAACTTGACTTGATTTTCAACTTGCTTTAGTTATTCTTTTTTCCTTAAAAAAGATATAATCAGCTTTTCCTTTACTCGTTCTTTTCTTTTTTTCCTTCTTTCCTTTTTCCTTTTTTTCTGTAAGGTATGGTATCTCTGATATTTATTTAAAAATGAAATTGCTTGTGAATTGGTTCTGTAAGCTTTTTTATAGTAAAACTCTAGCCAATAGTAATTGTTAAAATAGTAAAGGAAATGGAATTTTCAACTAGAACTGATTCATATTTATGCCATACGCTTGAATGTTGTAAGGAACATTGGTGTAATGATTTCGTGGTTGTAGCGGTAGCTCCAACTTAGTAAAAGACTATCAGAGAGTAACAAAATACATAGTCCCCCCCCCCCCAAAGAAATAGCTAGAAAATCCGAAAAATGTTATATTGGATTGTAACAAAATGGTATCATTAGAATCAAATGGGCCAAAAACTCTATACAGGTAAGTTACAGTGCCCTGGCCTCAACAACAACAAAAATATATTGAACAACAGGTAAAATCTCTTTTTTTGTGAGGGAAGCATCTTTTTCCATTTTTTTTTTTTTTTTTTTTTTTTTTTTTTTTTTTTTTTTTTTTTTTTTTTTTTTTTTTTTTGCAGCTAGCGGGACACTGGAACGTCAATATCGGAGAAACAATTAATATCGTGAATTTCTGTGAATTTTGAAACCGATGCAGCGAATATCGAAATAATTCTGCTCAGAACAAAAACGCACGGATAAATTAATTAAAACTCTGCATGACGAATTGGCAGGACTGCAAAATACACAAGAAAAAAAACTATTTCGCAAATCCAATATCTGAAGCTCAGATACTAATTCTTTCTCGCATACAGCACATTCTCGTTTAACTATCAATTGACTTACAGGCTACACCAAAAGAATACCCTTCTCACCTTCCATCACAAGCCATAACGCAATCTCCAAACAGGCTGATTACTCCTTAAGGACAGGCTTTACACCCTCCTCAAAAACTCACAGTAAATTTCTACTGATTTGCCAAAAATAATGGTCAATTCTAAAAATTATACTAAATAGTGTTTTCAATTAAAATAAACTAACACTTCACTATTCTTGTATATATGCCCTAATTTTTAAATCTTTTCTTTTCTATTCTGTAGTATTAAACGTACTTGCGAAAAATTTCACTCTTTTTGAATGAAGATTTTTAATTTCATATGCACATACATTTTTGAAATCGCCCTCAAGAATTTCTTTCCGTAAGCAAATCATTCAATTTCTCTCGTCTATCCTCCCCAATTGTTTGGGTACCTGATCTCTGTAGCCTATTCCTGTAAATCTTCCAACCTATGACGTCTTTGATTCCGTAACTTGAATTTAATGAGCTGTTTCCAAATCCGGGCCAGGCCCTCAAAATTTAAGTCAATTACGGTGTTTTTAATTTCTGGGTATGAATGCATTTTATAGAGGCTTTTTATATAGGCTAAATTAGCCTACATCTTCAGAAACAAGGGTTTGAATTGCCACCCCCCGTGTTTTATGTTGGAGGGGGGCAAATTCTTATTAACACGCAGGTGAACTGGTACGAGTCCCACTGCCATTAGCATAGGAGTTTTGGAGGGACCGTCACTAGCTTAATGCTGAGGCTCCTACTCCGCTCTTGATGTGAATTACTCTGTACGGTGCAGGATTTAATCGTTATTTTCTTATAACGTAAGAAAAAACCGTCCTGGAGATACCTCACCCTTGGGAAGTACCAGAGACAGGGAAGATTAAATATAATTAATTTAATTTGTAAAGTAGAAGCCCACGATATGCATCGAAAAATTAGAAAAAAAATCATTTATTGCTCAAGAACTAATTTTCTTTTTGCTAATCGGTAAAATATCTCCAAAATCTTGGTTTATTATGAAATCCAATAATTCAGCTGTCAGATTTTGATTTTGTCTGTTTTTGATTATGTGGGTCCATATTATTCGGTGGTTTAATCTAGTCTGTATATTAAAGATACTTATCTCAGACAATTTTCTTTACCTGCATACGAAAATGTTTAAAAGGCTATTTCAGAAAGCAGTCTTTAATAGCGTTCGTTTTTTCCAGTCGTCATCCAGGTTTGACATAGTTAACTTCTCTGCCTTGAAAGCCTTGAATCTTATATTATTTAAACATGCATATATAAAAAGAAAATATTCACATAGTTATTTAGTTACCGATTGATGGAGCAGAACTTGTACGGTTAGGTCATTAAATATGGGGCCAACATTGTTCAGTAGCCTAGGTTAGTTTTAGATTATGACAACAAATTATGACAAACTTTATAGAATAGAATCCCCCTCCCCATTAAAAAGAAAAATATGTTTTTAAAATTCATGTTTTGGTATGCAAGCATGATTGGATAGACGAGATAATTGATCATTGACATTGATCATAGATCAACATTGATCATTGACATTGCATTATCCATCAAGAAATTTGAAGCGTGAAGGCAAGTCGTGTCCAGGGAGGGTGTTACTCAGTTTGACCCCCCCCCCCCCCCTTTTGAAGTATAAACAAATCTTGATGTGTTTTATAATTGGATTTATGTAATTTTTCCCCTAGAATAAATTCTTCTCCCCTCGAAATCCTTGCCTAAAACAAAGGTTTATTTTATAGCTCTTTGAGCTCGGGAGGCTTCAAGACATGAAGGCGCCTCTTTTCGAAGATCAATATCCTTTTTATTCCCAAATTTTTATTGGACCGTTTTATGGAAACATTTCAGCCAATCCCAGAAAGTCAGTTTTTCTTATCTGCGTTCTTCTTTTCTTCAAATGCGTCTACAAGATAATGCAAATTTGTCATATAGAAGAGTAATAATAATAATACAGTAATAATACAATGATTAAGGACTATAAAAGGCTTAAAAACCAAGGAGACATTTCTATCGTCTTATGGATGACGAGCTAAATTACAAATTCCAAGAGCCACTTTTAAGGCTTTAAAAGAACACTCCTTTAATGTTTCTCACTAAAATTCTCTTGTGTCAGCGATTAAAAATTGAGACTTAGTGTTCTTTATTCTAAGTTGTAAGTCAAACAGTAACAGCATATAGTCTTACATTAACAGTAATAATAAGTTTAACAGCAACGGTTCAACAAAATTCAATATTCTCCATTAATATTATCTTTCCTCAGTAAGGATAAATGGAAAAATTAAGAGAGAAAAAATTAGATTTAATTTGAACAAACCAGTGCTTTATTTAAATTAAATAAATTTGAAAAATTTTTCTTATTTTAATAACTTGAAAAATATTTGTATTTCAAGCAATTTGTAGTTTATTTGTCGTAACATCAACAAGAGCACAAGAAAATAAAATCACAAGGATTCAAACGTGTGCAATTTAAACAGTGTGGTTTTTATTTATTAAAACCAAGAAAACAGAAGAAGAAAATCATCAGAAATAGGAATAAGTAAAAAAAAAGGAAACTAAATATGCTAAATTTTTTCTCAATTTTGTAAATGGAAAAACACTGTGGTCAAAAAATACAGATTTATCCTGCTGTTTAACAGTAACAGCAAAGTGTTTAACAAAAACAGTAACAGTTAAAACACTCAAATGTTTTTTTTCGAAACTATAAGTCTAGCAATAACAGCAAAGAGTCTTACGGTAAAAGGAACAGTTCAAAACACCTAAATGTTTCCCATTAAAATTATATTGTTCAGCAATAAAAAAATAATATTTTATTTTCTTTATCTCAAGCTGTAAGTCTAACAGTAACAGTAACAGTCTAACAATAATAGCAGCAGATAAAAAAAAATCAATGTTTTTCATTAAAATTATCTTATCCTGGCAATATAAGGTTTACTTTATTTTCTTTATTCCAAGTTGTAAGTTTAACAGTAAACAGTCTTACAGTAACAGTAACGGTATGTATAATAGCAACGTTTTAAAACACTTAAATATCTCCTGTTACAGTTGAAAGAGGCCATGACAAAAAAAAAACAACAAATAAACACGCATCCGTGATCTTTGTTCTGGCATAAAATTCAAAATTCCACATTTTTGCAGATAGGAGCTTAAAACCTTTACAGTAGGGTTCTCTGATACTCTGAATCTGATGATGAGATTTCATCCAAGAAGAAGAGATCCTCAAATATTTTTTAATAGAAAAATAGGACAGGAGAAGGTTGTCCACCAGCATCCTTGAAAGAGTTATCAAACAGTTCTTGGTAACGAACTGTAGTAAGGAGCGATCCGCCTAATAACGAAACTTGTAAACGAAACTTTAAATAATGGGATTTTGATACTAATAGATACATCAAAAGAATCACATTTTTATGCTAATTTAAAATATATAAGTTTAATCAAATTTAGTCTTACTTATCAAAAATTACGAGCCTGAGAAAATTTGCCTTATTTCGAAAAATAGGGGGAAATACCCCGTAAAAGTCATAGTTTTTTTTTTCCTACATCAAATTTAACTAGGCTAGGATACCATCTATCCCCTCTTCTACCGACCTGGGCGTTGAAATCTCCTAGTAAAAATGCCATATTTCTACCTGGGACCCTGTCTATTTGCTCCTGTAACCAGTGGTGTCATTACATTCTGAGATAAAGGGGGGGGGGGCTAAGCAACCTCTATGGCTCCCCTAAAAATACCGGCTCACCGTTATTTAAGAGTAATATTTCTTCGAAGTGGTTAGCACTGGCCTCTCCCAAAATCGACTAATAATAGCTAGAAGGAATTTAAAAGTGTTTAATGAACACAGAGAGAACTTAAGCTGGAAAGTAATTTACAGTTTTATTGTGACACTGGGAATCAACAAGGTCTTATTTTTCCAAAAACATCAACCATAGCATCGAAATCTTACAATTTCACAAGTTTTTTCACTAAATATCAACATTAGATCTCTGAGCCTTTTGTCATCCATTGTTGATCTTAAACAAGTTTTAATCAGCCTTAGCGTTGTTGTTACGCTAGTTGCGCACTAGTTGTGCGCTGTTACGCTAGTCGGATTAAGTAAGTGCGGCGAATGAAAATCTAACGCAGAGATTGACTCTAGCAGTGGAAAAGCATTCATGAAGTGCCTTTCAAATTTGGAGCCCAATGTGCCTGTAAGAAAAATAATCCATTCAGAAAGTATTTTTGGCTGATTCTTTCACTTTAGAAAGATTGCTTTTTCTCGAAGTTGACAAGGCTGCAAAACGAAGTAAGTAGGAAGTTAATTCCTGTGTATAGTTTGGTCTTTTGCATGAAAAGTCAAAATTCTGAAAATTTGGCGAAAGCTCTTCACTGAGGCAATACTTACAATGAAATTCTTTTGGAAATCCTATGGATTTCATCAAAAACTTCGTCAGTTCATATTTCTATTTGGATCTCACGTAGCTGCAATAAGATTAGTAGCTCTAGATAAAAAAAACTAGGTCTACCTCATGCAACTGCTCAGACAGAGTTCATGGCATAAAAAAAATGTTCCGCTAGATAGAGCATAAATAAACATTCAAATGTTCAATGTCTCGTTGTGACTCCGTTGGCCTGGCCTGCCAATTCCCAGTCACTAGATGTTCAAGTAATTCAAAACGGACAAAATGCTGTTATATCTATTCAATACTTTCTTCACCGATATATTCCAATATTCTAGTATGCCTATCGCATAATAAATGATTTTTCCACAGGAAGGACAATTATGATAGCGGCTTGAGGATTAACAAAGAGTTGGTAGCTTATATCGCATTTCGCGAAAAAATCAGTGAATTCGCGATAATCAGCTCAGGAAGAATGAAGAAGGAACGTGCCATTCATTTCAAGTTCTGAATGCAATCACCCAACGCAAGGTTGAGTCTATGAGTGTGACATTTAGTGTAAATTGCATGAAGTGTAATTGCTTTAATATGGGCTTGCACACCTGAAAAGTGGCCGCTCATGACACTGTCTTGGTATTTTCACAGAAAAATTGAAAAGACAATAAAGTTTCACACCCCTCCCATCTGGATGTTGAACAGTAAATTTGCTTTCCTAAATTTTCTTGATTTGACACCAATTGATAGATCTGATTTTCCTTTCAATGCTCAGGTTGTTCTTGTATAGCTCTTATTTATTTGGTTTTTCTTGTTTTTATTTCGCCTTTTTTAATAAGTTGGTTCTAGCTACCAACTCATCCTCGTCGATAAAGCCTTTCGTTTATGAAGTCGAAATATCTGGTCTTTAATTGTTGGAACAATTTATTTTTAACTCTCTTATTAAAAAATGTTCTATTTTTTTTTTCATATTCTCACTTTGTTATAATCTTTGGTGTGTGAGATTAGGTGCCGTCTTTCAAGATCTTTATCAATCCTGTGAATTGTCTTTGTATATAATGTATTTTCATTATCTTTCTTATCCTTCCTCAAGTCATACGAAAAACATTAGTCTAAAATTCCCACTTTGATTTTCTCAAAAATCAATAAGTTAAATTTCAAAACAATTCAAAAACAAAATTCATGAAATAACAATTTTGAATGGAATCGAATTTCAAATTTCTAACCTCTAATCCATACATGATGAGGTGGAGGAACATTAAAGTAAAATAAATTATGCATAGTAGACATATCGCCTTTTACTAAATCAACACTATTGCATTGGCTAAGATCGTGGAAAATTTATTTGTTTCCCTATTTTAGTTTTGCTTTGGGATTGTCCCTCTTAAAAAAAAAGAAAAAGAAAGGGCAACTTTTATCATGAGGAAAATCAAAAATATGGGGTTCATAAAATCTCGGAATCTCAAGAGGGGGACTGTACATGAAAGTCCTTTTTCCCTCTGTGTAATTTTCAGAACTACCACACTTTTAAAAATGTCTGTTAAAAGACTTTTCACTACTGTTATGCTTAAACCAAAATTTCGATTAAGAAGAAAAACATAATTGATGTTTTCTTATAGGATTGTCAAATTCTAAGAATTTTTTAGTAGAGGGGGGGGGGATAAAATGAGCTATAACAAGAAAATATTGTCAAAAATGGTAGAAGATGATCTAAAAAAAAGAAAGGTGGGGTTAAGACGAAATTACACAGCATATATATACATATATATACTATAATATATATATTGTATTAGTTATTGCATTTCTGGTTGCATGTGAGGATATTTTTTTTAACCCTCTCAAGGATATTTTCTAAAAACAATTTATACTATTCCACAAAGCCTGTTTACTGTTTTCCTGTCCGAGTATCTAGATTGTTACCAGTGCCAGGTCCTAAAAGAAAAAGGGGACAATTCAGTAGGTCAAATTCGACTTTTTGGGTTACATTTGCATATGTTGAACAAAAACAAGTAATCGAACCTCTTGGCAATCTAAAGTGAATTTTTCGTGGCAAAGAATATTCTACCTTAGTGAATGTTTATGGGAAGCTAGAGAGAGGGACTTAAACATTTTGCGGTTACAACATAATGTCTGGTGCTTAGCCATTTAAGAAGTTTCTTTTACCAGTACATCTGTAGACTTCGGAAAAAAGGGATTTTCATAGGCATGTTCTGCTAGAACTACTTGCCTAAGAAAGTGCTTATTTAGGCATGGAGTTGTATTTAGACCTGCAAAAGGATAATAGTTAAATTATTCAGTATAGGAATATAGTTGGGCTTGCAAGTTTTTAGTATTTGAAAATTTGGAGTCAAATTCTTTTTCTTGTTATTCTTCTAGTGGTTGAAGTTTTGTTAGGCATTTTCTCTTCGAAGCTTTTTTTGTTTTGGCAGTTGAAACTGCATACTTCTTACTGCTGAATATCTCAACCTTAATTTTTATAGAAAATTAGAACCCCTTAATTTAATTTAATAGGCTTTTTAGAACCCCTGTTTTCCTATTTCGCTTGAGATTCTGTTGTCAAGACTTGAGTTAATCGCGTTGGTTTGGAGTTGAGGTCTTTTTCTTTGCGATGAGTTGAAATGACAATCATACAGTGCATGTTTAAGAGACTCATTGACATGGCAAAACCTGTAAAATGAAGCGCTAAGTTTCCTTACACTATCAGCATCTTTATTGAACTGAACTGAATGGCGTTTTATAGTCTGTAAGACAGTGCTCCCTTTTAGATGATCTGCTTCTAAACAGAATATTCGCAAACCACGTAAAAAATTCTGCAAAAAAGCTCAAACCTTAGAAGTTTTTGACAATCGTGATGTAGCTGGATAAAAATACAATAGACGCTAAAAAGCTTTAATGTGTCTAATATTCTATGATATTTACTTTTAAAAATGATTAAAGTAGTTTGAAATAAATCACCTAAGCAAATTTTTCAGTTTAACTTTAAAATGTTATTCAATTATTTTTGTATGTATTAGTATAGGGTGTGTTTTTAAAAATACATATTTTAAATCAAAACAATTTTGAAAAATTTACGAAAATTCTGTGAAAATGGTAGAATTTCATCTCTAATTTTTGTAAAAGTCATTGTTGGATGCTGAAGGAATTGAAACTAGTCATAAAGATTTTTAGTTTGAAAGGTAAGATATTTTAGTTACACAATCAGTATAAGGCATGGGTAAAATTCTTGTATAGCTACTTTTTGCTATCATGGAAAGGGGTTAGGTTAGGAAAATCAAACTTTCAGTAATGGATCAAGGGCCTTAAATACACTATGGGAAGGTATTGCTACTATGTTAACCCTCTTCTAAGTGATAAATATGCTTACTGGACAGGTTTATTACCTATGAAAATTTGATAAAACAACATTTTACCTTAATTTTTTGGGTAAAATTCTAGTTAATCAACTTCTTGCTATCTCAGAAAGGGTTCAGGTTAGGAAAATGAAACTTTCAGGGATGGGTCTACAGGCTAAAGTATGTCCCAGGAAGGTATAGTTCCTTTTTCTCTGCCTTTAGTTCTGAAAATACAATTCCTGTTATTTGAGTAGAATTTTGAGCCATATCAATGGTTTTTTTTTTCAAAATTTAGGAAATGTATTTGCATATCTTTGAAACCTTGTTAAATGGAATTGAGCAAAGTTATGAAGCTGAAAACGATTTTGTTTTACTTCAATTAAGCAGAAGATCTATTTTGCAAGGTCTCACTTTTATAACACAGATATTTTTAAAGGTCATCAAAGGTCAGGGCCCTCTAGAGGGAGAGGGAGTGGAGGTAGGTGCTTCAAAATACCTTCATGGGATATATTTTAGTCTGTAGCCTAGATTCATCCCTGAAAGTTTCATTTTTCTAACATAAACCCTTTCTGAGATAGCGAGAAGTTAATTAACTAGAATTTTAACATTTTTTGTTGTCAGTTTCTTTTTCTCTGGTTTTAGTCCTGAAAATACAATTTCTGTTTTTTGAGTAGAATTTTCAGCCATATCAATAAGTTGTTTCTAAATTTAGGAAATGCATTTTCAGATCTTTGAAACCTCTTAAATTTGGATTGAGTTGTTTTGTTGTTCTTCATGTAAGCAGAAAATCTATTGTATTTTGAATTAAGTGGGCAGCCCAGTCAAGGGTTAATTTTATCCCTTTGATTGCCGTTGTTACTGTCTGCCATTTATGCTACACCTTTCCGTGCATGTTTCTTTCTATAAATTTCTTTCTATCGTGCATGTTTCTTTCTATAACTAATCAGAGCTAGTTGTAATCCTTTGCCTTTTTCTTGTTACCCTGGAAATGGTGATGAATACTACTATAGAAGAAAGCCATTGATGCTATAGCATGTTTTTCGATTTCATTAAAGATTCTCTTTGGCAATATAGCAGTCAATCCAACTAGCTTAATTCTTGATCCTGTAGAATGATGGTAGAGAGTTTTTGGAGCTCCGTCAGTGGGCAGTTGTTAAAGATAGTAATAGTAACAAGGACTATTATCATAGGTAGCAGAATAGCACTACCTGAGTAAAGATCAAAGTGGGCACAATGTATTCTTTTTTTTGACCAAGGCACTATAGAAGGAGTTGTTTTAGAAACTCTGAAATGACCTCACTTGATTGCACATTCAAAGTTCTGGTGCTCCTTTTAGAGCCAAATTGATTTGTAAACCCCCACAACCCTTTGGGTAAGGGCTGTAAGCTAGGTAATTTGCCCATTGTTTACATATAGTATTTGTTATTGAGAAGGATGATTATGCTTGACCTTTAGTTTCCAAAAAGACAAAGGACGTTCAGGTGAGCTTTTCAGAGAATGTTGAGGGGAGTGTTGGACTAAATCAAAACATGTTATGTTTTGATAACATGTTTATGTTACAAACAGGTATAACCTCGGAATGACTGAGTATGTTAGTTAAGAATGTTAGGAAATTATGAGGGAGATGATTATTTGACCAAAAAGGCAATATTTGCACACTACTACCACCAAAACTGCTACTTCAGTAGCAAATACTGCTGAGGGTATTTAAGTACACATCTGAGGAAATTTCTAGTGGAAAGCTGAACTAAGTCAGGGCATTCTGTGTGCATTGTCGAAAGGGTGTATCAGCAATATTTTGTAATTTGAGATGAAATTTCAGGGGCTTCATAAGGGGGATGTTCAACTAACCAAAAGGCAACTGTTACTAGTGCTGTTACTGCTCCTACTATTAATTTGTGGTTGTTTCTCTAAGAAAAATCAGCTAAGAAACAATTTCTACTGAAATTTAGTTGATAAATTCAGTCTTGCTGTGAGATAATTCTGATTTTGTTTCTATTTCATGAAATCTCAACATCCAAATACAAGGGTAATTCTTAGTCTTGAAGAGACCCCTCTTCGATTGATAGGAATATGGTTAGGTGCTTTGCTTTAAGATTGCTCTAAATGCAAAGAATATTTAAGCATAGCATAATATCTGGTGAGCTCCCTCCTCCATTAAATGTTTGTTTGGATGTGAACCCACCAAAGACAATAGCTTTATGCTGGATCAAAAGTATAATTTACCATTGAAGTGGAGCCTTAAGGTAGAATAGAATAGACCATGTTCTCAAAGCCTGGTTTCATGTTCTTGACTTAAAATAGTTTTTGCTTGGCAGCATAGAATGAACCAGATGTCAGCACCATTAGTTGTCTCTAGAGTAGTCCCAGGCAAGGGTTGTAGCTTCATTTGGGTTGATACTTGGGGTAGTGAGCTGACCACAGATGATGTCTATTCATCTTATGTGTGGTGTTTCTGTGAGGCATTCCCAGCTGTTTATAGTTGGTTGAAAAGGGAAGATGAGTTAACCAGGTGCTTGAAGAGGGAGGAGATGGTCATGTCTACGCAGCAACCAAGACTTGAGCTGTTTAAACAAGAGCGACAGTTTAATGAACCACACAATCCCCAAGTTCCGTATGATATTGTTCTCAGAAGACAGTAGAATATACTGCTTGCCCTTGCCACCCTTGTTGATTTGCCTGTATCTAGATTTCCATTTGAGCAGCCAGTTAAACCAAGTTAGGTGACCTTCCTGACTGTATGAACATTCTGGCTACATACTTTTACAGGACGACAGAGGGCTTGGTCATGGGGCATTCCAGGCTTACCTGAGACGGGTAGGTCTTCAGCTATTTGAGCCTGAACAGCTGCTGTTCATTCATGGCTGAAATTTTCATTGACCAGAGGCATCTGGAATGCAACTTCTTGAGAAGTTGCTGCCCCTTACTATTGCTGCACTTGCATTAAATTTTAATTGATGTGTCTAACCCTACTAAATGTCAATTAAAGGCGTTAGACCTACCATATTTAAAAAATAGAATAAAAAATACAACTGCAGTCTTCAAATTATTGGCTACTTTACTTCAGAAGCGGCCCATATATTGATTGGTAACATCACCCTAGAAAAATTTGACATTTCAATTCAAATACTAATACGTTATACATAAAGACTATTACGGTAAAAGCAATGACATTCACTTAGTAAACAGTGACTAGTCTCCAATGTAGCCCAACATTTTGTTTTTGTTTTTTGCACATGGGTTATCATATAGTAGAGGTGGCAATAGAAAGATGGGAAAGGACTCGTTTGGCTGTAAATTACGAGTTCTAGTGCCTTAGGTGGGGCACTCTTCTGCCCCACATGACGTTCTATAACATTTAAGATGGCGGATTCAATTAAATTGGTCGAAAGGTCAGAAATATGTGCCTCTAGGAAGACAAAATTTCAAGATTAATAACCTATATAAAACAGAAGCTTCATAGAATCATTTTAATATCTAGAAAGGTAAACCTGTTACGCCATGCTAAAATTAGTCAGACAAGGACTTCTAAACCTTATGACTGAAGCTCCCAGAGTGAGACTCCTGAGCCCTTGTCCCTTCACATCCCCCTCCCCACTTTCGCAAATAAAGGCGTGTTATATATCTTTTGACTCAGCATAATTCGGGAACCTTATGGTCAATTGTGTGTATGTTCCTTCTTGAACCCCATGTGATCAGCAGTACTTACGCTCCTTTTCTTCCCTCCCTCTTTCCTGGTAATCCCCCACCCACATTCGCAAAAAAAAGGTGTGTTATATATCTTTTGACTCAGCATAATTCGGGAACCCTATGGTCAATTGTGTGTATGTTCCTTCTTGAACCCCATGTGATCAGCAGTACTTACGCTCCTTTTCTTCCCTCCCTCTTTCCTGGTAATCCCCCACCCACATTCGCAAAAAAAAGGTGTGTTATAGATCTTTTGACTCAGCATAATTCGGGAACCCTATGGTCAGTTGTGTGTATGTTCCTTCTTGAACCCCATGTGATCTGCAGTACTTACGCTCCTTTTCTTCCCTCACTCTTTCGTGATAAACAGTGCTTACATCCTGCCTCCAATCACATCTAGTCAACAGCGTGTACACTAAACAATAAAGTGAACTAAAAACTATAATAAAAACAATTCTTGCATCGTTACGTTCAGAAAATTTCTATTTGTTAGATTTTTAGAGTTGCTTCGAGTTTGACTGCTATTAGTAAACAGTGCGCACGCTTTAATTACAACCCCTTTTTTGACAATTTTGTGTATGCTCTGTCTCAGAACCCTTTTTGTAAGCAGCTCCTGCTCCTTTTGTAAGCGTCCTTTTTGTCCTCAATACCTCGCTGGTCAAGCTAAAGTATATTATTACTTCTATAAAAGCATCTTATTGGTCTAATCAAATGGTGACCGGCGTTTACCCTCTGTGGAAAATAACCCCTCCTCGGAAAATACCAAACCCACGTGGCTGTTTTGTCTCCAATCGCTCTGGGTTAAAAAAAAAAAAAAGACTAAAACTCTCAATTTCTGATCTAATGAGCTCACTTCAAAGTTTCTGCGACCATGAGGCGGGGGTGTGGATGAGGAAGGGGCAGCCTCCGTCCTATACTTAATAAATTCTGCTCACTTTGAGGCTTAATGTTACTCTTTACGTTCATAATAACAGTGTAGACCAGAAATATTTCCAGAAATCATTAAAGAGTAGATATCAGTTTGACATTTTTGATGCGTTTTTGAAGTTCCTTTTGTCCCCTCCTCCCCGAACAAAAATTCTGGCTACGGATTTTTTATGTATAGTCCCTGGGGATTATACATGGATTTCTACATCACCCTCCCCTCGTATCCTCCTTAGAACTAATTCTGTAGGCCTATTTATCTGATGGCTCAATGAAAGCTGGGATATTTTGGTGTTAAATGTACCCTTTGAGTTATCTCCCTCTCTACCTAATTAGAAAACAATCAGAGAACCCCATAGTAGAAGTTTAAATGCCTTTTTAAGTTTTGTAATCTGTCCATTACTTACAGATAGTATTTGTTATTGGGAAAAATATGGGCATTTTTCTTGGGGGAGGTTTCTGCCGTGGGGGGGGGTTCAGCGGGAGAAAATTTTTGGAATCATTTCCTTCAGCGGAGGTCAAATTGTCTGGCAAGAATAGGTAAGGGTGCCTATCAAAAGGTTCTACTGGATCTCAAACATATAAGGAGTAAAAGTTAAATGTCACGGAGATGATTCTTCAGACTGGGATCGATTCAATTTCTGTGGGGGAAAAAGAAGGGGTCCCTAAATTCTCGTCATAAATACATCTACCGGAGAAAGACGTTGGATCCCAAGGAAACGTGATGAGAAATAATAAGAGCTAGACTCACGGTTGTTCCTTTTTACTTTTACACTTGGTCCGACCTCTTTTTTTGAGGGGGGGGGTAGTTGCTAAGTAGGCTGGCTAAATTCTTTCAACTAAACCTTGTCAACAGCTATTGCTATGATTTCGGGCGTCTATGCTTCATTGGATCCCATGCGATGTTTTCTCTCTTTTTTTTTTGTGTAGTTTAATTTCAGTTAATAACGTTGTTCTCAAAATAACGTTTCAAAATTGTTTTCAAAATAAATTTTTACTATTTAGATAGACCAATTTAGTTAATCGTTACCATTCCTAAATCAGCTGGAAATAGTAATTTTTTCTCGCCTGCCAGTTTTTTTTTTTGATAGGCGTTTCTTAATTTTTGGTTACCATGGGATGTGGTTATTCTTCGTTACAATGGGTCGTGGTTCATTCTTTACTAGGTTGCGGCTACCGCTGCGATCATAATTAAAAAGATTCATTGGACATTCAGTTCCAAACACAATGAAAAAACGGTACTCTAAGGTGTTAGGCCATTCCTGAAGTCTCGCAATCCTGTAAATGTGTCCATAGTCTTCATTATTTTCATCAAATCTATTTTGGGATCAAAGCACTTCTACTAATCTCGTCTTTCTTTCGCTTATAGTAAGTCAAAATTTCTTCTTTTTTGGTGCAATCATAAAATTCACCATTATATGCTTTATAGAACGATTTAATAGTCCTTTAAAATAGGAACCTACAACCACTCTTAATTTTTTTTTTTTATTCTTATTCAGCAACAAGTAATCTGGATAGAAATATTACCTCAACTTTGGAACGTGGGGCGTATACTTCTTACCATACATGTAGTTGTGAATATTTTTTAATCTGCTTTATATGGACTGGTTCTTAAATGCTTGAAGCATTTCTGTGACGCGCTTTTATGTTATTTGACTAAACATTATGGCATATGATTCAGTCTACTAAATTCGATGTTAACTATAGCGAACAATATTTTTGTCGTTAGTCTTTAGGCTACTGTCTTCATTTTCGCAAATTTCCTTGCTTTTTTTCTAGTCTCTAACCTATGAGAATGTGCTGCCATTCCAAGTAAGTCTAATTGTTATTTTTAGGTTTTTATAGCCTGTGTTGCCAGAATAGGGTAGAAAATTCAATTAACTGCGGTAATTCATAAGATCTCAAGTCTAAAGACCAGGTCCGTATCCGGGATTTTTTTGGGGGAGGTGGGGTCCGAAAAAATTAAAAAATGTATAAAAAATTTGCGCATTCTCACTTTTGTTATGTTTTTACGTGTCGGAAAGACATTCGGGGGGAGTGGGCTCAAACCTCTACCCCCCCTGATATGGTCTTGCTAAAAACATGACTTATGATGGGTGCCCACTTTGCACCGCATTGTGTACATCTCAGAATGCACCCTGTACCGCACAATTTTGCCACACTTGGCCCAGTTTTCGCCACGCTTGGCTCGTGCCACCTGGTGTAGGTGATTTATGGGAGTGGGTGCCCCCTCGGACTTACAAGCGATCTAAAAAACTGAATGAGATTTTTGGAGTTAATTTTGTTCTTAATAATGGTTAATAGTTTGGACAGATTTTCTTTTAATATCCTGTCAAGACGAGCTCTCCTGTCAAAGACGCCCTCTTAAGTATCAGACTTACGTTATATCTTTTTATTTTATATTTTCTTTTCTTTTTATATATTTTTTTTTTTTGTCGTCGGGACACTCTTTAGCAGTTTTCTGTATAAATACATGGAAATAAGGTTTAAATATTTTGAAATATGTGCCTATTTTTTCCTTTGTCTTTATATGTGATGATTTGTTAGCATTTATGAGACCAAATTTGTCTGTGCTTGTGGTTTGTAAAGCGGTGACTGTGGTTAGACCATTGATATTGTGATGTAAAAAACGACAAAGCATCTTAAAGATTCTTTATTATTCGTAGGTGAGATCACTTTTTAGAAAAAAATTGATAACTGTCATTAAAAGCCGTAAGTTAGTTTAAACTTGAAAATTCATTGATTGGCTGGTTGCAAAGTAGGCTTAAAAATGGGGGGTAGATATTGGGATGAGACAGGGACGGGGCCACACCCAGGGACCTGGTCCAGATTTAAAAAAGGGGTGGAGGGAATCAATTATGGAAATGATTTTGAAAAAATGCAAAAGCGGTGGTTTTTCGTTACTGGGGAGTATTTTTGTGCTGCGTGATTGAAATTTCAGAGATCCTTAACTTTGGATTTTTGTCAAGCTTGGCTGAAGGACTGTTCACCAGGCACGTACGCAGAATTTTTTTTTTCGGGGGGCCAAAATCTTCGAAATAGCAGATATAAAGTAGCACTTTTTTTTATTTAGTAATGCAAAAAGCACCTATATCGGAAAATACAGATTAACCTTAATCTGTAGTATTGTAGCGGATGGGGGGAAGAAGACTGAAGCCTCAAAAGTACGTTTTAGGCTCAGGTTATGTTCATAGCGATTTAGAACCAGTGATTAATCTATTATATCCCACTGAAAGGGAAATTTTAGGGTTAACAGTGCAATATGGGTGCTGTGAGGGGTAGGTCTTCTAAGCAAAAACGTAGATTTTAATGAAGAATGATAGTTTCCAAAATTGATCCATTAAAAGCTGTACTTTATCCTGAAAAGGGGGGATAAATGCCCTAATACCAAGGATAATTCTATTTTGCTGTGGAAAGCAAACTCTCTTTACAAAAAAAAATAACAGTACAATTGCTAATTACTTCAAAGAGGGTAAAAAGTTAGACAGAAAATGGGTTAATAATTGGACAGTGACTTGACCGGGTAATTGCATGCTGTAAAATCCACCAAAAAAGGCTTCACACATGTATCTAGATTCTTAATGAATATCCTACTTTTGCCAGAAATCTCAAGAAACCATGGGGAAATTAAACATTTCACAATTTTTTTTGGGGGGGGGGGAGCGGGCCCGAAGCCCCCCCCCTGCGTACGTGCCAGCTGTTCACATACATATTTGGCTTAACTTCCATCTTGGACACTTGTCTACTCTGACCAATGGTCCAAGTCAGGTCGAGTTTCCATATATACTTTTGGTACTTGGTTAAAACGAGGTAGATCCAAGCATGAACTACGAGATTTTGTGAGTTTTGAACCCCCCTCCAACCGAATTTGCTGATTTAAACCAAAGGATTCTTTCTCAAAAAGCATGTCCATCTCTTCTTAATCTCAAGTCAGGCAAAATCAGCTCCTACTCACATATAGAATTTTGGGCATGGTTGAAACTATTACATCCAAGCATGAACTGCAAGATTTTCAGGCCCCTCCCCCAACCTCAATCCGTGGCTAGAGTTCATAAAGTCAATTCGATTTTTCTGATTCAAACTGTTTGCCATAGATTCCTTCCTAAAAAAGTAGGTTTATCTCTTTTTGCTCTCGAGAGTGGATTCTGTTTAATACAAACCCAGAGGAGAGAAGACTACCATGTCTTATGACCGGAGTTGTCACCTGGGTATTATTCACTTCAATATTATATTAACTAACTAACATTTATAGTTGTAGTTTTTGATGTGCTTAAACTTACCGTGTTTAATTATATTTGAAAAAAAAAGAATTTAAGCATTATAGTTTCAATAAGTCATTATGTTAGTCAATAAGTAGATAATTCGTTAAGCAAATACAAGCTTCAGATTTTCAATCCATAGGAAAATAAACTCTGTTTCATAGATTAGAAAAATTTGATAATCACCGTTTTGGAAGTTCAAAAGAGCGGCAACCCCGACTATATTTTTTTCCATTATTAAATTCTCTCTAGAAAACTTCTTGAATCTTTTTTTTTTTTAATCAGAGGGAGGTTATGTGCTCTGAAGCCAAGATAGTGCCTATAGCAGTTTTTTGGTTTTCCCTTACTCCCCTTTAAAAAATGGAAAATTCAATCAAATTGCACGGCTATTGGTTGTATAGTGGCTGGCGAGATCTTTCTTCAAAAAGCGGTGCTTTTTACTCGTTTCAGAATGACTACTCAGTTTTTTTTTTGTCAGAGTGAGATATTTGTTTTTGGTCACGAGTCTTCTCTGTTATCCAGAAGCTACAAAATGTGATTATCATACATGCCACCTAAGTTCAATGTTTTTCTTATACTGTTAACTTGCGTCACATGCTGTCAGTTAGCGTAGTTATCATCAGTAGCTGTCAGTTAGTGTTGTCTTTTTCAAAAGTTAAATAGGTACTTGTGTATTATTCAGAACACAATCAATAAGTGAAGTTAGGTTCTCTCGTGAAACAAACTACGATGCAGGTACATTTTATGAGAAAGTCTGGTTTCATAGGCACAAAGACAAAACTCAATTTCGTTTGCTACGCATAGTGATAGAAGATAGTGTCTGAACATGGATTTTGAAATGAATATTTGGCATTTGCCAAAGACTGAAAAAGAGGCAATTATTTTTTCCAGGATAAGGGGTTGTTGCCCACAACAAAACAGTCAATGGACACAACATGACTTTCTGGGTACATAATTCTAAGTTGTAATTTTACAATTTTCCTAATAAAGTATTATATTTTCATCATATTTTGTTTCATTTCATTGGCTTTATCAAAAGTTAGGGCTATGTATTTGCACATTAGGGATGGGGGCGGGGTACATTATATCAAATACCTAACTTAACCTAACCACCTCTTCACTTACTGAGTGTGTTCTGAATAGTACACAAGTACCAAAAAAAAGTAATCAAAAAGCATGCTGCACACCAAACAGCTTAAAAAGGTGGAACTTTACTTTGAAGGCGTAGTGTTCTTGGGGAGCCGACAGGTTTCTAACGTTTTAATTTTTATGGTTAAAAAGCTTTGTCAAATTTGACCAGTTTTGCTTTTATATTTTCACTCCTCAACAAGACAACACTGACGAAAATGTGATACTGCCCTATTAACTTAATAATTTTGAAACTAGCAAAAAACAAATCTTAGAAAACTGTGGTTACTAGGCACAAATAGACCTTAAACAGTTCTAGGGGGCAAGAAATATTTTATTTTGGTATCGTTGATACTTTAAAAGGATTTATTTAAAAAGTGGAAGCATCAATTGTTTGTTTATGAGAAATCTGCATAATATACTAATATTGTCATAATGGATGTAAATTTGAAAGCTAATATTAGATAAATTATTCCTGATATCAATGCTGTTTCCTTAATACCATATCATGAATAGTTTTAGCTTCAAATCACTTTGGAGGAATAATGGTTAATGGTTTCCGTTCTTGAGTTTTGTTTAGGAAAAGGCTTTCCGGGCTTTAAGCTATTTCTAGCCTCGCGTCATCTGTGACAGCTCACATGAGGACGTCCATATGTCTTTAGTTCAAAGCGTAAACTCTTGGAGACGGTTCATTTTTCTTTAATTTCTTTTCGGATTATTTCAATATTTATTCTGGATTTTTTGTTGTTATGAAATGAAGGGTAAGTTATTTTGGTAAAATTCTAGTTTAGTGACTTATTGCTATCTCGGAAAGGGGCTAGGTTAGGAAAATGGAACTTTCAGGGATGGGTCTACAGGCTAAAGTATGTCCCGGAAAGGTATTTTGAAGTACCTGCATCCACTCCTCCCTCTAGAGGGCCCTGAAATTTGCCTACATGACAGGTCTATACCTATTGAAATTTTGACAAAACCACATTTTACCTTAATTTTCAGTTACTCAGTTCCTTTTTCTCTGCCTTTAGTTCTCAAAATGCAATTCCTGTTATTTGAGTAGAATTCTGAGCCGTATCAATACTTTTTTTTCAAAATTTAAGAAATGTATTTGCATATCTTTAAAACCTTATAAATTGGGATTGAGCAAAATTGTGAAGCTGAAAATAATTTTGTTTTACTTTATTTAAGCAGGAGATCTATTTTGCAAGGTTTCACTTTTATAACACACATATTTTTAAAGGTCATCAAAGCTCAGGTCCCTCTAAAGGGAGAGGGAGTGGAGGTAGGTGCTTCAAAATACGTTCCCGGGACATACTTTAGCCTGTAGACCCATCCCTGAAAGTTCCATTTTCCTAACCTAACCCCTTTCTGAGATAGCAAGAAGTCACTAAATTAGAATTTTACCCTTATTTGTATTGCTCATTATTGTGCGAGCCTTTCAGATTCTGGTTTACCTAGTTCACTTTTTAGATTTTTGAAGAGAATAACTCTGTTTTTCGGTAAATGGCTTGTCAAAAAAAATCTAGGATTTCTTGCCGTTTAAGGGGATTGGATACCCTATAGGATAACCTTATCTCGTCCATTGAAAACTTTTTCAGTTTATGTCGCCAAACTATTTGGAATTAATTGGACGGTCTTGCCCTAACCTGAAAAGCTTTGGTAGGATATCCAAATACACGACAGAAAACAAAAAGCTGATACCTACTTTCATGAACGTTAGATAAACCCATGTTATTATCCAGTTATTATCCATGTTATTATCCATATTATCCATATCATCCATGTTATTATCCATGTTATTATCATTTTATTAGGATATCCAGATACACGACAGAAAACAAAAAGCTGATACCTACTTTCATGAACGTTAGATAAACCCATGTTATTATCCAGTTATTATCCATGTTATTATCCATGTTATCCATGTTATTTTCATGTTATTAGGATATCCAGATACACGACAGAAAACAAAAAGCTGATACCTACTTTCATGAACGTTAGATAAACCCATGTTATTATCCAGTTATTATCCATGTTATTATCCATGTTATTATCCATATTATCCATGTTATTATCCATGTTATTATCATGTTATTAGGATATCCAGATACACGACAGAAAACAAAAAGCTGATACATACTTTCATGAATCTTAGATAAACCCATGTTATTTCTCCCATTTTGTGCTGGAGTTAGAGATATTCAGATATAATGAAACTCACATCATTAGAAAGTGGAAATGTTTTTTTTTCTATTGAATGGAGCAGAATTTTCAGGAAAGGGCAGTCGCTAAACATACTCACATACACTTGCTTGGGAAACATTAAAACGTAGCTCAAAGCAAGCATCGTTTGGATAATTTGTCTACTTTGAGAGTTCCCTGTTGTGCTACCTGTCTTGATTGAAAGCAGGGGCTTAATTTGCTATGGAGCAGGAGACAATTGCTCCTCCCAAACCTCGGTTTGTGCCCCCCCCTCAGCTGAAATTTAGTTTCTTTAAAAATCTTGTCAAAGCTAAGATAAGGCTAGATAATTTAAACATCATCAGAATTGGATCACTTTTCTTTTGTATATATTTACCTTTATTGTACTATAAAGTATCTTTGAAGTACTTTTATAGTACCATATAATACTTTAAAAGTACCATATAGTACTACTAAATGGCTCATTTTTAACCTTTTTGTCATTTTCATTTTATTTTGGAAAATTGACTTCAACTTTGCCCCCCCCACCTCTCACCCATGATTTTGTCGAAATTATGCCACTGATTGAAAGCCTTCCCGACACAGGATATTATTCCTTCTGTTATTATATTATTATATCTGATTATATTATTTCTATGCTGTATGTACGTTGAATAGACATCACTTTGCTTAACAGTTAGTGAGAGATTACATTGTTCTTTATTGTCCCATTGTCCCATGGGACATTGTTCATTGTCCCATTAGCTGTTGAAGTGTTGATACATTTAAGATTTTTTATCAATTTTTTTTTCGAAAAAAAAAAATTTCGAAAAAAATTTTCGAAAACCAAAATTGCTCTTAGTTTTTTTCAAAAAAAAAAAACAAAATCGCTGAATATTCTGTGGTGCTGGTAAAATTTGGTAATGGGCCCTTTGTTCTCGAGAAGGAAAGTTGATGCCGAGGCCGCAAAAAAGGACTTTCAAGGCATCAAGAACAAAAAAGGTCCCCTGTTTAATTATCATTTTTTTTTACGAAGTCTTATCCGGATGTCTAACTAACAATGAGTTTAAAACTCTTTTTTAAGTTTTTTGTATTTTTTTTGTGGTTTTTGTTTTTTTTATGCCAAAATCGCTCTGTGAATTTGCTGTGGTGTTGGTAAAATTCGGTAATGGGCCCTTTGTTCTCGAGATGGAAAGTTGATGCCGAGGCTCGAAAACAGGACTTTCAAGGCATCAAGAACGAAAATCATCTTTTTTTTTTGTTTAATCATCTTTTTTTACGAAGTCTTATCCGGATGTCTAACAAACAATGAGTTTAGAACTTTTTTTTAGTTTTTTAATACTTTTATACTTTGTTGTCGCAACTCCTTCACGTGTGGAATAAGATTAATGTTTAAAATTTCCTAACAGGCTAAACGTTTCGGATATCCTACAAATTTCCAAATCGGATATCCTAACAGGCATACAAATTTTAGGCATATCCTTTTAGGCATATTTTGGGTAATTCTTAGGCAAATCCTTTAAGCATACAATTTTAGCTACAAATTGACGGTTGTGTAAATGACCCACTCGCCCTGAAATCCTGCGATTAACTGTTTTAAAAATATTAATCCTAGACACTTTAATCATTGGACACTTGCAATTTCGCCCATGATCATTTTTAATATAATGGTCACATATTTTGGGGTCATCTTTAAAATACCCAATCTGTATTTTTACCATTTTTAGAACAATTTTCAAATAAACTGCTTATTCTTTTTGCTTTTTTGAACAACTTGTATCTTCCCTTAAATTTTGAGTTCGTATCCAAGTACAGATGCATTAAGACCAGTGTTGCCAACGCAGTGAAACTATACCGTTTTGGGTACAATTTAGAGGTCCTAACACAATGCGGTATATTTGAATTTGTTTGGTACAATGAATATTTTCCAATATTTTTCAATTTTACCCACTCCTTTCTCACTCGGACATCTGTCCAAGTTTCAGTCTGTCGAAAATTTTCTTCTTTTTATGGTAAATTTTAACGTGATGTACAGATGGTAAAAGATGATCTCTTGCTATGCATTTTTAAGTCAGAAAACTGGTACTCAGTATTTCGAAGTGTTGGCAACGGTGTTTCAGACTGATATTTTTTTTGTTGATCTAGTTTAAATTTTCTGATTAAAATTAAACTTTCGCTGGTCTGAATTTTAACGTTGATCTAACAATGTCCTTCAATGAAATATGTATTTGCCAAGGGCATATCCATGATTTTTATTTGGGGGGGGGGTATAAATAATCTTTAAAACGTACCAAAAATTTGTTTATATGTATTTTGTTACGTTTTTACGAGTTGGAATATTTTTTTTTTTGGGGGGGGGGGCAGGGTAAAACCCCGTAAAACCCATTCCTGGATCTGGCCTTGGTAGTGGCTTAAAATGAGTTTAAAATGAGCGGAAGAAGAATCGGAAGGATTTCCGGAAATGACTGAAGAATGTAAACCATATTTGCTTTTTCCAGTCATGTGAATTTTTGGCGTTAGTTTGAGGAGCTCTTATCTCTTGATGAGTACCACGTGTTTGTCTTTAGATTAAAATATATTCTGAGCGATTGAGAAAATTAATAGAGATCAAGTTTGTGAGTAAGTTTACCTTCGCACAAGGGGGTGGCGGAGGATAGGTGCAGGATTTTTGCGTAAGTACACTAAGATCCTCTTTGAAAACACCATGAAAGTACACTAGAGTGTATAAGAAGATGGGTATTTCGAAAACCCGCTATTCTTATATTTGTTGCCCTCCGCCCCCCGAAAAATAGACTAAATTACTCAATATTTCCACTTTACGTACTTGTTATAGTAACATTACTATTTTGTTCCAACTCTGGTGGTTTTTTTAATTTTGTTTATTTATTTATCTTTTTGCAAAGATCGCAAGAAAATGGATGTTTAAATGGGCCTGTCACGTGGAAAGTATCTACGTTTCTTTTTCCTGTTGGCTGAATGTCATGTATACTTTGAGTTCCTGATAAATACAGGCAAGAACCCAAAGGTGGGGGGGGGGGTCGCCCGTGCCTTCTAAAATCAGTAAATGTTTATGCTTTTGTCGATAATTCTGATATGATATCAGTTGGGAAGGTAAAACTCATTGGTTTAGTTTGTGCCGATGAATTGAGTGTCCTTTAGAAAAACAATCTAATCGTTGTGGACTATGTCGTCGAAGGGAGGGGGGGGTTATTTCTAAACAAAATTTTCCGTGTAAATTTGGGTCCGAATAGCCAGATATTTACGGTTTGATTCTCAGTCCGTTCCGAAAAAGAGTTTATTGACCCCTTTTGGGCTCAACTTTCCCCTTGGCCTGAGAAATTTCATATATAAGTTTTAAGCCGGTTGAAAAAAAGTTGTTTTTTTACACACATTTTTAAGGTGTCTATGTCACCAATCTACTTTTATTTGTACATTAAGTTCATCTTGGCCCAGAGAATTACTGCTCCAAGTTTCAAACTGATCAAGGACAAAGGTTTTGTGGCCAATTTTCCGTTCCCCTAGCCCTTTTTCAGTAAAATATGTGTGAACCTCTTGACCTCGCGAACGATCTTTGTAGGTTTCGAGCCAATAATACATCCAAGATCAGACTTACCCCCCCCCCGTTTTCCTTTATAAAACCTACCCATAAATAATTGGCTATCTGGCCCCCTGTTTTCCACTACAAAAACAATATGTAAATAATTAACAATTTAAACTATTTTTGGCTCTTGCCCGAGGGATTGTGGGGTTTGTCGTTCTTGGAGGCATAGTTGTTGAATCTTTCGACATTTGTGAAAAGAATGGTTATCTCGAATTTTTGATCCCATATCATTGGGACACAAGGAGGATTGACTGCCCTCCAATCACTTTTTTCCCTTAAAAAGAGTAGACTACCAGCAGCTTCAATTTCCGATTAAATAACCACCCTCTAAAGTTTTTACGACTGCCAATACGAAGTGACCATATGAAATGGCCACTTCCTTACGAAGTGGCCGGGGGAAAACACATGAGAAGAACCTGACTTTACTAAAGTGCTAGGCCATCACCTACGATTCTCGTCAAGGGTGTATCCAGGTTTTTTTCGGGGGTTTGGGCATGGGGCACAAAAAATTGTTTATACGCATTTTTGTTACGTTTTTATGAGTCAGGCATTGGGCGGATTCAAATCCTGAACCCTCCCCCCTGGATACGGCTTTGATTTTCATATAGTTTTTTTTTTCTATTTTGAACTGGTGATTTGAAAAAAAAAATCTATTTTGAAGGGCTAGTTTGAAAAGAAAGCATAAGCGAAACCATTTATGCGTTCGTGGTAGGATAGTTTACTACAAGCCGGTCCTTGACTCAGCCATATGTTTTTAAGGGAAAATTAGGGCTTTGGGCGTTTGACGTCAAAGACTTCTACTCTAGTCCTAATTCAATCTCTATATTCATAAATCCTGCCAAATTTGTTATATCTTTTTGGGTGTTCCTTTTGGTAACTTTACGAGTAAATCAATTGGCAATTACACGTTTGGTTTGGCGAGAGATAATGTCTGGGATGCGTCAGTAGGACCAAAACCCGGCGAATTTGCTTTCATAGAATTATATTCGCAAAATTTTTATTCTTTTGCAGTAAAGTATAGAATTTTATTCGCAAAAATTGGTTTTATACTTGGATAACTCGGCCACTTTATAGCGAAAAACATAGTGTAGACAGTATGTTAATATCACCAATTCTCTGAATGTTGCTGGAATTTATATAATAGATCTTTCGAACATTTTGCCATTTGAAAATAATTCAGTCGTTTTTTTATTTAGAACAAATTTGGCAGTTTCGGCTTTCGTGTGAAAAATTGGCCGGATTTCCCCGAATTCGAAAATCCCGAAAGAATTATTTGAGTATGTTTTAGCTCGATTTATTTTTGGATTTTTAAGGATGATGGTTATTAGCAGAAGCTCTGTATATAATTCCCGACCTTATCGGGAATTATTATTTGACGGGACAACTTTCTCTTTTTTCCATCTATGCGAACAAATTACGCTCACAAATTGGTGATTACTTTGTTGGGTATTGATATCAATTGTATCATTTCATTTCATGGTAATTACTTGTCCTTTGACATAGTTTAATTTGTGTTTCGAATCATACTTAACTTTATTTAACTAGAAACTGTATGAATCGGCCTCGTCAATAGTTTTTTTGCTGCATATGTTAATGCAGCAAAAGCAGAGAGCTATTCATGTCAAATTGATACTTTGATTGCAAAAACAAAAAAAAATATGTGTTTATGCAAAAAGAAAAACAGAGCCTTAAATTTCTTATGTAAGAGAAGTCAAAACGCTGCTGAATATATATATATATATATATATATATATATATAGCAGATGAAAATAAGAAAAAAAATATATTGCTTGTTTGATATTGATACACCTATTATCTGGTGGAAATTATCTGCAGAATTATTATATTTTTAATTTGTCTGAATTAGTGTGCCATAAATTAATGTTAAAAAAAATCTGCGGGTGCACTGGCTAGCCGCAGTCAAACATAAATAAAAAAAATTGAGCAATTGAACGAATTTTAAAATAAAAAAAAACAACAAAAAACTGTAAAATCTAAAATCATAAATTATTCTTAAAAAAAAATCTACGGGTGCTCTGATTAGCCGTAGTCAAACATAAATGAGAAAAATTTGAGCCATTAAACGAATTTTAAAGTCAAAAAGCTAAAAGCAAAAACCTATAAAACTAAAATCAAAAATTATAAATTAATGTTAAGAAAAAATCCACGGGTGCACTGGCTAGCCGTAGTCAAACATAAATGGGAAAAATTTTAGCCATTGCACAAATTTTAAAGTCTAAAAACCAAAATAAAGAAACTGTAAAACTAAAATCAAAAATCATAAATTAATGCTAAGAAAAAAAATCTACGGGTGCACTGGCTAGCCGTAGTCAAACATGAATGAGAAAAGTTTGAGCCATTGGACGAATTTTTCTTTGAAATTCATTTAACTTAACTGGCAAAGAATTCTTTCGATTTGTGTTCTTATTTTGTTTGTTTGATTATGTGTATTGTAGGACTTATGTAAATCGGGTCTCGTATATTGTTCGATGGCAAATTAGTATTTGTTGTTTTTTGACATTACTCTTTATGTCTAGGGAATATGCTTAGGACTTATTTTGACTTTACTTCTAGGGAATGTGCTTGGGAACGATTTGACTCTTAAATTGTTTTTGGAACTCAAAATTAAAATAAGTTGACTTTGTCGGTTTTTCTGTTTAGATTATTACCTATCCATAAAGGCCGTATCCAGGGGGCAGGCGGTCCGACTCCCCTGAAATGTTTGTCCGACTCGTAAAAACGTAACAAAATGAATATAGACAAGTTTTTGATGCGTTTAAAGTTTTTTGAACCCCTCCTCACCCAAAAAAACCCTGGACACGACCCCGCCTATCCATATCAAATCCCTTATCACTACTCAATATGGAAGCGGTAATTCAGAAGGGGCAATACGACATTTTAAAAGAAAGGTTAGATTTACAGTCCGTACACTTAAGTAATTATATTAAGTAAGCTCCACTCAGTGGTATAATATGTTTACTCCTATCTTATTTGGCTCTTAATCTATTGAGAAGTTTTATCCCCCCCGCCAAATCTCCAAAATGCTCTATATCATTCGTTCTCATTCATACAAGGTTAGGAAGTGGAACGTCAAAATTGTCATTGCCACCCCTCAGCTACCTAAGTAACAAGACATAAAGGCGTAATTTTCTGCTTCCATTATCATGACGTTTAACTTGATACTGTTATAACGTTATCAAGTCATTAACGTGTAATACGTTATTGTGTATAATAACATAATAACGTGATTCGTTGTAAATCCTGTAACGTTTTTTAAGCTACGATAATCGAATGGTGGTGCCAATCTCCCTCTTGACTGGAAGGGTTTGAGTTCAAACCAACATATGGAAACAATATCGAGTGTTACTATTGATACCTATTAGCTGATCATTAAATAAAATGAAAAAAAGAGAAAAATTCAGAATAGTTATTCTAACACTTTTACGTATCCCTTTGCTAATAGCTACTTATTTTGCTAACGCGAAACAGCTCAGCGGGGCCGTATCTAGGAAGAGGGGTTATGTGGTTTACCCCTCTGAAACCCTCGTCTGACTCGTACAAATCTACTTTAAAATATTTTTTTAGTATGAATAAATTTGAGTAATTAATTAATTAATTAATTTATTAATACATCAAACGGTAAGCAATAATCCTTGTCGCTATTGACACAAAATAAGAAATAAGCTAATTAGCAACACTAGCAATACTTATGAATATTAGAAGAAGATATGTTAGAAGAAAAAAAAAACAACTTCCTATCCAAAACTGATAAACTCAAACAAAATTTAGAACCAACGACTTCAACGGGTAAACTATTCCAAGGTGAAACGGCCCTACTAGAAAATGAACATTGCTCTATTTTCCTATTTGATTTGGGGGGGGGGGGGGTACAGTTTGTAATGGTATTGGCGGGCTGTGTGATAGTGACTGTATTTGAAAAATGAATCAAGATCTAGGTCATCTATGCCTTTAATAATACGGAATAGGTTGATGAGGTCACTGCGACAGCGTCTGAAATTTAATGACGGAATACCAAGTCTAGGGGAAGGGAAGTCTCTTTGTAGGGAAGGTGCTGAAGGTAAGGAATCGTCATTGGTGCCCTCCTTTGTACCTTTTCTACACGAAGCTCATCCATTATATTTAATGGGAACCAGACGAAAGTGTTATATTTGAGAAAAATTGGAGAAAATTTTGTTGTGTTTTATAAAGTTTTGTGTTCCCCTCTCCCGAACAAAAATCCTGGACACGGTCCTGCCGCTCGCATATGTTAATGAAGGAAAAGCAGAGAACCATTCGTATCAAATAGATGCTTCGATTACAAAAAGCGAAATAAGAAAATGGGTTTGTGCAAAAAGAAAAAGAAAGCCCTAGATTTCTTCTAAAAGGGAATTCGAAACGCTGCTAAATATACACTTTTTATATTTTAAGAGTCAACACACTTGATTAGCTCCAGAATTTATACATTCACAAAGATATTCCTAAAAATGGCGATAAATTATTTCTGACTTTTGGATTTGATTAAGTTAGCCTCTAAACGGTTTTTTTTTCTATACATACGACCTCGAATGTTTGTTTTGTTTCCCTCAGTTTCAAAATCTTCTAACATTGAATCTTACTTTGATTGATCAAGTTAACAAACTCGAGTAATCCAATCACCAGTATCTCTTTACCCGGAGATTCTGCCTGCACCCAGATGTGTTTTGCCATTCACTTTTTAACCATTTAGCTTTGACCGCTGGCCGTATCCAGGGGAGTGTTACCCACAACAAAATAATTATCCGACTAGTAAAAAAGTAATAAAAATGCGTATAAACACATATTGATGGGTTTTGTAAAGTTTTTTTTCATACTCCCCTCATCCAACGAAAATTATGGATACGCCCTTGTCTTGACCATTTCTTTTTTTGTACCCAGAGATTCTCCCTTTATCTAGAAATTTCTTTTACCATTTTACCCTTAACCATTTTTTTGCCCAGCGATTCTCCCTCTACCTAGATAATTTTTACCATTTCTTTCTTTGCCCTGCGATTTTTCACTATTTTGTTCTATATAGTTTTTCTTTACTCAGAGATTCTCCGTTTTTCAGAAATTTCTTATACCATTTTACCCTTTACCATTTTTTGCCCAGCAATTCTTCCTCTACGCAAGATAATTTTTACCATTTCTTTCTTTTTTTTGCGATTCTTCACTATTTTACCTTATAGTTTTTCTTTCTTTACCCAGAGATTCTCCGTTTATCTAGACATTTTTTTTTACCATTTTCTGCCCAGCGATTCTCCCTCTACCTAGATAATTTTTACCTTTTCTTTCTTTGCCCTGCAATTTTTAACTATTTTTCCGTATAGTTTTTCTTTCTTTACCCGGAGATTTTCCCCGAATAGATCTTAACAACAACGAGTTCACATTAATATCCTCTGATTTTCGGAGCTTCTATCCCTGAGCGTCAACTAATCAAATTTGAACGATTGAATGAATCCTAGATCCTCGGAATGACAGTCCCTCCGCGGAAATTCATAGAAGTTGGGGAAGTCAATGTCGTTCATCAATCCACATGGGGGTCCTGACATCCACTACTTCTCAGAGGGATGTCGGATGCTTTGCTAATATAAAGGACACGCGACCAAAAGCCCTTCCCGAGAGGCCGCTTTTAGTTTCACACTATTAGATTCCAATGAGGTTTGTGATTTGTCATGATACATAATCATGAATAAAAGAAAAGAAAAGATTTTGAATTGAAAGGGTTGGGAAAAAGAATTTTTTTTTTTATTAATTCAACCTATAAGTATGCACATGTGTGCTAATTGTTATTAGTTAAAAAGAAGTTTTTCTTGCAGAAATGAAGAGCAAAGTTAAAACTTAAAACGAAAAAAATTATTTCTTCGCACATAACTCAAGATATATCTACAAAACTATAGATATATCTATAAACTTACTCGTGTTATTTTCCTGTAGTTGTAGACATCTAAATTAGCACTTTACTGAAAACACCTTTCGTCTGGCAAAAAAACAACAAAATTCCAAATTTTTTTTTATATAGGAGCTTGAAACATCGACAGTAGGGTTCTCTGATATGCTGAATCTGATGGTGTGATGTTCTTGGAAATTTTCGTTGTTTTCAGAATTGGGCGCGGTAACAAAATAAAAACACAAACTTATTTTATGTTTTAATAAGAAGTTCCCAGAAGTTCAAGAAAGTTTTTTTTTTGGGGTCGGGGGGGGGGGGGAGAGGTTTTTCTTTTAGCATCAGCTTTTGACGATTTCCTTTTTGTATCTTTCTGCGTACTTTTAACTGTATCTTTTTCTGTTATTATGACTCTGTGTTGAGGATGGTTCAGTGGGAATCTCTACCGAACTATTTGCATTGTTCTTTCTTTTTTCACTGGCTATGATTTTCCTCTTTTTTTCTTCGTTAAGTTTTCCCGTTTTGTCATGATTATTCCTCTTTTTTTGATTTTCCTCTTTTTTTTCTCTGATTTCCTCTTTTTTCTCTTCGTTAAGTTTTCCCGTTTTATCATGATTATTCAATGTGGTCTCTGAAATTATTTGAAATAGCCTGTGCCAAAAACGCGAACATTATTTGAAAATGTTTACCCCTCCTTTTTGAGGTATGAATGTAGGATTTCTATATGATATTATAATGATCCTCCAGAGCCAATGCTGGCGCGTACGGCGTTAAATTGACGCTTCAGCTGCTGTGTCTTTTTTTTTTACCGGGACAACAAGCTTATCTCCCAACCTTGCTGCGGTGGGGATCGAACCCTGTATTATCAAGCAGAGCATCATTTCTCTGTGCTGCAACAGGGTAAAATTTCAAAATACAGACTGAAATTCCAACATACAGAATCCGAATTCGGTGTAACATGCCCATCTCTCAAATATTCTAAATGAATAACTCGGTAATACTAGTAGTAATTGTTAAATAGTAGTAAATTGTAGTAAATAGTAATAATAGTAAATTGTTAAATGCAGTGGCGGTTCTGGCCTTTTTTGCGGCCGGAGCAAGATCTTGGTCAGTCCCCCACCCTGTTTCTCACAGAATTTTCAGGCCAAATTTTAACAAACTTTTTATTTATGAACAAAACTTTTTTTTAATTTATTATCTACATTGATTATTATGAATTATTTTAATTATTATTATTTAATTATTTTTTAGTTTATTTATTAATTGAATAATAATTTATCAATTATTTCGATTTATTAACTATGTCCTCTACTTTATTTTAATAAAAATAAATTATTATTCCTTGTTGGTAAAAGTGTTGGGCATGGTTTCCTCTTCACCAAACAATATAATAACAAACGAATGGCACCATTCGAATTCTCGTTCAGTATTCTCAGACATCCTTTATGTGAGATATGTGACCCAAATCCCATGCCTCTCGTTTTTGTTCCGAAAAGGACATTTCATGATTATTTTGTACACAAGTTCGAAGTAGAGCCATCTTGATAGTATTAGGACTATAAATTAGCTTTAGACTTAGAATAACTTGAAGTTGTTAGTTGTTTAGAGAGAAATAACCGGATATCCGGAGTTCATACTAGTCCATGGCCTCATATTGGCTAATTTGAGACGGAAAAATTCTTATGAAGAAGGGGAGGATAACCGAAGGAACCGTAGTCGCATTTGTCAATATCCCGGTAAAAAATGTGTAAGTTAGTGAGTATGACGGGACTAGACCCTCAAGGTCCGAAACGGCAGTGCTGATCTCCGTTTCGTGGCCCTAATTTAATTTAATAATTTCAAAAATTTCAAAATGATCATAACGTGTACATTATGTATTTGAAATCTTGTGCCCCTAAAATTTCTGCGCTCGGGAAAGTCCCCGCTCTGCCCACCAAAAGCCGCCTCTAACTAAATGCCTATAGTCTTTTGATGTTTCCTAGCTTGATTTCTGTCTGCCTCAGCTACGTACGCAGAGGGGGGGGGGCTCGGAGTCTGGTCCCCCCGAGAACCTATACTTTCTTCTATTTCTTGGCATTTAATATTCAAATTATCAAGTAAAATCTTTCTTTTATTCCCCCCTCCTTATTTACGTTAGACCTTTTGAAAAAAAACTCTTGCGTAGGTGCCTGTTCTGCAGAGCTAAATACTAATTGATTTAATTACATAAACTGATTCTAATGATTAAAATTTATTCTTTTTAAACTAATCCATAAATGATCCGGAGCCCAAAGAGCTAGTTGTGGCTTTTCTGTTTAGAAATAAGACAGTTTGACATCTTAACATTTAAAATCATGATAGGAACTAAATAGCACACAATTTGGGGCGCATCTTGTGGTGCATTGAAGCATTAAGAATAATTATTGTTTATGCATTCTTATTTATGTGTTCGTGTTTATTGAGTGGAAGATCTAAGCTTTTTTGCATGTATAGAAATGACTTGGATTTATGCTATGATCTTAAAACGCCTCAACGGATTGAAGGATATACTTCTTGGATCTGTGATTGACGACTTTCCTGAGGTTTTTTTCTGACCGACCAATCAGATCGTTTGAAGTTTCGACTCTTCTTTCTAATTGTTTATTTGACAATCTCTTAAGATTTATTCGACAAAGAACTCTATTTTCATGAGAAAAGGCTGTGGAGATATGACAATGAATGATTACAGTTTTTTATGGCACTTGGTATTAACCAAGTGAAGTATAGCAATCGCAAATTCTGTCGGTCGGTCTGTCTGTCTGACGTTCCCGGTTTTGCTACTTTAGGCACTTCTAGGTAAGCAAGGACGATGAAATTTGGAAGGCGTATCAGGGACCGGACCAGATTAAATTAGAAATAGTCTTTTTCCAGATTTGATCATCTGGGGAGAGTGGGGGGCCGGTTAATTCGGAAAAAATAGAAAAAATGAAGTATTTTTAACTTACGAACGGTTGATCAGATCTTAATGAAATTAAATTAAAAAAAAACAAGTTTTTTCAACTGAAAGTAAGGAGCGACATTAAAACTTAAAACGAACAGAAATTACTTCGTATATGAAAGGGGCCGCTTCCTCATCAACCCCCCGCTCTTTACGCTAAAGTTTCACTCTTTCTCTCAACTCTTCTTTTTAAAACAGTAAAAAACTTTAGCTTAAAGAGCGGGGCGTTGATGAGGAAGCAGCCCCTTTCATATACGAAGTAATTTCTGTTCGTTTTAAGTTTTAATGTCGCTCCTTACTTTCAGTTGAAAAAACTTGTTTTTTTAATTTAATTTATGAACGTTTTTGAATCAATGTATGTTTTGATTTTGGCTCTCCGCAGAGGAATAATTAAAACGAAATTTGCATATTTTTTTTTTTGGGGGGGGGGGCTAAATGGCTTTCTCATAATTTTGATCGAATGATTTTGAGAAAAAAGAGCGGGGGAGGCAGCCTAGTTGCCCTCCAATTTTTTAGTTAATTAAAAAGACAACTAGAACTTTTAATTTTTTACGAATCTTTTTATTAGTAAAAGATATACGTAACTTATAAATTAGCTTACGCAAAGAACTTTTTATTCTCATGTTTTTATTACATATATGAGATGGTTCGCCCCCTCGTCAGTACCTCTCTCTTTACACTAAATCTTAAATTTTGTCCCAATTCATTAAGAATGACCCCTGAATCACAAAAGCCGTAGAATAAATAGTTGACATTACTAAAAATACTTCAGCGTAAAGAGCTAGGTATTTGGAGGAGGTGAGCCCTTCATTTGGGTAATTTCTGTTCGTTTTAAGTTTTAATGCTGCTCCTTACTTCTGGCTGAAAATAACTTTTTCATATTTATTTTTTCATTGTTTTTTTTAAATAACACTAGTAAATCCTGCGCTCCCTTCATGGAAATTTTCTTCCCCCATGACAAATTCCTCGATGGAAAGTTCCCCCAGCATATCCCCCTCTTCTCAACCCCTCCCCCAACCGAAAAATCCTCCTGAAAACGCCTGTACACTTCCCAATAACCATTACTATATGTAAGCACTGGTCAAAGTTTGTAACTTGCAGCCCCTCCCACGGGGACTGTTGGGGAGTAAGTCGTCCCCAAAGACATAGTTATAAGGTTTTTCGACTACGCTGAATTAAATGGCTATCTCAGAATTTTGATCCGTTGACTTTGGGAAAACAATTAGCGTGGGAGGGGGCCTAGGTGCCCTCCAGTTTTTTTGGTCACTTAAAAAGGGCACTAGAACTTTTTATTTCCGTTAGAATGAGCCCTCTCTCAACATTCTAGGACAAATGGGTCAATACGATCACCCCTGAAAAAAAAAACAAATAAACACGCATCCTTGATCTGCCTTCTGGCAAAAAACACAAAATTCCACATTTTTGTAGATAAGAGCTTGAAACTTCTACAGTAGGGTTCTCTGATATGCTGAATCTGATGGTGTAGAATTCTATGACTTTTAGGGGGTGTTTCCCCCTATTTTCTAAAATAACGCAAATTACCCATCTTTTGATGGGTAAGACTAAACTTGATTAAACTTATGTATTTAAAATCAGCATGAAAATGCGGTTCTTTTGATGTAGCTATTGGTATGAAAATTCCATTTTTTAGAGTTTTGGTTACTATTGAGCCGGGTCGCTTCTTACTACAGTTCGTTACCACGAACTGTTTGATTTGATGTTTGGAAGGATATCGTGTCTCAGAGCTCTTATTTTAAATCTCGATCGGATCTGGTGATATTGGGGGGAGTTTGGAGGGGGAAACCTAAAATCTTGGAAAACACTTAGAGTGGAGGGATCGGGATGAAACTTGGTGGGAAAATAAGCACAAGTCCTAGATACATGATTGACGTAACTGGAACGGATCCGCTCTCTTTGGGGTAGTTGGGGGGGGGGGGGTTAATTCTGAAAAATTAGAAAAAATGCCGTATTTTTAACTTACGAAGGAGCGGTCGGATCTTCATGAAATTTCATATTAAGAAGGACCTCATAACTCAGATCTCTTATTTTAAATTTCAACAGGATCCAGCATCATTGGGGGGCAGTTGGGGGGGGGAGACCGGAAATCTTAGAAAATACTTAAAGCGGAGAGATCAGGATGAAACTGGATGGGAAGAATAAAAACAAGTCTAAGATGTGTGACTGACACAACCGGACCGGATCCGCTCTCTTTGGTGGAGTTGGGGAGGGGGGGGTAATTCGGAAAAATTAGGTATTTGTAACTTACGAACGGGTGACCAGATCTTAATGAAATCTGATATTTATTAGGATCTTGTGCTTTAAAGCTCTTATTTTAAATTCCGACCAGATCCTGTGACATTGGGGGGAGTTTGAGGGGGAAACCGGAATTCTTGGAAAACGTGAAAATAGGGGTATTTTTATCTTACGAATAGGTGATCGGATCTTAATGAAACTTGATATATAGAAGGATGTTATGTCTCAGATACTCCATTTTCGACTCGAATTGGATCTGGGGAAGAAGGGGGGTTGGAGGAGGGAAACATACATCTAGGAAAACGGTTAGAGTGGAGAGATCGGGATGAAACCTGATGGGAAGAATAATCACACGTTCTAGATACGTGATTGACATAATTGGAACGGATCCGTTTTCTTTGGAGGAGCTGGGGGGTCTTAATTTGGAAAAATTAGAAAAATTGAAGTATTTTTAACATAAGAACGGGTGACCGGATCTTAATGAAATTTGATATTTCGAAGGAATTCATGTCTCAGAGCTCTTATTTCAAATCACGACCAGATCTGTTGTCATTGGGGGAAGTTGGAGGGGGAAATCGGAAAATCTTGGGAAACGCTTAGAGTGGAGGAATCGGGTTGGAGCTTGATGGATAGAATAAGCAAATGTCGTAGATACGTGATTGACGGTACCGTACTGGTTTCGCTCTCTTTGGGGGAGTTGGGAGGAGGGGTTCAGTGCTTTGGCGAGTTTGGTGCTTCTGGACGTGCTAGGACGATGAAAATTGGTAGGTGTGTCAGGGAGCTGCACAAATTGACTTGATATAGTCGTTTTCCCAGATTCGACCATCTGGGGGGCTAAAGGGAGAGGAAAAATTAGAAAAAGTGAGGTATTTATAACTTACGAGTGGGTGATCGGATCTTAATGAATTTTGATATTTAGAAGGACATTGTGACTCTGAGCTCTTTTTTTAAATCCCGACTGGCATTAAGCCTCTGATCTTCCTTTTAAATCAATCTGTAGATTCTTAGAATTTTGATAGAGCTCATACCATATGAGCTCTTGGCTCTTAGCTCTTCTTGCCTTGTCACAAGTGCCTTATGAGCTCTTAGCTCTTGCTCTTTTTTAAAGTGTGAATATGATTTTTTTAGCTGGTGGTAGGGGGAAGGAATCCGAAAAATAAAAAAAGATGTATGTAAAATATTGAATATTACAAAAAAATGACATATAGCCTTGCATAAAAAAAGAAAGTAGATATAAAAGTAAAAACTACCATCGTAAGTTATTTTTTTAAGAATTAAAGGACCCAAAGCTTCCCCTGCCCCAACGTACTTAACTTAAAACCAGTAAAGGTTCGATTTTGCTGAATTTCGTTCTACAATAATTATAAGGCCTGAATAAGAAGCATAAAAATGAATTTAATCAGTCAAAGAGAGAGAGTTTAAGTGAATGAAGTCTTAAGCCAAATCTTCCATAGGTAAAATTGTTGTTTACTTTCGGTTAAAAAACCAGAATTTTTTTTAGCGCAGAATATCATTCTGGTATCTGATTTTCTCTGAACACAAACCCTCGAATTAACCTTGAATCAACGAAATTAACCTTGAATTAACGAATTAACCTGTGTAACTACCTGCATAAATATTGCAGTGCTTTGTTGCTTGAAGTAGTGTTATATGCTAAATGCATAAATGTTAGATGGAGCAGTGTTGCATGCAACTTGTATAAAGGCTGCTTGAATCGGTGATGTATTGTATCTGAACGCTCAAACTTCCAAGTTGGTTACTCTTATGGTTTTGTTTAAGTGTTTTTGCTCGCAGTGCCGTTTAGTATTGCCCGAAAGGAGGTAACTTCGAATACTCATATTTGAACAATTACCAATAATCGGATTTTTCGCTACTACTGTTCAAGCATGGTCTTTATAAATATTTAAAAAAAATAGTTGTTTGCTTTTTGCTGGTGATACTGCTCAGTGTTGCCTGAATGGAGGCAACTTTGGACACTTATATGTGAATGACTGCCAATAATTTTTTTTTTCATAACTTGCCTAGTCATGATGACTTATTTTAACCTATTACTGGTGAAGCATAGTCTATATGGTTGTTTAAGAAATGGTTCTTATGGTTGTTTGCTTCAGTATTTTTGCTGGTTATACTGTTCAGTGTTGTCCCAACGGAGGTAACTTTGAACACTCACATGTTAATAATTACCGATAATCGGTTATTTTAATTGCTTGCCTCTTCATAATGATTTATTTTATTTTGGATTATTACAGTCGAAACATAGGCTTAATGGTTGTTTAAAAAAATTGTTGTTTGTTTCAATGTTTTTGCTGTTGAAGGTTCAGTGTTGAATAAAAAGAGGTAAATTTGAACACTTACACGTGAATAATTGCTAATGATAATGATAATTGCTAATGATTTGATAATTGATAATGAATTACTAATTACTTAATAATTGCTAATTGCTAATGATTTTTCCATCGCTTTCTTCTTGCATTATTAGGACTTATTTTATTGAGGACGGCCACAGTTTAAGAGTGGCTAATTTGTGGCTGCTTAAAATTTAAGCAAAATCTTCAAAAAAGACTATTTTAGATACAAAATCTCTAGATTCATGATATTCTAAAGTTGAGTCATCACTCGGCTAAATGTGTTAAAACAACGAAGGTAATATTTTGCTCTCTGAAAAGCATACGATAGATAATTTTCATTGTAATTTTTCCAAACTCGCTAGTTTTACAAGTGTCACTAAATGAATCACTATCGACCAAGGGCGTGTCCAAAATTCTTGTTCGGGATGGGGGTTGTTTTTTTATGGGGGGAAGCTCATAAAAATTCTGAGAAGCGCATCAATCATTTTGTTTATATACATTTTGTTACGTTTTTACAAGTCGGACGAAAATATGGGAGAGGGGAAGAGGAGTCGGACCCCGAACTGACCTAGCTAATTGCCTTGCTAGAAATATAGATATATCCACTACACACAAGTCTGGTCATTGTTGCAATTGCTAGATGATTTCTTCTCGGGGCAAAGAACAAAGGGCATAGTTTTCATTCGGGTCAATTTTTACAGAGACTTACAACATCCGCCTCTATTGGAAGGTATAGAGAATTTATTCGGACTAAATATCACACATATATGCAGATCACTAGCACAAAGAAAACCTTCTAAGGACCCCCTTTGTTACGATTTGAGAATCGTTATCCCTTTTTGAAAGTCATTGTTGTCCGGAAGTATGGAAAATGGTTCATCTCCATCTATCTCTGACTTACTGGATGCTCGCTTTTCCTTTTGTTAGGAAGCAATGTGCTTGGTCTTTCTATATCTTGGCTGAGCTGACTACAAACTTCCTGTGCTTTCAGCTAGAAAGTCGATGACTGAATAAAGAGACTTATGATAAATCGATGATGCGTTTGCTTTTTAGACTGTCAGGTTGATCATCCAACCGCAGATGAATGATTGGCGACTACAAGAGGTGTTTGATTCTTCTTTTCTTTTCTTTTTTACGAATCACTTAATGTTCATGCTCATAAATTCCTTAATTCATCTTTTCTAATGGCCTCTTTTCTCAACTAGATTTTTCCTTTTTTTAGTTGGCGAGAATTAGTCGAGTGGTTAGCGCTCCAGACTTGAAATTAAATATAAAAAAAAGCAAGTTTTTTAACTGAAAGTAAGGAGCGACATTAAAACGAACAGAAATAACTCTGTATATGAAAGGGGCTGTTCCCTCCTCAACGCCCCCCTCTTTATGCTAAAGTTTGACTATTTCTCTTAACTTCACTTTTTAAAACAGTAAAAAACCAAAATAACAACTTTCCAGTCGTGAGACAAAAGAGTGAAAAGAGGTTAAGTTAAAAATACCTCATTTTTTCTAATTTTTCAGAATTAACCCTCCCCCCAACTCCCCCAAAGAGAGCGAATCTGTTCCGCTCTGTGCTTATTTTTCCCACAAGTTGCATCCCAATCCCTCCACTTTAAGCATTTTCCAAGAGTTTAGGGTCCGCCCCTCCAACATCCCCTTCACCGGATAAGGTTGACATTTAATACAAGAGCTCTGAGACATGATATCCTTTCAAACATCAAATTTCATTAAGATCCGATCACTCCTTCGTAAGTTAAAAATACCTCTTTTTTCTATTTTTCAAAGTTAACCCCCCCCCACTCCCCCAAAGAGAGCGAATCCGTCCCGGTGATTTCAATTCCTTTTCTAGGACTTGTGCTTATTTTTCCCATCAAGTGTCACCCCGATCCATCCACTCTAAGCGATTTCCAAGATTTTAGGATCCCCCCTCAATTCCCCCCAATGCCAACGGATCCAGTCGGAATTTAAAATAAGAGCTCTGAAACACGATATCCTTCCAAATTTAAAATTTCATTAAGATCCGATCACTGCTTCGTAAGTTAAAAATACCTCATTTTTCTAATTTTTCAGAATTAATTCTCCCCCCACTCCCCCAAAGAAAGCGAATCCGTCCCGGTTATGTCAATCCCTTTTCTAGGACTTGTGCTTATTTTTCCCACCAAGTTTCATACCGATCCCTCCACTCTAAGCGTTTTCCAAGATTTTAGGTTCTCCCCTCAATTCCCCCCAATGTCAACGGATCCAGTCGGAATTTAAAGTAAGAGCTCTGTGACACGATATCCTTCCAAACATGAAATTTCATTAAGATCCGATCACCCTTTCGTAAGTTAAAAATACCTCATTTTTTTCTAATTTTTCCGATGTAATCGTCCCCCCACTCCCACCGCCCCAGATGGTCGAATCGGGGAAACGACAATTTCTATTTTAATCTGGTCTGGTTCCTGATTCGCCTGCCAAATTTCATCGTCCTAGCTTACCTGGAAGTGCCTAAAGTGGCAAAACCGGGACAGACAGACCGACAGAATTGGCGATCGCTATATGTCACTTGGTAGATACCAAGTGTCATAATTATATAAAAGAATTATATAAAATTATATAAAAGATAAAAATTACATTTTTATCTCTTAAAAATTATAATTATAAAATGATAAGAGTTAATAAAGACTAATATAAATTATAAAAATTACATTTTAAAAATTATATTTTTATTAGTATAAAAATTATATATGAGAATTATAAAAATTATATAAAAGAAAAATTTTGAATATTTCTGTTGTCTCTTTAAAGGCCCATTCCCAATGATATACGGGAATTTAGGTAATGGTAGTTTGAGTGAATCAGTTTTTTCATAGAATTTTCAGTTTGGCTCAAATTCGAGCTAGTTAAATCTTGGTATTAATAAAATCTCCTTATGAGTTAGCCTTAACCATGTCGAGTTGTTTTCGCGCGAGTGTTGTCGTGACTCGGTGTGTGTTCAATTGCTCAGAATAATTGTATTGATTTGGAAAGGACAATAAATAGCAGGAAAGAAATAAATGTGGGTTTAACTTGATAAGGATAGTTTATATTTTAATCAAAAGTCCACTGACTTTTTACTATTAATGGGAATGTCGAAATTAAGAAAGGGGATTTTTATTGAAGTAATTTTCACTTTCAATTTTCAGTAAATTTCAACTTTTAGTTTTTGCTGTAGACGAAACAAGTAACGATTTTGAAAACATTGATGATTTCAATTGCTCAATAACGAAATATAGCAAACTAAACTTCTAAAGGGATACAGTTAAAGTGGCTCAACCGAGAAGGCTATTTGAGTTAGGCCTAAATCTGCTAAGTTTATTCACGTAGGGATGTTCACTTCATGAGTAGAGTTGCCACCACTTGTGATTTATTACTATTTCTGGTAGATTTTTATATTGCCTAAACAAAAAATCTCTTAATTTGCACATAGTTCACTAGATTATTGGAGTAAATCACTAAATCTACCACAAAATTACTAAAATCTAGTGATTTTTTGTCACCGGGTGGCAACCTGGTTCATGAGTAAAAAATCATGTACAAAATCACTTAAACAAACTTACGAGGACCCACTAGCTCAGACAGTAGAGCGTGTTACCGATAAGTTTCTTATATTGTTTTACTATATTGATTTATTACTATTTCTGGTAGATTTGTATATTGCCTAAACAAAAAATCTCTTAATTTGCACATAGTTCACTAGATTATTGGAGTAAATCACTAAATCTACCACAAAATTACTAAAATCTAGTGATTTTTTGTCGCCGGGTGGCAACCTGGTTCATGAGTAGTAATTGCTTCTGTAGTTTGTAAATGTCAGTTACTCTGGTTTCAGGTTTCTGCTTTCAGGTTTTTGTTTCGTAATCTATTGAACGTTTTGTATCTATTGCACGGATTTACGTATCCATTTCAATTCACAAGTTGTATACGCAATGATTATTGTAGAACATGCAAGCATGTGTTCTCCCAGTGTGTTCAGTCATGCAGGCAGGAATTTAGGTATGGGAGGAGGAGCACGTGTACTGCCGGGATGTTTTGTAACGCATGTAGGAATTTATTTTGGGGGAGGTGTTATATCTACCAAAGCTCCTGCAATAGTAAGGCAAGCGTACAGGAATTTGTGTGGGGGAGGAGGAGTAACAACTAAAATAGAAACAAACTCATGAAAATTATATGAAACATAGCTGTACCGCCTGTCGGGTATAGAAAAAAAAACTAGCCTTTACACATTCTTGCGGACCGGAGAAATTTTGTTTTATCCTTCCCTCAATACAAAGTTTGAATTAAGAAACTTGAGATTAAGAAACTTATCGGTCACACGTTCTACTGTCTTAGCTAGTGGGTCCTCGTTAGTTTGTTTAAGTGATTTTGTACATGCAGCTTAGATCAACCAGTTTTCGATAAATGAGTTTTCTCTAGAATTTACCGACATATCCAATTATTCTATAGGAAAATGGACAATGTTTAAGATCGCCCCACCCCCAGTGTACATTTCTGTCCTTATTACATCATTTAAGTAGTAGCAAATGTCTTTATATTGCAGTAAAAAGACAAATTCAGTTATCAATGGCAAGAGATAATAAGTTTTATCAAACATTTCGTGGTAACGAACTGTAAGTAAGGAGCGACTCGGCTCAATAGTAAACAAAACTCTGACATATGGAATCTTGATATCAATAGATATATCAAAAGATTCAGCTTATTATGTTGATTCCAAATATATAAGATCCACCAAGTTTAGTGGTACCGTTCAGAAGCTACGAGCCTGAGAATATATGCCTAACACCCCTTAAGAATCAAGGAATCTTGATGAAAATCGCACCATCACATTCAGCGTAATTGAGAATCCTCCTGTAGAAATGTCAAATTCCCTTTATACAAGAATGTGGAATTTTGCTATTTTTGCCAGAAGACAGATCACAGATGCGTGTTTCTTGGTTGTTTTTGTTTTTCTCCCTTGGGTGATCGTATTGAAATAATGGTCCTAAAAGATCAGTAGAGGGCGCATTCAAACGGAAGTTAAAAGTTCTAATGCCATTTTTAAGTGACAAAAAGATTGGAGGGCAACTGGCACATCTCTCAGGACCATTTATTTTCCAAAGTTATCTGGTCAAAATTTTGAGATGATAGTTAAAAGATCAAATAACTATGTCTCTAGGTGAAAAATGACCCCCCCCCCACAGACCGTGGGGAGAGGCCTGTAAATAATGAAATTTGCCCATTGTTTGCGTATAGTATTTATTATTGGGAAGTATATAGACATTTTTCAGGGGGAAGGATTTTGTGCTTGGGGTGGATCTCCATTGGGAGAATCTTCCTTGGGGAAGGACATTTTCAGTTGGGGGTTAAATTTTCGAGGGAAAATTTTACACGGGGGGATTTGACCGAATGGTTATCAAACAATTTTTAATCAGGTGTGTTTTTGAAAAGAGGGTTAGTTTGGAGGGAAGGACTAGTTGCCCTCCATCACTTTTTACTCTTAGAAAGGAACTAGAACCTTCTATAATAATAGAATGCTATTTGCTCATTTTACGACTAAAAAGTCCAAGTTATCAGTCATAGTAGTGTAAGCCCCAGTAAAACCGACTGATAGAAATAATAGTGAATCAAGTGAATTTTAGTTACAGCTACGGCATATAAAATAGACAGGATCCAAGGTAGCAATGGGGTATTTTTATTAGATTTTAGTACCTAGAATAGCAGAGTTAGGGATAGATGGTGTCCTAGCCTAGGTAAATTTTGTATAGAAAAGGGAAATAGCAACAGTATAGACTGCTGCAATTTTGAAGGTATGTCAACCTATTCATAACCAATACAGTGCTAGGTCATAAAATTGCCCATACGTTAGCATGGTACTCACATGATGGTAAGACAGCCAACCTTATCGATTAAGTTATTGTAAACATGGCTGGATTGATATAAAAAACAAGGGTATACAGAAGTGCCGTTCTTGGTGTTACAATTATTTATCAAGGAATGATTTCTTTCCTATACAACCGAGCCCAGGAATAATTCGGAATAATAAGGAATAATAATTATAAGGTATATATTATTATAATAATAATAAGGAATAATTAGGAATAATAATCAGGAATAATAATTTGCTGAAGCAGTAAGTTCTTATCGCTTCTCGACTTTACATGGAAGGAATCGTTCTCAATAAAAAAAGGTGCAGTAAAAAAAAGGTGCAGTATAAAAAATGGTGCAGTAAAATAAAAAAAAGGTCCTTACTGCAGTAAGGAGCGACCCGGCTCAATAGTAAACGAAACTCTAAAAAACGGTATTTCGATGCTAAAAGATATATCAAAAGAATCGGATTTTTATGCTGATTTTAAATATATAAGTGTCATCAAATTTAGTCTTTGTCATCAAAAGTTACGAGCCTGAGTAAATTTGCCTTATTTTGGAAAATAGGGGGTAACATCCCCTAAAAGTCATAGGATATTAACGAAAATCACACCATCGCATTTAGCGTATCAGAGAACCCTATAGAAAAAATTTCAAGGTCCAATCTACAAAAATGTGGAATTTCGTATTTTGTGCCAGAAGACAAATCACGGGTGCGTGTTTGTTTGTTTTTTTTTTTTTTTTTTTTTTCCCCAGGGGTCATCGTATTGACCAAGTGGTCCTAGAGTGTTGCAAGAGGGCTCATTCTAACGGAAATGAAAAGTTCTAGTGCCCTTTTTAAGTGACCAAAAAAATTGGAGGTCGCCTAGGCCCCCTCCCATGCTCATTTTTTCCCAAAGTCAACGGATCAAAATTTTGTGATAACCATTTTGTTCCGCATAGTCGAAAACCACAATAAATATGTCTTTGGGGATGACTTACCCCCCATAGTCCCTGGGGGAGGGGCTGCAAGTTTCAAACTTTGACCAATGTTTACATACAGTAATGGTTACTGGGAAGTGTACCGACGTTATCAGGGGGATTTTTTGGTTATGAGGGGTTCTAAAAATACTTTAGCATAAAGAGCGAGGTATTTAGGAGGAGATAAATACTTCGCTCTTTATGCTAAAAATTTTTTAAGTAATTTCAACTATTTATTCTACGGCCTTTCTGATTCAGGGATCATTCTTAAAGAATTGGTACAAAACAAGATTTAGTGTGAATAGCGAGGTATTAACGAGGGGACCAACCCCCTCATATATATATAATCAAAAATATAAGAATATAAAAGTTTCTTACGTAAGTTAATTCTTAAGTTACGTATATTTTTTACTAATAAAAACGTTCGTTAAAAATTAAAAGATCTAGTTGCCTAAGTAACCGAAAAATTGGAGGGCAGCTAGGCCTCCTTCCCCACCCCTTATTTCTCAAAATCGTCCGATCAAAACTAAGAGAAAGCCATTTAGCCAAAAAAAGAATTGATATGCAAATTTCATTTTAATAATTTATGTACGGATAGCCAAAATCAGACATGCATTAATTAAAAAACTTTCAGAAATTAAATAAAAAAACAAGTTTTTGAAATGAAAGTAAGGAGCGACATTAAAACTTAAAACGAACAGAAATTACTCCGTATATGAAAGGGGCTTTTCCTCCTCGACACCCCGCTCCTTGCGCTAAAGTTTGATTCTTTCTCGCAACTCTACTTTTTAAAACAATAAAAAACTTTAGCGTAAAGAGCGGGGTGTCGAGGAGGGAATTCCCCTTTCATATACGGAGTAATTTCTGTTCGTTTTAAGTTTTAATGTCGCTCCTTACTTTAATTTCAAAAAACTTGTTTTTTTTATTTAATTTTAAATAAAATCGGTTAAGTTACTGTTTTAGTTAAATTACAATCATTCCTTAAAAAAAATTAGAAAGTGAGCAATGGACAAGAATAAGGCTCTCTTAATAAAACAGGCTAATATTTTATTCTAGTTTTGCAAAAAAAAAACAAAATGTATATTAAAAGGCGGAGAGTCGGTAACATTGAACTCTAGCTGGCAACACTGAGCTGTAATTGGCAACAATGAACTGCGGTTGTCAAGATTGTACTGTAAATCTAGTGGCAACGTTGAAGAGTGGGTAATATAGAAATAATAACTCTCCACCCCGTGAAAGACATTTTTTATGAGTGAATATCACTAAAGCCACAACTTTGAAGTCAATATTTCTTTTATATTAATTTAAAACCAAATAATTAAAAAAATTGTTTTTAGTTTAGTTTTTAATTCTTATGAAATATGTAACGTATTACTCACAGTGAATTATACTATTCACTTAAATGGTAAAACAAGCTTTTGGATTTCATATTAGAAGCTCCAAAAGAAATTTAGTTAAAAGGTATATTGAAAGAAAACCAAAAATTTTTTCCAAAGTCTGGGTGAATAATTTTTGAGACCACACTGTCTAATCATGACAAAACAAAAAATCACAAAGAAAAGAAGAACGAGGACAAATAGGTAGCTCTCAATAGAGACACGGGAGAAACTTCTCTAAGTCCCATTTATGACAAAATTATTAATTCTGATCGTTTTCACATAAATGCACCAATTTTTGTTGCACGATCAAATAAAATATCTTATAATAATCTACCTGGAAAGCGATTAGCCTTTAAGAATGCTGTAAGTAAGATGAAATTGTGAAATGTCATTTAGATTTGTGATTTTTATTCAGTTACCCTTTCACCGTTACTGAGAAAGGGTCATCATATTTTAGTTGTGTGTTTTGTTTCAAGGTTTTGCTTTTTATCTTTTTATCAGTTTATTCTGCACTGAGGACGGCCAAGCTGAGGTCTTGACCAAAATATTTGTATAATTTTCAATTTTTTCACTGGCTGTTTTTTGTCCTCGTTCTTCTTTTCTTTACGATTTTGTGTTTTGTCAAAATCTGGGTAAGCGGATTTTCAATAAAGTGAATTAAAAATCTGGATGCAATTCCCCCATTGTAGGGGAAACCTTGAACATAGATACCTGGTATATATATATATATATATATATATATATATATATATATATATATATATATATATATATATATATATATATATATATATACATATATATATATATATATATATACATATATATTTACATATATATATATATATATATATATATATATATATATATATATATATATATATATATATATATATATATATATTTACATATATATATATATATATATATATATATATATATATATATATATATATATATATATATATATATATATATATATATATATATATATACCTTCTATATACCTTCATATGAATAATTTTATCTTATTGAATTATAGATATAAAATAATGATAATAATTTATTGTTACCCTCTATATATAACAAAATGCACTAAATAGGGGTATAAGAAAAAGAAAAACAGAAAGGACACAGACGAAATACTTATTCAGCATGGGTCAAATACTTTAATATTTCACAACTAGTGACGCTAGGCACTTGATAGATGGTAAGTCAGTGGAAAATCAACATAGGGGCTGACATAATGACCATAAACTAGGCAGTCGTTTGCATATCATTTGCTTTGGTTTGAAGGGCTTTTGGTTGAATCTCTGGCAAAATAAACGAACTTCCTTTTCAGCTGTTCTGTTTAATTCGACCAGAATACATTTTGGCTTACAAAGTTCTCTGTTTTCTTAGCGTCTTTTAATCTTAACTGGGTGGGTGTTCTTGCATCAGTTAATCATGAATCCATAGGTGTCATCCAGAACAGGAATTGATTTATAGGGCTTTTCAAAACCTTTAACACTTCTCAAGGACTAGAAAAGTCATTTGTTGTACAAAACAGTAATCTAGTGTTTTTATATCGTTAATATCAACCTTCTTCACTACTGAATCCCTACAGCGAAACCAGCCACATTTAGGCGTCCTTCGATACACAAAATACTGATCATCATCGAATGAATCCAAGTGTACTGCAATAGCAACAGCTTTATAATTGACTGATGATAACAAGAGGTCACGGTAACAGCTGTCATTAGCACTATTATCCTCTGTAACTTCAACATTGATTTTATCAAAATCACTATTTATAATTCTGGTATTATTTCTGGAACCAGATAAATTTCTATTCAAAGCCACAGCAAGAAAGGGACTGGTTTTGGTAAATACTATGCGAGAAGTCAGCTCATGTCCATTTGGGCATTTTCTGTCAACTGGACTGGAATTAAGAACCCTATTGAGATAAATAGGACGCTCATCGGTTTCTGGAACTGTTAAGTTAAGAAGTTTCCTACAAGTCTGATGATCTTCAATTTCACTCCATTGGCAGAAGTTACATACCAAATATTTTCGGTTTTCAAAGTGAAAAATTTCAGTAAGCGCACTTCGATATGTTAATCGGTTGGTACTGTTCGGCCTGTTTTCATTATCAACAGAATTAAACAAAGCTTCCCAAAATTCAGCCATGCGCTGATAGACTGAATCTGCAAAACGATATTCAGACGGAAGTAATTTTCTAAGCTGTTTCGTTGATTCCGTTTTCTCAAGAGATGAAAATGCAAGTCGTTTTAGTTCTTTGGAGATGGGGCCTCGTAGTTGGGGAAGAATTCTGAAAAGTTTCTTATGTATGCTAAAGAGACACTGAACAGCTGAGTTTGAAATGCATGAAACCTTATCACAGTCTTCAAATCCTTTTACCGTTCTATGCACGTACAGGAGGGGCAAAATCCTTTTGCTTCTCAGCTGGATATCCTGATGTTCAAGCTTTTTCTTTTCAGCACCAGTTTCTGATAAAGCTTTATGTTTTTCCTTTCTTGAATCGGCTAAGCTATCTGTACTAAAAATAGGCTCTTCCTTGGCCGTCCACCGTTTAATCGTCCACCATAATACTCCAGCACATACTACAGGAACAGCATATTTAGCAAATGACCGCATTGTTCTATTAACTAAACAATACTGAGCCAGAATTTTGCTCGAGTGACCTCATAAACAATTATGTGTTTGGTCTGCTGGAATGACGTCATAATTAATACTGTATTTGGGCATTCTGTTGGAATGACGTCATGAACGCCAACTGGGGAGGATAATGACGTCATCATTAATCTGTATTTGGGCATTCTGTTGGAATGACGTCATGAACGCAGGATAATTAATGTTGCCAACAAACATTTCAAGGGTTGTCATTCATTAAAAAAAATCTTCTTTGATCCTACCTTTAGACTAGTTCTCTCCCACCTGCACTCAAATTAATATTCGTTTTAAGAATAATGACAATTACATTTGTTTTGAAAAGAGTGATTTTGAAGTTATCACAGAAATGTAAAATTTGGCAAAATGGGACTTATCCAAATACTTTCGGTTAAGTTTACTGCGAAAAAAAAAATATACAGAAGAAATAGACAACATAGAACAAGAGGCTGGGTCATCATATTCCATGGTTAAAAAGTGGGCGTCAAATATGCTCTCTGGAGTTCCCTTTACCCAAATGGCACCAGATCAAAATTTTGAATTGGCTATTTTGCTCAGAATAATGGAGGTTTGACAAGTATGCCTCCAGGGTCAACATTACCCTTACAGTACCGGAAAATTGCTTCAAATGACACAAACTACTCATTGTAAACGGAAAATGTTTCGTAGAAAATGCGGGCATGTTTGATCATGGCTGTCCGATCACTTTGGAACTCTTAGGAATCGTTCCTTAGGCTAATATTTTGTTTAGGGTTCCCCAAAGGTATATTGCTGAAACAACTCAAGAACCCGATTACCAAAAAATTAACACGCAGCCGAATTTTTTAACTACTTTATCTGCAATAATTAGGGATGCGCTTGGGATCGGGTTCAGAGTTTTAGGTAAAGGACAAGAAGGCTTAGAATGCTGTTTTGAGGGAGGGTTTTAAAAATTATTGTTTCTGATCAGCCTGTGCTCCCAAGGCCATTAAAATAGTGGATTTGTAGTATTTCAGGACTGCTTGAGGAATCAAGTTTTTTTTAGGAATTGTGTGGGTGGGATGGGGAATATAATTTCGTTTTATGAAGGAAGGGAGGGGGATACACTTTTTTGGTATTCCTTGCACATAGAAGGTTTTGCGCAGCAATCCTCAACGGGACTGTGCAGCAAGGCAAATTGAAAGACAATATGTGCGTACCAACGTCAGAAAAATAGCAAATCACCAATATGCTTTGTCGGTTCTGGCCTTTTCTGCGCACTGGGCAAAATCTTGATTAGGGCCCTCGCCCTGTCTTTCACCAAATTTCAAGTCCTAATTGTAAAAAAATCATTTATTGATAAATTATTTTCAATTTATCAATTAATTTGTAATTTGTTTTTTGATTTTTAATGACCTCTTTTCTCAACTAGATTTTTCCTTCTTTTTTAGTTGGCGAGAATTAGTCGAGTGGTTAGCGCTCCAGACTTGAAATTAAATATAAAATAACAAGTTTTTTTTTAACTGAAAGTAAGGAGCGACATTAAAACGAACAGAAATAACTCTGTATATGAAAGGGGCTGTTCCCTCCTCAATGCCCCTCTCTTTATGCTAAAGTTTTACTCTTTCTCTCAACTTCACTTTTTAAAACAGTAAAAAACCAAAATAACAGCTTTCCAGTCGTGAGACAAAAGAGGGAAAAGAGGTTAAGTTAAAAATACCTCATTTTTTCTAATTTTTCAGAATTAACCCTCACCCCAACTCCCCCAAAGAGAGCGAATCAGTTCCGCTCTGTGCTTATTTTTCCCACCAAGTTTCATCCCAATCCCTCCTCTTTAAGCATTTTCCAAGAGTTTATGGTCCGCCCCCCAACATCCCCTTCACCGGATAAGGCTGACATTTAACACAAGAGCCCTGAGACATGATATCCTTTCAAACATCAAATTTCATTAAGATCCGATCACTCCTTCGTAAGTTAAAAAAAAAAACATCATTTTTCTATTTTTCAAACTTAACCCTCCCCCCACTCCCCCAAAGAGAGCGAATCCGTCCCGGTTATGTCAATCCCTTGTGCTTATTTTTCCCATCAAGTGTCATCCCGATCCCTCCGCTCTAAGCGTTTTCCAAGATTTTAGGTTCCCCCCTCAATTCCCCCCAATGTCAACGGATCCAGTCGGAATTTAAAATAAGAGCTCCGAGACACGATATCCTTCCAAACTTAAAATTTCATTAAGATCCGATCACTCCTTCGTAAGTTAAAAATACCTCATTTTTATAATTTTTCATAATTAATCCTTCCCCCCCCCACTCCCCCAAAGAGAGCGAATCCGTCCTGGTTATGTCATTCCCTTTTCTAGGACTTGTGCTTATTTTTCCATCAAGTGTCATCCCAATCCCTCCACTCTAAGCGTTTTCCAAGATTTTAGGTCCCCCTTCAATTCCCCCCAATGTCAACGGATCCAGTCGGAATTTAAAATAAGAGCTCTGAGACACGATATCCTTCCAAACTTAAAATTTCATTAAGATCCGATCACTCCTTCGTAAGTTAAAAATACCTCATTTTTCTAATTTTTCAGAATTAATCCTCCCCCCACTCCCCCAAAGAGAGCGAATCCGTCTCGGTTATGTCAATCCCTTTTCTAGGACTTGTGTTTATTTTTCCCGCCAAGTTTCATCCCGATCCCTCCACTCTAAGCGTTTTCCAAGATTTTAGGTTCCCCCCTCAATTCCTCCCAATTTCAACGGATCCAGTTGGAATTTAAAATAAGAGCTCTGAGACACGATATCCTTCCAAACTTAAAATTTCTTTAAGATTTGATCACTCCTTCGTAAGTTAAAAATACCTCATTTTTCTAATTTTTCAGAATTAATCTCCCCCCCCCACTCCCCCAAAGAGAGCTGATCCGTCCCGGTTATGTCAATCATGTATCTAGAGCTTGTGCTTATTTTTCCCACCAAGTTTCATCCCCATCCCTCTACTCTAAGCGTTTTCCAAGCTTTTAGGTTCCCCTCTCATTTCCCCCCAATGTCACCGGATCCAGTCGGAATTTAAAGTAAGAGCTCTGAGACACGATATCTTTCCAAACTTCAAATTTCATTAAAATCCGATCCCTCCTTCGTAAGTTAAAAATACCTCATTTTTCAAATTTTTCAGAATTAACCCTCCCCCCACTCCGCCAAAGAGAGTGGATCCGTCCTGGTTATATCAATCACGTATCTAGGACTTGCGATTATTTTTCCCACCGAGTTTCGTCCCGATCCCTCCAGTCTAAGCGTTTTCCAAGATTTTGGTCCCCCCAACTCCCCGCAATGTCACCGGATCCGGTCGGGATTTAAAATAAGAGCTCTGAGACACGATATCCTTCCAAACATGAAATTTCATTAAGATCCGATCACCCTTTCGTAAGTTAAAAATACCTCATTTTTTCTAGTTTTTCCGATTTAATCGTCCCCCCACTCCCCCCCAGATGGTCGAATCGGGGAAACGACAATTTCTAATTTAATCTGGTCTGGTTCCTGATACGCCTGCCAAATTTCACTGTCCTAGCTTACCTGGAAGTGCCTATAGTAGCAAAACCGGGACAGACAGACCGACAGACTGACAGAATTTGCGATCGCTTTATGTCACTTGGTAGATACCAAGTGTCATAATTATATAAAAGAATTATATACAATTATATAAAAGATAAAAATTAATAAAGATTAATATAAATTATAAAAATTACATTTTAAAAATTATATTTTTATTAGTATAAAAATTAAATTATAAAAATTATATATGAGAATTATATATAAGATATAATTATATAAATATTATATAAAAGAAAAATTTGAATATTTTTGTTGTCTCTTTAAAGGCCCATTCCCAATGATATACGGGAATTTAGGTAATGGTAGTTTGAGTCAATCAGTTTTTTCCTAGAATTTTCAGATTGGCTCAAATTCGAGCTAGTTAAATCCTGGTATTAATAAAATCTCCTTATGAGTTAGCCTTAACCATGTCGAGTTGTTTTCGCGCGAGTGTTGTCGTGACTCGGTGTGTTCAATTGCTCAGAATAATTGTATTGATTCGGAAAGAACAATAAATAGCAGGAAAGAAATAAATGTGGGTTTAACTTGATAAGGATAGTTTATGTTTTAATCAAAAGTCCGCTGACTTTTTACTATTAATGGGAATGTCGAAATTAAGAAAGGGGATTTTTATGGAAGTAATTTTCACTTTCAATTTTCAGTAAATTTCAACTTTTAGTTTTTGCTGTAGACGAAACAAGTGACGATTTTGAAAACATTGACGATTTCAATTGCTCAATAACGAAATATAGCAAACTAAACTTCTAAAGGGATACAGTTAAAGTGGCTCAACCGAGAAGGCTGTTTGAGTTAGGCCTAAATCTGCTAAGTTTATTCACTTAGGGATGTTCACTTCATGAGTAGAGTTGCCACCACTTGTGATTTATTACTATTTCTGGTAGATTTTTATATTGCCTAAACAAAAAATCTCTTAATTTGCACATAGTTCACTAGATTATTGGAGTAAATCACTAAATCTACCACAAAATTACTAAAATCTAGTGATTTTTTGTCACCGGGTGGCAACCTGGTTCATGAGTACAAAATCATGTAAAAATCACTTAAACAAACTAACGAGGACCCACTAGCTCAGACAGTAAAGCGTGTTACCGATAATTTTCTTATATTGTTTTACTATATTCATTTATTACTATTTCTGGTAGATTTTTATATTGCCTAAACAAATATCTTTTAATTTGCACATAGTTCACTAGATTATTGGAGTAAATCACTAAATCTACCACAAAATTACTAAAATCTAGTGATTTTTTGTCGCTGGGTGGTAACCTGGTTCATGAGTAGTAATTGCTTCTGTAGTTTGTAAATGTCAGTTACTCTGGTTTCAGGTTTCTGCTTTCAGGTTTTTGTTTCGTAATCTATTGAACGTTTTGTATCTATTGCACGGATTTACGTACCCATTTCAATTCACAAGTTGTATACGCAATGATTATTGTAGAACATGCAAGCATGTGTTCTCCCAGTGTGTTCAGTCATGCAGGCAGGAATTTAGGTATGGGAGGAGGAGCACGTGTACTGCCGGGATGTTTTGTAACGCATGTAGGAATTTATTTTGGGGGAGGTGTTATATCTACCAAAGCTCCTGCAATAGTAAGGCAAGCGTACAGGAATTTGTGTGGGGAAGGAGGAGTAACCACTAAAATAGAAAAAAACTCATGAAAATTATATGAAACATATCTATACCGCCTGTCGGTATAGAAAAAAACTAGCCTTTACACATTCTTGCGGATCGGAGAAATTTTGCTTTATCATTCCCTCAATACAAAGTTTGAATTAAGAAACTTGAGATTAAGAAACTTATCGGTCACACGTTCTACTGTCTTAGCTAGTGGGTCCTCGTTAGTTTGTTTAAGTGATTTTGTACATGCAGCATAGATCAACCAGTTTTCCATAAATGAGTTTTCTCTAGAATTTACCGACATATCCAATTGTTCTATAGGAAAATGGACAATGTTTAAGATCCCCCACCCCCTGTGTACATTTCTGTCCTTGTTACATCATTTAAGTAGTAGCAAATGTCTTTATATTGCAGTAAAAAGACAAATTCAGTTATCAATGACAAGAGATAATAAGTTTTATCAAACATTTCGTGGTAACGAACTGTAAGTAAGGAGTGACTCTGCTCAATAGTAAACAAAACTCTGACATATGGAATCTTGATATCAATAGATATATCAAAAGATTCAGCTTATTAGGTTGATTCCAAATATATAAGATCCACCATGTTTAGTGGTACCGTTCAGAAGTTACGAGCCTGAGAATATTTGCCTAACACCCCTTAAGAATCAATGAATTTTGATGAAAATCGCACCATCACATTCAGCGTAATTGAGAATCCTCCTGTAGAAATTTCAAGCTCCCTTTATACAAGAATGTGGAATTTTGCTATTTTTGCCAGAAGACAGATCACAGATGCGTGTTTCTTTGTTGTTTTTGTTTTTCTCCCTTGGGTGATCGTATTGAAATAATGGTCCTAGAAGATCAGGAGAGGGCGCATTCAAATGGAAGTTAAAAGTTCTAATGCCCTTTTTAAGTGACAAAAAGATTGGAGGGCAACTGGCACATCTCTCACGACCATTTATTTCCCAAAGTTATCTGGTCAAAATTTTGAGATAGCCATTTTGTTCAGTAGTTAAAAGATCAAATAACTATGTCTTTAGGTGAAAATGACCCCCCCCCACACAGACCGTGGGGAGAGGCCTGTAAATCATGAAATTTGCCCATTGTTTGCGTATAGTATTTATTATTGGGAAGTATATAGACATTTTTCAGGGGGATGGATTTTGTGCTTGGGGTGGATCTCCATTGGGAGAATCTTCCTTGGGGAAGGACATTTTCAGTTGGGGGTTAAATTTTCGAGGGAAAATTTTACACGGGGGGATTTGACCGAATTCTTCTATAATTTTTTTTTAATTGTCTTAGATTCTCTTTGCAGACCAACTCAATTTGGCATGTGGAGATGTCCTGGAGGACATCTCCAATTCCATCTAACTTCCAATTCCAAATCAAACGAGCCCCGTCTGAAGTTTATAAGACCACCCATTCCATAAAAAAAACATTATATGCCCCGGGACAAATTATAGCCCTTGGTCCAGTGTTCTGGGGGGTTGTGTCAACCTTGGAGACATTGTTATATTCTTTGGACAATTCTGAACAAAATGGTTTCCAAACAATTTTTAATCAGGTGTGTTTTTGAAAAGATGGTTAGTTTGGAAGGAAGGACTAGTTGCCCTCCATCACTTTTTACTCTTAGAAAGGAACTAGAACATTCTATAATAATAGAATGCTATTTGCTAATTTTACGACTAAAAAGTCCAAGTTATCAGTCATAGTAGTATAAGCCCCAGTAAAACCGACTGATAGAAATAGTAGTGACTCAATCGAATTTTACTTACAATTACGGGAGATAAATAGACAGGATCCAAGGTAGCAATGGGGTATTTTTATTAGATTTTAGTACCTAGAATAGCAGAATTAGGGATAGGTGGTGTCCTAGCCTAGGTAAATTTCGTGTAGAAAAGGGAAATAGCAACAGTATAGACTGCTGCAATTTTGAAGGTATGTCAAACTATTCAGAACCAATACAGTGCTAGGTCATAAAGTGGCCCATACGTTAGCGTGGTACTCACATGATGGTAAGACAGCCAACCTTATCGATTAAGTTATTGTAAACCTGGCTGGATTGATATAAAATACAAGGGTATATAGAATTGCCGTTCTTAGTGTTACAATTATTTATCAAGGAATGATTTCTTTCCTATCCAACCGAGCCCAGGAATAATTCGGAATAATAAGGAATAATAATTATAAGGTATATATTATTATAATAATAATAAGGAGTAATTAGGAATAATAATCAGGAATAATAATTTGCTGAAGCAGTAAGTTCTTATCGCTTCTCGACTTTACATGGAAGAAATCGTTCTCAATAAAAAAAGGTCATATCTATCAAACAGTTCGTGGTAACGAACTGTAGCAAGGAGCGACCCGACTCAATAGTAAACGAAACTCTAAAAAACGGAATTTCGATGCTAAAAGATATATGAAAAGAATCGGATTTTTATGCTGATTTTAAATATATAAGTTTCATCAAATTTAGTCTTTGTTATCAAAAGTTACAAGCCTGAGTAAATTTGCCTTATTTTGGAAAATAGGGGTAACACCCCCTAAAAGTCATAGGATATTAACGAAAATCACACCATCGCATTTAGCGTATCAGAGAATCCTATAGAAAAAATTTCAAGGTCCAATCTACAAAAATGTGGAATTTCGTATTTTGTGCCAGAGGACAAATCACGGGTGCGTGTTTGTTTGTTTTGTTTTTTTTGTTTTTTTTCCCCAGGGGTCATCGTACTGACTAAGTGGTCCTAGAGTGTTGCAAGAGGGCTCATTCTAACGGAAATGAAAAGTTCTAGTGCCCTTTTTAAGTGACCAAAATCATTGGAGGTCGCCTAGGCCCCCTCCCACGCTCATTTTTTCCCAAAGTCAACGGATCAAAATTTTGAGATAGCCATTTTGTTCCGCATAGTCGAAAACCATAATAAATATGTCTTTGGGGATGACTTACCCCCCACAGTCCCTGGGGGAGGGGCTGCAAGTTTCAAACTTTGACCAATGTTTACATACAGTAATGGTTACTGGGAAGTGTACCGACGTTATCAGGGGGATTTTTTTGGTTATGAGGGGTTCTAAAAATACTTTAGCATAAAGAGCGAGGTATTTAGGAGGAGATAAATACTTCGCTCTTTATGCTAAAATTTTTTTTAAGTAATTTCAACTATTTATTCTACGGCCTTTCTGATTCAGGGGTCATTCTTAAAGCATTGGTACAAAACAAGATTTAGTGTGAAGAGCGAGGTATTAACGAGGGGACCAACCCCCTCATATATATATAATCAAAAATATAAGAATATAAAAGTTTCTTACGTAAGTCAATTCTTAAGTTACGTATATTTTTTACTAATAAAAACGTTCGTTAAAATTAAAAGATCTAGTTGCCTAAGTAACCGAAAAATTGGAGGGCAACTAAGCCTCCTTCCCCACCCCTTATATCTCAAAATCGTCTGATCAAAACTAAGAGAAAGCCATTTAGCAAAAAAAAAAGAATTGATATGCAAATTTCATTTTAATAATTTATGTACGGATAGCCAAAATCAGACATGCATTAATTAAAAAACTTTCAGAAATTAAATAAAAAAACAAGTTTTTTGAAATGAAAGTAAGGAGCGACATTAAAACTTAAAACGAACAGAAATTACTCCGTATATGAAAGGGGCTTTTCCTCCTCGACACCCCGCTCCTTGCGCTAAAGTTTGATTCTTTCTCGCAACTCTACTTTTTAAAACAATAAAAAACTTTAGCGTAAAGAGCGGGGTGTCGAGGAGGGAAACCCACTTTCATATATGGAGTAATTTCTGTCCGTTTTAAGTTTTAATGTCGCTCCTTACTTTAATTTCAAAAAACTTTAATTTTTTAAAATTTAATTTAATTTTACTTAATTTTAAATAAAAAGCGGTTAAGTTACTGTTTTAGTTAAGTAACAATCATTCCTTAAAAAAAATTAGAAAGTGAGGAATGGACAAGAATAAGGCTGTCTTAATAAAACAGGCTAATATTTTATTCTAGTTTAAAAAAAAAAAAGAAATGTATATTAAAAGGCGGAGAGTCGGCAACATTGAACTCTAACTGGCAACACTGAGCTGTAATTGGCAACAATGAACTGTGGTTGGCAAGATTTAACTGTAAGTCTAGTGGCAACATTGAAGAGTGGGTAATATAGAAATAGTAACGCTCCACCCCGTGAAAGACATTTTTTATGAGTGAATATCACTAAAGCCACAACTTTGAAGTCAATATTTCTTTTATATTAATTTAAAACCAATTATTTAAAAAAAATAGTTTTTAGTTTAGTTTTTAATTCTTATGAAATATGTAACGTATTACTCACAGTGAATTATATTATTCACTTAAATGGTAAAACAAGCTTTTGGATTTCATATTAGAAGCTCCAAAAGAAATTTAGTTAAAAGGTATATTGAAAGAAAACCAAAATTTTTTTTCCAAAGTCTGGGTGAATAATTTCTGAGACCACACTGTCTAATCATGACAAAACAAAAAATCGCAAAGAAAAGAAGAACGAGGACAAATAGGTAGCTTTCAATAGAGACACGGGAGAAACTTCTCAAGTCCCATTTATGACAAAATTATTAATTCTGATCGTTTTCACATAAATGCACAAATTTTTGTTGCACAATCAAATAAAATATCTGATAATAATCTACCTGGAAAGCGATTAGCCTTTAAGAATGCTGTAAGTAAGATGAAATTGTGAAAAGTCATTTAGATTTGTGATTTTTATTCAGTTACCCTTCCACCGTTACTGAGAAAGGGTCATCATATTTTAGTTGTGTGTTTTGTTTCAAGGTTTTGCTTTTTATCTTTTTATCAGTTTATTCCGCACTGAGGACGGCCAAGCTGAGGTCTTGACCAAAATATTTGTATAATTTTCAATTTTTTCACTGGCTGTTTTTTGTCCTCGTTCTTCTTTTCTTTACGATTTTGTGTTTTGTCAAAATCTGGGTAAGCGGATTTTCAATCAAGTGAATTAAAAATCTGGATATAGTTTGGTCGGTTATGGGCCTGAAGCCATCCTGACCCCCCATTCTAGGGGAAACCTTTAACATAGATACCTGGTATATATATATATATATATATATATATATATATATATATATATATATATATATATATATATATATATATATATATATACCTTCATATGAGTAATTTATCTTATTGAATTATAAAAATAAAATGATGATAATAATTTATTGTTACCCTCTATATATAACAAAATGCACTAAAGAGGAGTATAAGAAAAAGAAAAACAGAGAGGACACAGACGAAATACTTATTCAGCATGGGTCAAATACTTTAATATTTCACAACTAGTGACGCTAGGCACTTGATAGATGGTAAGTCAGTGGAAAATCAACATAGGGGCTGACATAATGACCATAAACTAGGCAGTCGTTTGCATATCATTTGTTTTGGTTTGAAGGGCTTTTGGTTGAATCTCTGGCAAAATAAACGAACTTCCTTTTCAGCTGTTCTGTTTAATTCGACCAGAATACATTTTGGCTTACAAAGTTCTCTGTTTTCTTAGCGTCTTTTAATCTTAACTCGGTGGGTGTTCTTGCATCAGTTAATCATGGATCCATAGGTGTCATCCAGAACAGGAATTGATTTATAGGGCTTTTCAAAACCTTTAACACTTCTCAAGGACTAGAAAAGTCATTTGTTGTACAAAACAGTAATCTAGTGTTTTTATATCGTTAATATCAACCTTCTTCACTACTGAATCCCTACAGCGAAACCAGCCACATTTAGGCGTCCTTCGATACACAAAATACTGATCATCATCGAATGAATCCAAGTGTACTGCAATAGCAACAGCTTTATAATTGACTGATGATAACAAGAGGTCACGGTAACAGCTGTCTTTAGCACTATTATCCTCTATAACTTCAACATTGATTTTATCAAAATCACTATTTATAATTCTGGTATTATTTCTGGAACCAGATAAATTTCTATTCAAAGCCACAGCAAGAAAGGGACTGGTTTTGGTAAATACTATGCGAGAAGTCAGCTCATGTCCATTTGGGCATTTTCTGTCAACTGGACTGGAATTAAGAACCCTATTGAGATAAATAGGACGCTCATCGGTTTCTGGAACTGTTAAGTTAAGAAGTTTCCTACAAGTCTGATGATCTTCAATTTCACTCCATTGGCAGAAGTTACATACCAAATATTTTCGGTTTTCAAAGTGAAAAATTTCAGTAAGCGCACTTCGATATGTTAATCGGTTGGTACTGTTCGGCCTGTTTTCATTATCAACAGAATTAAACAAAGCTTCCCAAAATTCAGCCATGCGCTGATAGACTGAATCTGCAAAACGATATTCAGACGGAAGTAATTTTCTAAGCTGTTTCGTTGATTCCGTTTTCTCAAGAGATGAAAATGCAAGTCGTTTTAGTTCTTTGGAGATGGGGCCTCGTAGTTGGGGAAGAATTCTGAAAAGTTTCTTATGTATGCTAAAGAGACACTGAACAGCTGAGTTTGAAATGCATGAAACCTTATCACAGTCTTCAAATCCTTTTACCGTTCTATGCACGTACAGGAGGGGCAAAATCCTTTTGCTTCTCAGCTGGATATCCTGATGTTCAAGCTTTTTCTTTTCAGCACCAGTTTCTGATAAAGCTTTATGTTTTTCCTTTCTTGAATCGGCTAAGCTATCTGTACTAAAAATAGGCTCTTCCTTGGCCGTCCACCTTTTAATCGTCCACCATAATACTCCAGCACATACTACAGGAACAGCATATTTAGCAAATGACCGCATTGTTCTATTAACTAAACAATACTGAGCCAGAATTTTGCTCGAGTGACCTCATAAACAATTATGTGTTTGGTCTGCTGGAATGACGTCATAATTAATACTGTATTTGGGCATTCTGTTGGAATGACGTCATGAACGCCAACTGGGGAGAATAATGACGTCATCATTAATCTGTATTTGGGCATTCTGTTGGAATGACGTCATGAACGCAGGATAATTAATGTTGCCAACAAACATTTCAAGGGTTGTCATTCATTAAAAAAAATCTTCTTTGATCCTACCTTTAGACTAGTTCTCTCCCACCTGCACTCAAATTTATATTCGTTTTAAGAATAATGACAATTACATTTGTTTTGAAAAGATTGATTTTGAAGTTATCACAGAAATGTAAAATTTGGCAAAATGGGACGTCACCAAATACTTTCGGTTAAGTTTACTGCGAAAAAAAAATATAGAGAAGAAATAGACAACATAGAATAAGAGGCTGGGTCATCATATTCCATGGTTAAAAAGTGGGCGTCAAATATGGTCTCTGGAATTCCCTTTACCCAAATGGCACCAGATCAAAATTTTGAAATGGCTATTTTGCTCAGAATAGTGGAGGTTTGACAAGTATGCCTCCAGGGTCAACATTACCCTTACAGTACCGGAAAATTGCTTCAAATGACACAAATTACTCATTGTAAACGGAAAATGTTTCGTAGAAAATGCGGGCATGTTTGATCATGGCTGTCCGGTCACTTTGGAACTCTTAGGAATCGTTCCTTAGGCTAAGATTTTGTTTAGGGTTCCCCAAAGGTATATTGCTGAAACAATTCAAGAACCGGATTGCCAAAAAATTAACACGCAGCCGAATTTTTTAACTACTTATCTGCAATATTTAGGGATGCGCTTGGGATCGAGTTCAGAGTTTTAGGTAAAAGACAAGAAGGCTTAGAATGCTGTTTTGAGGGAGGGTTTTAAAGATTATTGTTTCTGATCAGCCTGTGCTCCCAAGGCCATTAAAATAGTGGATTTGTAGTATTTCAGGACTGCTTGAGGAATTAAGTTTTTTTTTTAGGAATTGTGTGGGTGGGGGGGGAATATAATTTCGTTTTATGTTGAAGGAAGGGAGGGGGATACACTTTTTTGGTATTCCTTGCACATAGAAGGTTTTGCGCAGCAATCCTCGGTGAGACTGTGCAGCAAGGCAAATTGAAAGACAATATGTGCGTACCAATGTCAGGAAAATAGCAAATCACCAATATGCTTTGTCGGTTCTGGCCTTTTCTGCACCCTGGGCAAAATCTCGATTAGGGCCCTCCCCCTGTCTTCCACCAAATTTATCATTTATTGATAAATTATTTTCAATTTATCAATTAATTTGTAATTTGTTTTTTGATTTTAAAAAAAATTATACTTGAATTATTTCATTATGTAATTACTATTGATTATTAAATTTAATTATTTTAATCGTTTTTATTTTGTATTAATTAATTCATAATTTATTAGTTATTTTCACTTACTAACTACACCCTCTATTTCATTTCAATAAAAATAAAATTTAAGAATTTAAGAATATCATTTTTTTTAAATTTTGCGCCTGGGGCAAGTGCTTCCCCCCACAAACACACCTAAAACCACTTCTGGCAACATATCGGGAAAATATGATATTAGAAAGTTTATGGCAAGAAAGTCTCCTTTTGAGCTAAGAAAGATGTAATTTTGTCTTCAACACTGATGAACCTCTTTGAAAAGCTGATATATGTACACAATATCTTTTTATACACAAATTTTCTCAAAAGATACATACTTTCCAAAATATTTAGGGGCTGACAACCTCATTATTCTTAGGAAAAAAGTTGGATAATGATTTTGCGCAAAAACAACCTACCGTATGCCCTGGGAAAGGTCGGAACGTAACACCTTGTTTCAAACAGAATGACATAAGCATTTTAAACTTATAAATGATTTAAAGCCGAACTATCCAGCCACGACAAAACAAAGAGAGAGAAATATCAAAATAAAGAACAAAACGACCAGTTTAAGAAAAGAAAAGGTCGAAGTAAACGACGGATATTTTGCCTGTATAAAGCTAGACGGTTTTAGTGCTAAATATAGAAGAAACTAATCAAAAGAGTGAAGGTAAAATCTAAAACAAAGTATGAATAAAAAAATATATAAAAACAAAATATAAAACTGAAAAAAAACAAAAAAATTAAATATAAGAAGGAAAGAAAAAGTCGTGGTAAACGGCGAATATTTTGCCTGTATGAAACTAGACGTCTTTAGTGTTAAATATAGAAGAGACTAATCAAAGAGTGAATATAAAATTTAAAACAAAGTATAAAGTAAAAAAAAAATAAATATAAAACTAAAAAAAAATATATATATAAGAAGGAAAGAAAAAGTGGAAGTAAACGACGGATATTTTGCCTGTGTAAATCTAGATGTCTTTAGTGCTATAAATATAGAAGAAACTAATCAAAAGAGTGAAGATAAAATCTAAAATAAAGTATAAAATCAAACATATAAAAATAGAATTAGTGCTAAATATAGAAGACTAACGATAAAATCTAAAACAGTGTATAAATCAAAAATATAAAAATAAAATCTAAAACTAAAAACAGTAAAAAAAAAAAATATAAGAAGGAAAGAAAAAGTCGAGGTAAACTTCGAATATATTGCCTGTATGAAAGAAATTTTACGGATAGGGGTTGATTTTCAGCGAGGATGGAACTTTCTGTACGGAATTTGATGGGGGGGGGGGTGCTTTACGTTGGAGGAAGTTTTCTTAGAGGAGTTTCCCCTTAGGGAGGGGGTTATATTTCATGGAAGATCAGCCAGATTTACCTTTATTATTTGAAACACGAACAGAAATATAAAAAAAACAAGTTTTTTAACTGAAAGTAAGGAGCAACAATAAAACTCAAAATGAACAGAAATTATTCCGTATATGAAGTTCCCTTCCTAAACACCTTGCTCTTTATGCTAAAATTTGCCTCCTCGCTTAACATATAAGAATGTAATAAGGGTCAGCCTCGAATAATTGTCATCCAAAATTATATATAAGAATATAGATTAAGACTTGTTTAATTTGAGCTATTTATTTGCAAAATAGGTAGGGGTAGGGTAGGTGAGATCAGGTTAGGAGTGCTGTCCAAATACGACCCCCTCCCCACCAATTTGCAAATATATAGCCCAAATTATATTATTAGGTACTTATATGTTATAGCGACTATAGTAAGTTCTGTATCCATTGACGCACTGCCGAACCGGTTTCTTCTTTAGTTTGTTTCAGCTTAGTGCAAGACAAAAACAAGTGACAGAATGGAATGGAAAATGTATAATTTGGGCTATATATTTGCACATTAGGGGGAGGGAGTGGGATGTAAAGTATTTGGATGTGTGAAGTTAGAAACAATTCTCGTTTCGTAATATACAGAATAATTTTACTTAACACATTATACATGCAGACCCGCTATACATTACCCCCCCCCCTAATGTCCTAATATATAGTCCAAATTTGTTTCTCTGTTATTATATTCTCATCATATTTTATTATATTTCATTAGGATTAGTCGGAGAAACAAGGTCTACTTTGATGAAGAATTTAACATAGGCGCTGAACATATAAGTACATATTATTATATAAACTAAAGTTTATATGAAGGTTATATTTCATTAGGATCACAAGTAAAAAAGGTAAAGGATACGGCATTAGACTTTACAGTCCCTACCGGCGGTGCTGATCTCCGTTTCTTGGCCCTTCAGCCAGGAAGTGCAATGGGGGGTTGGGGGCCAACCATCCTGTGCTTTCGCACACCCTTCCTGTTTACCTTCCATCAACTTAAATTAAGTTCAAGGGGGGGGACTTTTGGGATCAGACGTAAATCATTGGGAGTCTTATATTAAAGTAGGAATGAACGGTGAATTCTCCTTTTGAATTTTCTCTCATCAATTTTTACTTCGATAACTTTTTCAATTCAGTAGATGCATAAAAGTTGTCTTTTTCTTGTTTGAACGATTATTGTAATCGTTTTTATTGCCTCTTGTCATCATTCTCCTTTCATGATGGATGACCAAGCTTTTATGGTTGACAGTTACTACATCCGAGGGGTGACTTAATCCTATTACTTACTCTCCTTGTCTCTCTGCGAGGAGGCATTTAGTCAGATTGTTAAAAGTTTGTATCCATTGTGGATATTAGATTTTCGACATACTTCTTTGTGATTTTGGCAGAGGGTCTATATTGTCTGTGATTGATGAGATTTTCCAAGTCATAGGGATAAATATATAGGGCATCTTGAATGTCACTATATCTTCTTGACGAATTATGGAAAGAAAACAGCATGCTTGTACACTAAGGAAGTGGTGGGATATTACCCTTTCCCCTCCTGAACTGTCTGAAACGTTTACCCTGGAACAACTGAAAAATAGTGACCTACAAAATGTACTTTTTCTGATTCTAACCCCCTTCCCTTCCCCATGAGAAATGACGTCTAATTATTTCCATAAGGGCCTGACATGTGTACATCTATTTAGTAAAGCCTAACTGTTTTGATCACATAACCCGTAGCTAAAGATCGGTACCCGAACCACATGACCCCTGAATCACGAAGGCCGTTTAGTTAGAATAAATAGCTCTTTTGTAATTACTAAAAGTACTTTAGCGTAAAGGGTGAGGTATTGACAAGGGGAATAGCCCGTAGTTATTTCTTTTTGTTTCTAGTTTTAATACTTTCAGTTAAAAAAAACTTGTTTCTTATATTAATTTCTTATTGTTTTTTTAAATTATGCTGGAAAATCCAGCACTCCTTCATGGATATCCTCTTCCCCCATGCTAAATTCTTCCATAGATAGATACTACCACGTTATGCATGGAACGAGCTTCATCTTTTATATTTTTTATGAACGTCTTGAATAATTGAGAATTGACGATACTTTTAAAGAAAATACCCGTCCCACTACCATATTGTCTTGTATACAATAATTGTTTCTTATTGATCAGCATTTATTATAGACAAATTTTATTTATTAATTCTATTACTTTTTTCAAATCTCAAACTTTTTCGATATTCTTTCCTTTCAGATCAATTTAATCGATTTTTTTAAATTATGTTTCTTCGTCAGTTATGTTCATAGTTCTGGCATTCCGAGTAAAGCCACACAGAAAGTGGAAGTTACAAAACAGTAGTTTTTGGAGGTAGGGAGGAACCCCATGGTTACGATTAAAAAAGAAAAAAAAATTGTATAATGAGGAGGCGTGTGGTTGTGTCGAAGAGTGAAGTGGGAGCCGTACTGCGTGTTAGTGAAGAATGTTTTATGTTTATGGGTCTCAACGTGAGTTTTGTCACAGAGCAGTGTACTTTAAGTTTAGTTATTTCCTTTTTTTAATTAAACCCGATTGAATCTTGAACCTTGTTTAATGGACTGCATCCAAGGCAGCACGCACAAACGGCTATTGCAAATCTCAGTTTTTTTGCACATTATGGGCCTATTTCCATCATTCTAGCTGCTACTAGCAGTTTTCTTTCAGCTTACAGAAACAGAATAGTGGACAAACACATTTGTTCTTAACATTTCCTGGTAAAGTTTTAATTGGACGGAAAATTCAAAATCGGACCTCTCAACTGTAGATAGAGATTTGAATAGCATTTCGAACTTCAAAACAACTGCAAAAGGTCAATAAAAAAACAATAATAGACGTGATTTTTATTGTTTAATTATCTGGCTGTTTAACGTTGTTAGTAAGACTGTTTCCTCGTCTCTGCGAACCGAATAAAAAATTATAGGAACTGCAATTTACATTTTTAGAAGAAGGCTTGTAAATGTCCTATTTTAACATTCCAATCCATTAGCGCTCAAATTAAATTTAATTTCTTTCTTCGAAGTTGTAGGCCAGTTTTGTCACATGAAAAAAATTGTTTGACACATTATTACGAATAATTTTCTCTTGATTCACTAAAACAAATTTTTGTTAGCGTCTAGCCGCAACATATTAATTGTGTAAAATTTGAAAACAAGATCTTAAAATAGCCTTTCGAAAGAAGCATGAAAAGGGCAATACGAAATAATGAAAAGAAAAGTTACCCTTGATTATTTCTTGAGGAAAGAAATTTGCAAATTTAATGCTTTTAATTTCGCGCTAAGAATCCCTTAGCAATTTTTTGCGAAGACCAAGGCCATATTCAGGATTTTTCTTCGGGAGGGGGGAGTTTAAACAAAAACATTAAGTGCTTTAAAAATCCATCGAAAATCTGATTTTTTTTTTGCATTTTATTAGGTTTTTACGAGTCGCACAAACATTTTTTGGTGGGTAAACCACCTTCCTCCCCCTAGACATGGCCTTCCCGAAGACGCTCTGGATTGTTAGGCACTTTCCCAAACATTTTTCAGGTAGCTCGCGGAAACAATTCTTAGCATACTTGTTTCTAACCGTTTTTTTTTGTCAGGAAACGCCTTGCATTTTTGATTTTGGACGGACAAGAATATCGGTACTAATTAATTTTCGGAAAAATACTGAAACCAGCTCTTTAAGATGTAAATCCTTTGGAGTGTATTCATTGCTCTTAGATGAAGAGAAGCAGATGTTTTGGCAGTGTTTATATTTCTTCGGGGAGTTTGGCAAAGATCTCCTCGTTGTAAACGTGTTTTCTTCTCATTTAATTTGTTAGTCATTAAGTTGGATGATTACGTTTTCTTGTACTTTTTTATTCAAGCTCTTGGCAACAGTAATTACAATACTTAAATTGTTGAGGTGTGAAGATCGATAGTCCGTGCTGAATGAAAGATATTCAGCGAGTTAAGATCGTTCATGTGAATCTTGAGAACGCCCTCTTATTTCGTGATTTATTTTATATATATATATATATATATATATATATATATATATATATATATATATATATATATATATATATATATATATATATATGTATATTCCTTCAGGTGAATACACGCAGAATTTTGAATTACAGACTTCATACTACGAGAGGGCACCAGGATTTTGGGAATGCCTGGGCGGGGCAAGGCCCAATATCGGCTGGGAACCACTGCTTCAAGGACACCCCTTAGTAAGATTGGAAATTTACAACTTAAATATTCACCTTTCGTCCTCCTTTTGCCCCTTTCCCAATTTTTTTCTTATTGGGGTGATCACTTCAAACAAGTTTCCTAATAAAATGAAAGTAAGAATTGAGCAAAACAGGGCTACTACTGCTAACTGATAGGGGATAGAGTCCAGAATGGCATAGACAAATTAGAAACGCTTCACCCGATCTGGATGACTGATTTAAACAATAATTATCCACACATGTCTTAACAAACATAAAACTAGAAAAGAAATAAATCTTGTTGGAGTGACTCATTCTACAAAATAAATTGTCATTTCCCCTCTGATATCTATCAAACCCTAGTGAATCTTTTCTATCTTAGTCCTAGATCAAAAAACTGAAAACGAAAACCACTTGGGAAGACGCAAATAGGGCAATTCATTACCATTCCAATAGATACAATCGCTTTTGAATTGAACAATCAGAGCTTGGATAGACACTAGAGATGCTAATCAATTCATTGTTGAAATAGAGGAGGCATTGTGATCGAACTGACAGGAGGCTAATAAAAATTGCATATTCGTCTTTTGTTCGTGTGCGCTTTGGTTTTATACAATGTCATATTTTGATTCTATATGGATGTTTTCATGGATCTTTTGTGATATAGTGGATTGTAATCTAGTGTTGAATCCTTAATCTTTCGTAATAGCTCAAAAAGTGGTATATAATACAGCTGGCACCTACGCAGGGGGGGCCTTTGCTCCCCCCCCCGAAATTTTGTGAAATGTTTAATTTTTCCATGGTTTCTTGGGATTTCTGGCAAAAGTAGGACATTTATTAAGAATCTAGATACATGTGTGAAGCCTTTTTTTTGGGATTTTAGAGCATGCAGTTATCCGGTCAAGTCACTGCCCAATTATTAACCCATTTTCTGTCTAACATTTTACCCTCTTTGAATTAATTAGCGATTGTACTTTTTTTTTTACGTTTTTTTTTGTAAAGAGAGTTTGCTTTCCACAACGAAATAGAATTATCCTTGATATTAGGGTGTTTATCCCCCTTTTTCAGGATAAAGTACAGCTTTTGATGGATCAATTTTGGAAACTATCATTTTTCACTAAAATCGACGTTTTCGCAATAGAAGAACCCCCCCCCACAGCACCCATATTGCACTGTTAACCCTAAAATGTCCCTTTAAGTGGGATATAATAGATAAATCACTGGTTCTAAATCGCTATGAACATAACCTGAGCCTAAAACGTACTTTTGAGGCTTTAGTCTTCTTTCCCCCATCCGCTACAATACTACAGATTAAAGTTATTCTGTATTTTCCGATATGCGTACTTTTTGCATTTATTTAGTTACTAAATAAAAAAGAGCTACTTTATATCTGCTGTTTCAAATGTTTTGCCCCCCCCCCGAAAAAAAATTCTGCGTACGTGCCTGTAATACAGCATAAGTTTTACATCAAAAACCAAGAAATTAACCACTTAGGTTTCTTTTTTTATTCTTAACATGTTCTTTGTTGAAGTATTATTTTGACATCTGAGAGACAATAGGCCTACTCATTTTGAAATCAGAAGGACCAATTTTCAACTATTTTTGTAAGCAAGAGAAGAAAAGGTAAAATAGATTTTGTCAAAAGTAAAACTTCTAAAGAGCGACTATTCACTGTCAGAAACTTTTTTCTTTGATTTTTTCGCCTTTCTTAGGGGGTGGTGAGCGTGGTCGACACGTATTACGATTATTATAAAACCGCAACTCTTCGGTATCGCTATTTTGGACGCTTGCGCACTGTTAAGTGCCTGGGCATGCATGGTGGGTATTAAAAATTGTACCGTCTGTCTCAAATTTGGACCCATAGTATCATGGAATGGCTTTGATTGAATGAAACTGATCACCTGATATCACTTTCAACTAATCAGAGACCTTTTCCACTGATGCAGAGTTTGAAAGAATAAGTGTTATTTTGTGCCTTTAGTCAAAGCATTACTGACAACCAATGACAACCACTCCTTCTCGAGTAAAACCGACATTCCAGGCTACTGTTGGCTCAAGTTTGAGACAGATGGTCCCAGACTTGAGACCGATGGTTTAAATTTGAAACAAGTGGCTGAAATAGCGACAGGGGTTTACGAAAATAAGACTGGCGGACCACGTTCAACGCCCTGTTTCTGAATTGGAGAAATTGATGAAATTGTACAGTTTCATCAGAAAATGTTCCGAAATCTGTTTACTTTTGTTCTTACTGTTTCTTTTTCTTCTAGATGTAGGTTTTGTAATTCTATTACGTTCACAATAGGCTTTGGCTGTTCAAAACTGGTGATTTTTTTTCCCTATGGATACTAGATCTTACCTCAATAGACATAGCAGATAGAAAAGTTTAACAACGCGTTTGTTGCAATATTGTATTGCTAGCATTGGTTGAGTTCATTCATTCATTTTTCCTCTTATATAAAAAAAAACTACTATCAGCTACTAAAGTGTTTAGAAAGGAATCACACATCAAAATAGGCCTAAAACCACTGAAGTTTCACGAATCATCTATAAGTTGCATAAAATCGATTTTACCGATAGACTGGTTCTTTTTATCGACATGTCCTTAAATATCTGGACTGGTCCTCAAATATCAACATTCCGGTAAAAACTGGTAAAATTATGTTGCGAAGATTTTCACGTTGATGAAAATAAAACTTTCCATCGTCAAAAACCTTTTTTTTTACCAAAAAAGCTATTGCCAAACCTCCCATTCTAAGAACTGTCATCAAACTTTTTCAAAAGATGTACCAGCCATTAAATGAAGATAAAAATAAACTGCTTCCACTAATACTAATAACGATTCATTGCACCACTTAGCCACCTGAAGCCAATATAACTGCGCACTTTCCTCTTCCATCCCAATGTATTCAAAACATCACCCTACCCCATCCCTCCTTTAAATCCCCCTTTTGAGCTCTTAATATCCCATTTGGCAATGGCAAGCTTTTTGTTGGAACTCGAGTGGATGACCAAACGTACAAAAAATTGTGTTTTTCAAGATCCTTTTAAGAAAATACCCATAATAATGAATTGAATGAAGCATATACCGTACGTCTTTGATGTAGGACACAGGCCGTGTCCAGGTATAACCCTAACCCCTCCCCGCGAAATTTTTGTACGACTTGTAGAAACGGAATAAAAGTGCATATAAACACATTTTGAATTCATATTTTGAAGTTTTTTGTAATCTCCCCCCTCTTTCCACCCACCTGAACAAAAGTGCTGAATATGCCCTCGTGCATGACAATCGTGTAATTAAGATAAACCACTTACTCCATTCAGCTTACCTGATCTTTTATTTTCTCCGTCTGCGCATTAGTAACGCTATTCACGGTTGATTTCCTTTTATTTTGTTAACCCGTCCGGATTTGGAAGCGAACTTTATTAAGGACATTGATTGTACAAAAAACTAGCTTTATGTGCCTGGGCTATCAAGCTTTAAATTTGGAAGTTGGATGAGGTACCTATTTCTTTTTCAGAGTAATTTTGGATAAGTACCAAGTGGCTGCCTAATTTATTCTTTAAGATACTGTCGACTGCCTTTAGGTTCAGTCTGGCCATTCAGGATTTGGAAGAAGTTGGAAAACTTCTTACTTTTCCGATGGGGATCCATTTATATTCGTCAGCATTTCCTTGAATGTTGCAATATTTCTTGTAGATGTTGGCATGGTTTACGACTATCTTGGGTCATTCAGATTCGGTCTCCCGTAGCTAATCTGAAGACTAGGCATTTGGAGCGAAAACATTTATTTCTTGAGAAGGGGATCGATATGAGGCGGAATTCAGAGTCCAATAGACGATTACTGTCTCTATTTGTCAATGTCGACTCCGCCCATTTTAGTACTTTTCTAGCCAGTCAGTACAAGTTCTTTCGCGCATATCCCCCCATCCTTGTCTTGTCTTGGAGAATTACTTCTTAATAGGGAATCAGTTTAGTTTCCAGACTTGCCGGAGCCTTCCGGATTGCGCTAGCCCGGATGAAGACAGCTTTTGTTTGGCTTTTTTTTAGGCTTTCTTTTCTTTCGGGTAAGTTTAGCTTAAAATTTATTTTCAATAACACTTAAGACTGCCCTGTTTCTGTATAGCGATGAATATGGAATATGTGGCGGCATTATCGATTCAATAATAAAAATCTGCCAATGGAATTGGAGTTAGGCTATAACCTCTTGTACAATAGCTTAGCACTATGTTCCAGGAACTGCGGCAGCATGCCGACGTCGGAAATGAATGGATACATTTATACATGAAAGTTTCCAAAAAAAAAAAAAAAAAAAAAAAACAGCTTATACTAGATACTACTTGATTTCAAAATTTTTAATGGTAGAATTTTGTCAATGAGTAGTTGGAAAAGAATGAAAAAAAGAAATCGAGTTAATTATTAGTGTGGCGACATATTTTCTAGATAGTTCGCACTTTTTGTCGCATAATCTCTCTAACACAGATGACTTGCTTTTTGTGGACAAGTAGAATGTATGGCTAAAATTTATAGAATGTAGTGTAAACTCAGACCAGCTACTTATTGTATTAAATAAAAAAACAAGTTTTTTTTTAAACTGAAAGTAAGGAGCGATATTAAAACTTAAAACGAACAGAAATTACTCCGTATATGAAAGGGGCTGTTCCCTCATCAACACCCCGCTCTTTACGCTAAAGTTTGACTCTTTCTCTCAACTCTAATTTTTAAAACAGTAAAAAACTTTAGCATAAAGAGCGGGGTGTTGAGGGGGGAACAGCCCCTTTCATATACGGAGTAATTTCTGTTCGTTTTCAGTTTTAATGTAGATCCATACTTTCAGTTAAAACAATCTTGTTTTTTTATTTAATTTTTGAACGTTTTGAAGTAATGCATGTTTTGATTTTGGCTCTCCGCACATGAATAATTAAAACGAAATTTGCATATTAATTTATTTTTCTGGCTAAATGGCTTTCTCATAGTTTTGATCGGCAACTAGGGAACTAGAACATTAATTTTTTACGAACGTTTTTATTAGTAAAAATATACGTAACTTACGAATTAACTTACGTAACGAACTTCTATATTCGTACGTTTTTACTGCGTATGTGAGGGGGTTCACCCCTTGTCAATATTTCGCTCTTTACACTAAAGCTTAAATTTTGTCCCAATTCCTTAAGAATGACTCCTGAATCACAAAGGCCGTAGAATAAATAGTTGACATTACTAAAAATACTTTAGCGTAAAGAGCGAGGTATTAGGAGGAGGTGAACCTCTCACATGCGTAATAATTTCTTTTCGTTTTAAGTTTTAATGTTGCTCCTTACTTTCAGTTGAAAAAACTTTTTCATATTTTTTTTCATTTTTTTTAAATGCTTGAAAATTCTGTACCCCCTCCCCTCAACACCTCCTCCCCAACCGAAAATTCCCCTGAAAAGTCTGTACACTTCCCAATAACCATTACTATATGTAAACACTGGTCAAAGTATGTAACTTGCAGCCCCTCCCACGGGGACTGTGGGGGAGTAAGTCGTCCCAAAAGACATAGTTATTAGGTTTTTCGACTATGCTGAATAAAATGGCTATCACAGAATTTTAATCCGGTGACTTTGGAAAAAAATGAGCATGGGAGGGGGCCTAGGTGCCCTCCAATTTTCGGTCACTTAAAAAGGGCACTAGAACTTTTAATTTCCGTCAGAATGAGCCCTTTCGCGACATTTTAGGACCACTGGGTCGATGTGATCACCCCTGGAAAAAAAAAACAACAAACAAACACGCATCCGTGATGTGTCTTGTGGTATAAAATACAAAATTCCACATTTTTGTAGATAGGAGCTTGAAACTTCTACTATGGGGTTCTCTGATACGCTGAATCTGATAATTTGATTTTTGTTAAGATTCTATCACTTTTAAGGGGTGTTCCCCCTATTTTCTAAAATAAGACAAATTTTCTCAGGCTTATAATTTTCGATGGGTAAGACTAAACTTGATGAAACTTATATGTTTAAAATCACCATAAAAATACGATTCTTTTGATATAGTTATTGGTGTCAAAATTCCGTTTTTTAGAGTTTCGGTTACTATTGAGCCGGGTCGCTCCTCACTACAGTTCGTTACCACGAACTGTTTGAAAAGAATTTTTCACGTCAAAGAGTTGCCGGCTACAAATGCGTGTTGACGTTGCGGAATCAGTATAGCCATCCAGAATAGAGGTGTGTTCAAACGACAAAGTGCAGGCTTCAGAAATGTCAAAGCGAATAGATCTAAGAGGAAACAACTTAACATTAACCCGGCTAATCGGGAGACAGGATTTATGAGTTCGCCAGTTAACAATTTTTCCCCCTTATATTTGTACAAATATCTTATAAATAAATATATGACAGTCTTAAGCCATATTGTGCAGCTTGCATCTATGAAGGTTTTTTGAATTGGCATATGGTGGATATAGAATTAATATTTTAGAGGGGGTACCAATGAAACTAGGGCACCTCAGTTGTTTTTTGCCGCTGCACCCCTTTAATTTCTGCACCTTTTACCTTCTGCGGGGAATGCAGCTTTTATCAATTGCCCCTTCCCTAGATTTTTATAAACACTTTTTCGGTATTTTCATTGAAAATATCTTTTCTTTCCTTATAAAAGTAAAAAACCCCGTCCGCTTTAATTTCCGTGGATTAATGCCGTAGCTGAGTAGATGAGTAGTACCACCGGAAAAATCATCTTCCCTCTTAGAAAGAAAAACATTCATTAGCGAATGTAAAGTCAAGTTCTGACAGAAGACGAAAATGAACACCCCCCCCCCTCACTTAAGCCGTTTCCTTAGAAAAAACTAGCTGTGCTACTTTCTCCTATTTCCTATAAATATTGCCTCTTTCAGCCAGAGGCGTGCATTATTATTTTATTTAATTTTTTTTTTTACTAAGATTTTTTGTAAGCATGTTAGCACATAAATAGCTTCACTCTTCATAGATGGTTTGAAAAATGAGCTGTAAAGATAGCACCAATTTTCCAAACTAAAGTCAGTTAGTTGCGGAAATACTTGAAAAGTACTTGACTTTATGTGGCTCTGGAGGGGCAAGAGCCCTTTTCGAAGTTTCTACGAGGCAGGGTGGTTATATTCAGATAAGTTTAGAGTGAATAAGCCTTATAATGCTTAAACACTTAAAAGTAATAGTGGGTTGTTATGTTTGCCTTAATTTGCAACCCTACTAATGAATAACAGTTGACGCTGATAGAGATGATTAAAATATTAAGATAATTAAGATAATTCCCTTGTCAGGACTGTTCTGCGCCAAACAAAACTTAAGTACGCTGTTTTGAGGCTAAAGGATCCTGAACAGACAACCTTTCATAAAATGCTCTTCCAAGACGTATATGCTGAACAAGGTGGAACATTAGGAATTTGCTTTCTGGTTTTGGGTTTTAGGTTTCTGGTTTTAGGTTTTAGGGGTTTCTGGTTTTAGGTATTTGGTTTCTGGTTTTAGGGGACTTTTTCTCTAGCAGTTGCTGGCAAAGACTGAAAATTTTAACTACAGCTGCAACTTTTGAAAATAACAACACATTTACAAATGTATTAAAATCGTTAGTTAAATATTGTACATGGCGTAAATCTATTTTGAAACCTGGTTTTAGGGTAATTTCTTTTGCCCTGAAATCGTATTTTTTATAAATTATATTCTTTTCTCTTATTTTTGCCATCTCAATTCCGTGAATCTAAAAATCCTTGGAAGTTATTTATCGAGAACGTGCATCTTCTTATATTTTAAAACGTCATCTTTAAAAATATTAAATTTGTTTTTAAAATGGAAATGCGATTAGTACTGAATTTATGACATTAGCTATATTTTATAGAGAGGATGGGGCTCGTTGTGTGGAGTTGGAACTTAGTGCTGTAGAATTCGAAAAACACTTCAATTTTTTTTTTTATTTTGAAAATATCTTCACTACCTTGAGTTGAATCGTTCGGTCCAGACAGTACTATTGTATAAAATTTAGCGTAAACAAAAAGAGTAAAAACGTTTCTCATATCCTGATACTTAAGAAAACTGAGAAGGCAACCAACACTTTCAAACCATACATATTTTGGGCAAATAATGGGGCAGCTGCCCACTTCAGTTTTTCTGACAACTGACACTAAATTCTTTTTATTTTACATTTTACAACCCTATGGTATATCTTGTCCCTCTAGATTTCGAGGTCTAAAACTGCTACTACTCTTTACTTTCATTTGAATTTTTTTTTCTATCTAAGGCTAGTATAAAATTACGTTTATGAAAATTGAAATAGGAGATAAATGCTCATGAGTCCTTTAGAATCCTTTTAAGTGTTTTATGGGGACCTCAGCCTCCCAATTTTCTTAGAGATGAGTACGGTTGCACAGACCAGTTGTATATTGTACATTGCCGGTGTGCATTGATAATGCACAGCGGCGGAGGGGGAGGGGTGGCTGCAAATTGATTATAATCTCGTGTATATTTCCTCAACCGTTGTAAATTGACATGTTGCCCCTTTCCAGCAGACCAAACGAACCGATTTAGGCTACCTTGTGTATTTGGTCCTTCATGATCATCTGTACTCGGATGGTTAGGACTGATTCTTCTGAAGTAAACTTAAATCTTTTTTTTTTGTTTTGTACTTTCTTCTTCTCTGGCTACAGACCCCTGAAAAGGTATTCCCTCTCTTGGTCCATGATGGATTTGTCATCTTATACCTGAAATACACAGTTTAGATATCAATATACAGTTATGAAAACTCGATTTATTTTTGGGACACAGTGCGCGGTAGCGATCCTAGCGGCTGGAGACAGGAAACTGTTATTGGTATCTAATTGGTAACAGGAAACTGGTATTGGTATCTAAGCTGTGTATGCAACAAAACAAAATTGCGTTCCCGCCTATGGTGTTGTAGTACGATCTATGCGTCGGAGCGCGGGCTTGGAGGAGAACTCTGTACCAAAAGCTTCTCATGGGCAACATAGGAGTTTTCATAACTGTATTGGTATCTAAGCTGTGGTGAAATACAACTATCAAAAAGGAAATTGAAACTTCACGAGGGATGGTAAAGAGGGAAGCTTCGAGTAGATTGGAGTTCAGAAAATATGAAGCTGCGTTGTCAGCTTAGGGCTCCAGTGAGTTGTTGTCAGTAGTATCAGTAATAAAGAGATTGCGGAGTTAAAGGAAATATTTATTCATTTATGTTTACAGCTTCAGGCTAATAGTAATCAAATACACTCTTTATTTGTGAAGATGTTTATGAGAGAAACCCCTTCAACCTTTGACTGAGTCCTATCATTCATAAATAAGTATAGTTTTGATAAAGTTGAGCATAATAATGCGTTGCAGAATTTCCATTTTATTCATATTGTAAAATAAAAAAACTTTGCTTTTCAGATTGTAAAATATAAAGATGTCGTCGCTGTCGCTGAAAATAGGTATAATAGAGAAAAATGTAGTGAAAACTATTGTTTTCGACCCTTCAACAACTATTTATGACGCCTGCAGAATTATACGTGAAAAAAATTCAGAGCTTCCTCTCGGACCACGTAAGTTTTGTCCCTACGTATAATTTTGGTCTTTACTGGTCTATACTTAGAACACTACAGCTATAAACACTATAGTTATACTATATACTACGGTACACTATAGGTGTCCTACTACATTACATATTATACTACACTATAGGCCTACAGCTGTAAACACTTTCTCTGTGGCTGTTCAGAACAAAACTGAATAACTTTACTTCTTTTTAAAATTTTTCAGGTATAAAATTTAAAATCATAATATATTATATTTTGTACTATAATTTTATATTATTTTTTTAACTTAGTTAAATTTTGTATTCTATACTAGATTTATACGGTGTTATATACGGTATATTATATTATAAAATATGTAAAAAATATTATATTTTACTGTATAATATATAAACATAAATATATTATATTTGTCTTGTATTATATTGGCTGTTTTTTATTGGCTAAGCGGAAATTTATTCAACCAAATATTTCTTGGCTGTGTCTGTGGCTGTTCAGAACAAAACTGAATAACTTGACTTCTTTTTAAAATTTTTCAAGCATAAAACTTAATATTTGTAGCATATTACATTTTGTACTATAATTTTGTATTAATTTTTTTAATTAATCAAATTTTGCATTATATAATAGATCTGTACGGTGTAATACATAGTATATTATATTATATCTTATATTAAAATTATTATATTTTACTGTATAATATATAAATATAATTATATTATATTTGTTTCGTATTATATTTTTTTTTATTGGCTAAGTGGAAATTTATTCAACCATATATGTCCCAAAAGCATTAGATAGGGAATTCAATTTTTAACGAAAGGGACCTCCCCACGCAGTTATGTTTTTTTGATAATATCTAAAAAAAAATAAAAAAAATTAAAAAAAAAAGAAACATGTGCTAAAATACGCAAAATTAAACTGAAAACATGGCTAATTCCCATGTGTTTTTCTATTTCTTGATTTTGTCAGTGTTGGTTCAATTTGTAGGTATAAGTTGAAACAAGAGTGATACATAGCAAAAAGCATTAGAAATATATGGTTTTGGCTGTATATACAAGCCTAGGCCTATAATGGAAGCAGTTTCAAAATGTGTTAGCTATAATTTTCTACATTTTATGACATAAGAAATGTTAGTTCAGCTACTTTTTTGCTATATTGGAAAGGGGTTAGGTTAAGGAAACAAAACTTTCAGGCATAAGTCTCTATAGACTAAAGTAGGCTACTAGGTGTAGTTCTCTTTGGGTATCGAAAAATTGGCAAGGTTTGAATTTTTACGGACGAAAAGAGGTGTCAGATTTAGCTAATTATTTGTGCTTATTCATTTTTGCAGTTTATAAGGCAACCAATGTCGTATTTACGGAGGGATAAGGGAGTCCCCCCCCAATGTTTGTCTGACTTGTAAAAACATAACAAAAATACATTTAGAGATATTTGATGTGTTTTTTAAAGTTGTTTGTAAAACCCCCTGAAAAAAAATACTCCCCTCTTAAGAGAAAAAATCCTGGTATAGACCTGGTGGCAACGCTGACGAAACTGGTACCACCTTGCGGGGCCGTATCCTGGATGTTTGTTCGTGGGGGTTGGTTGCAAAAAAAAACAACACACTTTAAAAAACGCACGAAAAAATGTTTTTATGCATTTTCATTAGTCAGACAAACATGTCGGGGGAGGGGTCAAACCCCATAGCCCCTCCCCTGAATACGGTCTTACCGCCTTTAAAAAATCTTCGTAATTCAAAACAATCAGAAGAAAAACATCAAGTCCCGATTTTTTTCGGGAAAATTGGTATCCTGGGATATTATGTATATATATATATATATATATATATATATATATATATATATATATATATATATATATATATATATATATATATATATATATGTATATATATATATGTATATATATATATATATATATATATATATATATATATATATATATATATATATATATATATATATATATATATATATATATATATATACATATATATATACATATATATATATATATATATATATATATATATATATATATATATATATATACATATATATATATATATATATATATATATATATATATATATATATATATATATATATATATATATATATATATATATATATATATATATATATATATATATATATATATATATATATATATATATATATATATATATATATATATATATATATATATATATATATATATATATATATATATTCAGAGTGATTTTTCAGGTGTGAGTAGATCTATAGGTCCAGGGCAGCAAAAAATTGGTTATATTTTGATGTACTCATTACTTTAAGGAATGCTCTATGAGCAAAATATTCTTATTTCTTACCTATATTTATGGGGATTGGTGGATTAATACATATAATTTCCCAGACAAGGATTAAGGAACTTTCCGATTTTCTCGCTTTAGGTTTGTTTTTAAGTTTTGCATGCCGGCAAGATTTCTCTATTGTATTTCTCAAGATTAAGTGTTTCTTGTTTTTAATTGAAGTTACGAACGGAGTTAAATGGGATTAAATAATTTATTGTCTGTATTTCCTGGGTTTTTGATGACCCTTAACCTCGGGTGAAAACTCTTGATGGCAGTCGTGTTGTAAATTCCTAATGATATGGTGTTTCAGTTTTTAACCCTCCTACTTTTTATTTTATACCAGCAATAAGTGTTGTGTATAATCTTATTATTTTTACGATAATCAATTGCGGGAAGATCTTGTGTGTCAAACTTAATAAACCTATTTTTTTGACGTATTATCAGCGGTAAATGGCTATTATTCTGATTAGATATTTTTGTTCAGAATGTTTTTGTCAGAGGTATTGCTGTTTAAAATTTTATTGCTAATATTATTATTATTGCTATTATTGTTATTATTATTATTTTCACGGGCGAAATCACAGAAATGAGTCGAGGCTCAGGCGACAAAGTTGAGGCCCGTTGCCTCCATACAAAATAGCACCAATAGCCACTGGGTTATTTTTACCACATCGAAAATGGTATTTTGAGATAGGGCTGGTCGCTGGTCCATTTTCTTTTTAATAGAAGAACCTTCCTTGCTAGTGTCAAGTTGTCCACCACTTTTCCTCTATCCCTTAACTCCGCCTGCCAGCGTCAAACTGCCCTGGGGAGGCATAACTTGTTCCTTAAGAGAGAGACGAGAGACATCCACCACTCGTCCATCGGCGGCTAGCACTTGATCCTCAGAACCGGTAAAAACTACTGACAATACTAATAGACGGCTTCCACCTGCCAGCTTCAAAATGCACTGGGGAGGCATCACTTATTCCTTAAGAGAGACGAGAGACATCCACCACTCGTCCATAGGTGGCTAGCACTTGATCCTCAGAACCGGTAAAAGCTACTGACAATACTAATAGACGGCTTCCACCTGCCAGCTTCAAACTGCACTGGGGAGGCATCACTTGTTCCTTAAGAGAGAGACGAGATACATCCACCACTCGTCCTTAGGTGGCTAGCACTTGATCCTCAGAACCGGTACAAGCTACTGACAATACTAATAGACGGCTCCTGTTTGTGCCAGCTACCCCCTGGGACGCCACGAGGGGGATTGTCACCACTACAACCTTCATCCAGGTATGGGGAGGAGAGAGGTATTTTGGTCTGTAAACATGTATTAATGCTAAGGATAAATAAGAAACAAATTCGTTTTTATATTATAAACTTGATTGTGAATAGAAAGGGCCTATGGACTGCAACCTTGACATGATGGGTAACAACCACCTTATTTGAGTTCTTGACCTTAATGGGACTGTTCCCCACCTTAATCATTACTGTTTCATCCTTGTGGGTTCTTTGGTAAAACAACTTTAGAGATTTGGTTTTCGTGTGCGTCCCAAGGACAAGTCTAAGCCTTTCTTTTGTGACATACGTATGTCAGGCTCGAACCGTTCCGTTCGAATTTGGGAAACAAATGCACTATGAAAAACCCAGCCCTGCCGACCCTGCAAATAATCCAGTATTAGATACATGATTAAATTCTCAAGTTCTGTCTAATGTCCATTTCCTAGATAAAAGTAGAAACTTTTTTTTTTTTTTTTTTTTTTTTTTTTTTTTTTTTTTTTTTTTTTTTTTTTTTTTTTTTTTTTTTTTGGTTACAAGGTTTTATTAATACTAGACATATGAAGTGATTCTTGGACCCTCGTAGGTCCGTTGTCAAAGTTGCCTGCTTACTTAGCAGGGGGTTCTGGGTTAGACTCCCCTCGATACGAAGTTTTTTTTTCAAATTTCTATTTATTTTTATTACGATCTAGATTCTTTATTTTCTATAAACCTACTGCTTTAATTTTCATCAAAAGAACAAAATATTTATGTCATTGGATTCACAAGTTGCAAAAGTATCCAGAACCTAGCCAGTTTTGCGATATTAATAAGAGCTATTCATGAGAAACGGTCAAAAATTGCTTCATAAATTGAATGATTTTTTTTTTTATTTTGGCAAAAAAAAGATGAAAAACATTTCAAAAGTGTAATTCCACAAGTGGATAATGCTGAAATTTAACCATGAAATAATAGCAACATTAATTAAAACCATTTAATTAATTAAAACCATTGGATTGCCAGTTAATTACCGCACCAAAAACTGCGTAAAATAAAGGTTAATTAACACACCAAAAACTTGCATTAGAAACGTAATGCTTACGGTCGCAGGTCTAATTGTTTTTGTTGTTGTTTTAATTAAGCAGTGGTCATGTATGCTCACCGGATGTACAGCACTGGACTTAGGTATCCATTTCTAGGTTCTTTTTCCTTTGTGTCCAAAATTTTGTGTGTCTTAAATTAATTTCAGTTAATAACCAATTTATTTAAACTAATAAATTCCATTCATAAATATTAGTACTGGGCAGGCACTCCTGCTCCTAAAATCATGCTTCAGCAATAAGGTCATGTACCAGTCACCGGTGGGTAAAAACATGGTTTTGACTTGAGATAAAGATAGCTTTAAAATTTAAAGAACTAAAATTTATAACTAAATTTTAAATTTATAACTTTAAAATTTATAACTAAAATTTAAAGAAATATATACCAAAGTAAAGCACAAACATCCATGCACACATACAGGATTTTCTTTCGGGGAAGGAGGAAATATCACACCGTGCTTAACCACGCCCACCAACCGTAGGTTGGTGGGCACCCCGCAAATCTATTTATAACCACGCCCACCCCGCAAATCTATTGATGCCTTTGTCTGGGGGAAGGAGATCTCATACTACTACCATTAACAACAAATCACTGAAGTGCTAAGCTGTCTGAGGTTGACACAGATGCGCACGCTCCTCCTCTACCCCAATCTATTTAAAGCTTTGTTCTTAACCCTCTTCTGTTATATTTTTAATTTTTTTTACATCCTTCCCTATGTGCAGGTCTTATGTAATGGATTAAGGGCTTTAAGAATATTGTATAAGTTGTTAAAACTCATTAGAGTCTGGTTTGTAAGGTCTTTTTTTATTCAGTTGTATCTACAAGGTTATATTAATAAATTTTCGCAATTTCTGTGCTTAGTTTTGTTTGCAATAAAAAAAAATTGGTCCAATTAACATATTTTATAAAAAAAAATGGTCCAGTTAACATATTTTAAAGTCAGCTCCTTTTTTTTTATAGCCAAAGACTATAGTTTATTTCTACCAGATGAAGACCCAAGAAAAGGGGTATGGCTTGAACCAATCAGAAGCCTTGGGTACTACCTGCTCAAAAGTGGAGTAAGTTACTGTTTAAATAATTATTAAATTACATAGACTGGTAAGGATTTAATGATTTACGGCGCCTTAATAAGCTTATTTTTTTTACTTTTTTGTTCCAGTGTTGTACAATCAATGGTGATCGCCTGTACGAATTTCCACCCAAACTCTTCATAAGAAGTAAGAAAAGCCAGCAGACGCTAAGTGAGAGTAACTCTGGTCCTCGGAATTGTGTTAAAATTTGCGTGGATATCTGCAAAGACAGGCGTTCACTTCTAAATTTGTTATGAATAAATAATTTGTTATAAATCGTTAAGTTTTTTTTTTCGGAAGCTTTTTACGCTTGATCAGAGCTTGAATACCCGTCTCCTTTCCACAGTCTTAAAATCCAGCTGTCGAATTACCTTAGCGGAAAGAGCGAGGTAATGAGGAGGGGGCAGCCCCCGTCATAATCGAAATAATTTCCGTTCGGTTTAAGTTTTAATGCTGCTCCTTACTTTCAGTGGAAAAACTAATTTTTTTATTTAATTTCTGATCATTTTTCAAATGATTCCGGGAAATCTGCCTCCTCCCTCCATGGAAAATTTCCACCACATAAACTTTCTCCATGTAACATTGCTCCCAATTAAAATCTCTTCTTTCTTTCTTCTTTCACAAAATGAATGGGCTCAAAGAAATTTGTTTATCTTAAGAAAATCTTATCAAACAGTTTGTTTACTTTTGAGTTGCTTGCTTATGATTATTGTAGTGATGATTATGATGGTTTATGAATTTTTACGTTACTCTAGCGTGAAAGACCGGACTTAAGGTAACGTAACTTGATCACTTAGCATAGAAAATTACGTACGTAATTTGAACGGCCACTTAAGTGGCTTAGAACATGTGCATTCAGTTTTAATGGCTGCTATTAAACCGGGGTAGAATTTGTATTTGGAAGGGCGAATCTGAAGTTTTAACTGATCAGACATTGCTATCAAGGCCTGTATTCAGAAATTCCTTCCGAGGGGAGAGGGGCGAAAAAAAAAAACGAACAAAACGTAAAAATGATATACAAAATTTCAGGATACTGAATTGAATTGAATTTATTTATAACCCGTTATAATACACATGAAAAACGGAGTATAATGTGAATAAAAGAAAAGAGGAAAAAGAAAATGACCTAAAAAACTAAACAACACTTCACCTTACTTAAAAACCATTAAAACATACAAAAGCAAAAGCAAAACATTCATTGTATCAAAATAGCGCTCCATGGGTGCCGACCAATACTACTATTATAAGCTTCTATGCTTTTTCTGATAGAAGCATTCGGGTCTGTAATGCCGCCTTTTAATGACCAAGGAGTTGCTTGACCATGGTGGAAGGGCAAGCAGGTATTCGGCATACCGGAAATAGATTCGCCGAATAAAAAAACGAAAAAAAAAACCGCCGAATTATGAAAAAACACAGGGGGAGGGAATTTTCCAACTCTGTCTATGTGCCTGCTTGTACCAATATCAACTTGCCAAATTGTGTTGAAGAAATTTTACTACATCGTTTCTAATCTTTTGAGGAGGGAGCAATGGCGCAAATTACAGAAAATGCTAGGGGGAGGCAAAATGTATTCTTCAAAATTTAGCGGGCAAGCTTTTGTAATTTTTTTAATAAAAAATGACAAAAAACGTTATTTCTCGAAATCTGGAGGGGAGAGGGCAAATGTTCTCTTCTTGTCTCTCCAAATTTGCACCACTGGGGGGGTGGAACTGTTGGCTCACTGTCTTCTCATCCTTCCCTGGGGGACACTTTCGAGGTTCTGCGATATTCAATGAAATCTAAGCATCTTTTGTTCCGTACTCTTTTATGTAAAAAAAGCATTGCCAGTACCTTTGCAATTAGCCCTTTTCAATTTCCCTGGCATCATCAGGACTTTGCAGAAATTTTGAGGGGTTGCCCACTTTCAAGCGTTGCGGAACTGTGCCAAGCATCGTGGGAACTGCCATGCGAGGTGGAAGTGAAGTGTGCTACGCATGGAGGAATTGTGCGGACCATGTGATCCTCCGAGAAGTACACAAGTTGGTGGAAAGCAGGTGGTCCGTCGAATAATTCATACTCTCTAAAATCTGGTTTCAAAATCGCAAAAGGCTGACTGTTTCCTCGCATTGTTTTTCTTCATCAGTCAGATACACCCCCCACCTTTGCGATCACCTGTTCCATCGTAATGATAAGTTGCCAATAGTTTAAAGAAACAAAAAATAGTTCAAGGAATAGGCTTAAGAAATTGTTTGTTTATTTTTGGGACTTGTTGAATGTGCATTTGCGTAATCGGAGTTGCAATTTATTTAGATTGGCTTGGCCCCGAGTCAACCTACTTGTCCAGATGAGAACTTGTTATTGCGTGAATTTTTGGTGACAACAAAATGTAGCCGCTCAGTCTAATTCGATCTATTATAAATCAAATCTGTACGTTCATAGTACACTCTCAATTAAATTAAAGAAAAGTATTGATGATAAGGTAAATGTAATTTACTGTCTAAAGAAAGAATTTCATTAACATTTCATTTCAGTTCCTGTTGTCTTCCAGCTAAAAGACTTTGCTTAGTGGGAGCTATAGTGAAAGGAAATCCTGGTGGGTTCCTTCCTTCCTCCTTTTATATCTTTGTATGGACTTTTATTTCTGGATGGCTAGTCGTATCTTAATAGAAATAATACTCATCAAAAATACAACTCCTGTAGTCTTCAAATGGAAGGCTTCACCGATAATCTTAATAAATTCCTGTTGTCTTCCAGCTCTAGAAGAAGAAGTGTAATTTTTATAAAATACTTTGCTTAGTGGGAGCTATAAGGAAAGGAAATCCTTGTGTGCTCTTCCCTTCCTTCTTTTACATCTTTGTATGGACTTTTATTTCTGAATGGCTGGTTGTATCTTAACATCAGTAATACACGCCAAAAATTTTTTTTTTGTCTTCAAAAGGCTTCAATGATAATTTTGATAAATTCCTGTAGTCTTCCAGTTGAAATACTACGTTTAGTGGCAGCTATTGTGGAATGAACTCCTGGAATATTCTCCCTTTCCTCTTCATACATCTTTTTATTGACTTTTATTTCTGGATAGCTGGTTATATATTGATGTCAATAATATACGGCGAAAATACAACTCCTGTGGTCTTCAAAAAGGAAGTCTTCTATGCAAATCTTATTGCACTCCTTTAGTCTTCCAATGGAAGCACCACGCTTAGTGGCAGCTACAATAAGCGGAATTCCTCAACTATTTTTCCCTTCCTCCTTGTGTAGCTTTGTATGGACTTTATTTTCTGGATGGTTTGGTTGTATCTTAACAGAAATAATTCTCAGCAAAAATAAAACTTATGTAGTCTTGAAATGGAAGGCTTCAATGATAATCTTAGTAAATTCCTGTTGTCCTCCAGTTGAAATACTACGTTTAGTAGCGGCTATCGTGAAAGGGACTGCTGAATCATTCTCCCCTTCCTCCCTGTGCATCTTTGTATGGACCTTTATTTCTAGATTAAACAAAAAAAAACAAGTTTTTTTAAATGAAAGTAAGGAGCGACATTAAAACTTAAAACGAACAGAAATTACTCCATATATGAAAGGGGCTTTTCTTCCTCAATGCCCCGCTCTTTACGCTAAAGTTTGACTCTTTCTCTTGACTCTACTTTTTAAAACAGTAAAAAACTTTAGCATAAAGAGTGGGGCATTGAGGAGGAAAAACCCCTTTCATATACGGAGTAATTTCTGTTCGTTTTAAGTTTTAATGTCGCTCCTTACTTTCATTTAAAAAGACTTGTTTTTTTTTGTTTAATTTGCTGGACGTTTTTGAATTAATATATGTTTTGATCTTGGCTCTACGCACATAAATAATTAAAATGATATTTGCATCTTAATTTTTTTGGCTAAATGGCTTTTTCATAGTTTTATTCGGAAGATTTTGAAAAAAAAGAGCGAGGGAGGAGGCCTAGTTGCCCTCCAAATTTTTGATTACTTAAAAAGGCATTAACTTTAAATTTTTTACGAATGCTTTATATAAGTAAAAAATATACGTAACTTACGAATTAACTTACGTAGCGAACTTCTGTATTCGTATGTTTTTATTGCGTATATGAGGGGGCTCGCCCCTCGTCGATACCTCGCTCTTTACACTAAAGCTTAAATTTTGTCCCAATTCCTTAAGAATGGCCCCTGAATCACAAAGGCCGTAGAATAAGTAGTTGTAATTACTAAAAATACTTTAGCGTAAAGAGCGAGGTGTTACGAGGAGGTAAACCCCTCATATGCGTTATAATGTCTGTTCGTTTTCAATTTTAATGCTGCTCGTCACTTTCAGTAGAAAAAACTTTTCATATTAATTTTTTTATTGTTTTTTTAAATAATGCTGGACAATCCTGCGCCCCCTCCATTGAAAGTCTCTTCCCCCATGAGAAGTTTCTCCATGGAAAGATCCTCCCACGTAACCCCTCCCCTCAACTCTCCCCCCAACCAAAAAAATCCCCCTGAAAACGTCTCTACACTTCCCAGTAACCATTACTATATGTAAACACAGGTCAAAGTTTGTAACTTGCAGCCCCTCCCAAGGGGACTGCGAAGGAATAAGTCGTCCCAAAAGACATAGTTATTAGGTTTTTCGACTATGATGAATAAAATGGCTATCTCAGAATTTTGATCCGGTGATTTTGGGAAATCATGAGCATGGGAGGGGGCCTAGGTGCCCTCCAATTTTTTCGGTCACTTAAAAAGGGCACTAGAACTTTTAATTTCCGTTAGAATGATTCCTTTCGCGACATTCTAGGACCACTGAGTCGATACGATCACCCCTGGGAAAAAAACAAACAAAAAAAAAAACAAATAAACACGCATCCGCGATTTGTCTTCTGGCAAAAAATGCGAAATTCCACATTTTTGTAGATAGGGGCTTGAAAATTCTACACTGGAGTTCTCTGATACGCTGAATCTGATGGTGTGATTTTCGTTAAGATCATATGACTTTTAAACTTTTAGGGGTGTATTTCCCCCTATTTTCTAAAATAAGGCAAATTTTCTCAGGAAGTCTTTTGATAGGTATAACTGATCCTGATGAAATTTATATATTTAAAATCAGCATTAAAATGCGATTCTTTTGATGTAGCTATTGGTATCAAAATTCTATTTTTTAGAGTTTCGGTTACTATTGAGCCGGGTCGCTCCTTACTACAGTTCGTTACCACGAACTGTTTGATAGCTGGTTGTATCTTGACATCCTTGATAAATTCCTTTAGTCTTGCAATGGAAATACTACGCCTAGTGGCAGCTACTGTGAACGGAAATGATACACTTCAAAATACAATTTCTGTATTCATCGAATTGAAGCCATCCATAATCTTATATGGAAGCCTTGATAAATTTCTTTAGCTTTCCTATAGAGATAATACGCTTAGTGGCAGTTATAACGGAAGGAAATCTTGAAGGATTTCCTCCTTCCTCCGTGTACAGCTTTATTGGGCTTTTATTTCTGGATAGTTGATTGTATCTCCCAACCTATGGCATTTCGATAGAAATAACATACAGCAAAAATACAGTTCTTGTAGTCTTCTGGAAGTCTCCCAGTCCTCTATGGATGTCTTAATAAATTCCTGTAGTCTTCCATTTGAAATAACATACTTAGCGGCAATTATAATCCCTGAAGTATTCCCCCCTTTTTTATAGCATGTATGAACTTTTCTAGATGGCTGGTTGTATGTCAAAATTTTTGTTTATTTACGTTTAAACTTTAAAAGGGCTTTGGCTAACATCAAAATTAGCTTCGGAATGAATTTAAAAGAAAATACAGTCATAGGTTTCTCGTCAAAAATAATAAAATACTAGAAGCCAAAAAAAAGTAATAATCCAGAAAGGCAAGGCATTGCCTCCTTTATTTGTAACACTACAACCATGCGCTTACATGAGGCCACAATTTTGCGTGATTCTAGCATGAAGGAAAAACAACCAAAAAAATTTTCAGGTTAGCTAAAAGAACTTACATACGGAAATTTTTCCACGATTATCCTGTAGGCCAGATATAAGCCAATACATTATGTCATAGCGTACCTCAATTGAACTTAATTGATTGTTTCTAGTATCTGAATGCAGAACATCTGGTAGTTAATGTCGAGTCATATTTCTTCTTGAGTTAAACTACTGAACACCGTACTTCGGGCACAGGGTGATTTTACCCTAGAATTTCAGTGATTATTTGTGTTGTAGTTGTAGTTATATGTGTTGTTATATGTTGTAGTTGTGTTGTAGTTATGTGTGTTGTAGTATTCAACGCAGATGTGGAAAGTGTAGTTGCAGGTAGACACGTACCTTGGGCATTTTTTTTGTCTTGTCCCTCTGAATTCTTGCTTTTTCTAGCAATGTCTTATTGCTTCAACATAGTTCGATTTATTTTTGTTATTTAACATTTTTTTGCAGAAGTCAAAACTAAAATTGAAAGGTCAATCCATGTATGGTCAGAGATATGGCACCGGTTGCTTCAGTATTTAAAAAAAATATTGTGTTGGCTTTATTTTGTGCACAACTGCGAACCTAATCGTCTTGGGTTTGTCCGCTATATCAAGCCATTGTTTATTAAAAATATTTAATACTTTTGGTTGCAAACGGGTCTTAACTGTTATTTTAGAAGGGCCTTACATTGTCATAACAGACAATAAGTGATTCAGCAGTATACACATAGCTTGTAATACCTGAATTGAGTTAACTTTCTGGAGTTGGTTCACTTATAATGGGGAACCATTTTTCAACCATCTTTGTGCAGCCATCAACCATTTTCGTGCAGCCAGCTCAAAATCGTGGAAAACAGATGGGTTGACGTGACGTGGGTTGACGTGACGTGACGTCAACCGTTTGGTTGATGTGGGACAGTCGATTTCTAGGCTGCTTTCACAAGCATTAAAGCGGGATTTTAACAAACAGTAACTTTTGTGCTTACTCGAAATCGTGGAAAGTGGGCACGTAATGCCGTTTAATTGACCTCGGCCCTTCGATCCCAACACTGCTTTCCTAAACGTTAAAGGGGAATTTTAACCGACCATAACTTTTATGCTAACTCGAAATCGTGAAAAGTGGGTACATAATGCAGTTTAATTGACCTCGGCGTTCGATCCCAACACTGATTTCCTAAGCGTTATCCCTACACAAGGGTTGCCTCCTGTAGGACAAGGGTGCTATTTTAGCACTATTTCATTGTGTGTAGCGCTATAGCACGTGCTCAGGGTTGCCACTGGTAACACGAAAATGCTATTTTAGCACTATTACAGTCAATGTTTTGACTAGCATCAAAAATCGCTGTGTAGCACGCAAGTTTGGGCAATTGTAGCACTTCAGGAACTGACCTTGGTGGCGATCGTACCCTACACTGCTATCCAAAGCTTTAAAGGTGGATTTTAATAAACAATAACTTTTGTGCTTACTCAAAATCATGGAAAGTGGGTACAAAATGCAGTTTGATTGACACTTAGTCAGTCGATCTGTGACTGCTTTCCTAAACATAAATGGGAGGGGGGGGGGGTTAACAAACCGCAACCTTTGACAGTAACAATTCTCATGAAGCCATCCACCATTCACACTTAGATAAATCCTAGTTACTGGCTACTTTCAGATTGTTCATCAGAGGGATGTTACTTTTCTGTCCAGAAAATAGTCGAGTCAGGCACTTACGCTGGAGGGCCTATTCCCTGTCCCCCTGAAATGTCAGATTTGTTATATTTCGCTCGCGTATCTGAAGTCTTTTGACCAAATTTACTCCCCCGCAGGAAAACGGTCTACTTGGACAAATACTCAAGGGGGAGGTTTGCCAAGGTTGAGTGACCCAGTGGACAAGCTTTGTAAATAATCCTATGAAATTTAACAAACATTTATAAACATTTCTCTTCGATTAGCGCAAATCACACAATCTTGTTTCTCCTTCGAAACCTTTTCCCTGTCGGAAATTTTGTTTTTCTTATTTCTGTTTGTCTTAACTATTTTTAGCTCTTGGCAGACGGAACACTTTCTACTGAGCGATTTGAATGATTTACCACTGGAGATAATATTATTTATTTAATTTTAAATTAGACAACTAATTGGTAGGTATCTCTTTAATATTATGAGGTTATTTGATTTTAATTAGTTTTTTAAACGTGAGTATTTTTAATGGACATGTGCTGCTTTTCGGTGATTAGTCACGTCTGCGTACTGGAGTATTCTTTAGGTTCGTTATTGTTGAATCTTGTTGACTTATTTGAATTTTGTTTAACATCGAAGTAGAATTTATTGTTTGAATTCCATTTTTTGATATTACTGACTTATGTTGATTTTTTTTTTGTAGTTTCCCTCCTAAGTTTCAGCTTTTGATTACTTTTCAGCGTTTCGCTGCTTCTTAAGCTTATTCTAATACTGCTCCCCCCCCCCTTTAGCGTTTTTCTGCTTCTTAATTGAAAGTAATACTATATTCTCCCCCCCTGAAACTCCCTTGCTGACTAAAGTATTTGACAAAGAAAGTTTCCTTTTGACCCAAGACAGTACTGTGCATAGGTATAGGCTACTTTTACTGCCTATAGTAAGTGTACAGAAGGGGTTGGCCTCAGCGAAATGTGGGAAGCACGGCGTTTATTCATATAAAAATCACTGTAAGCGCATTCATTTTTGCCTTTGAAAACACTTACTTCCAAGAGATAATTTTGGGAATTTTTTGAATTTTTAATTAAAACTGACTACTTAAATTATACGATTCATATCGATGATTATGTAATGAGCTATCTAGTTTGTAGCCCCCTTTATAAAAGAAATATACATAAACAAAAGTTAGAATGGTTTAGCCTTTCCAATACATACTAAAACTTTATTTCTAGGATCATATCGAATATCGACGAAAGCTAAGAACGCTGAAAGTGCGGATGTTAGATGGCACTGTTAAAACGATTATGATTGATGATGCTCAAACTGTGGCCAATCTCATGGTTGTGATATGCACAAAAATTGGTGAGTTTTGTTAGATACTTATTTAATTTTCTCTATTTAGGTAAAAAAGGGGAAGTCTTAAGGAAGACCAAATCCATGTTTATAGGTGACGCTATGGCTTTAGGTTATGTTGAAAGAGAGGTAGGTGTCTTCTCAGAATAAAATATTACAAGAAAGGATGGTTAGTATGGGGGAGGGGCAGAAATTGATTACAGGATTTGCCGAGTTGAATACCTGATGCTTGAATTATTTTTTAGTGATTTACAACCAGATATTTTGCATATAGCACTTTAATGTTTCAAGCTCTGTGGATACGCACCGTAAAAGGCAAAGCCCATATATAATATTTTTACACGCGGTCACATAATTACACACGATTTTATTTGATTATAAAAAAAACTTTTCAAGTCTTATTTCGCTACAGATTAAAGAGAGTAAAATAAAAATTTTAAAAAAAACCTTTGTCTTCAACTAGAAGTATTCCCTTTTTGTCTTCCCCTTTGCGCTTAAATAGAAACCCTTTTTTTTATTTGTGTTACTTTGAATGGTTGAAATTGATTAAGAATAGGAATAAAAGGGGGGTAGGCCTAACTCATGCCACAAAAATTCGTTCTTGAATAGTTGCAATATTTTTCTTGGTTTGAACGTTTTCGAATGTTTAATATAGCCCAAGAGTTTTATTATTGTTTTAGAAAGTGATATTTTTTTTATACTTTTCTTGGATTTGGAGGTTTGCGGTAGATTCGTGATTCGGTCAACATGTGACCAGTGACCAGTGTGACCATGTGACATGTGACCAGTGAGTTTCTCGGTGATTCGGAAAAGCCTTTGTTTAGCCATTTTTACATAAAGGAGCTCGTCAGGGGGAGGCTTGGCGATGGAGTAGTGATGGCAGTGACCTACGGTAAGGCTAGTGTTGTCACATTAAGACCCGTGGCTCATACTATACTGCGAACATTTTACCCACAACGAAATGATAGCGACGAAAACCAGAAAAAAATGAACATTATTAGTACGATTGCTGAGTTGTTGAAGAATGTTGAAGATGTTGAAAAGTGATACATAAAATGTATCACTCAAGATGTGACTGAGTATGTTAAGACGGATGACTTGAAAAATCTCGAAGACAACTTGAACTACCTGCCACAGATTCTGAAGTTCTTCCTTGAGAACTTGTTCGTGGGCAAAGATGCTAAACTGAAAATAGTTGCCATTGGACAAAGCATCATGCAAGCCACTCGACTTAAGGCCATTAAATCTTCTCCTCAAGTAGGACTCGCAGTGAAGATTCATCATCAGCAAGGAGGCCCCGGTCTAGTTGATACTTTCAGCGCTATGGGCTTCTGTTCATCTTACTATGAGACCAGTTTATTTGAGCGAAATGCTTCAGTGTCTGCAAATATCGAAGTACAGGTGTTTCAAGGCAAGTTCTGTATGCATCACGTTGTTGATAATGCGAATTACAACATAAGAACGACCGATGGACACAACACGATCCTCATGAACACGATCCACGATTGTGGGGAAAGGAGAATTACGACCTGTGCAGATAAATCACCGGCACCGCCTTCCCTTCTCTCAATGTTTCACTGTAATTGCAAGAGCCATTGTTTGAAGCTGCGAGGCATAAAACATGGCTTAAAATTTACCTGGACTTGTGGCAATTGCAAAGGAACAAGCTATTCTAACTGCGAAACAGTTCGTGCCGGAAACCTTGAAGACGATGGTAGCGAAGAAGAAGACCAGATTTTTGAATAGCTTTGCCAAGCTTTAAGCCCCAAACAATTCTTTTGGCTTTAAACATTTATTTTCATGTTCATCAGCAAAAAAAGATATTATTAGTATATCTAATCACATTTGCTGGTATTTACTCAATCAGCAGTTTTTGCCTCAACCTCAAAAAATTCAAATTTTTGAGAGCTAGAGTGTTAAACTTTTCGGGTTCACAATCAGCACATATTTTTTGGTCAGGTAGTGAAAGAATCATTTGTATAGCAATTTGTTTGAGGTTGACCCTTTTTTTCACGATTTTCCTTGAACCACTCCCCCAACCTCACTCTCTCAAAGCCTATAAGTCCCAAACAATTCTTTTAACTTTAAACATTTAGTTTCATATTTATCAGCAAAAAAAGAGAGTAGAAATGACATATCTAATCATATTTGCTGGCCTTTATATATCAAAACTTTTTGCCTCAACATCAAATTCAGCCTAAAAAAACCCAAATTTGTGAAGGAGCTAGAGTGGCAAACTTTTTGGATTCGGAGTCAGTACATATTTTTGGGTCGGTTAGTTAAAGAACTGTTTGTATTGCAATTTGTTGGAGGTTGACCCTTTTTTTCACAATTTACCTAGAACCACTCCCCCAACCTCACTCTCTCGAAGCTGTAAGTCCCAAACAATTCTTTTGACTTTAAACATTTAGTTTCATATTTATCAGCAAAAAAGAGAGTAGAAATGACATATCTAATCATATTTGCTGGTATTTAATCAATCAAAATTTTTTGCCTCAACATCAAATTCAGCCTAAAAAAACAACAAAATTTGTGAAGGAGCTAGAGTGGCAAACTTTTTGGATTCGGAATCAATACGTATTTTTGGATCGATTAGTTAAAGAACTGTTTGTATTGCAATTTGTTAAAGGTTGACCCCTTTTTTTCACAATTTTTCTAGACTGTAAATGAACTGACCTTCAGAGAGAAGAACATGGGGGCTCCATAAGCTATCTTTTTCCATTGTTTATATGCTGTACTTTCTGTGGCTAATAATAGCAGTCTTGCGCCAAAATTATTATTTATAATTTAATTAGGAACATTTTTAAATTACTTCATAGAAGCTCATATGCAAGGGGGGGGAGGGTGTATTTTAGGGAAAATACATAATTAGGTGAAATATAAGTAAAATCGGAAAACTGTAAGAACCATTAAAAAATTAAATATTTAGCTGGGGAGGGGGTAAAGCACCCCTCCGTGTGTACTTGGAGAAATTTTTTCTGTCTTACGTGGAAAACATTATTTCTCCATAGCTTCAGTGGAATATTTACTCTTTTATGGACATGGGCGCCTGTTGGGGGGCAGGGGGCACGGCCCACTGGAAATTTGGGACTATAAAGTAATTATAAGGCAACCAAAGGAAAGAGAGCAGAAAAATCATAGAGGGGAAATATCATAGAAAAAATATGTTGCCCCATTGATTAAATAAATTGATCTTTTTGCCAGGAATCTTTGTCGCTTAAAATTTACTGGTATTTTGTTTCATTTTGCATGCAATTTAATTGCTCTTTTTAATTGAGAGTTTTTCCTAAAAGTATTTAAAAATAAACTTATTCCTACTGAAAAAAAAATCCTGAAATATATTTCCTGTCACAACCACTACTGCGATTTTGGCGTCTGCCTCCCGTGGATATTTTCCTGCCGGCGCCCTTGTTTATGGGTATCCAATTACCCATTATTTTTTTATCGCCCCAACCAAAAATATATAAGTAAGATTAAAGTTTCAGTTTTCTGAAAAAAAGATATGCACGAAAGATTAGTTTGGCATTCAAATCACTTTTATTACTTTATAAAATAACATAATAATATTTATTTTTTGAACATTGAAAGATGAAACTTAAACTTAAAAAAAAAAAAATTAACCGTCGGATGTTGTTACGCGAAAAGTATTTGAAAGATTAATATGGCCTTGGTGGGGGGTGGGCGGTATTTTTTACACCTAAATACCTTCATAGGGGTGTACCCAACTACTTTTTAATTTTTTGGGCGATCGGATGGAAAGTGTAGTAATGCACACATTACACACTAACCTGCGTTGCCGACCGACACACTGACTCTTCTTTCAAGTGACCTGTTCAAGTGTTACTCCCCCAACACAAGAAGTATAAATTAAATTAAAATCGTTGGCAAAAAAAGACGAAAAACGAAATGTAAAAAATATACATAAGTTAAATGGAAATTAAAAAGTATAACTTAAAAATACGGTAAAACGTAAATAAAATTAAAAATGTTAAGCAGCATGAAAGCTCAGTTCTGTGCTTAAATCTCTTTTATTACCTTATAAAAATAGTAAATAATATATATTTTTTTTGTTCCTTTAATCGCATATTAACTTTTTCTGACTATCTTTGCTTACTTTTCGATTTAGTTGAATATTCTTCTTTTCAATAACTCGTCCAAAATAGTGTTTAAACAATCTCTCCCCCCCCCAAAAAAAAGGAATATGGACCAGTTATCTGTCAGGTTTAATCTTTATATCTTTTGAAATCCGTTTAAGTTTGTTTTTGCATTGAAATTAATCGAAATAATAGTTAGCATTTTTGAGTCGGTTTCAAATGTTGATTTTTTCTCACTTGACATTTTTTTCTTTAAAAAGGAAATTAAAAAAATTAAAAAAAAAATTAATTTTTTTTCTTTTTTTTTCTTCCCACTTTAGGCCTATTGTTATTTGGTCGTTAATATAAATTTTTCTCATTCTAATTAAATTAATGAGGCAACTCAATTAAGATGAATTTCAGAAATGACATTTTTTCAGGCATTACAAATCATGATGAATACGGACTGGTTCATGAAAACCAAGATGAAGAAATTGAGAATAAGCCAAATTATAGCACGCTCACACTTACCCGTAGGAAGAATAAAGATGATTCATCTAGACCAGAAAAAGATCAGAAAATGGAAATGCTCAGAAAGAAGTTAAAAACTGATGATGAGCGTAAGTATATGATCCCGTCCACTCAAATCGAGGGTGTAAAATACTTCGAGGGTATGAACCCCCTCCCCCCAAAAAAAAACTTTTAAGGGGTTTGCAATACGAGGGAATAAATAAAGAAGGAAAGAAATATTTGTTTGTTATTTTTTCTCTTTTTGTGTTGATATAAACAGTGGTCAAACCTAGTGAGCCAGACTGTTTTGAAATGCTTGACGTTGGGGCGTCAATTCATTGTAATGTGTGGGAGGGGGATATAAGTAAATTTTTCAAAATCCAGCGGGCACAAATTTTATTGAATTTTCACCTTTTTTTTAAATATGCATAACTAAAAAACCATTTGCAATAAAAATTCTAAAAATAGGGAATTTTTCAAAACCCAGAGAGGAAAGTAGGTCAATTTTTTTGGAAGGGGGAAAGGCTAACCACCCAAATCTGTCCGAAATCAAAATAAATTAGAGGGGGGATTTCAACTTCAGCCACTCAATTTAAGGGGTTAAATCGCTTGGAGCATAATAAAGGGGTAAATATAAGAAAAAAGTCTGCAATGGTTATGAAGCGATACCATGCAATGAAGTTTAATACAATGCAATGCAATTGTAAAATGTTCTGGACAAGAAGATTGTCCTTTTTGGCCAACCGTCTGGGGCTACACGGAAAGCAGGTCGTCCTTGTCTGGGTTGGGAGGATGTCATAAATAAGGATTTAAAGGAAATGGGAACTTCCTGGGAGGGTGTAAAGAGGGAGGCTTTAAATAGATTAGGTTGGAGGAGGAGCGTGCGTAGCTGTGTTGGCCTCAGGCGGCTTGGTGCTGCAGTGAGTTATTAGTAGTAGTAGTAGTAATGCAATTGTAAAAGCAAGTGATGTGATGTAAATGAAGGGAGCAACTAAACTAAAAGTACTCCTGGGAATTCAATAAGTAAAATTTTGTTAATCGAATGAGTAAGAATTTCGTTAGTGTTTTATTTTTATGTTTTCTTTTCTATTTTAACCCCTCCACTGAAATGGTGGGGGTAAAGCAAATAAATATGGCAGGCCTTGAAACATACGTATCGTCGATTTCTGGTCAATGGAACAGATCGGAGGGTTGGGACTGAGGGATTTTTCGCCCTGTCTAGATTTTGAAAAGTATTTTTCGGGGTTATTTTCATTGAAAAAGGGCCCTTTTTTGGTATTGTCATTGAAAATGTTGAAAACAACAAATTCCCCGCTTAGATATTGAAGAATAGGTTTCGCCTCCCCCCTCATCCCCTGCCCACCCCACCTACATTTTGATGAATTGACACCACTATTTTTGGTTTAATCGGTTTCTTAGTTAAACATTTTTGAAACAATTTTTGTCTCTTCTTTTCATTTCCGTTTTATAATTCGAGGCTTGTAATAGATGGCCATCAGTTATTGATGGCCATCAGTGTTGGTGAAATTGGTGAAGTGTTGGTGAAATAGTCAGTTATTGATGGCCATCAATAGGCCATCAAATATTGTTTAGATGGCCATCAGTGTTGGTGAAATTGGCCTTTGGCTTCGAGTAATTGTATTACAGTAATTATTTGTACTTGGAAAAAGGATTGAATGAGGAATATGATGGTATATTTTATTTCCCTTATTTGATTCAGATGGGTTTGTTCTAATCCAAATGTATTTATTATTTTTTTTTTATTTTAATTAATTACTATAAAAATATTCAGCAACAAAAATACCATCAACTGCAAGAAAGCTCTGGAGGGTTTGTGATAACAGCCGATTAAAGAAAAGTTACTAAATAATAAATCAACTTAACGTTAACAACAACTTAAATTCATTTCAACAATAATTAATAATAAAAAAAAGCTCCAACAAAAATGTTTTTACTTTGTTTGCACTTGTATTGATAAAGGGAGCTGCTCTTTTTCTTTTCGATTTATATTTTACAAAATCATATTTCTCTTTGTCTGTTTACTATTAGCTTATTTTCTTGTTTCCTTTTTCTTTTTTCGTTTTGATCTCCATCTTTGTCCCTACCCATAGGAACAATAAGGATGACTCATCTACAGGGGCGCTACTTAAGTTTTGAGTTTAGGGGGATATTAAGAATGTGCCGACAAAGTTGTCCAATGTGCCGACAAATGCTGACACATAAGCTAAATTAAACTACAAACATAAGCTAAATTCCAACTTCTAAAGTTCTAAATTCCTTGGAACTTTTGGAAGGGGGGAAGACCATCCTCCCCTGCTCATCTAGACCAGAAAAGATCAGAAAATGGAAATGCTTAAAAAGAAAATAATAATTGATAATGAAAGTATGTATATGATCACACTCTCTCAATCAAGGGGATAATCACACTTTCTCAATCAAAGGGGGTAAAATACCATCCTGTTTTTATTTCATTTGTAAATTATTTGAAAAAATTTGAATTCTTAAAATTATTCTACAGAGGATTACTATCCGCTATGAAAAAAAGAAAACAGAATAGTAAATCTGCCTTACTATGAATCTCATTCCTTTCTCTTTTCTTTCTTCTCTAAAGATTCTTCCCTATCTCTCTTTTTTACTTTCTCTTATCTTTCTCTCCTTTTTCTTTATCTCTTTTCATTTCCTTAAAGATTGTCTTCCTTTTTTCAAATGTGTTATTGAATTAAACATTTGTTTGGTTAATTGTGCTGTTATATTGTTTTCTTTGTTTTTTTTTTCTTTTGTTGCTTTTGACTTCCTTCTTTACCCTTGCCTATAAAAAGAATAAGGATGAAACCCCTTCCCCCGTCGGAAACAATGAACCGTGAATTCTAATTAATGTTTATTGTTGGTTTAATAAACTGCTAGACTTTTCATAAATTAAAGGAGCAACGCATTGATCAAAACGAAACACTTCGAAACGAAGCAGATTATCAAATTTTGCGAAAATTATTAACTATTCATTTGCTGTTAATTAATTCAATTATTAATAGCGAACTATTGTACCAATTATTAATAGCAATTTAATTAATTATTAACTATTCATTTTCTATTAATTAATCGGATTATTAATATCAAATTATTAAAGCAATTATTAATAGCAGTTTAATTATTAATTAAACTATTAACTAGTCATTTGTTATTAATTAATTTAATTATTAGTAGAAAATTATTATAAAAATTATTAATAGCAGTTTAAATATTAATTAATTATTGAGTGTTAATTTGTTGTTAATTTACTTAATTATTAATAAAACATTATTAAAACAATTATTAATAGCAGTTTGTTTTAAAAATAATTTAATAATAACTTAATTATTGAAAACAAATTATTAAAGTAATTATTAATGGTAATTTAGTCAATAATTTAGCTATTAACTAGGCATTTGCTATTAATTAACTTAATTATTAATGGAAAGTTATTATAATTTTTTTTAATAGCAATGTAATTATTAACTGATTATTAACCATTTATTTGCTATTGATCAATTTATAGCAAATAAATTAAAGCAATTATTAATAGTAATTTAATTATTAATTTAATTATTAACTAGTCATTTGCTATTAATTGATTTAATTATTAATGACAAATTATTATAACAATTATTAATTTCAATGTAATTATTAATTAATTATTAACAATTTTGCTATTAATTAATTGAATTACTAATAGAAAGCAATTATTAATAGTAATTTATTTATTAATGTTAATTAATTAATTTATTAATTAATATTAATAAATAAATTTGCTTTCATTGCAAATTGGCATTTAAGATTGCTTAACTTTTCATTTGCTTTCAGTAAACTGGCTGGACATGTCCAAAACTCTGAGGGAACAGGGCATTGATGAAAATGAAACAGTACTTCTACGAAGAAAATATTTCTTCAGTGATGGAAACATTGACTCTCGGGATCCTGTTCAGTTGAACCTGCTCTATGTTCAAGCGCGGGATGCCATCATTGAAGGAACCCATCCAATTGCGCAGGACCAAGCTTGCGAATTTGCTGGTATTCAGTGTCAGATTCAGTTTGGAAATCATGATGAAACTAAACATAAAGCTGGCCTGCTTGAGTAAGTTTTTTTAATTTTTAGATCAAAGTACCGAATAATTTTTTGTATTTGATGACAGAACCTGAAAATTCATGGTGAAACCAGGCCTGCTGCAGTGTGTTTTATGCTTTTTTTTAGATTTTAAAGTCAAAGCTTTCATTATACTCTTTTTTTATGATAAATTTAAGCATATATAAAAAATCAACGTAAAATCTACGTGGTTAGCTATTAAAAAAAAAATGGTTTTGCACTGAAATTGTGTATTTTTATTATTTTTTTATGGCTTTATTGTTTTATTTTTTATTGATTTTTTTTTATTTCATTTTTTTTATTGTTTTATTTTTTTTATTTTTATTTTAGTTTTGCACCATAATTACGCTGTTTTTTTTTTCAAATAATTTTTTTTCTTTGTTCGGAAGGAATTGAACCACAATCACCATTAAACTAAACATAAAGTCGGTTTGTTGGCCTCCAGCAGCTTGATGTTGCTGTTAAGTTTCAGTTGTTATATTAAAAATGGCCCATTTTACCAATCTTGTTGCACAAGGAGGCGTGTTTACCCATCAACCACCATCAATAGTCCAGTTAACATGCCTACTAAGATGAAATCGCCGTACACCAGAAAAAAAAGAAGTTCATTGCATACCTCGAACTGAAGTATTCGAAAGCACCAAGAACTATTCCGGCTTCTAGTGCGGAGATAACTGGTTTCAAAAAAAAAAAGAAAAAAAAAGAAAGAAAAATGATTCATATTAGGCTAAGCCTGTCCGGGCACCTGACGGAAGAAGCTCTGGCATCGCTAAGCCTATTTATTAATAAGGCACTTGACCTGGGGCTTGTGCCTGCCACTACTTTACTTGACCTTAAAAAGTATTCTACATGATGGACCATGGGATCTTATTTGGTAAACTAGAGTACATTGCGGCTAGAGAAGAGCACTGCAATGGTTCCGTCTTACCTCAATCATCGATGTGATTACATAGGAGAAGATCTGCTGATTGACGTTATTGTCAACTTTGGTGTACCACGAGGCTCAGTCCGTGGTTTACTGTTATTCCTGGTTCACGGGAATGACCTAAGTTGTGTTCTGAATTCTCAGTCCAGCTCTTCACGGTGCTGCAATTTATGCAGTGATCTAGAAACTTCGAGAAATGAGTGCAAATTTAATCAACTTGTGGCTTTTACGGATTGTACTACAATAGCCTTCTGTGACTTGGGCATGTCAGCACTCCAGAGTAAACTTGAGGTCATCTTAGAAGAAACTTACGGCTGGATGGATGTCAATCGATTTGTAATATATGTTGACAAATAGTATATTTCCTTCTTCTCGAGGACTGGAACTTTTCATCCAGAACTATCAGGACTAACGGCTTCTCGAGGAACGGTCAAGCCACCAGAAACGGGTTATGCGTGTACCTAGGTATACTCCTTGACGAAAACGTTTCCTACCTACATCACATCCATGCTGTTGAGCTGAAGCTTTCCCGTAATCTCGGCATTGTCAGGAAACCGAATCATACATTCCCTCAAAACTCTTCGTCTACTTTACAGTGATCTTGTCAAAATTCGTCTATAATATTGTCCATCAATATGGCTGTTAAAATTCACATCCCACCTGAAAATGCTTGATTTAATCTGCAAACATGCATTGAAATTAAACTGGAAATGTGGACGAGTTTCTTTCACTTGCATCGCTTTATCATATTCATTTCATCGTTATATCCTTATTTCATGAGGGTTCGAATCCAATTCGCTCGTCCTAGGGAGTCATGGTGTAAGCCATGCTTTCGACTCTATGATTCACGCACAAATTCTCCTTGAGCTATATAAACGGGGAGTTGACACGTCTGCCATTCGTGCTTTGTGTGATATGTATAACCATCTTGCTGTTGTAATCAGGCTACCTGATGGGACCATAACACGTTTCGTTATTCCAGTCCGTCGAGGCGTCAGAAATCATATCGTCATTTCATTGTCATATCATTCATTATCATATCATTTCATCGCTTTATCGTCCACAGTTTATAGAATGTCGAGAATGTCGACAACCTTTTAGAGGATGTCGAGGGGAGTGTTGGACTAAATCAAAATTTGTTACCTGTAGGCCTATATGGACTGTCAAAAGAACGTAACTCAGGAATGACTAAGTGAATTAATTTGGAACTTCCAGGAAATAATAATGGGGATGACCAATTGGCCATAAATGCAATATTTGCACACTACTACTACCTCTGCTAATACGACTCATAACACTACTATTACAACTACTGATTCAGTAGTGAGTAGCCCACTACCACGGCTATGACAATTTTCATTTTTTTTCGAATTAATTCCTTCAGTCAGTATTCAACAATATGTTCCAGCTGGTATCAGAACAACATCCTGGAAATGGCAGATCTGGGTCAAACGTTCTAGTGAGACGAATTTCTAGTGAAACGTTCTAGTGAAACGTTCTAGTACTTTCTAGTGAAACGTTCTAGTGAAACGAATTTCTAGTGAAATTCTAGTGAAACGTTCTAGTACGTTCTAGTGAAACGTTCTAGTGAAACGAATTTCTAGTGAAATTCTAGTGAAACGTTCTAGTACGTTCTAGTGAAACGTTCTAGTGAGACGAATTTCTAGTGAAATTCTTGTGAAACGTTCTAGTACGTTCTAGTGAGACGAATTTCTAGTGAAATTCTAGTGAAACGTTTTAGTACGTTCTAGTGAAACGTTGTAGTGAGACGAATTTCTAGTGAAATTCTAGTGAAACGTTCTAGTACGTTCTAGTGAAACGTTCTAGTGAGACGAATTTCTAGTGAAATTCTAGTGAAACGTTCTAGTACGTTCTAATGAAACGTTCTAGTGAAACGAATTTCTAGTGAAACGTTCTAGTACGTTCTAGTGAAACGTTCTAGTGAAACGAATTTCTAGTGAAACGTTCTAGTACGATCGGATTTTCGCCCGGATTTGGTATGTGCAGAAGTGTGGAATGTTATACCGCAAAAGCTGAAATGTAGGAGCTCCCTTGGGGGTTTTAAAAATAATTTAAAACATTATTTGATTGATCTTCAATATAAGAAAGTTAATTATTATTAATAGTTTTTTTTAATTCATTTGGTTATTTTTATTGTTAGTATCCCCGTTTTATTGTTACTACTATTATTTTGTAAGGTTAAGGTGCCTGTGCTTTTAGAGAGGAAGGAAGATGGCGGACCTGGTTGTGTTGAAGAGTGAAGCGAAAGCCGTAAACTTATGTTTATTTATTTCTATTCAAATTAACAAAACCCGATAGCTCAAAACACAGGTATATCCTCCCCCTGAATGCACCCCCGAACACGCTCACCAGAAGACAGAACAAATTGAAATCAGTTTATCGCCGCAGAACGCAATATCAATATTCTTATGTTACCTTTTTCACAGGTCTGTTTGACAAAATAAAGTAATCGTAGTTTGTGTTTGTGCAATTTTATGTACCTATCAACAGCTCAGTTTTAGTGCTTTTTAGTGCTGTACCTTCTCAACAGCTCAGTTTTAGTGCTTCTTAGTGCTGTACCTTCTCAACAGCTCAGTTTTAGTGCTTCTTAGTGCTGTACCTTCTCAACAGCTCAGTTTTAGTGCTTCTTAGTGCTGTACCTTCTCAACAGCTCAGTTTTAGTGCTTCTTAGTGCTGTACCTTCTCAACAGCTCAGTTTTAGTGCTTCTTAGTGCTGTACCTTCTCAACAGCTCAGTTTTAGTGCTTCTTAGTGCTGTACCTTCTCAACAGCTCAGTTTTAGTGCTTCTTAGTGCTGTACCTTCTCAACAGCTCAGTTTTAGTGCTTCTTAGTGCTGTACCTTCTCAACAGCTCAGTTTTAGTGCTTCTTAGTGCTGTACCTTCTCAACAGCTCAGTTTTAGTGCTTCTTAGTGCTGTACCTTCTCAACAGCTCAGTTTTAGTGCTTCTTAGTGCTGTACCTTCTCAACAGCTCAGTTTTAGTGCTTCTTAGTGCTGTACCTTCTCAACAGCTCAGTTTTAGTGCTTCTTAGTGCTGTACCTTCTCAACAGCTCAGTTTTAGTGCTTCTTAGTGCTGTACCTTCTCAACAGCTCAGTTTTAGTGCTTCTTAGTGCTGTACCTTCTCAACAGCTCAGTTTTAGTGCTTCTTAGTGCTGTACCTTCTCAACAGCTCAGTTTTAGTGCTTCTTAGTGCTGTACCTTCTCAACAGCTCAGTTTTAGTGCTTCTTAGTGCTGTACCTTCTCAACAGCTCAGTTTTAGTGCTTCTTAGTGCTGTACCTTCTCAACAGCTCAGTTTTAGTGCTTCTTAGTGCTGTACCTTCTCAACAGCTCAGTTTTAGTGCTTCTTAGTGCTGTACCTTCTCAACAGCTCAGTTTTAGTGCTTCTTAGTGCTGTACCTTCTCAACAGCTCAGTTTTAGTGCTTCTTAGTGCTGTACCTTCTCAACAGCTCAGTTTTAGTGCTTCTTAGTGCTGTACCTTCTCAACAGCTCAGTTTTAGTGCTTCTTAGTGCTGTACCTTCTCAACAGCTCAGTTTTAGTGCTTCTTAGTGCTGTACCTTCTCAACAGCTCAGTTTTAGTGCTTCTTAGTGCTGTACCTTCTCAACAGCTCAGTTTTAGTGCTTCTTAGTGCTGTACCTTCTCAACAGCTCAGTTTTAGTGCTTCTTAGTGCTGTACCTTCTCAACAGCTCAGTTTTAGTGCTTCTTAGTGCTGTACCTTCTCAACAGCTCAGTTTTAGTGCTTCTTAGTGCTGTACCTTCTCAACAGCTCAGTTTTAGTGCTTCTTAGTGCTGTACCTTCTCAACAGCTCAGTTTTAGTGCTTCTTAGTGCTGTACCTTCTCAACAGCTCAGTTTTAGTGCTTCTTAGTGCTGTACCTTCTCAACAGCTCAGTTTTAGTGCTTCTTAGTGCTGTACCTTCTCAACAGCTCAGTTTTAGTGCTTCTTAGTGCTGTACCTTCTCAACAGCTCAGTTTTAGTGCTTCTTAGTGCTGTACCTTCTCAACAGCTCAGTTTTAGTGCTTCTTAGTGCTGTACCTTCTCAACAGCTCAGTTTTAGTGCTTTTTAGTGCTGTACCTTCTCAACAGCTCAGTTTTAGTGCTTCTTAGTGCTGTACCTTCTCAACAGCTCAGTTTTAGTGCTTTTTAGTGCTGTACCTTCTCAACAGCTCAGTTTTAGTGCTTCTTAGTGCTGTGTCGAGTAAGTCAATATATATGTCTATGTCTGTGAGTCTAATCTTATCTATTTCTAAAGGGGCGAAATTTGTACTATTTCTGTTTTTTTTTAAGAAAATACAAAAAAAGGCTTGTTTCACTGAAAGACATCCCACAAAGAAATTTTTCAAAATCTATGGGGAGAGGAGCAAAACAATCTATTGGAACAAGCTCCCCCGTCCTCTTCATTTGACGCCCTCTACTTACGCCAATGAATTACGGCCGAAATGAACCGGTTTATTAACAACTATGATATACTTCCTTGCATTTGTGAATATACCTGCACGGGCATAAAAAGTAAAGGGGGAATTCTTTTCGCCAAGATTGAGCTGAATAACTTTTCTAATAGAAATCTTGGACCTAAAAATGTCAGAACCACATAAAAATATTCGGACTTCTCATAGGAATTCTCCGGCTCAAAAGCGTCTTTTCGAGACGTCAGAATCACATACAAACTTAACGACCTCTTCTTATGGGAGAACTCGGGCCTAAAAGCGGGTTTTTGAAACATCAGAAAGCCATACAAATATTCTGACCTCATCTCATAGGAAAACTTGGCCTAAAAGCGTCCTTTTTGAGATGTTAGAACCCCATACAAATATTCCGATCTCTTCTCATAAGAAAACTCAGGCCTTAAAGCGTCTTGTTGAGATGTCAGAAAAATCATAAAACCCCCACTTGAGTTCTGCGTTGTATGCATGCATGTCTTTGGATCAACCATATCTGTTTGATTATGCTAATTTTGTTTCCGGTAATTTTTTTTACCTTTGTTCGCATTATATTTCTGTTGGTGATGTAATAATTAGTATGTTTATAACTTTTCAGGCTGAAAGAATTCTTGCCAACATCTTATGCCAAAATCAAAGGCATCGAGAAAAAAGTTTTTGGTGAGCATAAGAAACACTCCGGAATGTCTGAACTGGACGCCAAGGTACTCTACACTAAAACAGCGCGAGGACTGAGCACTTATGGAGTGACCTTCTTTCTAGTCAAGGTATAGTGATGTGTTTATTTATTATTATTATTTTTTATTAAATGCTTAAATTATTATTTTATTAAATGCTTAAATTATTATATTTTTTATTTTAATTAATTTTTTTATGAAATATTTTTTATATTAAATTAATTTTTTATTAATTCTTTTTATTAATTAATATTTTATATTAAATATTATGTATTACATTTGTTAGTCTTTCCCTTTGGCATAATATTCCTTGTTCCGTATAGGCCTAGAATATTACCACCAGTCAGTGGTACCCGAACACTGCCTGTGCAAGCCAAATTGGCTTTCGATTTGCAAAGCCAATTGTGACTATAGTCGTGTGTTTATTTGTTATATATTTTTTTTTATTACTTCTAAATGTTATAAATGGTATTTATCAGTGTTTCCTTTGTTCTTTATTTTGCATGATCACTAGTCAGTGATACCCGAACACTGACTGTAAGTTAAATTGGCTTTCAATTTGGAAAGCCAATTTGGGCAATAGTCATGCGCATTTGTTTTATTTTGGATTATCACCAGCCAATGATACCCACATGCTGAATGTTTGTTTTCTTCTTTTTTTGCAATAAAGACGAATTGATAAAATGTGACATTTTTGTATCTTTAGAAGCAAACTAATTATAATTATAGCGCTATGTAACTCATCTAAGACCTAATGACATTATAGCGCAGCGACATACGCCGGAGGAGGGCCTCGGTGTGCGCCCCCTGAAATCGAAAATCTCCCGAATTTTCGGGCATTTCTTGTTTAAATTGTCAAACGAATTAAGTTCGTTTTCTTATTGTCTCCCCAACATAACTGCGTTCGTACCCGCCATACAACATGATTTAACTTAGGAATAATTCATTATAAAAGCTTTGACCAATGCATGACCGGTTCAGAAGCCAAATTGACCAATTCCTCCATGATATAATATGTTGAAGCTTCTAAAAGATTCATTGTTTATTTTGATCTATGTGCAAATTTACCTTACATGATACCTTACATGACCTTACATGACCTTTACTTAGCGTTGACTAATACATGATTGGTTCAGAAGTCAAATTGACCAATTCCTCCATGAAATAATATGTTGAAGCTTTTAAAAGATTCATTGTTTATTTTGATCTATGTGCAATTTCACCTTACATGATACCTTACATGACCTTTACTTAGCGTTGACTAATACATGATTGGTTCAGAAGCCAAATTGACCAATTCCTCCATGAAACAATATGTTGAAGCTTCTAAAAGATTTCATTGTTTATTTTAATTTATGTGCAAATTTACCTTACATGATACCTTACATGACCTTACATGACCTTTACTTAGCGTTGACTAATACATGATTGGTTCAGAAGCCAAATTGACCAATTCCTCCATGAAATAATATGTTGAAGCTTCTAAAAGATTCATTGTTTATTTTGATCTATGTGCAATTTCACCTTACATGATACCTTACATGATCTTACATGACCTTTACTTAGCGTTGACTAATACATGATTGGTTCAGAAGCCAAATTGACCAATTCCTCCATGAAATAACGTGTTGAAGCTTCTAAAAGATTCATTGTTTATTTTCATCAATGTGCAAATTTACCTTACATGACCTTACATGACCTTTACTTAGCGTTGACTAATACATGATTGGCTCAGAAGCCAAATTGACCAATTCCTCCATGAAATAACGTGTTGAAGCTTCTAAAAGATTCAATGTTTATTTTCATCAATGTGCAAATTTACCTTACATGATACCTTACATGACCTTTACTTAGCGTTGACTAATACATGATTGGTTCAGAAGCCAAATTGACCAATTCCTCCATGAAATAACGTGTTGAAGCTTCTAAAAGATTCATCGTTTATTTTCATCAATGTGCAAATTTACCTTACATGATACATTACATGACCTTACATGACCTTTACTTAGTGTTGACTAATACATGATTGGTTCAGAAGCCAAATTGACCAATTCCTCCATGAAATAACGTTTTGAAGCTTCTGAAAGATTCATTGTTTATTTTCATCAATGTGCAAATTTACCTTACATGATACCTTACATGACCTTACATGACCTTTACTTAGCGTTGACTAATACATGATTGGTTCAGAAGCCAAATTGACCAATTCCTCCATGAAATAACGTGTTGAAGCTTCTAAAAGATTCATTGTTTATTTTCATCAATGTGCAAATTTACCTTACATGATACCTTACATGACCTTACAATACCTTTACTTAGCGTTGACCAATATATGACCGGTTCAGAAGCCAAATTGACCAATCCTTCCATGACATAACATGTTGAAGCTTCTAAAAGATTCATTGTTTATTTTAATCTATGTGCAATTTCACCTTACATGATACCTTATATGACCTTACATGACCTTTACTTTACTTAACCTTTTTCTTTAAACCTTTACTTACTTTACTTTACATAACCTTACTTTACCCTACATGATATCCCTTGTGCACCTTTTGCTCTTGAAAAAATCTCTGTAGTGCCGTTGAAAGCCATTCAAAAAAGTTTGCAATAATACTATTTTATTTTCCATTTCTATTTTATTTTATATAGAATTTTATTTTTTGAGATTAGACATCATTCCCTCGACGTGAAAAATGAAGGAATTTACTTGCGTTTAAAGCAAATAAAATCGTAGAAAAATCTTAAAAAACTCGAGAGTAAATTTTTTTTATGAATTTTATCTATCTTTCCTCACGGCATCATCCTACCTCATTCGGTGACGACCTGCTTTTTGTTTCGCCCCAGACGGTTTATGAGTAGGCTATCTCAATTCTCTGCTTCTGTTAGGGTAAGGAAAATCTTTATTAGAGTAATATATTATATTATTAATATAATATAATAGGTATGATAAAATTTCTGTCCATTTCCTTTTCTATTAAGTGGAGTAAGAAGTAACAAAAGGAATAAAGATAAAATGGAATAGTATTAATAAAAGAAAGAAAGGTATACCGAGATATGGAGAAGAGGGGTATTGGAACAGAGACCGCCCATCTTGCAAATGTGCCAGTTTTTTAATCGCTTCTAATCTCGTTCATTTCGCAACTTTTTTTTAAAGGAAAAAATGAAGGGGAAGAACAAGCTAGTCCCTCGTCTTCTGGGGGTCAATAAAGACTCTGTCCTGCGATTGGACGAAAGAACGAAGGAAACCGTCAAAGTGTGGCCTTTAACAACTGTAAGACGCTGGGCTGCTTCGCCTAATACATTCACACTGGACTTCGGCGACTACTCAGATCAGTACTATAGTGTTCAAACTACAGAAGGTGAACAGATCTCTCAGCTGATTGCTGGTTACATTGATATCATTTTGAAAAAGGTGAGGACTCTTTAATTAATTTTGTATAATAAATTTAATTGATTTCTTTTCTTCTTAAATTAATTTAATAATTCTAATGAATTGTCTAATTTTCAAAATGTTCGGTGATATTGAAACGTATTAAGAATTATAATTACTATTATACTTTTATCTCCCTCACAAATACATAAATTGAGGAGTGGTTAGTACAGTATTTATAAAAAAAAACCTCTAGTGTGAATTTAATGTGTGCCTTAAATTATTTTTTTTTTAGTTTAGCCTTGAAAATACACTAGTCGAATTAGGATACTGTCCTTGTCCTTGAGGACTCTGTCCTTGAGACAAGCTTCATCACAATAAATTTTGTTCATAAGAAATTTTTTTGAAGATTTTTATTTTGCTAAGTTTGAGTTCTCAATCATTGCTAATAGGAGCAAATGTAATCGTAAATATACTAAATATATTTACTTATATATATATATATATATATATATATATATATATATATATATATATATATATATATATATATATATATATATATATATATATATATATATATATATATATATATATATATATATATATATATATATATATATATATATATATATATATATATATATATATATATATATATATATATATATATATATATATATATATATATATATATATATATATATATATATATATATTTTTATAGTTATATATTATGTAGTATTATTGTATTTTTAGTATTAAATATACTAAAAAATTAATTGCTAATAGGAGTAATTATAACCGTAAAGCGTTAGTGAAACTACCTGACCTGGTGTAGCAAGGGATGAACGTGGTACGCCAGGGACCAGTCCTCGAGAACCCCTCCCAGAAATTCTAATTTTGTCGAATTTTTGGGTATTTCCTATTCAATCTGTCAAATGAAATTTGTCTTTCTCTTTTTTACTCCCTCCCCCCTCTTCCCCGAAATAAATTCCTGCATACTTGTCTGAATATAATAACCATGTTATCTTTATCTGGCTTGTTTCCAATTTTTCCAAAAAAAAAGAAAGATATTTCAATGCTCCATGTAGCACATTTTCAGTATTTGCATACACTAAATATATAAATATATAAATAAATATTCAGTATTAAATATACTAAAAAATAATTGCTAATAGGAGCAATTATAACCGTAAAGCGTTAGTGAAACTACCTGACCTGGTGTAGCAAGGGATGAACGTGGTACGCCAGGGACCAGTCCTCGAGAACCCCTCCCAGAAATTCTAATTTTGTTGAATTTTTGGGTATTTCCTATTCAATCTGTCAAATGAAATTTGTCTTTCTCATTTTAATTCCTCCCCCCTCCTCCCCGAAATAAATTCCTGCATACTTGTCTGAATGTAATGACCATGTTATCTTTATCTGGCTTGTCTCCAGTTTTTCAAAAACATGATATTTCAATGGTCCATGTAGCACATTTTCAGTATTTGCTATCTTTACTTTATTTGCGGCTGAAAGTATAACAACAGAAAAACTGGCGAAATTTAATTCTTCAGTTATAATAGTTAAGTCGGTCTCACTATACCAAGGGCTTTCCGAGAGCGCTATTTCGGATTTTAAGGCTTTGTAAGTCCTTTCCCCTCGCCTTTCAGCTTGTTTAGAGCATTACTTCTCATTTTTTCTTCCTTTATATTTAATTATTCCATTTGTTTTTGTCTTTTATATAATAAAAATAAAATAAGTTGTATATAAATAAAATTGAATGTATGTCTGTCTGTGTATCCTGTCATTACTACAATGTTCATCCGATCTCCAAGAAACTTTTCTTAGCTGTTGAGCAAAATCTTGCGGAGATTTTAGGTATAACCCTCCCCCTCCCAGCTCAATAAAACCTATAGAGTAATTTTCACGCTGACTGAAATTAAGGACCCCTGAACACAGATACTCGACAGCTGCACAAATTTAAGAGTACGATCGTCATTTTACGTGCGGGGAAAATTTTCCATGAAAATTGTCAGTGGGAGGTAACTTTTCTGTTGGAGGGAGCTTTCCAGGGGGTGGGGGTGGGAGTGAGGATATATTAAACCCCGAATACATCAGGGATTAATCGATGGCGAATAAATGATATAAAAATGTTTCACTCTAAACAATTTTTTTGGTGAAACCAATCAAAGATTGATGCAATACTTCCTGTTGCCAAAACAACATAATTTGTTATATTGCAGTCATAATTTCAAGTAATTAAACATATTTTGTGACATAGCATACATAATAATGTATCAATATACCAGGGCGCAGGAGAAATGTAATGACATTGTACATTGTATAAAAGGTGCTGAATTCAGACAGTAATTTTCATTAGTTTAAAGTAATAATAAAATTCAAATATCCAGAGGGGAGCATCAGGATTTTAGAAATGCTTCGGTGGGGCGTGGCCCAAAATAGGCCTAATTGTATTCCTGTTTGATAACATACTCCTGTTCTTGTTTTTGTAGAAAAAGCAAAAGGACCACTTTGGCTTAGAGGGAGACGAGGGTTCAACTATGGTCGAGGACAGCGTTTCTCCTTTGAAAGCTAATTATATTCAACATCAAACAGGGGTATCTGGACAGAAGAAATTAGATATGCAGTCAGTTGCAAAACCAGCCATTTTAAGAACTGGTGATCAAGGTATGGGTGCTCTTTTTATACTTTATGCTATATGTGATTTTTCATTTTTTATTTTATATATTTTTATCTATTTTTATTATGTATCTTTTTTTTCATTTATTTATTTTTATTTAATTTTTATCTATATATTTTATTTATTCTATTTTTTTTTATTTTTATCTATATTTATTATCTATTTTTATATTTTATGCTAAATGTGATTTAATATTGAATTTTCCTAAAAATTTATTTAACTTATAAAGATATGACAATCGCTGTCTTGCTATATCAACCGCACCTTGGTCCTCCTCCTTCTGCTCCGCCCTGACCATTCCCTATAGAAAGCAAGTTCTGTTTCATTGCATTTTGAAGTACGCTTTTCTTTTCTCCTATTTTTTTTCTCTTTTTTCCCTAGTGTTATAGGCAAAAAACTTTGGTGCTAAATCATTTCTCCTGAAAATTAGGGTTAAAGAGTGTACAGTATGACAGTATTTCATTGCACTTTGAAGTACGCTTTTCTTTTCTCCTATTTTTTTTCTCTTTTTTCCCTAGTGTTATAGGCAAAAAACTTTGGTGCTAAATCATTTCTCCTGAAAATTAGGTTAAAGAGTGTACAGTATGACAGTATTTCATTGCACTTTGAAGTACGCTTTTCTTTTCTCCTATTTTTTTTCTCTTTTCCCTAGTGTTATAGGCAAAAAACTTTGGTGCTAAATCATTTCTCCTGAAAATTAGGGTTAAAGAGTGTACAGTATGACAGTATTTCATTGCACTTTGAAGTACGCTTTTCTTTTCTCCTATTTTTTTTTTCTCTTTTTTCCCTAGTGTTATAGGCAAAAAACTTTGGTGCTAAATCATTTCTCCTGAAAATTAGGGTTAAAGAGTGTACAGTATGACAGTATTTTATGTAGCTATTGAAAATTTAATTTTTAACATTAATAATTTATTTGATAAAAACATAAATTATCTCTCCTGATTTTTTCTCTATTTATTACCATTTTTTCTCTATTATTTTATAGGCAAAAAAAACCTGGTGCTAAATTATTTTTCATGAAAATTAGAGTTAAAGAGTGTACACTGTGTCACTATTTTTTGTAGCTATTGAACGTTTTATTTTTAACCTTTATATTTATTGGATAAAAACATAAATTATCCCCCCTAAGCTTTTTTTTCGCTCCTATTTTTTTTTCTATTTTATTCCCCTTTTCTCTAATATTTTACGGGCAAAAAAAGTTGGTGCTAAGTTATTTTTCCTGAAAATTAAAACGAGTGTACTATATGACAGTACTTTAAGTAGCTATTGACCATTTTATTTTTAACCTTATTGGATAAAGACATAAATTATCTCTCCTTAGGTTTTTTTCTCCTAATTTTCTTCTCTATTTAATTCCCATTTTTTTTCTCTATTATTTTACAGACAAAAAAACTCGGTGTTAATTTGTTGTTTTTTTTCTTCTGAAAATTAGAATTAAAGAGTGTGAAGAGCCATTTAGAATTATAAAATTATATAATCAAATTAATAAAAATTAGAATTAGAAGTAAAGAGCCATTTGAGGTCATAATCTCGGCCATTGTGAGAAGTCGTCTCGAAATAAACCATTCGAAATTCATTCACACATTTTTGCTCTAGGACTCAAATCTTGTTTTTGAAGGAATATGTTTAGAATCTGAATGTACCAACTAAGTAGCTAGCAGCTACTTTTTACTGAAAAATCCCTGTTTCATATTCATGGATACCCAAAACGTGGCAGTAGCAACTGATGGCAGGGTTAAATAAAATTGGGTGAGGAAATTAGTGAGATTAAATTAAGTTATTTATGTTAAATATGGTTAAATAAGGTTAGTGACGTTAAATGAAGTAATAATAGTGGAAATAAGTTAAGTGAAAATTAGGTTAGTGAGACATATTGTCTTTCTGGAAGCAACCATCTCTTGCACAGGGTTTTTCCCGGATGATCTTTTTTGTTTTGAGCTCAGCTCAGAGCAATGTGGCTTTCACACTACGTATTTAACGTAAGCTACGTTGCTTTAAGTATAGCTTTTTTAAACCCAAGTTCTTTCGCATTAGATTTACGTACAAATCCTTAAAAACATCATAATCATCGTCTACAGTCATCAATATTGTCATAAGCAAACTTTTTGAAAATTTAAAATATGGAACGGAGATGAAGATTCAAGCGTGAAAGCTTCTTTTGGAAGTTAATTAATTTGTTTTTAAAACTTAATTAAACTTAATAATTGTTTATCTAGAAATTCTATTTTTGCGACTATGTTGACTTTTCCGTAACGCTAAATTCTTTGATGAAGACTAAGACTAACGTAACATTCAATGAAGTGAAGAAGACTAAGTCTTTTGCATTAGACTCAAGTACAAATCCTTAAAAACATCATAATCATCGCCTACAGTCATCAATATTGTCATAAGCAAACTGTTTGAAAATTTAAAATATGGAACAGAGATGAAGATTCAAGCGTGAAAGCTTCTTTTGGAAGTTAATTAATTTGTTTTTAAAACTTAATTAAACTTAATAATTGTTTATCTAGAAATTCTATTTTTGCGACTATGTTGACTTTTCCGTAACGTTAAATTCTTTGAAGAAGACTAAGACTAACGTAACATTCAATGAAGTGAAGAAGACTAAGTCGCTTAGGCTGGGAATAAGTGAAAATGAAAAGGTGACCTTGGCTAACGAAAAGATTGATCAGGGGGACAGCTTTACTTAACTTGGTAGTATTATTAGTAAAGACGGTGGGAGCAGTGAAGATATTAAAAGTAGAATAGCCAAGGCTCAGGGTGTTCTTTCCCAGTAAAAAAAAGTTTGGAAGAATAGGAAGATCAGTCTGCAAACCAAAATTAGAATATTGGAAGGCACAGTAATGACAGTTGTCAAGTATGGCTCTAAAGCATGGGCGCTCCGAAAAGCGGATGAAGATGCACTAGATGTTTTTCAGAGAAATTCCCTTCGGATTATTCTGAGTATTCGGCTGACTGACCTTGTTTCAAACAGTAGACTGTACGAAAAGGGTGGTTCAATCCCGAGTTTTAGGGCTTTAATGAGAGCAAGGTTGAGATGGCTAGGGCATGTTCTGTGGATGAAGGATGACCGATTGCCTAAGATCTTCCTTTTCGGCCAAACGTCTAGGGCTAAACCGAAAGCAGGTTTTCCGTGTTTGGGGTGGGAGATGTCATAAAGAAAGATTTAAGGGATGTGGAAACTTCATGGGAGGGTGTAAAGAGGGAATCGTTGTATAGGTTGGGATGGAGGAGGAGAGTGCGTAGCTATGTTCGCTATGATGCTAACAAAATTACTAAATTTACATAAGATAGTCGATTAAATTAGCTATACCCAGAATTAACTTCTTCCTAAAGAGAAAGAAAAGAAAATAATGTCCTTAGTCTTTTCTTTTATCTTGCCTGTATGTAGTAGCAGTTAAGTTTATAATTAAAACAAAATGAATAATATAGAAAAACGAATGTAATGTTTCAATAAGAAAGCGGAAAAGATACAAAATATTTCTCAGATTTTTAATAGCATACAAATAAAATATATTATTCATCTTTATCGACTTTTTCCTTATTCTTTTCCGCTATTTTTCTTAATATTTCTTATTGAAATATTATACCTGTTTTTTCATATTTTTCATTTGGTTTTAATTGTAAATAAAATCTCAAGATGGTCTAAAATAAAATTCAAGTTGAGTTAATGAAAATTATTAATAAATAAGTTTTCTATGGGGAAGCTAAATTCACACTTAAATTGATTCATTTGAAATGGAATTTGAAAATCACCAAAACACAACTTTTCTATCACAACACAAAATTCCGATCGTAAAATAAGATCTTATAATGCAAGGCCCTTCAGCCAGGAAGTGCAATGGGGGGATGGGGGCAAGCCATACAGTGCTTTTGCACACTATTCCTGCTTACCTTCCCAAAATTCCTCCAGTTGCTCATTTAGAGCTGGTCGACTCTGGATGAGCTTACAGAGTCACGCCACGGACACCGTCCCAAACCGAAAAATTTGGTACTATAGTATTCGAACCCTCACCCTCTCGGACAAAGGATCCTAAACCCAGGGCACCGATCCACTCGGCTTGTCGCCCCTCCCCCTGGATCTGCCTCTACTTGTGCGGGGTTTGAATTGAATCTTCACTGTGGTATTTGTGGCATAATTAGTGCATGGGTGGCAATAGAGTTGGGATTAGACGTAGCACTTGATTCTGAAATGTTTTGAAATTGTGAAATTTACTTTAACATTTTTGTCTTTTCACTTCTAATTATTCTCCTAAGTTTTATCTACCTTATTGCCTCATAAATACGTTATTGAAAACTTTCTTTTTAATATTAGTGGCATTTGTATCTGCGCGAACTGTAATTAAAAAAAGATAAATTCTGTAACATGTTTTACTTTCAATGAAACTAAATCACTAATATTGTTGTTATGGGAATTGGTAATATGGTAATCATAAGTAAACATAATTATAAATAAAATATATATAATTATAAGGCACTTATAATAATATTAAGTTATATTATTGAGTTATAATATTATAATAATACTAATAATGATATTATAATAATAATCTTATAATAATATTAAAATAATTATAATAATATAAATATTATTATAATAAGGTAATTATAAATAAAATATGGTAATTGGTAATATGGTATAATAATTGGTTGTTATGGCTGTGCTCGTTTTCCCTGCTACGCTTGCATTTCCCTATGCTTCATACTCCCTTTGCACACAATTTTGCATCCATTTTGTAACAAATTACTCCCTTCTCCAACGTTTTGGCAAAGTGTCAAAAAGAATGACCTGATTGGTAATATGTGTACTAAGATTCCGGCAATATTTTTGAGTTGCCTTTTCATGTCTTCATAATTAGATGAGGGGGGGGGGGGTTGTATGTCTAAGTGGATCGCTTTCACGAAAAGTAAACACCAATGTAGAGACTTGGCTTTCAGGAAAAGAAAATTAAATTATTAATTAAATTAAATTAAATTAAATTAAAGAAAATTAAATTAAAAATTAAATTAAAGAAAAATTAGCCTGAAGTTGGCTAAATTTTGTAAAGGCTCTGAACCAAATTCGGATTAGAATATCTCATATAAGCGCTGTATACGAGCGACTTATGACGTTTTAGAATAATGTTTCTATAATAATTGCCTCTTCCAATAGTATGGAACGACGTCTCTTTAGCCAAATTTAAGAGCTAAGAATAATGTCTTCAACCCCCCCCCCTCCATTCCCAAGGACGATTGTCTGACCAGTTGCCATTTCGAGCTTTTCTGTAATTACTTGAGTAATTACATGAAGCTATATTGTGAATACTTCAGTAGTAGTTGTGATACTACTTGAACTTTAAAATTCAATTACTACTTAGGTTAATTTTGTTCAGGCACTTGTTTATTAATTAAAAATTAAATTAATTAAACATTTATTCGTGCTATCGTTTTCTTCAGAAATCATAGTGAAAGGTTAATGACCTTTGAATAAAAATTGAAATACCTTTAGAAATTATAAGACGTTGATTAAAATGCTTAACTAATTATTTAAATAAGAAATAATCAGCTGACTCCCGGAAATTAAGTCCCATGCTTGCGTTCAAAATTTCACTTAGTTATGTCAAATAGTTGTAAGATCAGTTTTCTGTCAAAAGCACGATACTAAATTTTAGCTTTGAATAGCACACAAAAAATTCTAAAGACAGTTTATATTCTTAAAAATATCATTAATGAATAACGTTTGTATGAATACAAATTAAATTAATAAATGTATAGACAGATATTGAATTTCAATTCTGTCGGGATCTTCGTTTTTTTCCCAATTATATCAGGATATTCGTGTTTTTAGCTCGGAATATTCGTGTTTTTTTTCTACATATGGTTCAAATTTTGAATAAAAATCCTTTAGGAAAATGGCTCATTTAGGTGGATTTTCTTTTATCAAAGTAAAGCAATGTTTTCTTAAGTAGGGAGGGGGTGTAATCTTTTCTTTTCTATATCGCACGATTCATCCAGATAACCTCCAAATGAAAGGAGATTAGGGTTTAAGCCCTTGAGAGTCTTAATAGAAAGCTCGTCAGGCAAACGTCGAAGTCAAACTGAGGCATCATGTAGCCTCTTTTCAATTTTTTTTTTGCACTTTCCCTTTTATTTTGCAGGGCCTCAGGCTTATGGGATTGGGCAAATGCAAGGTGCACAATTGCCGACTGTCCAAGGACAGGTCAATGTCGGTCATGTTGCTTCCACGGTAAGAGCACTGCTTATTTTATTATTTTTATTTGCTTTTTTTTTCGAAGTATTTAGCTGCTGTTTTCGTTTTGTATGTTGCCTGGCCCACAATTGAAAAAAAAAATCATCATAAAAACGGAAGTATTATTTTTTGGTTCCTATTCCCGTGATTAAGAAAATATTATGCGTACAAATAACTAAAATTAAAATAATTTACTTAAAAAAATAAATTTAATTTATATTTATTTAATATAATTTATTTAATATTATTAGTAATATATGATATTAATGTAATAATTTAATTAATTAACTAAACTCAAGTTAAAGAAGCAAATAGGAAATAATATATGCAAATAGATTGTTATAATGCAAATAATTTATACAAAATAAGCAATTAACAATGTAGTAATGAATATAGATTTAAATGAATATCGATTAATGAATATCGATTTAAATGAATATCGATTTAAATGAATATCGATCTAAATAAGCTTTCAAGAATAAGAGGGAAGAAAACAGCTTCTTTGTGCTTCAAATTCATTGGAATACAAATCTTTTCCCATTCATTAAAGAATAAAATTAAACCTATAAGAAAGTGCGAATAATTATATAATAATTAGTATATATATAATAAGTATAATATTAGTATAGTATTAGTATATTACTATACTAATTAGTATATAAGTATATATATATACTAATTAGTATATATATATACTAATATAGTATATTAGTATATACTATATATATTAGTATATACTATGCTAACTATACTAATTAAATACTAATTAGTATAGTATATTAGTATAGTATTAGTAATAGTATATAATATATATATATATATTAGTACATATATGAGTATATATATAATAGAAATAATTAGTTACACTACTCTTTTTTTCAATATAATTAATCGCGTTCTTGCGTGCACACCTCGTGTGTAACAATCTTGGCATAATTTGGTTAATGCCTTTATTTTTCAAACCGAAAGAATCTTGAGACATACTTAAAAATATTGGCTAAAAGTAAAAACCCCATTTTTTACTTAAGTATAAGAAATACTTCTACCTGTTGTGCAAACAATAAAACGTTTGCTTTTACCTTCGGCCTTTAAATGATGAATTTAATGAAACACATTCTCGTTTTTCTCATGTGTCGAATTCAGTGACGTATTTATAAAACAGGTTCTCATTTTTCTCATATGACGTATTTAATTACGTATTCATTAAATATATTCCCCTTTTCTATTTTGGTTTAACTTTTTTGTTGCCCCTTTAATATGCAATTTTCCTTGTTGCATCAAATGATGGCAAGTTGAAATAAAAGTCCTTATAATTTAGTTAGGAAGGTATTGCCAAAAACCAGAACCCCTGTTTTTGCTTAAACCCAAGAAATGCTGTTGATAAGGCGTGAATAATTCCTCACAAAGTCAAGTCAAACTCACAAAATGTTTTCTTTTTTATGGGCCTTTAATGACATTTTTATGAAACAGGTTCTCATTTTTTTCATATGACGGATCTAATGAAACAGATTTTCGTTTTTTTTTCATGAGACGCATTTAATGACGTTTTTTTCAAAGAGGTTCTCATTTTTTTCATGTGACGTATGTAATAACGTTTTGATGAAACATATTCTCATTTGTCAATTTTTTTTTTATTGTTGGCGCTATAATATGCGTCATGTTGCATCAAATGATAGGAAGCTGAAAAAATCCTTATAATTTATTAGAAGATATTGCCAAAAACCAGAACCCTTGTTTTTGCTTAAATCTAAGAAACGATGTTCATAAAACGTGAGCAATTCTTCATAAAATGTTTCAGTTTCAGTTTTCGAAAGTTTCTCATTATTTCATATAAAGTGTTTAATGAAGTAGATTCTCATTTTGTTCATGTGACGCATTTAATGACGTATTTATCAAAGAGGTCTCATTTTTCTCATATGACGTGCAGTTGCGTAGGCTCCTCCCCAATCTAATCGATTCAAAGCTTTACTCTTTACCTCCTCCCATGATTTCCTTTAAGTCTTTTCTTAAAACCTATTTGACTCCATTCATTTACGGGAAACTTTTCGTTGGGCCCCAGTTGGATAGCCAAAAAACTTAGTTTTTGATAACTTGTCATTCTTCATTATCAAAAAATGGCCTGGCCACCTTAACCTCTCCTTTATTAATGCCCTAGATCAAACCACATTCTTCTCGACTAAAAAAAATTATTTACATCTACTTTGTTTAAAGTAGATGTTTAAACTGTTCAGAGACTGAATGGGCAAGTCCACAAAACAAATCGTAGAGGAAATTGAATTTTTGTTTTGTTTTGCGCCCCATTTGTAGGGGGGGGGGGATATTATGGAACAATTTGTGCTTCTGAAAGGAAAAAGTTTCATAATAAACCTCTAATGAAAATTATGTTGTTTCATTATTTGTTTGTTTTGTTTTTTTTACTTGCCCTTACAAAAAATATGATTAGACCTAACATATCAGTGTTGTTTATTTTGTTTTTTCGGGGGGGAGTGGGGCTGTTTAAATTTGTAGCTGGTAAAATCGTACCAGCTACAATCTTTCGGACGGTCATCTTTTTGTTTGGCCTCAGTTGGATGGCCGAAAAGTATAGCTTTTGATAACTTGTCATCCTTCATCCGTAAAATATGGCCTGGCCACCTTAACCTTTCTTTCATTCAGCCCTAGGTCGAACCACATTCTTCCCGAATAAAAGAATTTATTTATATCTATGTTATTTAAGGTAAATATTAGACTGTTCAGAGGCTGATTGAACCATATCCATAAAACAAATGGTGGAAGAAATTACAATTTGTTTTATTTTATTTCAACCATAAATTTTATAAGAGACCGTAAATTTGATGTTTTCGGGTATGTGCTTGAGGGTGGGAGGAGAGGGTTCTTAAAGAAGTTTTAAAATAAATGCATTCAAAATGAGCAAACATATTGTAAGTTTTCTGAAGGAAGGACAAGATCGTGTTACAAGAGTCAAAGGAAGGTGGACCGGGAAGAGGGTTGGGAACCCCTAACCTAGAAGAACAGGGGAAACATGTATTAAGGAAGTAGGCTAAGGGTAATTTCAGTTAGGGTGTTGAATTTATCTTACTATAAAATGAGCCTCCTTTTTAATTTGAATAGTTAATCCTGCATTTCATTCCGCATTTTATATTTTTTCAGCATTTTCAAATTTACGCTAAAAGGTGAATATCTTTGAAGGTCTTTAATTTTGTCTTCTCTTTTCCTAGCTTACAACAAGGATAAGGAGGAGGTAGGATCCAAAGTAATTTTGCATTGCTTCTTTTAAAGAATACTTGTTTGTTGTTCGAGGTCAACTGTATTAAGAAAATGCTTGGATGTAATTGCTTAATTTGGAAGCATAAAAGTACCAAAAATAATAAAAATGAAATCTCACTGTTTAAATTGCCTTGTTTAAATTGTTTAAAGAAAATACTTGGATGTTATTGGTTAATTTGGAAGCATAAAAGTACAAAAAATAATGAAAATGAAATCTGATTGTTTTAATTGGTTAAGTGAAACTTACACAACCATGAATATATCTTCAAATTAAAAAGAATCGGAAAATGAAAAATACCTCTATATTCAGTTGTGTAGTTTTTGGTATTAGTGGGCATAAAATAAAAAAAAAAACGTTGGGAAAAATCAGCCAAAATATAAAAATATGTGACAGCAAGCAGCATAAGAAAGTATAGCTTTCTTCGAGAGATCCAAGACCGAATTGACCTGCCAATTTGTATATAAATTGGTATGTTTTTTACGTATATTTTATATTCTTTTGAACTTTATATTTTATGCTTTTTCTATTTTAAATTTTCTGCTTTGGATTATTTCTGTTCTTAACGCTTAAGACGTCTAGTTTTTTACAGACGGAATATTCGTTTTTTTTTACTTTCATTTCTTTCATTCTTTCCTGTTCTTTTAAACCGGTCTTTTATTTAACCGGTTTAACGGTATTTAACGTTTAAATTTTCCTTTAACCGTTCCCTTTCTTTCATTTCTTTTCTTGCATAATCCCTTTTATTTTTTCTTGAGATTTCTTTGTCTCGTAGCTTTCTTTGAAGCTGAAGATATCTTTGGGAGTCGACCCATTGCTATTGTTTGAATTTTGAAGGATGAAAAGCGTTGTCAAATTTGGCTAATTTATTTTGCTGATTTATTTTCATGGTTATTTTCACTCTGAGAAAAATATGATTGTGTTTCAATTTCATAATTTTGAACAACCGTCGGAAATATTTCGAAACATTGGCGAATGTCCTCCCGGCATAAGTTCGATTGGGCAAGGAGATTTTTATTTTGATGTCCTTGGCGCTTCAAAAAATTAAATTCAATCTCTGGTAATGCGTATAATTTTATTTTTTGAACAAAAAGTAACTGTATTTGTAATCCATCTTGTTATGGCGAGTTCATATGATATTATTATTCAATTTTTCGCTCATAGGTTTTGTGTAGTAATTTTGTTTACTTTGACTTTTTTCGAAATGGGGGTGTTTGATAAAAAAAAAAAATGATTAATCGTTATATCGTTAAAATTTTTGCGTTGAGTTCAACGCACGATCTTTTGTTATTATAGTGTTTCTATTAACATAAGGGTTTTCTTTGCCTGAAACGGAACATTTGGTTAATAAATGAAACAATTGCCGTTGAAACTATTAGTAAAAACAAATCTAACCATGTGTAGTGTTGCCAAAATTGCCAAATTAGGCAAATTTTTGTGTTGAGTTCAAGATACGATCTTTAACTATGATAGTGTTTCTATTAACATAAGGGTTTTCTTTGTCTGAAATGGAAAATTGGGTCAATAAACGAAACAATTGCCGTTGAAAATAATAGTAAAGACAAATCTGACCATGTGTTGTGTTGCCAAAATTGCCAAATTAGCCAAATTTTGTGTTGAGTTCAACATGCGATCTTTAATTATGATAGTGTCTCTATTAACATAAGGGTTTTCTTTGTCTGAAATGGAAAATTTGGTCCTGGTAAATTTAGAAATTACTGAAATTACTAGAAATTTACCTGAAAAATTTGGAAAAAGTAAATATAAAGTAAATATAGAGAGTGTAAAGTAAACTAATAATGTAATTAGTAAAGGCAAATCTGACCACAAAATCAGATCAAAATAAGACAAAAAAGTGATAAAATATTCGGTTCTAGCATAAAAAGTTCAATCAGAAAAACTTCTATTGTTGAAAATTTGAGATTCAATTTTCAAAAGTTGACTAAAAATGACTTCATTATATACATTGAGTATTAGGTGTTTACTTTTGGTAAACTCTTACTCCAATTCATTGGATAACGGATAAATGGTATTTTACACTTTCTTTTATTTTGATTATTAACGCTTGATTAAAAGTTGCTATAAAAATATTTTTTCATCCGGCTTGAGCTCTATTTTTGCAACCCATTTTGTCAGGTTTATATTCCATTCCACTGTACACTTATGTTTTTTTCTATAGTGTTCTTTTCTTTTCAGTTTATTTTTACAACTTTCAACAATTGATTGTACATTGTGGTGTTGATTTATAACATCAGGGATTTATGACAGTGTTGATATATTTAATCATTCTTTTATTTAATTTTCACTAATTCTTTCACTATTCTTTCATTTAATTCTTTTCACTATTCTTTCATAATTCTTTTTTCACTATTCTTTCATTTAATTTTCACTAACTTGTTAAACCACTTATTTAATCAATTTATTTCTTGTTTGACAGAAACACATATTTGGTATTTTTTTTGCTTTTGATAGTTGTTCTAAAGTAAAAAGGTATCTTCACTTATTGTATACACAAATATTTTAATTTCAGGAACAAACGACGAAAGTAACAGACCTTTTGAGTCAACCTCAAAGGGCTTTGGTTTCAACGATTTCTGCTGGCCACGAGTCCATCTCGGTTGCAGAACATGAACTTGAGAGCAAAGCGGAAATTCCTGAATTAGGCAACGATGCTGTATGTATCTTATTCTTTTTTCTTTGTTTCTTCTATTTGTTTCTTTTTTTCCTTTGTTTCTTCTTTTTTTCCTTGTTTCTTTGTTATTCTGTATGTTTCTTATTCCGACGGTTACAGAGTCCATCTCGGTTGCAGAACATGAGCTTGAGAGCAAAGCAGCAATTCCTGAATTAGGCAACGATGCTGTATGTATCTTATTCTTTTTTCTTTGTTTCTTTTTTTCTTTGTTTCTTCTTTTTTTCTTTGTTTCTTTGTTATTCTGTATGTTTCTTATTCCGACGGTTGCAGTCCATCTCGGTTGCAGAACATGAGCTTGAGAGCAAGCAGCAATTCCTGAATTAGGCAACGATGCTGTATGTATCTTATTCTCTTTTCTTTGTTTCTTCTATTTGTTTCTTTTTTTTGTTTCTTCTTTTTTTCTTTGTTTCTTTGTTATTCTGTATGTTTCTATTCCGACGATTGCAGAGTCCATCTCGGTTGCAGAACATGAGCTTGAGAGCAAAGCAGCAATTCCTGAATTAGGCAATGATGCTGTACGTTTCTTTTTTCTTTGTTTCTTCTGTTTGTTTCTTCCCTTTTTTCTTTGTTTCTCCTCCTTTGTCTTTGTTTTTTTTCTGTATGTTTCTTATTCTTTTTCTTTGTTTCTTCTGTTTGTTTCTTCTCTTTTTTCTTTGTTTGTTTGTTATTCTGTATGTTTCATATTCTTTTTTCTTTGTTATTCTGTATGTTTCTTATTCTTTTTTCTAGGTAGCTCGTGAAGATCTGCTTTATTCTTGAAATTATCCTTTTCGTTCTAAATAGTCTCTTAAAAATCTTAGCCAGTGTATATTTCCATTGGTTATTGTTAGTTGTTGTCAGTATTTGTAGTAGAATTGATTGTATCTTTTCCTATCAATCCTGGCATGTGAATAATTTTCCAGAGTTCTAATCTCCCTTGCACATATTCTGGACTTAGTAGTGCGCTTACTGGTGTTTACAGTATACTGATGGTGAAAAACCGAATCTGCTCAGAAACACCACCTTTAGCGATGAACTATTTTATTTCTGTAACAACAATAATCTACCAACTGCTGATTATTCTGAAATTTCTTTTTTCTCTATTCTTTCTTATTCCCTGAAATACCTGCATCGATTTTTTCTTCTTTTTTAAATTGCTTTTATCCGAGTTTGTTTATTTAGGTCGATGTTCTTATCAGAAATCGGTTCTTGTAATCAATACCCGTCCGCAGCTAATAATGTGGGTATTGGACCTGTTGAATGAAAGGAAGGCGTGGTCTTGTGATAAAAATTGAGAATTGAGAACCGTTAGGGTTATGTTGCTGAGGTTTTACAGAAGTCTTTGAGTAGGTATTCAATTTGTTAAAAAACAGATTTATATAAATATGAAGAGTGAAAACTAGCTGTAAGATACACAAAAGTCTAAAAAGAGTAAAACAAACCATTTGAACGAATGCATTGATCTCTAAATGCACTATAAAGCAAAAAACAAAACAAATTATTCTAAAAAAAAATCATTTTTTTTAAATTAAAAAAGAAAGTCTGGGTTCACCATGAATTAAAATACACCCTTAGATCTGCTGCAGTTTAATTTGGGCACTTTTATCTATATTTAAACGGCGTTTTTGCTGCGCTTGGCGGATCTGTAAAAAAATATATTATTTTTCTGCCGTTTTATTTTCGTTATAATTCACTTTGTAAAAAAAAAAAAAAAAAAATCAAGCTTATGTTTTTTTTTTTAATTTCAGGCCTCAATAAAATGGAAGAGAACTACAATGGACACGAAGAAGCAATCGGTAACCTCCCAAATTGCAGCGATGAATGCTGCTACAGCGAGTGTTGTTCAGCTTACTGGTGGTAAGCACTTATGTCAAAATACGTATGTTCAGGGTATTGTAGAAGTCGTTATACTTAAGTCATTGTTATTGCTCGATTTTTTTAATCAAGGGATATTTATAGTTTTATTTAGAAAAAGGTTTTATAAAAAACAATGGAAATCGTTTTTAGTGATGCTTGGTTCAGGACACTGAGGGATCATAGGTAATAAATTGGCAGTTGAAGAAGCTAAGGCTGATGCATCACTGACAGGCTAAGTACCGGAGCCTTTTATTTCTACTCTAGGTAAATGTTTATTTTCGTTCCAAGTGCTCTAAAGAGCGTATTACTACATATAGCAAGATTCTGATGATCGCATATTGTTTCTTTGTCATTATTAGAAAAGCGCATCAATTTTTTAGGTTTCTAAAATCCCCCTCCAACGAGACTAAAATGCGTAGAAGTGGACTTGCTTACAGGTAACATTACCTATAGAGCGAAGCGCATTTGTCCATGAGCCCTGCAGGCAGCGAGGCGAGGTCTGTATTCTATATTTATTAAATTTTTTTTTTAATCACTATTTGTTGAATAAATATAGAATACAGACCTCGCCCCGCAGTCTGCGGGGCTCATGGACTAATATGCTTCGCTCTATAGGTAATGTTACCTGTAAGCAAGCCCACTTTATGCATTTTCAGTTTGCCCCATGGAGGAGGAGGGTCAACCAGAAATGGATGCGCTTCTCTAATAATGACAAGGAAACAATATGTGATCGTCAGAATCTTGCTATATGCAGTAATATGCACTTTAGAGCACTTGGAACGAAAGTAAACATCTATCTTACTCTATGTTCCACCTTTCACTTCTATATCTAAAACCTAATGGTAATCAGTATTGCCCTTAGTGATTACCAACTAGTTGTTTTGCCCATCATTGTGCTAAGATCTTGCATTTTTCGACAGAAAACGATTTTAAGGGAAATCTTAGGGCTAAGATCTTACTTCTTTTGCCGTTCTTCTGTCGCAACAGTGCAAAATGTAAAAGTCCACGGTAGACATATAGGATCTACTAAAGTCGCCTAATCTTAATTACTATACGCATTATACGCGTGTGTAATGAGGATAATACCCCTCCCTAAGGCTCGTAGGCCTGTACAACTTATGTATATTGGGCTTATGTTTAGACCTGCAGTTAGTTGATATAGAATTAGACTTATAGCCTGCTTAGTTCACGAGGAATTAGACTTGTACTTGGTGAAAGTGGACTTAGGCTTATAGTTAGTGAACTTTTATCGCTCTAGAATTGTTAAGAATAGTTACTAATGTTCAGCTATTATACATAGTATACGTGTATGTAGTGAGAACGAAAAAAAACGGTTCTCAAGGCTCTTAGATTCATTCGGCTTATGCTTAGTGGACTTGTACTTCGTGGAGTTGGACTTAGACTTGGTGGACTCATATGACTCTAGATTGGTCTAGACTCGTCAATAATGGTCAACTATAATGCGAAGTATTTGTGAATATAATGGGAGCAAAAACATGCTTTAATTACATAGGAAATATAATTTAATTACATGGTATTAACGTAACATTCTTAGTGAAAGCAAATACCCGCAAGGACTACGAAGGCAGTCCAACAATCAGGACTAGATTAGAACTTTGGGTGTATTCACTCTTCATCAAAAGTCAATGTTTTCGTTTCTCTTTCAACGAAGCCCAGTAAACTGCAAACGTTGAACATTCTTGCCCTGAACTGACCCAATAGGAGCTCCCAGCCATGTTTGGGCGTCTCAACCCTCAACCAGTAATGCTAATCCAAGCATCGCGGAAAACAGCGACCAGCAAAGACAAGAGGGCAACAAAGCAGTCACGTTTGAATAAGGGAAAACGAAGCGTTTACTGCACTTGCCCTTTCACACTGCACTACACTTGCGTTGTCCATTCAACGCAGCCCAGCAGACTGTAGAGGTTGAACACTCAGAACCGACGATATTGGATCAATTACTCCATGCTATGTTCCAACATGTCAAGGTGTGAAACTGAAATCCTTGTGCATTATACTGCGACCCAGATGTTCTTAGTTCATCAAATTAATTGCACAAAATTTAGCAGAAAATATGACAAATTTTTAGAAAGATGCCGCCTAACTGCAAAGCAGCTTCGGTTATTCAAAGACTTTTGATCAAATAGTGCGAGAGGATAGGAGCAAGGCATGAAATAATTTGGTCAATCTGGTCACTATAGGACAAAGACGTTCAGTCTTTTTAACACGCAACACGAAAGACAAATAAATTTGATGTTTATCTCCGATTCATAGTTCTGAAAGGATTCAAATATCACTCCAGATTTTTTTTATTTTGGATTTTTGGATATTTGAATCCAAAAGGATTCAAATATCGCAGCCAGATTTGCAGCCGCCCAATTCAAAAAGAGAAACCATTGCCTTAATTAGGTTCCACTCCAGAGAACAAGAGAAATAACTTATCTGTAATTTTATGGTAAAAAGTGTGTTTTAATTTCATTGGTTTGTGTATATTGCGTATTTTCGTGTATCAACTATATTTATTCCTTAAGTACATGCCAGAAAGGAAAGCATATAACTTCACCTTTTTAAAACGTTATTGGTGCCAACGTGCGATTTTAAAGTTTTTAAATTTTTTAGTTAAAATATTTTTTGGTGGCACCCAATTAAAAACAAGAAACGTGAAGGAAAATCCTTAAAAATAAGACAAAATTATGATAGACAATAGTTTTTGATACTGGACTGTGGCTCTGGCCTCTTTTGGCCAGAGCTACGAAATCTTGTGTATTCCCCCCCCATGTCACAAAAATTTTCTGGCCAAAATTTTAACAAAATTTTCGTTTTTTAATGAAATTTTCATTGATTTAACAAAAATTTTCACTTATTTAAATTTGATTTTTTTTTCTTTGACTTTATATGGGAAAGGATATATGAAAAGTGAAGATTTCGGATTCAATTTCTTTATACTTAATGCCAACTGCGCCCCCTACTTTATTCAATAAAAATAAAATTTCAAAAATTATAATTATAAATGTTAGATTGTTTATTTGAAATTTTGTACCCGTAAAAGCTACGCCCGGGGCCCCTTCTGTCTCCCCCCTAAAATCGTCTCTGTTGAAAGTGTAAGTTTCCTTAAAACGTGTAGTTGTCTTTTTAAATTAAAAATTGATACTGTGTGATTTTTTACAGACAGAAGCGTAGCCGTGCTTAACTTATTAGTTTTGATGATTCTTTTCACGATTCCAGATGTCAACGCTGATGAAAATATGATACTGCCCTAATAATTTCGTCATGTTGAAACGTTCAAAAGATAAACCGATCAAAATCGATCAAATCGACCATCTGGGGGTTGAAATGAGAGGAAATATTTTAAAAAATGAGGTATTTTTGACTTACGAGTGGGTGACCGGATCTTAATGAATTTTGATATTTAGAAGGACCTCGTGTCTCAGAGATCTTATTTTAAATCCCGACCGGCATTAAGCCTCTGATTTCCCTTTTAAATTAATCTATTGATTGTTAGAATTTTGCTAGAGCTCATGCCATATGAGCTCCTGGCTCTTCCGACATCGTCACAAGTGCCATATGAGCTCTTAGCTCTTGTCTAATCTGAGTGTCTTTGATTTTTCCCAGCCTAAGCTATGGCGTCGCAATATTCTGTTGGCTGCCTATGGAATATTTACTAATTTCACAAGAACAATTATTGCGCATCAATGTAGTCCGAGAAAGTTGCAGTTTTCGGTTGTGAATTGACCCAAGATAGTACTTAAACCAATAAATGTATTTCACAGAGTCTACGATCTTTCCGTAGGATGAGACAAATAGAAAACTCATACGAAATTATTTATTAATTAATCATTTCAATTTCATATCAATTAATCAATAATTTTGATTTATTATTGGTTTATTATTAACCTTAATCATCATTAATGCTCGGTACTTATCAATAATTACCGTTTAATAAGTCTTGACCTGTCTATTCTTAAATTGTAACTTAACTTTGTTTGGTATTATCAGCCTCATCTGAATCGGTGGATCATCAGGCAGTTGGTGCCGCAATCAGCACCATCTCAAGTAATTTACCAGAAATGGCAAAAGGCGTGAAAATGATTGCCGCTCTAATGGAGGACGAGAAAGAAGGTGATAATCTAATGGACGCCGCTCGAAAGTTAGCTGGTGCATTTTCTGATCTGTTAAGTGCTGCTGAACCTGAGAATAAAGAGCCGCGACAAAATCTTCTGGGTGCCGCATCTAAAGTTGGCGAAAGTAGTAAACAAGTTCTGACTGCCATGGGAGATGAAGATGCTGTTGATAGAGAGATTCAGGTTAGTTTTAGTACAGTTAGGGCCAAAGCCGTGACCAGGGGGGCTACGAGGTTTGAGCCTCCTCCCCCTCAAATTTTTGTCCGACTCGTGAAAACGTAACAAAAGTGCATGTAAACAAATTTTTGAGGAATTTTAAATTTTTTTTTACTCTATCCCCCCCCCCCCTGAAAAAATCTTGGACGCACCCCTGGTTAGGACTATTTATTTATATAAAATGGCACGTGTTTTCTGAATAGATTAGAACATTTTATTTAAACACAGATACAAGATTGAGAGACAGTGCTTGTGGCAGTTGGCACAGCTGTTTAGTTTATTAAGAATAGTGACAAATCTGGTAATGTAAAAACTGCTATTTTAGACCAGTTTTTGCTAATTTTAACTAATTAGGCAATTAAATAATTACCTAATTTGGTAAAAACTAATTAATGGTAAAACTAATGTTTGGTCTATTAAGAATAGTAATAAATCGTAATAAATAGTAATACATAGTAGTAAATAGTAATGAATAGTAATAATGGTAATGGAAAAACTGGTATTTTAGACCAGTGTTTAGTAGTTTTAACTAATTTGGTAATTAAATAATTAGGTAAAAACTAATTAATGGTAAAACTAATTGGTTTATTAAGTTATTAAGGTTTATTAAACTAATTAATGGTAAAACAGTTTTTGCTAATTTTAACTAATTGGGTAATTGCATAATTACCTAATTAGATAAAAATTAATTAATGGTAAATCTAATGTTACCAGGAAAAACCTACTTTCGTATCCATGACAGCCAAATTCTTGACGATAGTGCCGTTGATAGTTAAAGGTAAAGATACATGACAAAGTTAATGACAACTAGCCTACTATTTTGATAACAAATTCTATTATTTGTTTTAATTTGGCTATTTCGCTTTTTGTTATTACTTTTACATTATAATTATTAACAGGGTAACCATTTAGAACTACTGTAATCACCAAAACTAGTAACCATTTCTAACAATTTTTGGATGAAACTCCTACTTTTATGTGCATCATAGTTGAGTTCTTGACGACATTCATGACAGTTTCTTTGATAATAAAACGTAACACAATGGCAACTAACCTACTATTTTGATAACAAATTCTATAAACCATAATTTGACTTTTTCACTTTTTATATTATTATATATATTATATATATATATATTATAATTATTAACAGGGTAACACCATTTAGGACTTCTGAAATTACCAAAACTAGTAACCACTTCAAATTATTGTTTGAATGAAGTTCCTGTTTTCGTGTGCATCATAGTTGAATCTTTGACAACAGTCATGACAGTTTCTTTGATAATAACAGGTGACAAACACATCACAAAGATAATGGCGACTAACCTACTATTTTAATAACAAATTCTATAAACTGTGTAATTTGGCTTTTTCACTTTTTGATTATTGACAGGGTAACCGTTTAGGACTTCTGTAATTACCAAAACTAGTAACCACTTCAATTTATTTTTTCATGAAATTCCTGTTTTCATGTGCATTATAGTTGAATCTTTGACGACAGTCATGACAGTTTCTTTGATAGTAAAAGGTGACAAACACATGACAAAGATAATGACAACTTGCCCACTTTCTTGATTTGAATTTTACAATTATTACTTTTGCTCACTATATCACTAACACTACTATAGTATTATTATCAACAAAAATGGTAATTGCTTCAAACTATTTCTTGAATGAAATTCCTGCTTTCATGTGTATCATTGTTGAATTTGTGACGACTTTCACGACAGGTCTTTGCTAGTAAAAGGCAACAAATACATTACAAAGATAATGCGTACTAGCCTACCTTCTGATATGGATTTAAAAACTATTTCTATTTTGCTTTTTCAGTATTTTCCTAATACTAACAAACAACAAAGAGAGATAAAACTCAACAAAAAGAAAACACCTCAAACGAGACTGCGGCCAGTAGAGAGAAAAGAGATGAAAGACTAAAATAACGTGGATATTTCGCCTGTATCTAAACTAGGCGTCCTCAGCACAAGATAAAAAACACTAAACTAAAAACAAATTAACCACCACCAATAGTAATAAATGCAATTGTCGCTACTGATCCACGTAGGGAAAAGAAGCTATTAGAGTTACTTTAATGAGAAGATCAAAGCAACTGAGGAAAAATTAAAAAAATTGAAATTAAGTTTAAGTATTCTGTTGCGAAAGAATCCTCTTGTAAGCTAATATTGAAGCAACTCTTTTTGGTCCAGTAGGTTATCTTGTCCCTTGGTGATTATGTAAAATTTTAATTCCCTTATTTACTATTGGTTCATTTTTCAAAAGACAATCATAAATTGGGTCAATATTTAAATTTCCCGTGTCCCTATTTGTTGAAAGATTAGCAAACATATGTTTACATGTAAAACAAAAATAGCAATATCAATCTATCTAAGATGGTAAAGTTGTTTTAAACTTAAATGAACATCTCGGCTCTGTTTCCAAGGTCCATTCCATCAAATTATATATTGTAAATTAAATAAGACTTACAGTAAAATACGACCGTTAAAATTTAGATTCACTGAGTTACCTTCTCAGTGAGAGCTACCCCTAGGCAGTTAAAGCGCGTCCCCAGGTTGTGGATTGGGGAGAGTCCTCTAGATACATGGGATACATGGGATACATTCGAGTAACCAATAAGAAGGCTTTGACCAAGGAGGACCGTGGTCAAGGGTGGTACCCTACAAATGCGACCACGATTTTTTTCTTGTCGGGTTTGCCAGCCAGGCCAGGCGACGTGGGTAGTTGCTACAAGATCTATCGTTAAAACTAATGTAATCATCTAAAAAAAATCAAAGTTTAGTGTAGTATTTGAAAAGTTCAAATAAAAGTTATATATATATATATATATATATATATATATATATATATATATATATATATATATATATATATATATATATATATATATATATATATATATATATATATATATATATATATTATATATATATATATATATATATATATATATATATATATTTATATATATATATATATATATATATATATATATATATATATATATATATATATATATATATATATATATATATATATATATATATATATATATATATATATATATATATATATATATATATATATATATATAATATATATATATATATATATATATATATATATATATAATATTTATATATATATATATATATATATATATATATATATATATATATATATATATATATATATATATATATATATATATATATATATATATATATATATATATATATATATATATATATATATATATATATATATATATATATATATAATATATATATATTATATATATATATATATATATATATATATATATATATATATATATATATATATATATATATATATATATATATTATATATATATATATATATATATATATATATATATATATATAATATATATATAATATATATATATATATATATATATTATATATATATATATATATATATATATATATATATATATATATATATATATATATATATATATATATATATATATATATATATATATATATATATAATATATATATATATATATATATATATATATATATATATATATATATATATATATATATATATATATATATATATATATATATATATATATATATATATATATATATATATATAACTATTAGCAACTATTACCAAAACTATTAACAACCCAAAACTAATCTTTTTGAGTGCCTCGGTCTCTTAGCAGGCTGTTATTTTCGAAACATTTCAACTGGGAAGATCGTAGCAAATTCCTTTGGCTGATAACTTGTTATCTCCTCGTTCAACCAAGGGGTATTCTGGTGGTATACCCAAAAGGGATATATCACTATTCCAGTCCCTGATTTCCCGCGGTTCCGTGAACTATCTGTGTAAGAGATTTTTCTTCATGTCATTATTTGATTTATGCTACTGTTGAAGCTGAAGAGATTCACTTCCAATTTTAGCTTTTTTGTGCATTCTTTTCGGCGATTTTTTTTGAAATAGTACAAGTAATGAAAGAATTAGCAACCCCCCCCCCCTAGCTTCAGTAAGTGTATTAATCATGACGATCCGATGCGAAAAAGCCACAATTATTTTGCTTAATCGCAGTGCCATCTATCTTTGTTAAACTACTCAAAGCCCACCTATTGGAAAGCACAGATGGTGCTACCTGCTTGACGCCAAAGTCTAGACGTAGATGCTCAGCAACTCTCTTTAGCAATCGCCGGAAATCAATTCACTTGTTCCGTTTTGTACAAGTGCCATTAATCGTGCATAGTTTTTTATGGCACTTGGTGTCTACCAAGTGACATACAGCGATCGCAAATTCTGTCCGTCTGTCGGTCTGTCTGTCCCAGTTTTGCTTCATTGCAGTTTCATTGGGATGAAACTTGGTGGTAAAAATAAACGCAAGTCGTAGATACGTGGTGACATAACCGGAACGGATCCGCTCGCTTTGCGGGAGTTGGGGGGTCCGGGGGAAGTTAAAAGATTAGAAAAATGAGGTATTTTTAACTTACGAAGGAGTGATCAGATCTTAATGAAATTTCATATTTAGAAGGACATCGTAACTAAGATCTCTTATTTTAAATCCTGACCGGATCCAGTTTCATTGGGGGGGGGGACCGGAAATCTCGAAAAACGTAAAAGCGGAGAGATCAGGATGAAACTTGGTGGGAAGAATGAGCACAAGTCCAAGATATGTGACGGAAATACCCGGACCGGATCCACTCTGTTTGGTGGAGTTGGGGGGGGGGGGTAATTCGGAAAAATCAGAAAAAAATGAGGCATTTGTAACTTATGAACGGATGATCAGATCTTAATGAAATTTGATCTTCAGAAGGATTTTGTGCTTTAGAACTGTCATTTTAAATCTCGACCAGATCTGGTGACATTGGGGGGAGCCGGAGGGGGAAAACGAAAATCTTGAAAACACTTAGAGTGGAGAGATCGAGATGAAACTTGATGGGAAGAATAAGCACAAGTTATAAATATGAGATTGACATACTTGGAACGGATCCGTTCTCTTTAGGGGAGCTGGGGGTTGTTAATTCGGAAATTAATGTCAATGAAAATTCAACTATCATATCCATAACAGTTGAATTCTTGACAGGAATCATGACAGTGTATGTTATTGATAGTAGAAGGTAAAGATAATGACATCTATTATCGTGAGATAAAGATAAGATAAGGTATTTATCTCAAAGAAGTTTTATCAGAAGCCCCGAAAGGCCGAAAAATAAAATAAAATGCCCACGACAACTGAAAAACTGGCAAACAATGCCAGAACAACAATACCATTATGACAGTTAGTCAAAAATGCTAATTGATAAGTGCCAGCTAGTTAAAAAGGTAAAAACTGAAAATAAAAAAAACTTGTAAATAACATTATAATTCAAAAACGTTACAATAGAACATATTAAAGGAGGAGGGAGGCAAGGCAAGTGAACGAACATAAAACTTGGGTATCACCACTAGCAAATAACAAAAAAGGAAAACTAGCGGTTCATTTTATCAGTAATGAAGGGTACAAAGGTTTTTTTCATATCTGGAGGTAAAGCAACGAATGGCGGGGACAAAGGAAAAATTGATGATATATTTATGATATATTTTATGAATTATGACTATTTTACTGTTACTACTATGTTAACAGCAGGGTAATTACTTCAAACTAATGTAATTACTAAAATTACTAAAATTTCAAGTGTCATGTCCATGACACTTGAAATTTCTTGATGACAGTCATGACAATGTTCTTGATAGTAAAAGTTAAACTTATACGACAAACTATCTTGACAATAAGTTTTATAGACTTACTATTTAGCTTGAAATTCTTGATGGCAGTGTTCATCGTAGTAAAAGTTAAACTTAAACGACAAACTGTCTTGATAATAAATATTATTATTTTAAAATATTTTTTTCTCACTAGTATTATTGCTATTAAGATATTTTACTATCTTTACTAACTGGAATTTCTTTGAAAGGAGCAAAGAGGGAAGGTTTGAATAGATTTGGGTGGAGGAGGAGTGTGAGCAACTCTGCTGACTCAGACGGCCTCGTGATGTAGTCAGTTGCTAGTAGTAGTAGTGTTTACTAAACTATTACTTAAATCATTTTTTATAAGTTCAAGTTGAAATTTTTAGCAATCATAAATAAAGAAATTAAAAACAGTATTTTCGCGCTGAATGAAAACCTACAAGGGTGTGCGGTCGCACGAAACCTCTACTTAGCTATTAAATTAATCATTTAGCGAAATTTATTATGAATAATTCAAAATAAATAACCTATAAAATGAATAATTAATTATAAATAATCTTGTCAATTTGGTAATTTCTTTGTTGGAATTATCAAACTCACTGTTTGTCTGAGCATACTTTAGACACTTAAAAGTTCAGTTGTATATTTCCCACTTGGCAATAATATTAACGGGAATTGTTTCTTCATATCTAAGGCCATGTTATAATTATTTTTCTCCGAATTCTAGGGAATTCATTTTCCTTGCGCTCTAACTTCTAGCTTTTTAACCCTAATGCCGTTTTCTAATGCTAGGAAATAGTCTGTTTTTGAAGAGATTAATATTATAGCACCTTCAACGTCAGTGATACGTTCACTGGATTTACGCTCTGTTATTTTTTTTCTATTCTGTTTTTCTTCTTTGGATTATTCTCTTCTTATTTTAAGTCAATCAAATATTTTTAGGACATTCTTCTTGGTCTTGCCAAAGCTGTTGCCAATACTACAGCTGCACTTGTGCTGCAAGCAAAACACGTTGCCGCGTCTTGCCCAGAACAAGTGGATCAAAATCGTATTATAGGTGCTGCGACACAATGTGCTTTGGCAACGTCGCAGCTTGTTGCCGTTGCCAAAGTTGTATCGTCGACAATATTCAATCCGTCTTGCCAGAATCATTTGATTGAAGCTGCGAGAGAGGTGGCTCGGGCTGTAGAGGGTATTGTCATTGAGTGCCAGCAATGCGCTCCGAATGAGAATCAAATGAGGGATCTACACGCGGCTGCCGGAGATGTTACAGGATCACTAAATGACCTTTTGAATCATATCAAGTAAGGTAGTCGTTATGTTAAAAAAGGAGTGAGAGAGAGAGAGAGTTAGAGAGGGTAAGAGAGCTGAAGAGAGAGAGAGAGAGAGAAGGAGAAGGGAGCAGGAGAGAGAGAAAGAGAGCGAGAGATAATGGAAGAAAGGGAGAGGAAGAGATCCGGAAAGAGAGTAAAAGAGTGGGAGAAGGGAGCGAAGAAGAGAGCAAGAGGACGGTAGAGCAAATAAGAGAGTAAGAGAGAAAGGGGTGAGAGAGCCAGATAAAGAGAGTAAAACGGTAGGAGAAGGGGATGGGGGTTGGGAGAGCGGGAGAGAATGAGAGAACGGGAGACAGAGCGAGAGATAAGAGGCGGGGAGTGAGAGAAGACTCAAAACAATCTAACAATTCCGCAATCTTGTCGCATTTAGAGTGAGTCATCATTTGTTTAGGGGATCGTTTAATATGGTACAAAAGAAAAATTCTTAGGATAATATGTTTTTTTTTAAAAATTTCGGCATAATAGTTGTAGACGAATGCATAAAATCATAAAATTTTGCCGAAATCTGGTAAAGATTAGTAATTGCTCGCCCGTTTGATGTCAATCGACTTTTAATCCTCCATGTATCTTATTTGATCACTCTACTTAACTTATTTTCCTTGTATCTTCTTTTTGTCTCTTATTGTGAAGCTTCCCTGTTTCTTGTCTTTAATTATCATCCTCTTTGTCTCTTACCTGATCTTTGTATTTAATTACTATTTTCTTTGTCTCTTCCTTGTTATCTTCCTCGTCTTTCGTTGTCAAGTTTCCTAGTCTCCTTGTCTCTCACTGTCATCCTCCTTGTCTCTTATCGGATCACTCTACTTAGTTCTTATCTTCCTTGTATCTTCTGTATTATCCTCCTTGTCTCTTATCTGATCCCTCTACTTAATTCCTAGTTTCCTCGTCTTTTCCTTGTTATCTTCCTTGTCTTTTATTGTTAAGCCTCCTTGTATCATTGTCTCAAATTGTTATCCTTCTTGTCTCTTAACTAAACAATCTACTTAATTGTTATTTTCCTAGCCTCTTCATTGTTATCCTCCTTGTTTTTTGACGTTAAGCCTCCTTGTCCTTTGTCTCTAATGGTTACCCTCATTGTCTCTTATTTTACTTCCCTACTGCTATTTTCCTTGTCTCTTCCTTGTTATCCTTCTTTTCTCTTATTGTTAAGCCTCTTTGTCTCCAATTGTTATCCTCCTTATTTCTTATTTGACTACCCTACTGTTATTTTTCTTGTCTCTTACTTGTTATCCTCCTTTTCTACTATTCTTAAGCCGCTTTGTCTCTAATTGTTATCCTCTTTATTTCTTATTTGACTACCCTATTGTTATTATCCTTGCCTCTTCTTTGTTATCCTTCTTTTTTCCTATTGTTAAGCCTTTTTGTCTCTAATTGTTATCTTCCTTATTTCTGATTTGACTACCCTACTGTTATTATCCTTGTCTCTTCCTTGTTATCCTCCTTTTTTCCTATTGTTAAGCCTCTTTGTCTCTAATTGTTATCCTCCCTGTTTCTTATTCGACTACCCTAATTAATTGTTATTTTCCTTGTCTCTTCCTTGTTATGCTCCTTTTTTCTTATTGTTAAGCCTCCTTGTCTCTAATGGTTATCCTAATTGTCTCTTATCTGACCACCCAACTTAATTGATATTTTCCTATTTCAGGGATGGAACAAGAGACAGAGTTCGTGAAAATGTCCAAGAATCTGCTGTAGACTCTATAATGACGGCGTCCGATAAATTATTCGCCTCTAGTGGCGACCCAGCAGAAATGGTTAAACAAGCAAGGATCCTAGCCCAAGCTACTGCTCAGCTGATACAGGCCATAAAAGGTGAAGCTGATTCTGCCACAGGTGATGGCCATCACAACCTCTTGTCCGCTGCTAGGGCGTTAGCTGAAGCCACTTCGAACTTGGTTGAAACTGCGAAGGCCTGTGCGTCCAACCCTCATGACCCAACTGAGCAGGCAAAGTTGAGACGTGCTGCAGAAGAGCTCAAATCTGTTACTCTCGTAGCTGCTGGTGATGCTATTAGAAAGAAAGCGATTAAAAAACTGGAGGTAAGTTTTCCAATTCTTAGAATTTTTCCAAGTTTAAAAAAAAGACCCTAAAGTCGTTTTTAGAACAATGTTGAATTTAACAAAAAAGTGTAAATTAGTACCATTGGCTGTTTTTCATGATTTATTGTTTCGGGCAAAGACAACAGAAAAATATAGTTAGTTGAGAACTAACTCGTCCGTACTGAATTTATGAATGGAATTATTCCAAGTTCCAAAAAAATACCTGAAGTCGTACTTAGAACAATGTAAGGTGTAATTGGTACCATTGGCTGTTTTTCATGATTTATTGTTTCAGGCAAAGACCACAGAAAAATATAGTTAGTTGAGAACTAACTCGTTCCGTACTAAATTTAAAAATGGAATTATTCCAAGTTCCAAAAAAATACCTGAGGTCGTTTTTAGAACAATGTTGAATTTGACAAAAAGGTGTAAATTAGTACCATTGGCTGGTTTTCATGATTTTTTGTTTCGGGCAAAGACAACAGAAAAATATAGTTAGTTGAGAACTAATTCGTTCCGTACTAAATTTATAAATGGAATTTTTCCAAGTTCCAAAAAAATACCTGAAGTCGTTTTTAGAACAATGTTGAATTTGACAAAAAGGTGTAAATTAGTACCATTGGCTGTTTTTCATGATTTTTTGTTTCGGGCAAAGACAACAGAAAAATATAGTTAGTTGAGAACTAATTTGTTCCCAATTATTGCTTACTATTACTATGTTCTGTTTATCTAGCAATAGATCTGTAACAACAAAAACAATTCCAACATAGTCTACTCCTCATTGCCAGGAAGGTACAGAAAAAAAAAATCATCCTAACTCCGATTTCGAAAATCGCAAAATAACAAGCTAATATGCATGTGTTTAGCATGCAAAATAACACGCAGGGTAGTAGTCGATCAACTCCAGAAAAAACTTCGATTTTTTCCAATATCTGCTGCCTTAAAGCTCAACTCTGATTGGTCAATCATAAATTTTATGATCTACTCTGATTGGTCAATCATAAATTTTATGATCTACTCTGATTGGTCAATCATAAATTTTACGCCTGAAAGTTGAATATTGTTCACCCCGACTATAATGTGGCCCGTGTGTTCTTCAGAACAATTACAATGAAATTACGGGAACTGGGCTGAGTTGCCCAGTTCAGCCCTTCCTGGGCTGAGTTGTTCATCTAACTTACACTTTGAACGGTTAAAGTAAGCACTTTTTTTAGATACCGCAATACGGTCGTTCTCAAGTATTTTTTTTCAATTTTTTCTGTTGAAATGAAGGGTCTATCCAAGGGGCGGGGGGATTCACCGTGTTCGACCCCCCTCTCCCTCCTATGTTTTTTATGCCTGACTCATAAAAACGTAATAAAAATGCACTAAAACTAAATTTTTTATGCTTTTTTATCTTTTTGTACCCCTCCACCACCTTAAAAAAATAGCCCCAAATAAAGGTCCAGGATGCGCCCTTGAATTATACCATTAATATTAAATCTATTGGTATTAATCCAACTATATTAGTATAAGTATTATTTTGAAATGAATATTTCTCAAATATTTCAATGAAGTTTAGAAGTGATGAAAGATATAATGGACTTCACGAATATTGGCGGTTTCATTGAAGTTGGTTGAATTAGACTTAATTGAATTAGAATTTTAATTGAATTAGAAATTCAATTAGATTTTTAATTAAATTAAATTATAAATTTAATTTTAATTGAATTAGAAATTGAATTAGAAAATTTAATTGAATAATTGAATTATAATTTAATTGAATTAGAATGTTCCAAAAGCGTCTTAAATTAATATCAAACACCCTCCAACCATGCTCTCTAGATAAGGAGCATTGGTCAAAGAATGCAATAAAATCAAGAAATTGTATTGGAATGATTTTTGGTCGAAATAAATGTTGTTCGCTTTGTAATTATCTACCGAATTTAAATTCCCTTGGTCTGTTTACAACACTTGAATTTATTTTATTTTATTTTTTTTTTAGCAAGAAACAGAGCTTCTTAAAAAAAAGGTTCTTTTCTTACACTCAGTTAATTTTAGAATCAATATATTAGATGACTAATGACTTGCTAAACTTGAGTTGGCCAGTGTCTAGTCTAGAGGAAAGTTTCAATGTGATTTCGAGTGAAGTTAGAAAGATTGGTTTGAATCTTAACGCTGGGAAATCCTTAACGCTGGGAAGTTCTTTTGTTTAATTGCCCGTCTGAGCTGGCTTCAACTTCAGTGAATCTTAGTGGAGCATCCATTGCCCCGTCTCAACAGCTTATTTACCTAGGTCTACCTATTGGAGAATATCTTCAACAAGAAAGTTATTGGTGGCTAGAACTGAAAAGAAAATCCGGGCTGCTTATGCTTCTTTAGTGCTGTCGCAAACAAATATGACAAAAATGCTCCTCGCGAAAATGTATAATGCTGTTGTTCTTCCCCATGTTTTGTACTTAGCTCCGTTCAGAGTTATTCTGAATGAAAGTGATAAGAACCAAACTAGTAAGCTATTTTTTTGGTTATGCGTAGTTTCTTCTGAGTGTTTCGCTATGGTCCCGTAACACCGTACTGAAACAATATTACTGAGTTCCTCGACCCGATCGTACAGCTGGATAATTACATGTAAACTTGTCGTCAAAAGAGGTTTGCCACCCTTGGAGTGGTTTACTTTTTTGAAAAGTTTAGTTTATTCGTGTTTTTTACTTTGTATATATTTGTACCTATTTTTGAATGTGTCTTTCTTTTTCTTTTTTCTTCTTTTTGATACACGCCATGCCTTTGTGTTATTGATGGATTATAAAATACATTACTAGCGATGAAAGTATTCCGTTCAATAATTACAATCTGAAATGGATTGAAGAGTAGTACAAATTTAATTTAAGTATCTTGAGTAGTAGTAGAGACAGTGAAAATTAGTTAAGTAGAAACTTGCACATTCAAATATATATATATATATATAAAAAAGAAGAAAAATCGGCAATTCGATTTTCAATGAAATAGAGCCCCGGTGAGTTATGCAGTTCTCGGAGGAGCCGGCACCGAATTTTAAAAAAACGAAACGTGGCTGAAAAAATAAGAAAAAACAAGAAGAAAAAAGCTCATTTGATATCAAACAGTTTAAGAAGGTGTAACGTTGGACGTGAAGTCTTCTTTGGGAATCAACACTTTGATAATGCTTGAATTTATATGGACCAGACGGGTTGTCACTTTTGTTTGTTTATTTTGCTGTATAGCGTGGCAACACTGATGGAAATGGGATAATGCCCTAAAAGCTTCATAATTTTGACCCAACCGAAAGTGAAATCTTACAACACCACTTTTTTAGGTATGAATAGACCTAAGGTGGGCCCAGGGTGACAAATATTTTATTTTGATGTCCATGGTATTCCGAAGAATAATTTTACTGTAACTTTTATTAGTAAACATACGGCGCTATTGAGATAAAAATTACGAACAGGAATTTGAAAACGAAATGCTTACGGTTGTATCGCATTATGATTTTAACTTATTTCCAGAACGCTGCCAAATTAGCTGCATCAAATGCCACCCAATGTTTAGCTGCCGCTCAGAATTCAGGCCAATACAACAGCAATATGCCAATGCATGATCAGTTAATACTTGAGTGTCAATCCGTGGCTGACGTTATTCCTAAAGTTGTCCAAGGAGTGAAAGCAACCATTGGAGATCCAGAGTCCACTGCTAGTCAACTCAACCTGATCAACGTTACTGAAGAATTCATTCAGGTGAGCGCTACTGCTTCTACTATTAACAACCAATTGCAGCGTATAACGCAGCACTTCTCTGTTAGTATCTCCTTCTTTTTGTGTTTTTTTCTGTTATTTTTAACGATATTTCACAATTTAAGCTGAAGTATGATTTTGATAGCTAAGAGCTATTTTCTTTGTTGGTCACAGTATTGACTTTTCACGAATTTATCCTCAGTTTTATCATTCATTGTCTTACTTATGGATTGAATAGCATCCAATCTATCCTGTTGAAAGGGCCTTCAGTTATGCCTTTGGAGATGACATTGCCCCCACAGCCCCCGGGGAAAGAGATTCGAGTTATGATATTTGCCCATTGTTTCCACATAGTATTTCTTATTGGGGAAATATACGAAAATTTTTCGGGGAGAATGTTTTATGGGGGGGAGGTGGGCACAAGGGGAATTTTCCTTGGGAGAAAAGTTTAAGGACGGAGGAATTTCCAGGAAAAATTTTACACGGGGAGAGGGTCTAAGTTGCGTAATTTGTCAGATATTTTCATATAGCATTTGTCGTTGGGAAATTTTTCTAGAGAGAACTTTCTATAGAGGGGGATTTTCAGGGAGAATTCTTCACGGAGGAGGGCTAGGGGGAAAAAGCTAGGAGAGCTTTTGGCATGATTTGGAAAACCATTAGCAATTAAATAAAAATAAATTCAAATGAAAGCAAGAAGAATTGCCTAGGGGAATTTTCAGAGAGTAGGAAATATTCCAGGGAGAATTTTAGTGGGGGTGGATTTTCCACGGGGAAATTTCCTGCGGAGGGATTTTCCGAGGGAAGTTTTCAGGGGGTAGGCAAATATCCATATCAGAATTTAAGAAACGATCAGAAAATAAATAAAAACGAGTTTTTTCAATTGAAAGTATGGACCAATATTAAAACTTTAAACGAACAGAAATTATACCGTATATGAGGGGAGCTGCCCCTTACAACCCTCGGTCTTTACAGTAAAGTTTGACTATTTGGCCAAATTCCTTAAGACCGACTCCTGAAACACAAGGGCCGTTTAATTGCAATAAGAAGCGTTTTTAAAGCAATAAAAAACTTTAGCATAACGAGCAAGGGACTGGGAAGGGGTAGCCCCTCTCATATTCAGAATTATTTCTGTTTGTTTTATGTTTTTATGTTGCTCCTTACTTTCAGTTGCACGACTAGCGAGCGGTGTTCGTTTCTGCTCATTTGAAGTTATAATCTTGCTTCTTACTTTCAGTTGAAAAAACTTGTTTTTTAAATTTAATTACTAATAAAAAACGACGGCTCGTCCTTTGATGAGTTTTATGGTTTTTTTTTTATCTTTGTATTGATATTTCACGAAGTCTTCCTCAGTTGTATCATTTAGTGTCTCACATTTAAGCATTTTTTATGATAATAGGAAATATAATTTTTATATAATCTATAATATAATTATAATATATTATAACATAATTATAAATTAGCAGTAATAATAATTAGTAGTAACAAATTAGTGACAAAGTAGTGGTAAATTTCTTTAGTGTTAAGTAAAATTAAATTAATTTAGTGTCCCACTAAATTAAGTTAGTGATTTAGTAACAAATTAGTAGTAACAAATTATAATATAATTATAAAATATTATAATATAATTAATTATATATTATTTATAATATAATATTATAACATTATTATAACAAATTGTAACATAATTATAAATTGGTAGTAACAATAATTAGTAGTAACAAATTAGTAACAAAGTAGTAGTAAATTAATTTAGTGTTAAGTAACACTAAATTTAGTTAACGGTTTAGTAACAAATTAGTAGGAACAAATTATAATATAATTATAACATATTATAACATAATTAATTATATATTATTTGTAATATAATATTATAATATAATTATTGTATAATACTAATGTTAATAATACAATAATACTAGCATATTATTATAGTATAATTATAACAAATTATAATATAATTATAAATTAGAAGTAACAATAATTAGTAGTGACAAATTAGTAACAAAGTAGTATTAAATTAATTTAGTGTTAAGTAACACTAAATTAATTTAGCCTCTCTCTAAATTAAGTATTTTTTATGATAATAGGCTGGGCAGCCATTGGTTCAAGTTGCAAAAGCAGCAGTTCCTACTGTAACTGACAGTGCCAGCTCTATGCAACTTTCCAGTAAGACCAAAGCTTTTGCTGAGTCGTTGGGGGAGCTACAAACCGCCGCTGCAAAAGCTCGCGATGCGTGTGGACCGCTCGAGCTGGAATCAGCATTGGATACAATTGCTATGCTTAGTGAAGAGCTGGATGAGTTCCAAAGAGCTGTGGATGCGTTTAATTTGAAACCACTTCCTGGAGATAATGTAAGATTTTTTTTTTTCATCTTTATAGTCATTTGTTGTGTTCTTCTTTTTTTTGTTTCGATAATTAGCTAGAAAATGTTCAGTAATAAAACAATCAGAGAAAAAAAAATCAGTCCTGAATGCAATTCCTAGGCTTAGTATAGAACTGGATGGGTTCTAAAGAATAGGGAATGTTGATGCCACTTTCCACTTAATTTGCCACTTAATGAATAGGGAATGTTGATTAAAGATAGGGAATGTTGATGCCACTTTCCACTTAATTTGCCACTTAATGAATAGGGAATGTTGATGCCACTTTCCACTTAATTTGCCACTTCATTTGCCACGATGCCACTTAATTTGATGCCACTTTCTGAAGATAACGTAAGGTTCTGTTTCATTCTATTGTTATTTTTTTTTTTGTTATTTCAATAGTTAGCTCTAAGACACTGATCATTACCAACAATTATTGTCATTAATCAATATTGAATCATCAAATAATAGTCAATAAAAAAAAATAATAAAAAAAAATAAAGTAAGACAAAAAAAGTAATAGAAATAATTAAAAGTAATAATCATGCTCGTGGTGGTAGCAATAATAAAATAGTTTATAAATAGTAGTTCATAATATAAGAATTTGCTTCATTTATATTGAGAAACAAGAAATCACCAGTACAACAACGCAAACACAGAAACGAACCCACACCATTAAACTAGAAAAAAAAAGGAGAAAGGAAGACTGTTTTCCTAATTAGTGATTAATATAGATCAGTACTTGAATGAGGCCTTAACCCTACTCATCCATACAATCACATAGGTCAAACAGCATAGCCATACACAATCAACCATAAAGAATAATCCATGGACAGGCAGTCGTGTCGTAAGTAAGTATAAGTCGTCATTTACCAAATATTAAAAACAATAAATAAGACAAATAATTCATAGGCGCCCACCCAGCGCAAGGGCTCATCAGGAGAATACACACTTGCCTAAAGGGTTTCGGCACTTTAACCAAATTATCAAACAACCAAAGATAGTAGGCCAATAAAAAAATATATGATAAAAGTGGTTTAGTCGAAAAATCAAAATAATAATTAATCAAATAACCATTAATGAATTCAAAGTCCATTAATCAAACCGTTAATCAAAAGTCATTATAAATAATCAATTATCAATCAGTTATGAAAATAATCATCAGTTTTTTAATAACCTATAATCATCTTGAAAAGAAAAGGGAAAACCCATCTTGAAAGAATTGTAAAATTTGTCTGTCATTTGCGCGGTGGCAAGCAAAGCCGGACAAGCTTTTCGTCCGATATTGATGGATAGATAAAGCTAGAAGAAGGCAATAATTGGCTAGACTTGGAAAGCGAATTTAGGCCGCTAGAAGAATGTGCTTGAAATTACTAAACCCATGGCTCTTAAATTATCTACAGATTTTATAGTTTTCTTAATTAGTAAATTTGTTAAAAGTGGAATAGCCAAGGCGCATGGTGTTTTTCACAATTAAAAAAAGTTTGGAAGAATAGGAAGATTAGTCTGCATACCAAGATTAGAATATTGATAGGTACAATAATGACAGTGGTCAAATATGGCTCTGAAGCATAGGCGCTCCGAAAATCGGATGAAGATTTACTAGATGCTTTCCAAAGAAATCGCCTATGGATTGTTCTGGGTACCCGGCTGACTGACCGTATTTCAAACAGTAGGCTTTACGAAAAGTGTGGTTCCATCCCGCTTTCTAAGGCTATGATGAAAGAAAGGTTAAGATGGCTAGGGCACGTTCTGCGGATGAAGGATGACAGATTGCCGAAGATTGGCCTTTTTCGGCGAACCGTCTAGGGCTAGACGGAAAGCAGGTCGTCTTCGTCTGGGATGGGAGGATGCTATAAAGAAAGATTTAAAGGAAATAGGAACTTCCTGGGAGGGTGTAAAAAGGGAGGCTTTAAATAGATTTGGATGGAGGAGGAGCTTGCTTAACTGTGTTGGCTTCATACGGCTTGCTGCTGCGGTGAGTTGTTAAAAGTAGTAGTAGAATTAGTAATTTTATGAAATGAATTTTAGTTTTGAAAAAGTCATAAACGAAACTCTATTTCCTGTTTACTGAGGTAAGTTGCTCAGGACGAGGAAGTGTGACAAATTTTAGAGTAATCTACTTTTTAGTGGATGTTAAAACTTGTTTTGTAAAGATAAACCCTTTTCTTGTCTTTTTTAGATCAGTTTTTTTTCATATTTTTTTCTGCTTTTTGTTCTAATTTTTGCTTTTATGTTTTAGACCCGTTTTTTCTCTAATTTTCGTTTATTTTTTATGTCAAAAACTGTACATTATTCTAGGCTGAAAATGCTGCTCTTCAACTCAGCAGTGCAACAAAATCAGTTGGCTCATCTGTTGCACAGCTTCTTACCGCAGCTTCTCAAGGTGATGCCAAATACACAGGAATTGCTGCCAGTGGAACTGCTTCCGCATTGCGAGACCTGACACAAGCCACGCGTGCAGTTGCCTCAACAACAAATGATCGTGAAGCACAATATAGAGCAATTGAAAATGCACAAAGCACAGTTGGATTAGCATATAAAGTCATTGAAGAATCTCGAGTGCTGCTTAGTGATCCTAGTAATTCCCAGGGTCAACAGAGGCTGCATGAACTTTCAAGACAAGTGACACAGTCGCTAACCAATTGCCTTAACAATCTTCCAGGTTAGTTCTTTATTTGCATTTTAAGCATCGTCATCAGCAAAACAGTAGCCTCTTGCGTGCAGGCATATGAGGTCCGTGTAGCGTAGTTGCGGATCTTCTGATGCTCTGCCCTAGGCCGTGAATGCTATGTGTGGTTGGAGGCAAATCTTCATCCGATGCTTCTCTTGTTTTATCCTGGGTTTTTCTAAGTATCCGTTCGAAGCAGGATGTACTTTTGTGTTACAGGGATACGCCACTAACTCTTGCCACAGACCAGACCATAGCCACCACCGAGACTCGAACCAGTAACTATTTATTTGTGAGTTTGGTGCGCTAACCATTGCCTGGACAAATTTTGAACACAATACTGATTTATTAACCGTAATGGTTGAGACAAGGGAGTACACTGGGAGAAAACAGAAATCACCACTCTCCCACACCAGCCCCTAACTGTTGAATGAACACAAAATTAGCCCTCTAAAAATGTCTCTTTTTGGTCTAGCCTGGCTCCTTCTGGAGAGCTGAAATTCTATTCGTTTACAGAATTTGTAAAAAAAAAAAAAAACTGTTTTTTTTTTCAAAATGCGGCAAAACTTTATTTTTGTCTCCTGGAGAATTTGAAAAATAACCGGAACACCTTCATAAAAACCTAAAATATCTTTTTAGGGTGTTTCTTTTTTGGTCGCGTTCCTTTTTTAAATCAATTTATTTATAATAACCCACTCAGTTTACTATAATTTTCAGTTCGTCATAATATTAAATTAAAGAAAACAAAGTTTTTTTTTAACTGAAAGTAAAGAGCGACATTAAAACTTAAAACGGACCGAAATTGTTCCGTATATGAAAGACGCTGTCTTCTCCTCAACGTCCCCACTCTTTTCACTAAAGTTTTTTATTGTTTTAAAAAGTAGAACTGTGACAAAGAGTCAACCTTTAGCGTAAAGAGCGAGGCGTTGAGAAGTTGACAACCCTTTTTATATACGAATAATTTCTGTTCGTTTTAAGTTTAATGTCGCTCCTTATTTGCAGTTAAAAAAACATGTCCAATTTCTGAATGTTCTTAAATTAATGCATGTTTTGATTTTGGCTCACCGCACATGAATAATCAAAACGAAATTTGAACATTAATTTTTTGGGTAAATGGCTGGATTTTGATAAAAAAAAAAAAAAAAATTGTCGTTAAAAAGCTTTTATTTTTATTAATTTGTGAACGTGTTTGAATTAATGCATGTTTTTATTTTGGCTCACCGCACATGAATAATTAAAACTGAATTCGCATATTATTTTTTTTAGGTAAATGGCTGTCTCATAGTTTTGATTGGATGATTTTAATTAAAAAAAAGGGGGTGGGAGAGGAAGCCTAGTTGCTTTTCAATTTTTGGTTGCTTAAAAATGCAACTAGAACTTTATATTTTTTACGAACGTTTTTATTAGTAATAAGTATACGTAACTTACGAATTAACTTAAGTAACGAACTTCTATATGTGTGTTTACCCCTCGTCAATACCTTGCTCTTTACACTAAAGCTTGAATTTTGTCCTAATTCTTTAAGAATGACCCGTGAATCACAAAGGCCGTAGAATAAATAGTTGAAATTACTAGAAATACTTTTGCGTAAAGAGCAAGGTACTGTGGAGGAGACGAACCCCCTTATATACGTAATATTTTCTGTTCGTTTTAAGTTCTAATGCTGCTTCTTACTTCCAGTTGAAAAAAACTGTTTTTATTTATTTTCTCAATGTTTTTTTTTTGTAATAATAATGGAAAATCCTGCGCCCCCTTCATGGAAATTCTTTTCCCTCATGAGAAATTCGTCCGTGGAAAGATCCTCCCACGCAATCTCCTTCCCCCGACCCAACCCCACCCCAACGCAAAAAAGTCCCCCTGAAAACGACTACACTTCCCTATAACCATTACTATATGTAAACAATGGTCAAAGTTTGTAACTTGCAGCCCCCGGGGAAAGTGGGGGATTAAGTCGTCCTCAAAGACATAGTTGTTATGTTCTTCGACTATGCTGAACAAAATGGCTGCCTCAAAATTTCGATCCGGTGACTTTCATGGAGAGATTTGGATTTCCCGATATTATTGAAAAACGATCAGAAATCAAATTTAAAAAACAAGCTTTATTCAACAGAAAGTAAGGAGCAACATCAGAACTTTAAAAAGAAAAATCTCAAGTATATGAAAGGAATTGTTCCTTCCACAAGACCTTGCTCTTTGCGGTAGGAGTTTTTGGAGTTTGTATTTTTTGTCCTAATTCTTTAAGAACGATTCCTGAAACACAATGGCTGTTTAATTAGAATAACAAGATTTGTTTAAAATTCTATAAATAAATACTTGAGCATAAAGAGTCTTCCCTCTTCATATATGTAATAATAGCGGGGTAACCCCTTTTATATACTTAATAATTTATGTTCGTTTCAAGGTTTGGTGTTGCTCCTTACTTTCAGTTAAAAAAGCTTGTTTTTTTTATATTTAATTTCTGATCGTTTTTAAACAATAAATCTGGCTCTCTCTCTCCGTGAAAAATTCCGGTACTTGTGTATTATACGCCACTCACTCAAGTTTACGATGCGTAAAACTCGAGAACAACCGGTTTCTTTGTTAGTTTCTTCTTTACCTTAGAAACAAATTTGGGCTATACATTTGCACATTAAGGGAGGGGCGGGGGTAAAGTATAGCCGGTCTGTACGGAAAATGTGTTAGGTACCGTTATTCTGCATATTATGAAGTAAGAATTGTTTTCTGACTTCAAACTCTCCGAATACTTCCCTCTCCCCCCTCTTATATGCAAATATATAGCCAAAACTATATATTTCCCATCTACTGTGTCACTTGTCTTTGTCTTGTCTCGCGCTAGGCTGAAAGAAACGAACGAAGAAGCCGATTCGTTTTCGAGTTTTACGCAGCATAAACTTGAGTGAGTGGCGTATAATACACAAGACCCAAAATTCCTTCCCCCTACAGAAAAACAAAAACAAAACTCAAGTAGAATTCTCAAATGTGGAAAGCCTTATTTTCCACGGAGGGGGGAAACGTCGGGGAAGTATTTCCCCTGAGGGGTATTTTCCGTGGGGGATATTTTAAGGAAGTAAACGCCAAGAACCGAACAAAAACACGGAATAATTTTCGGTGTTTTATATTTTAATGTCATTTTCGATTTCGTTTGAACAAATATATTTCTTAATTTAATTTTTTTAATAGTGTCGCTAATTCAAGCTGTAGGGATTAATTCGCCTTCGATCATTAACATTCAATGCAAGTACATAGCAAGTACATTCATAGCAATATAACTTAGCAACAAACATAGCAATAACATTCAGTGCAAGTACATTCTAATTCGGGGGTGTATATGATAAATGCCGTGGCGTTTTGCAAACGAAAAGAAAATAAATACGAATAAAAATTTCCCCGTCGTTAGAAAGACATATTTAAAAAATTTCTCTGAGATGTGTTATGGAATATCTTGTCTTTTGTACACAAAAATATAAAAGATAAACTTATTGGTCGTTAATCAGGCTCCGTTTAAGTTCGCATCATTATAATACTTTATTTCTGCTTGTCTTAAATTTTGATTGATAAAAAACAATCCAGAAAAGAAGTTTTTCGAAGAAAAGTAAAGAAAAGAAAAGTAAATAAACCAAAAAGAGTTGACATAAAGTCAAGTAATTTTCTAAACGTAAAACCATCACAAATCACCATCAATAAATAAATGAAATCCAAAACGAACAGAAATTACCACAAATTAACAAGGTTGATTTCAAAATAATTAGTTACTAAGATGAATTGGGCTAACAACCCCCATGTCTTCTAAAGACCAGGAAATAATTTGCACTTTGAGTGACTCTGCCGAATAATAATCGGAATTCTAAAAAACGGAAAGTTGATAATCATATATACATTAAAAGAACTGGCTTTTTAAGTTGATTCTAAGTCTATAAAGTTCATTAAGTTTAATGTTGCCATCAAAAGGTTCGATTCTGAGAAAATTTACCTGATTTTCAAAAAAGGGACCCCCCCCTGAAAAAAAGCGATACAAACAAAAATAACGCCGTCAAATTTAGCATGTCAGCGAACTCTACTATGAAGGTTTCGAGCTCCTATCTACAAAAACGAGGAATTTGTATTCTTTGGCAGATGAAAAAACACGGATTTTTTATGTTTTTTTGTTTGTTTTTCGTCGTTTTTTTTTTCAGGGTTGATCGTATCGACCCGACGGACCTATAAGATCAGAAAGGAGCTCCTTCGAACGAAAAAAAGTCCTAGTGCCTTGTTTTAGTGACCAAAAAGATTGGAGGGCACCTAGCCCCCTCCCAAGTCCATTTTCTCCCTAAGGACATCCAATCAATATTTAAGATACCCATCTAATGCAGCACAGTATAAAGTTATACTCTATGTTTTGAACAAATGGCTATCTCAAAACTCATGACAAAAAAGCAACAAAGGGAAATTTAAATTCAAAACGAACAGAAATTTTTTCGTATATCAGAGGTTGCCCCTTCCTCAATATCTTGCTCTTTGCGTTAAGACTGTTAGCACTTTTAAAAAAAGCTTCCTATTCTAATTAAACAACCCCTGCGTTTCAATAGCCGTTCTTGAAAAATTGGGACAAACAGTCAAACTTTAGCGTCAAGAGTAAGGTTTTGAGGAGGGGCAAGCCTTCATATACGGAATGATTTCTGTTCGGTTTGAGTTTTAGTGTTGTTCTTTACTATCAGTAAAAAAAAAATGATTTAATTTCTGTTCGTTTTTCAAATAATGCAGATAAATCTGGGTCACCCTCCATGAAATATCCCCCCCTTTCAAGTTTTTATTGGGCTCTTTACTTACCGAATCATTCATTATTTTATTAAATTTTTCACTTTTAATTTCATGCTCGTCTAATTTCCTTTTTTTTTGTAAGCGCTGACCCTCCACGAAGTGCAATGAATAGACAATGGCACGAACCTGAAACCTGTATATTGCGTTTGAAATCTTCGCCGAAATATTACCCTCGCCACTGTGGATATGGGCGATTTAAAAAGATATCACGCACCAAGTGCATGATAAAATAAGTTCTTCGAGAGCACCTCATAAACACGAAAGTGTGATAGACTGAATTGTATATTTTGAATATCATTGTTTATACGGAGAGACTGATAATTCGACCCTTTAAAAATTCCAGAGGTTTCAATTTATGAAAACCGGGGGGGGGGATATATTTTACAAAATCTAGGGGACTGGCAATTTTTTTTTCCTTCAATTTTTTTTTATATGAAAATACCAAAAAATCCATTTTTTAATCAGAACGCCCCAAGAAAAATATTTTTAAAATCTAGGAGAATATTCGGGAGTAAGTTCGCCCCTCTAGTTCACACCACTGTGAACTTGATAGGTTTTAAATTGTCTTGTTTTTTTTTGTAATTTGTAATTTATGTTTTAAATATCTCTATTTGCAGGTCAAAAAGATGTTGATGATACAATCAAGGCCATTTCAGAATTAAACAAACACCTTGATGACGACAATTTCCCAAGGTGTGAAAAACCCTACAGTGAAATTCAAAATGAACTAAACGCGGCCGCTTCTCAACTAAATGAAGCTGTTGGTCAGGTTGTGGCGTCAGCCAGGGAGTCTTCATCAACATTGGCCAAATCTTCGAAAATGTATGGTCAAGCCTATGAAGATTTAGTTGAAGCTGGACTGAATATTGCCAGCCAAACTGGGGTAAGTCAATTTACTTTAATGCTTCACTGTAGCCAAATTTTGATACATTTGTAACTTCAGGTCACAGATTAGATACCAATACGGTTATGAAAACTCCTATCTTGCCCATGAGAAGCTTTTGGTACAGAGCTCTGAACTTGGCGCACGCGCTCCGACGCTTAGATCGTACTACAACACCATAGGCGGAAACGCAAGTTTGTTTTGTATTGGTATCTAAGCTGTGAATTGCTCCGGCTTTTAGATTCAGACTGCCAGTTTCCTGTCTCCAGCCGCTAACATTGCTACCGCGCACTGTGTCCCAGAAATAGATCGAGTTTTCATAACTGTATTCGTATCTAAGCTGTGCTTTAGGTGAAGTCGAATAGGTTATATATCAAAATATTTTACAAAAATTAAGGAGCTATTTAAAAAGCCAGATGTGGCTTGGGCTAGAATTTAGCAAACCAATGAGATAGGTCATTACGATAGTACCTGAAAATAAACAATAATACTTATATGAAAATCAATATTATTTACTCCATAAAATATAGACTCATGTTATGAATATAAACAAAAGGACGAAATGGCTTCTTTTTGTCTTAAATTGTTAAATCCAAAAGTTTCTGTTCAAGTTCAAAATTTGTAACTGTATATGCCAGAGACTAGGGCAGGAAATGTCACACATCTCCAAGGTATATATATATATATATATATGTATATATATATATATATATATATATATATATATATATATGTATATATATATGTATATATATATGTATATATATATATATATATATATATATATATATATATATATATATATATATATATATATATATATATATATATATATATATATGAAAATTATCATATGATAATTTCTGATTTTTGGCGGGTCAATTTTGGGAGGCTAGCAAGATATCTTTCCTAGTTGAGAGCTTTGGTCTGAAGGTGGAGGGGGATGGGTGGGTAAAAGTTCTGAAAAAAAGTACCGTTTTGTCAGAAGAGCGTTGTTTGTCCTCCTCCTCCTCTACCCCCTAAAAAGAAGACAGACACCCCCTTGGATTCGCCTGCACATGGTAATACTATTTTCATATTTTAATATATTTTATCAACGTACTAGTATATTCCAAATAATCGACAGAAAGCTTAAATCTGACGCCTATTTTCATGAAAATCGTAGAAAAAAACCATTTGACTTCTCCCGTTTTATGTTGGAGATACAGATATTCAGTTTTAATACAACCTATCTCATCAGAAAGTGTAAATTTTGTTTTTTCGATTAAACATAAGATAATTCTGTTTTTAATATTCAGGAAAGAGCAGTCCTTAAAAATTGCCTACTAGGAAAACGTTGAAACCAGCTCATCGGAAACATCATTTAAATAATTTGACTACTTTGGGGGTTCCCTGTGGTGCTACCATCTAAAACCTTGCCGACAAGGGAATGAATTATCTATGTTTTAGGTACTAATATAGGTATTGTGTTTAATTTATCCTTCACTTTTAAAGCGATGTGGTACCTGAAAGAATTGCCCTAGCTCGTCTATAATAAACTGTTTTAGTTTGTTACCACTCTACCACTTTTAAATAGTAATCAAACAACAAACAAAAAATTATCATCAAGTTATTCGTTCTAATTTTGACTCACTAAAAGTTTTAAAATGGTGAAAGTTTTAGGCTTGGGCCGGTTTGAAATTCCCTGAAGTAAGGAGCTGGGAATGTTTTAAAAATGGTTTAGTTGAGGGTCGAATTTTTGTTTAAGGTTCCACTGTCTTAAGGAAAACTCCCTGTCGTTTCTACTCGTTGTTGGTATTTAGGTTGGTAATTACTCCTTCAAAGTACCCCCACCCCCACCTAATGTATTGGTGGAGATACGAAGTTGAGATAATCAACTGCTACCTTTTTTCAGACAAGAGAGGTCCGAAACCAGATGATAACCTCTATTAGAACAGTAAGTAAAACCTCAATTACACTGTTGACAACTGCCAAACAATACAACGCAGACCCTACAGTGCCAAACTCGAAAAGCCTATTATCTAACGCTGCAAGAGGTGTTACAGAAGCCATTAATGCATTAATTGACTCTTGCACTTCGGCAGCACCTGGTCAAAAGGAATGTGACAACGCTGTACGAGCCATCCAGTCTATGAAGTCACTATTGGATAATCCATCCCAGCCTGTTACTGATTTGACTTATTTTGAGTGCTTAGAGAATGTGATGGAGAAGAGTAAGAGTCTTGGTGAGTTCTTGACTTGTATAATTAAATTATTAAATAAATAATAATAAGCAATAATATTAAATGATATCAAGTAATAAATGAGTAAAATGAAAATATACAAATGAATATCTTAAAATAGTAGATATAAATGATAAATAAATAATAATATAAAAATAAAAAATGTAAAATAATATTAAAAATGATGATACATTTGTTATTTATTCCTGTTATTTTGTCAAGAAAGTACAGTTAACTAGTAAGAGTTGAATATATATATATATATATATATATATATATATATATATATATATATATATATATATATATATATATATATATATATATATATATATATATATATATTTTGTGAATGCTCCTTTTTTCTTTTTTATTGTTTTTTTTTTATTTATCCTCTATAACTCGTTAATTTGGTAGAATTTATTTTGAATGTTTAGATTTTACTTTGAGACATTAGGTTCGCGTTTACTATTTTTGGTGAATGTTAATATTTTTCTTTTTCTTTTTTTTCATTAGATATGTTCTAGTTTAATATCTAGATCTTTTTTTTCTTAGTTTTTCACGAGTTTTAAGAAAATATTTTTTCTAACGTTTTGAATTTTTTCCGTCCTTAATTGCTACTTTTTCTGCAATAGCAAATATAAAGGACAAAATTACAATCTTATGCAGTATTTCTCCTTTCATCTCCCCCAGTATTCCTCCCCCCCCCCCCAGTATTTATCCTCTAGATTTTGAAAGCACCTTTTTATGGAATTTTCGTTAAAAAATAATTTTTTGTGTTTTTTTTCTGTTTAAAAAAATCTCAAAACTACAAAACTCGACCATCTAGATATTAAAAAAAAAATAAATCAATTTGCCCCCCATCTATCCATACATCTTTGTACATTGATGTTCCTGGGTATAAAAGCTGTTCACCGCAGGACGGAGACACTGGGATAAATCCTGGAGTATGTGGTTGCTAAATAGCTACTTTGTCACCTTTTTATTTTTGTACAGATGGCAATATAAAATCAACTTTTGGTTTGTTTCAAGTTAGTGATAAAAGCCACCTTAATATCTTTTGAAAGTCTATCGTAAATGCAGATAATAGACCTTTCCACTAATTCTCTAATGGTTATGAAATACATTTTAAACTTTAAGAAGAATCATGAGTGCTCTTAAATTTGAAAATGGTATTTGGCTACCTGTAACTCAATCTCGTGGCTTCTCTTATTTAAATTAAATAGAAAAACGAAATTTTTCAGCTGAAACTAAGGAGCAACATTGAAAGTTAAAAGGGAGAGAAATTATTACATATATGAGGGCGATTGTTCCCTTCTCAGTACCTCGTTTTTTACTCTAAAGTTTTACTTTTTGTTTAATCATTTAAGAATCGCTCCTGAAACAGCTGGATTGTGAAAAGGTACTGTGACCAGAGACGGCATTTATTCGGATAAAAGTAGTTAGCGTTATTTCCTATCTCAACTAATTTTTGTATGATGGTAAACCTTTAGAATAGCGGCTCTCCAGAAGGAGGTATGCTAGAACAAAAAGAGAGACATTTTTGGATTGCTAATTTTATGTCCATTTTCATTAGTTTGTTTGCGTTTTGGTTATTCGTCCTCCCCCTTCCCCTAATGGTCTCATATATGGTGATAGATATACTCCTTCTGAACCCCCCCCCCCTTCTCCCCGAAAATTCTCCCCGTTGGTGAAACGTTGGTGTTCGCGTTTTGGTTATTCGTCCTCCCCCTTCCCCTAATGGTCTCATATATGGTGCTAGATATACTCCTTCTGAACCCCCTCCTTCTCCCCGAAAATTCTCCCCGTTGGTGAAAAGTTCGTTATCTGTAACTTCACCCTAAAACGGTTTTGGAGCATATCAGGAATCAAACTTTCTCCACATATTAGGTCTTTTAAATAGTTAATTACCATGAACTGATTCATAGTTGTTGTTTTGTTTTTGTTTTTTTTGCGCTTTAAGATGTAGAGATCCAAGAAAGATAGCAAAAAGAGAGAAATTTTTAAATTGTTAATTTTATTGTCATTTCCATCGTTTTGTTCTTTATTTGGCTATTAATCACCCTCTCCCCCAATGGTCTCCTCATATATGGTGCTAGGCATATTACCCACCCCCCTCCCCCGGGGGGGGGGATAAGTGCCTGGCCTGTAACTTAAACCTTAAATGGTTTTGGAGTACATCCGAAAGCAAAGTTTCTACCCATATTATGTCTTTTAAATAGTTAATTACCTGAACTGTCTCAAACTTTTTTTCTGGGGAGGAGGGCTTTAAGATGTAGGGTTTCAACATTTTACTAAGCTTACCTAGGGTTACTTTATGCAGACTAGATTTCGAGGTACAAAAACACTTCTCGAAAATAAAAGAATTCTGATAATTTACTGCTTAAAAAATCTTTTGCCGTTAATCCAATAAAGACACAGAATAATAATCTCAATTAGGTCTTTTTCTTTTTAAAATGCTCTGATTTTTTTTATATAAAGAATGCCGAAAATCTGATCAATATTAGTTTTTCATATCGTTACGGTTTTAACAAATGAGTATAGGGAAAATCAAAGAGTGTATTTTAGAAGTCGCTGGGAATATTACTATGTAAAGTGAATTTTTAACTAACAGCTCAACTTGATATTTTGTTTGTTTGAATTTAATATTTAGTTTTGTGAATCTCTTATTTCGAACTTTCTAGTTGGCAACGCAGTGCCCTCAGCGGTGTTTGTAGGTTTTTAATTCCTTCTTAGCTTATGTTAAACGTTGGTGTGGTTAATCGTGTTATGGTGTTATGGTGTGTTATGGTGTTATGGTGTTATGGTGTTTAAAGTACCAAGGATATCAAAATAAAAACCTTTTTTTACCCCTAATCAATCTTAAATCTATTCTTGACTGAAGACTGCGATTTTCTAGATATTCTTTTGGTTATTTCAAAATAACGGAGTTTTTAGGGCAGAAATCCCATTTTTGTCAGTGTTACCACATTCGAGCATACTAATATAATTTCTTAAACCACATTGACCTGCCATAACACAAAGAAAGATAACGATCAAAAATGGGGTTCTTAAAGGCCAAATGAAAATACTGAAGAAAACACAGAAAGCGAATATTTCGAGGGAACAACCGCCTCTCTTCTTCAGCGCGAAATAACTAATAAGATCAAGGAAAAAACAAAGACCAAAAGATTTGTTCTTTTGGCTATCTAACAACAAAAAGTATTAAACTTTAAACATTATGCACTTCTAATCGCAGCTACTTCACTTCACCTCTATCACCTTCAACATAAAATTTACCACCATAAGAGTAGTTGGTGTATTTGATGGTATAATAATGCCAAGACGTTGCTCGTCGAAATTTACCTCCAGCCACCGCACGTAACCGCAGGAGCAAATGGCCTAAGCCGTCCTCCGGATCGCAGAGCGGTTGATTTTTCTTTGCTTCAGTACTTTCCCCAAATTTTTAAGGGTATTATTCCCTTATAGTGTCGAATGCTCTCAATTTTCTCATCTTTGGACCCTACCCACCAATAATTTGTTATATCATTACTATATAATTTCTTATATCATTATTATACAATTTATATTGTATTATACAATTATTATATTAATTTGTTATGTAATTTGTTATACCAATAATATGTTATATAATTGTTTCATGTCATAGGGGAAGGCATGACTGGAATAGCAAATATTGCGAAAAAAGCCGAATATGAGCCTTTTGGTGAAGCTGTCAAAGGAGTTAGTGACTCTATCTGTGGTCTAGTCGAGTCAGCTGCCCAAGCTGCATATCTAGTTGGTGTTTCGGATCCCTCCAGTGTCGCCGGTAAGCCAGGTCTTGTTGATCAAGCGTCATTGATGCGAGCTTCACAAGCTATTCAGAATGCTTGTAATCAGCTGACGAACCCCTCTAGTTCGAAGCAACAGGTAATTTCATTGTATTTATTTATTTTCCTTTTTGTTGTTTTTATTTTATTTTTAACATTATTTTAGATGGTTTCTTTATTATTCGTTTGTTTGACCGGTAGCGTAAATATATGAAACAAATACATATATAAAAGTAAAATTAAACAAAAATCAGATAGAATGACTATCCTAGTCAGAAAAAGGAAATCTTCTCCCATGTAAAATTCAATTAATTTATCAGTGAATTTCACGCGGCTATGATCTGAAGCACAGTTTAAGTTGCAAAGAAAAAGGCTGAATTTACTTCTCAGAGCTTCTCAATTTCTTTTTCCTTTTAGTTTACTATTTTAGGTGCAGATTTCCAACTTTTGTGTCTAATGCTAAAAGGTTGTACACCGAAATTGTCCATACGATAATGACAATTGACAGACAATGACAACAAGGGTTAGCTAACTTCTCAGTTTCTTTCTATTTTTAGTATACTATTGAATGTACATTTTCACTTTTTTTTTCTCTAACACTTTTTTGTCTAATGCCTCAAGGGTATAACGTTACCTCGAAATTAACCCTGCAAAAGCAGGTCGTCTGCGGTTGGGATGGGAGGATATAAAGAAATATTTAAGGGAAATGGGAACTTCCTGGGAGAGTGCAAAGAGGGAGACCTTGAATACATTAGGATGGAGGAGAAGGAGCATGCGTAGCTGTTTTGGCCTCAGATGGCTTAGTGCTACAATGAGTTTTTAGTAGTAGCTATAGTAGTAATAGTGACAATATAGAAATTGTCACTATTACAATAAATAAAAATGTAGTGTCTGTCCATCTGTCCGTCTGTTACACTATCTTCTATAAAAAAAAGAAAAAACTAAAACAAAGGAAAGAAAAAAAATCTATATAAAAAAACAAAAAAAGAAAAAACTAACCAAAAAAAAAGAAAAAAAGAAAGAAAAACTAAAAAAAGGAAAAAACTAAAAAAAGGAAAAAAACTAAAAACGAAAAAAAGAAAAAACTAACCAAAAAAAGAAAAAAGAACTAAAAAAGAAAAAAAAACAATTTAGAAAATGACAATGACACTAAGGCTCAACTAACTTGTCAAAGTCTTCTCAATTTCTTTTTCTTTTTAGAGTGCTAATATATGCCGAGATTTCACACTTTTGTATCTAATGCTTCAAGGTTGTAACGTCACATCGATATTGGCCGTGCAGTGACAAATTGTCTGAAAAAGACAATGACACTAAGGCTCAACTAACTTGTCAAAGTTTTCTCAATTTCTTTTTCTTTTTGGAGTGCTAATATATGCCGAGATTTCACACTGTTGTATCTAATGCTTCAAGGTTGTAACGTCACATCGATATTGGCCGTGCAGTGACAAATTGTCTGAAAAAGACTATGACATTAAGGCTCAACTAACTTGTCAAAGTCTTCTCAATTTCTTTTTCTTTTTGGAGTGCTAATATGTGACGAGATTTCATACTTTTGTATCTAGTGCTTCAAGGTTGTAACGTCACATCGATATTGGCCGTGCAGTGACAAATTGTCTGAAAAAGACAATGACACTAAGGCTCAACTAACTTGTCAAAGTCTTCTCAATTTTTTTTCTTTTTGGAGTGCTAATATATGCCGAGCTTTCACACTTTCTCTGAACCATCTCTGAACCATCAGGATCTATACCAAAAGGCTCACCAAAGCTCACTTTGAGTATACTAAGTCACAGTTACGAATTTAACCCAATGAGAAGAGCAATTAAAAGATCTGTCCAACAACCCTATCGCATATTTTCGAGATTATTTTCTCCCGTGCTGGAAAATTTGGAATAAAACGAGTCAAAATAACTAAAAGCAAATGTTTAGACCAACATAGTTGTAAGATAAAAGTCTAAAAGTTTTATATACATCCGATCTCCTCCCAATCTTCCAGAAATTCTCTTGACGCTCTATTTCCTCCTTCCTGAGGATCAAACCAATATTTGAATATAGATTATATTTTAATTGTCTTTTGAAAAGAAAATTTATATATATATACATATATATATATATATATATATATATATATATATATATATATATATATATATATATATATATATATATATATATATATATATTTGTGTTATTTGTAAGTATGAAAATAACAGAAAACGAAAAGAAAAAAAAAAGAAAAAAAATTATGTTATTTTTTTTTCTTTTGATTATGTTTTATTTGTAAGCATGAAAATAACGGAGAACGAAAAGAAATAGAAAAAAAGACAAAAATAAATGAAGATAATTTTCAGCCTGGTAGTTAACAAAATAGAGTAGGTTTTTCGGCTAAGACCTCCATTAAGAAGTCTTCAGGGCTATAGGAAAAAAGATGTATATATACATTACCGTGAAAGACCGAAATTGGAGAATGTCGATTCACTGGTGAGTGTCAAAATTCCGACACACCAGTCAGCTTCGTCAGTTTTATACAAGGTTTGATCATGACAGGTTAGGTTTTTAATCAATTTCTGAGATTTGCAACAATTAATTTTAGCAAATCAATTTCTGAGATATGTGCGTGTTGGCCTCAGGTGGCTTAGTGCTGCAGTGAGTTGTTAGTAGTAGCTATAGTAGTAATATTGCAAAAGCTAAAAAGTGAAAAACAAAACATGAATTTTTGGTTCTTCGTTTTATCGTACTTCAAATGTAGCCAGTGTGGTCTCAAAACTTATTTATCTTTGTAGGTGCTTTCTGCTGCAACAATCATTGCAAAACATACAAGTTCTTTATGCAACACCTGTCGATTGGCCTCTGGTAAAACAAGCAACCCCGTCGCAAAACGACAGTTTGTTCGTTCAGCTACAGACGTGGCTAACGCTACTGCACAATTAGTAAAAGAAATCAAAACGCTTGATCAGGAATATTCCAGTGAGAACAAAAGTATTTGCGCAGAAGCAACACAGCCTTTAATTAATGCAGTCCAAGGCCTTGTGAATTTTGCCAGCTCTTCAGAGTATGCTTCTGTTCCAGCAAAAATCTCACCAAAAGCTAGAGAAGCTCAGGAGCCAATTACCTCAGCTGCTAAAGGAATTATTGACGGATCGTGTTCAATGATTTTGTCGGCAAAGTCATTGGCTCTAAATCCTAAAGACCCTCCCAATTGGCAGGCATTGGCCAATCACAGCAAATGTGTGTCTGACTCGATCAAAAAGCTTGTTTCTTCCATCAGGTATGTACAATGTTGCAAAATTACTGTTGGGTTGGCTCATCCTCAAATCATGGACTATTGAACTGTAATTTTTTTTTTTTTTTTTTTTTTTTTTTTTTTTTTTTTTTTTTTTTTTTATCATCGCTGTTGTGCTTAAAAAGTCGTATCTAACATTTCGACACGTGTCAGGTAATTGGCGCAAACCGTTTGTTAAGCTGTTTTCAAAGGGAGGATCAGTAGTGTAATGTAGATCAGGAGGATTGGAGGGTGATTAAACGTGCATTGCATTGCCCCCCCCCCTAGAATATGGCTCAGTATACGACTTTCTGGCAGTTATTTCAAAAGTTTTAAATGTCAGATATGACCTTTAGGTGCTCAGCAAAAGTAATTTGCGTTCTTATCTTCTGCATTGAAGAGTGTCCGGCATTTCTCCTTGTCTCCCCCTTTGTTTGTGCGCAATGATGAATTTTTCAATAGCTGGTCATACATGTGGTAGGAATGGTTAAGAAAACTCCAGTGCAAGTTTCTTTGTGACCACATCCGTTTGGGGCGCTGTGATGCCCTTTATGGAAGCAAACGTCCATCCATGATTGTTGTATTTAGGTGTAACAACGATGATATATTCGTCATGCAAAAAGGTACCAAAAAAAGGACAAAAAAATATGTACCGTGGACCTATCGAGTCTGTTTATACTTAAAATCCAAAATTCTCAAAAGTTTATTTCAGTTGTTTAAAATTATGAAGTCTTCAGATCAATGCTACATATTTGTCAGTATTGCCACGTTTGACCATAAGAATAAATGATCAAAATTAGTTAGTTAAATTTGGCAACGCTTTTCGTCTGTAAAAATTCAAACTTTAGCATCCTGCTGATTCCTTTAGACAACGGTAGCTTCATAGAAAAGTTGTACCCTCTTAAGCTCCTGTGAGTTTTTAACTTGGTCTTTCCTGAGTTTTCATCCTTGTTTCCTTTTTAACATTTTTTAACATTTTAACATTTTTCTTTCACATTTTTTTTTACATTTCCATTATAATTGCTAATCTGAGCGTGATTAACCGTGAAAGAGCAGAATATGGTTGATTCTAGTTCGGCATTGTGGAGTGACATGAGAGGTGTAGCACAAGTGGGAAATGGTAACGTTGACAATGAGGGGGGAGGGGGGTTAATGCCAGGTTTTTCTTCTCATTCAATTGGACTATCTTTCTTGGCTTTTTCTACAATTAGTCCACAAACTTGATGCCCACATTTTCATCCTTGTTTCTTTTTTTAACATTTCTTTTTAACATTTTTCTTTCACATTTTTTTACATTTCCATTTCAATTGGACTATCTGTCTTGGCTTTTTCTACAATTAGTCCACAAACTTGATGCCCACGTTTTCATCCTTGTTTCTTTTTTTAACATTTTAACATTTTTCTTTCACATTTTTTTTACATTTCCATTTCAATTGGACTATCTGTCTTGGCTTTTTCTACAATTAGTCCACAAACTTGCCCACGACTATTCCATTCTAATTCATTTCATAGAACTTATATTTTATATTTCATAAAAACAAAAGCAGCGCAGTCTAAGAAATTATTTATCACAAATATTTATAATATCTGGTTTTTATGTTTATGATGCTAGATATAAATTCCTCAGCTGGGTAATAGGACCCACACTGCTGGGCGAACGCAACAACCATATTAGTCAAGATATAAATTTAATTACAGTCCTTTTGTGACACTATTGAGCCGGGTCGCTCCTTACTACAGTTCGTTACCACGAACTGTTTGATTATCGGCAGTCGCTTCAAGACTTTTGAACAGTCTATTGTTCTTTGTTTCATTTTCATAAAAAAATGGGATTCAATTTAAATGTTGGATTCTGTTCCACCAATTAGGTTGGCTTTAAATCCCAAAGATCCTTCCATTATGCAGGCTTTGGCCAACCAGCGCAAATGTGTTTCTGATTCAGTCAAACTTGCAATTGTGTGCAATTTGGCAAGTTATATGAGGTCATCATATTCTACTTGTCAATATGAAATTATTTATGGTAGCCATGCTATGCTTTTAATGATATAATTGCTTTGTTTATTCATTTATTATTTATTAATGTCTATGTAATATTTATTTCTATCTGCGCTCCTATGTTTTTCATTTTCATTTTCTAATCAATAGAAATTTTTCTAAATTTTTTAACAGCTTTCTACAATTTTGAGGCATAACAGTTCAAAATAGGGATGAAACCTTTTAATTGACAGTGAACAGATATAATAATTTTAACTGCATATTTTGAACACATATACAGTGTTCATCATCAGCAGTAAAACTCAGTTTTCAGGTTGGATGAATCTATTGCTGGTCACTTCCCCTTTACTCAGAAAAATGTCCACAAATTATTTTTCTTTTCAAAAATATTTTTCTCCCAAGAAGGATGTTTATGCTTCTACCTTAGGCATAGATTGAACATCGTATTTACTTACACCAATTCTATATTTTAATGGTATTTTCAGTTTCCTGGTGATTATGAATGTCTTATTTTAGGGACAAAGCCCCAGGGCAGAAGGACTGTGACAACGCTGTCGAAAAACTGAACGGATGCATTAGGGACATAGACCAGGCATGTTTGTCAGTTACATCCCAAAATTTAGCACCTCGAACGGACCAGTCCGCCAAAACTTTTGCTGAACAAACAACAAATTGTGCTGTCGAAATATCGGACAGGATTGACGATGTAAGAAATTCAGCCAAATCTGAAGCTGAAAGACTTGGCCATTCTGTCAACCAAATGGCTTCTTACTTTCAGCCGCTTGTAAATAATTGCATTGGTAAGTTTTCAGTTTTCAGTTTTCATTTTTTGGTCGCAAACAGGAGATTGATTAAAATGCCACTAATAACAGCACAAGAAAAAAGCAGAACATTGAAAGAAAAATATACCTCGAATAACTTTTAAAGATACAGCAAAAAGGATATATTACATAGACACAGTTATTATCACTCAAATCTCAAGATGGAATTTCAACGGTACGTCGAAGAACATGACTCAGTACCGATCTACCGTCTGTTTTTCCAATTTGAACACAAACAAAACAGGGCGATCGACGCGGTAATTGTCCTGTGTTCGGTAGATGAAAGGCCTAGTAGAAATCTCAGGTAGTTGCACAGACTTAAACGACTAAGAAGCTTGTCTGCCTCAAAGAGTATAGGTAACTTATAAGAATAGAAACTGGCGCTAGTGTCGACAAAAAAACTATCACCACCATCTAACGTTCAGCGTTTCTTTGCGTTTCATTGTAATAGTAAGAATAATTAATTTAATTATTGTAATTTGTAAAGCTTGGGACGTAATAATTGTCTGATCTCAGTTCCCGACTGGAAAACGATTGTGAATCTTGAAAAAATGTCAAGAGACGCCAAGCGTTAGATTGTGCCCCCCCCCCCCGAAAAAAATTCCTGCGTACGTGCCCGATAGAAATTATGCTACATTTTATAACAGCTTTCTACAATTTCAGGGCTTAATGTTTTTTTTTCAGAATGTTTGACAGTATTGACATTTAATGCTATGCTTTTAGTAATATTATTTATTATTCATTTCTTTATATTTTCATTTATTTCTTTGAATAACATTTATTTTCTACTCCCTAAAGAAATTATGCAAGACTTTCTAACAGCTTAAGCTACGATTTAGATGTTTAAAATACTTTTTTTTTATTGTTGTATTCTAGTTGGTTTTTTACAATTTCTTTTGAATTTCAGTCTGATCTCAGTTCCCGACTGGAAAACGATTGTGAATCTTGAAAAAATATTAAGAGACGCCAAGCGTTAGATGGTGCTGATGGTTTTTTTTTCGTCATTTCCACTCTTATAAGTTGCCCATACTCTTTAGTCTGTATTTGTAATTCAAAGCCATGCTGGAGAATTGTAGTAAACATTTGGGAATGCAACTGCTGAGAACAAACGAGCTTAAATATGTTACTCACAAAATTAAAGATAAATTAATAAAATTTAGATTCGGAAAAAAAAAATTAAGAAGAACTTGATATTACTGGAGGGCCACTGAAAAATGTCAATTGCTTACTGAATAAAAACAGTAACAAAATGCATGTAAACAAGCTTTGATGCGTTTTTTGAATTTTTCTTTATAATATAATATTGGAAAAACATACAAAGAAAAAAAAAATACCCTAGTATTCTCTTTACTTATTTTTCCTCATTTTTTCTTTTTTCTATTTAAAATTCCACTTCTCTATTGTTTTTTTCTTTACATTTTTAAAAATAAATAAAACATTTGAAAAATCCATTTTTGATTTTTTCTAAATTGTGTGAATCAGGGACGCCAGGGCCCATATTTTTACCCTCCTCCTCCCTAGATTAAAAAAAATCTTTTATTTACCTTCGTTTTAAAAACCTAAAAAAATCCTTACCATCACCTGCCCCTCCCCTTTATTTTTGTTAATTGTCGCCCGGGTCTGGATAGGCTTTCTTCCTTTCCTAAGAAGAAGTGAAGCATTTTCAATTGTGGTAGTTTTATTAAATAGAATAAAAAGAAAAAGTCCTACAATTTAACTTCAATCATTTTAATTGATGGAGGGAAACATAATTTTTGCTTTATTCAGAGTTATATCATTTCTAAGTGACTATTTCACAGAATTAAGCCCTCGAATGTTTACAGCAGTGTCTTAAAAAGAGCAGTTACTGTGAATGAAAAGCCATTTTTCACTTATTTTTATTTTTGTCAAGATTGCCAATTATAGGAGGGGGGTTAGATCTTGAAATATACTATTTTGTATTTCATTAAAAAGTCCCCCTCCCCCCTCCTATCCCGTATCTAAACTCGAATTTGAAATTGGTTCCATAAGGTTAATATTCATGTTTCGTCATTCATGCATTAGATGTGTGACGTATTCAGGAACGGTTTCAGGTGCAGATTCCACTGAAATATCATCATTCCCCCTAATGATTTTTACAATTTTTTGGTAATTTATTGTAATTTTCGTATAATTTAGCTGTTTAAATAGCTTTTGGCCCCCTCGTCTATGTGCACCCCCTTCTAAAATAAGTTCGTCTGCACATGTCTGAACAAGAGTGTGACACAAATTTTGCCATTTGCTGCACATTTTTTCTTTAACGCATACAATACTTCCTTTTACAGGCTCAGCATCGTACCTCCTTAATACTAAGCAGCAGACAGTGTTGCTTGATCAGACGAAAACTGTTGCAGAATGTGCCATACAGTTGGTTTTATGTGCGAAAGACTCTGGTGGCAATCCGAAAGCAGTACAACTGCACGGCGATGTTGATGAAAGTGCTGATCAAATGAAAGACGCATTAAATGATCTAACGAAAACAATCGAGAATGTTGCAACTCAGGTTGGTCAATTTTTATTATTATAGACCCTCATCTTAGGGATTGACTACAGGGACCTGCAGTCAGTTATATTTAAGGAGAAAGGACCATTTGAAACAAATTCCCAAAAAACAGGTGATGCAAAGAGCTCCTTGGTTCAGTCCCCCCCTCACCCTCTAAAAGAACAAAACATAGCCCAGTTCTACATTGCTATTGTGTTTTTACAATATAGCTACTCTTTTCTTCTCTTCTGTTTTACCGGTGAAGACTAATCAAGTTGTCAAAAGAAAGGAGAAATATAAAACGTAGTGGCAACCTATAAATTGGGCTATATTTTGGGCATATATATATATATATATATATATATATATATATATATATATATATATATATATATATATATATATATATATATATATATATATATATATATATATATATATATATATATATATATATATATATATATATATATATATATATATATATATATATATATATATATATATATATATATATATATATATATATATATATATATATATATATATATATATATATATATATATATATATATATATATATATATATATATATATATATATATATATATATATATATATATATATATATATATATATATATATATATATATATATATATATATATATATATATATATATATATATATATATATATATATATATATATATATATATATATATATATAACACCTATGTATAACACCTTTGGGAATTAGATAAGCAAGTATTTGTGGCTGTTTTAAAGTAGTTTTTATAATTTTTTAGATTTCCCTTCAAATGGTCTCATCTCCTTAAATATTTCCGTGCAATGAATCAGGCGGTGCAGCGAAGCAGACGGCAGCTTTTCAAATAATAAATTATTACTGTTTCGTCTACTAGCTGCTCTAAATTTACCGACTTTGAAGTAGGTGAAAATCTTGGGATGAATTTAATTACAAATTCTTAGCCTTTTGCTAGATCTTTGTCCACTGGTCCCATTGGCAGAGAAAGCGGAAACTTCATAGAAAGTAAGATTAGTCAGAATTAAGAATAAACATTTTCTAGCGCCTTTAGACCACCTCATACAACTGTCTTGAGTAACACTTCAATTTTGTCTTGTTTGTTTCTTTTTTTATTCCTCTTTGCCGACAATTCTAGCATATTTTGAGAAAGTGGTATAGGTATAGTCTCTGCAGTTTTTATGGAAAGTCTGGACCACAGACAAAAAGTATTTTATACAGATGTCTAACTAACCTAACCTGATATGAAAAAAAAAAATTTGGGAATAAGATGTGCCCT